>NC_143131.1:44994064-45619064 GCF_059928025.1 Delphinapterus leucas
ATCCTTATCTTGCCCCTCCCAACTTCCCTCTCCCCACTGGTAACCACTAGTTTGTTTGCTATATCTGTGAGTCTGTTTCTGTTTTGTTATGTTCATTGGTTTGTTTTATTTTTTGGATTCCACATATAATATACAGTATTTGTCTTTTTCTGTCTGACTTATTTCACTAATCATAATATCCTCCAGGTCCATCCATATTTTTGCACGTGCCAAAATTTTATTTTTCTTTATGGCTGAGTAATAGTCCATTATAAAATGGAATATGTGTACACACACACACACACATACACACACACACCACATTCTCTTTATCCATTCATCTGTTGATGAACATGTAGGTTGCTTTCACATTTTGGATATTGTAAATAGTGCTGCAATGAACATTGGGGTGCATGTATCTTTTCAAATTAGTGTTTTCAGTTTCTTCAAATTTTAAAGGCTTTGAACTCTATCTTGGACTAGACATTATAATTTCCCAATGGAGACTATAATTGAGAACTTAAAGTGATTTTAAAATTATCCTTTGCCTAGGAATGAGCAGGCAATGAAATCATGATTTCAGACCTACGTCCTTCATGAGCAGGATAAAATTACCCCGCTAAATAAATTTGGAAGGGTCATTGGTAGGAAAAATAAAGTTGTATCTGATCACCTCCCAAAGGTTACATAGTCCCCATACCAGTTACCTGTTACCCTCATCTCATCTCCCTCCACTCTTAAATCTCTCTTCTTTCAGTCATACAGTCACTTACAGTTCCTTAAACCAACCCCACTGGCTGACACCTCCAGGCTTTTACACCTGCTGATCTCCTAGCCTTTAATGGCCTCCTCCCTTCTTCCTCTTCTCCATCTGCCTAATTCTTACTTATCTTTCAAAACATTGTCTAATAGTGCCTTCTCTGAGATGCATTCCTTTAACCTCCTCCTTCCCAGCTGTATTTAGATCCACATACCTACATAATAAACATCATCACATTATTATAATTGCTGGTTTCATGTGTTCCTCTCCCACCTGTGAATGTCTTATCATACCCTTGGTGCTTAGCATAATGCCTCCAATATAGTAAGCATTCAGTAAATAACTGCCAATGGTGGGTGGTAGGGGTGAGAATAAATTAGGAGCCAACTCCCAGGAGTCTTCTGGGAAAGCCCCAGGCTTCTGGAGGAGAGTAGAAGACCTCTGGAAGTTGTAGAGTGGCCCATAAGTCAGGAGAAACAGCACTGGGTGGCACAGAACAGACCACATGGGCATGACATGCTTGGAAGTGCCACCTTTGAATCCTGAAGGATTTTTCTGCCATGATGGGCTCAGAGACTACATTCAATTCTTTCTTCAGGTCTTCTGAAAGTTTGGATTGGGGGTATGTGGAAAGAGCTAGCATTTTAGAGTCATTGTTAAGACTTTTGTTGACTTGAACCTAAGTATGTGAGAGAAGAAATGACTTAGATACCAAAAGAATGTTTTCCCTAGGTTCCAAAGAGATGCTCAAGTCAACATAATTAAATGAAAGAAAATTTAAATAAAATCTGTAGGATGTGTCAGGACCTGTGCTTGGTGCACTGCTTGACTCAGGAAAGAACTCTGAGAGTCATGAAGAAGTAACAAGTGTCTCTGATAGAAAGTCTACACAAGGAAATCCATTAACCTAGAACACACAAAGACAATGAAAGATGTGAAAATCTGCGCGCGTGCACACACACACAAAGTTTATATCAGCATTTCATCACCGTCTCTCATGAATAAGTGCTACTTTCTTGATTCTGTTCCCTGTAAACGATCTTGCTCATCATGTTTATAATAAAATGCAGCAGGAATAAAACATGATCAAAGATAAATGGATGCATTTTAAAAAGTAGCTGTACAAAAGATTGTTTATGTTGCGTGGCAGGCCATTTTTCATACTAAAAGGGGCTAAATTTATCTACATAAAACATGATCTTGTTCCCTGCTTTTCCAGTAAAGACTACTGCAAATGCATTGCCTTCCCTAAACTCTTTCAGATTTAAACTCTAGTCTTTGTATGTTGGACACTGGATATTAACAATTGGCTTATTGCTAGGCTCAGCCTAAGGTGAACCATTCCTCCTGGAGGAATCCTAATTCCTGGGAAGCCTGATGAGCTGTATTTTTAAGGAAAACTCTTAGTCTTCATTTTGGGTCTTGACATGAAGCAGAATAGTGACTTTGGGATCCAAAAGACCAGAAATGAAGACCCTTAGGAGAGATTCTGTTTCTTCTTATTATTATAGAATAGAAGAGTCTTGGGACTGGCCTTTATTTGCTCTTTTCTGGGCTTTTCCTTCTCAGATTGTAGTCCAAGGGGGAACAGTTATTGTTTGTTTGCTTCCACACCATCAATCTCTCCCATCTCTCTATACCCCAACCTTCTCCAGCTGACTACTGAAATCTAAAGATGTTTATTGGATACTTTTCTTGCCTGTATTAAGGTCTTTGGTGGGAGAAGTCAGAACAAACTTGTCATTTACATAAGCTTTATAACAATCATCATCACCACAAACTTCATTATCTTCATAAATAAGAACATTACCATAGTCTCTATCTCTTATTGATCACTTAGCATGTTTCTGGCACTGTCTGAAGACTTTTTCACACATTTTCTCATTCAATACTCACCACAACTTCATGGAGTAGGCAATAATACTGTTTTCATTTTATACATGAAGAAGCTGGAACTTAGAAGGCTTAAATGACTAACCTGAGGTCTCTCAGGGTAGAAGTAGAAAAGCCTGGACTGAAACCAGGGCTCTCTGACCCCAAATCCATGTTCTCCACCACGGTATCACACATATGGACGCAGCACAAAGTACTCTTCAATGTTTCTAGCTTTTAATTTTGGAGAATTATTAGTGGCAATATCTTAATCCCAGACCGAATTTCACGGCCACTCAGAAGCATATACATATCCTACAAACTCATCTTAAGTTCTGTAAATGACGCCTTTCTTCGCACAGACATTGTGTTATTTTGGAAACTAGAAGGTTTTTCATTTAAAAATGTTATTTATGTTAAAAAAAAACTCATCTTAAGTTTGTTCTAAGCAAAATATAATTATGATGGTAATCTGCTTTTTTTTTTTTAAGTAAGCCAATTCAAAATATGCAAGAATTCTTGCCTTCCCTAAGTTTGACTTGTGGAGAGCTGACTCTCTGTAATTTTAATTCTATATTTTCTGTTCAGTTGCTTTTTAAAAAAGACTTTATTTGGAAGCACTAAATCAAAGAGGGGAAGAAGGGACTTCCCTGGTGGCGCAGTGGTTAAGAATCTACCTGCCAATGCAGGGGACACAGGTTTGAGCCCTGGTCTGGGAAGATCCCACATGCTGCAGAGCAACTAAGCCTGTGAGCCACAACTATTGAGCCTGCATTCTAGAGCCCATGAGCCACAACTATTGAGCCCACATGCCACAACTACTGAAGCCCGTGCACCTAGAACCCGTACTCTGCAACAAGAGAAGCCACCGCAATGAGAAGCCTGCGCACCGCAACAAAGAGTAGCCCCCGCACGTGGCAACTAGAGAAAGCCCGTGTACAGCAACAAAGATCCAACACGGCCAAAAATAAAAATAATTAATCAATTAAAAAATTTATAAAAAGAAAAAGAGGGGGAAAAATCTATGTAATTTTAAGGGTAGATTGGCCCAGACTGATTTTTAATTTTATGTTTGAATATCACTTGGTAACCAAATTACTAGTAATATTCTTCTTGACAATAGGAATAAATTATGAATTCCAATACTCCCTGAAATAGACTTTACAGAAAGAGATTCCACCAATACAAAGGCAATTTGAATCCATTTACAATAACAAAAAACAAAAATCCATGAAGTATGCATATGTTTAACAAACATGTACAATAACTGTACTGAAAACAACAAAACATCACTGAGTTAAAATAAAGAAGACCTAATTGAACAGGAGACATATACTGTTTTTATGTATTGCAAAGTTCAACATTGTTCAATGCCAATTAATCTATAACAGGGGTTGAAGAGATTCAGGGCATGCCACCCCAAAACATGCCACTCTGGCATAAAGATTATTTTGAGCTGAAGGCAATTAAGAAAAAGCAGACACAGGACAAGCTCTCTGCCCTCCCCCATCTGCCTGAAGGCAGAATATATGTGCCCCTTGTGAAGGTGTTCCTCCTACTTTTCCAAACCAGGAAGTTGATAACAACTTCATCCCAGGAGACAAGATGGCACAGAGAAAGAGTCTACAGAAAGAAATCTTGCAATCTAGCGCTTATCATCCATTTGTTTCCCCATATATTTACCTTCCCAAGGTTGGCCAACCCTAAAAGACTAAATCCCTTTTCCTTTGGTTTGTCTCTTCTCTATACATTTATTGCCCGTTGTTAAAATGCTATATAAGCCTCAGGCTCTAACTACCCCTTTGACTTACTCATCACTGAGTTTCTCCCATGTGTATTTGTGCTACATATGTTAATAAACTTCTGTTTGTTTTTTCTCTTGTTAATCTAGCTTTTGTCAGTTTAATTTGCAGGCCCTCAGATGCAGAATATGAATGGGTAGAAGGAAAGTTTTCCTCTCCTAAGGGTCAAAAATCTGTGGCTCATGTGTCAAATCTGACCTATTCTCTGCTTTTGTAAATAAAGTTTTATTGGAATACAACCATGACTATTCATTTACCTATTGAAATGCTGTTTTTGTCCTCAAAACCTAAAATATTTACTATCTGAACTTTTAGAGAAAAAGCTTTCTGGCTCTTGAGCTATAGATTTAGCATAATCTCAATCAAAATCTAACAGATGTTTTTTTGTGTGTGTAGAAATTGACAAGCTGATTCTAAAATTTGTTTGGAAATGCAAAGGACCTAGAAGAGTTGACAATCTTGAAAAAATGAAAACATTAGAGGACTAATACCACGTGATTTTAAAGTTAACTTGGACTACTTAGGGTTTTACCATCCAGTTGGTATTTTTTCTAAAGTTTGAGTCTCCTTCTTGATCCTAAACTTCAAGGACATCATTGCTTGGGAGGACCCATTTCTTTGATGGATTTGTACAGGGAGAGGGGATGGATCTTCATTCCATAGCTCCTGTGATGCAATTCAGGTGTTTTTTTTTTTGGTAATCATTTTATTTATTTATTTATACATATACAGATATCCACTCTTTTTTAGATTCTCTTCCCATATAGGTCATTACAGAGTATTGAATAGAGTGCCCTGTGCTATACAGTAGGTTCTTATTAGTTATCTATTTTATATATAGCAGTGTGTATATGTCAATCTCATTCTCCCACAATTCAGTTTTGATGAAAGGCTGAGTGTGGGTGAAGGTAAAAGAGAACAGTTCCCCTCTAAAATTCAAGGCCTCCGAGGTTTGTACAGATGAAGAATCCAGGGGAAAAGTCTTTCGTGGGATGATTTGTGGGTCAAGCTATCCTTGACTTGAGTGTCTTCCACCCCTTGGGATTCTTCCCTTTGACCTCCTCTGCTACAACCACTTATGAACCCACTGCTTCTCTTTCCCTCTGGGGCTCAAGTGTGGGCAAATCCAAAATCCCCTTCTTTTCCTTGTTCCTTTTACCTCCTGCATCATCCAGGATTCTCTACTCAATTAGGTCCTCTGGACTCAAGCCAACTGATGAAGTTTCTTATTGTCTACTGACAGAAGCCCTCTTCTAAAAGCTATGAAAGGCCAAAAAACAGAATAATCAAGGAAAATATAAAACCCACAATTGTCTGACTTATAAAGCTTGGCTTTTTGATCTGATAGTAACAAAATTATTTATAAGATACTAAATTTTTGTTTGATCCCATGCTTTGTCTCTGATCTATGTTATCCCCAGGTAATTTCCCAGTACTTAGAAACTGATCTAGATTCCTAGACATTGCCTAATATTTCACCCAGTCTAAGGACTAGTAACCAGTGCCTTAAAAAACAAACCTTTTCATGATTCAGCCTCTTATATCTCCTAGGGGTCTCCATTCAAGGTCTTTTTGGAGAGACAATCCTAGTTCACAAATGACCTAAAGTACAGTGCTGGTTGATGCTGTCCATTCCCAGTGATTATGTAGCATTGTCAATATGGTATAGCAGTTAAGAGTAACTGATTTTTAAATCATACTGCCTGGTTTTAACTCCTTGCTCCACAACTTTAGACAAGTTACTTAACCTCTTCACGCCTTAGTTTCCTCATCAGTAAAATGAGAATAATAGTGCTTGCCTTGAAGCCCTGCCTTGCAAGGTCGTGCTGAGTATCCATTGAAATGATAAACAAAATCTAGTTAGGAATCATGAAATATTTGCCACTGTTCTGATTATCATTCATTCTTTCCAGGTCAGGTTTATCAGCTCTGCCCATCTCTGATTTAATAATGACTAGGTGAGGAGGCAACTCACTTTTGATAATACCCAACTATCTAGGGAGAGGGGCATATTCCTCGAAGAGGCAGAGAATAATCTGAATTAGGAGGTAGGTAGCATGATGAGCAGAGAGCAGTACAGTCACATTCCTAGAGATACACTCTTCAGAGACGTAAGGTAGAAATGCTACGGGAATGTCCCCGCTCCCACCAGCACTTCCCGGCCCGCTGTCTAACTCAAGTCTCCAAAGAGTGAAAACTGAGTCAATCTTTCTTGTTTTCTTTTTTCCCCCACCTCCAAAGAAAGGAAGCAAAGCCTTTTATATACTTGGAAACTGTGGCTTAGTTACTTTACAGATTTTCTTTCTCCAGGTAGGTCTTGTTATCATTCCCTTTAATCATATTTGTGATTCTCCTCTAAACTCTTTCCGAGTACTACATTTTCTTTGGCACTATGGACACAGTCAGACGTGACATTCTACCAAGGGTCTAACTTAGGCTGACCATGATGAGTAGACTATTATTGCTCTATGCTACTCTCGTAACATCCCATTTTGGTGCCCAATCTAGCGACACAACTACACCACTACTGATTTCAAACCTTCTTTTCTGATTCTGCAAGTATTTTATTTAGATATATATGTACATGGCCAGTATATTAAGTCATTTGAAAAATGTCATTATTACAAAGGCTGCTTTCCCATGTTCTTTTATCTTACTATGTTCCAATAGACATACCCACTGTTGAGAATAGAATTCTCCACGCTGAGAATGAACCAGAGAGGTCATAAAACGAATTCTGCAGTATTTCCCCTATTTGCTATGCATGCCTGCCTTACTGGTTTAGAAATTATTCAAGCTTCCAAAAGAAGAAGTGATTTTAAATAGGAATAGTTAAACATTTTCTAATGCATTAGTATTTCTAGCTAGGGTGAATGTTAAAAATAGGAGTTTCAAGCATCTGAAAGTTATGAAGGTGGAGAAAGAAAAACTAAATGTAGAAGGAAGAAGCACTATAATTTCTACTCAACACATGGCCATTCAGGCTAATCAAAAAGAGATGGGATTTTAGGTCAACCATAAATATGGAAGATAATCTGATGGAGAAAAGGTCCTGAGGCTATGTTTGTGGAATGTAGTCATCTCTAACTCACCCTGTCTTTGCTGTTAGAGTACTTTTTGTAGAGGAAAGGCTTATTTTCTCTAGCAGTAAAGCTTCTTAGTGAAGACACTTTGGATACAAAAAATATGCCCATTTGCAATCTCAAAAAACAAAGTGGACGTAAAATATTAGTATTATTTCCTTTTCTACCACTTCAGCACGATGTGAAAAATAATTTTGTTAGTTTTGAGGTTTCACTGCTTAAAGATCAAATTGGGCTAACAAACATCACTATTGACACATGAAAAGGAGCAACTCTTAACCTACATTAATCAAGATCAGCTAAGCCCCAGTATCTCAAGGGCTTTTGAAAAGGTTTATTTCTTGCTCCCATCATAGTCCAGCGTGAGTCTCTTTGATGGGAAGGCGTGGGGAGGGAGGATCTCCTTCATGCGGTCATTTGCGCTCCTGACGTGTGGAGGTTCTGCCATCTTCCGTTACCCTGGGTCCTCCTGGATCCCCTGCATCTGGCTGGCAGAGAAGAGGAGACATAGGGAGTGGAGGGCTGAGCCTGGCAGTGATGGCCACTGCCTCCACCCACATCCTTTTGGGCTAACTGCAAGGGAGGCTGGGGAATATAATCTAGCTGCATGTTCAGAAAGAAGAGGAAACAGGTTTGGTGAGCATCTAGACAGTATCTGTCATATAATTTAAATTAAAGATCACATATTAGTGGCAGGAGAGCTGAATGTTGCCTCCAGCTGTAATTCCTTTTGGCTGCAGCAAATCCTTTAAAATTTCAAATTAGTTTAAAATTCTGAATATGGAAGGAGTTCACACTAAAATATATATATATATAATATTTTAGGGGTCTCTCAAAAAATCAGAAATCTGACAGATCTTCTGGCCTGCATTTCTACTTGACGTTAAATGGGCAGAACAAAGTAGCAGCTTCCCCTGTATTCGGGGGCCAGCTCTCCAGTTCACCCTCCAGCCTGCTTCACTCACCACTGATCTGCCTGGCCTCACAAGGGGATTACACTTGCATTCTCTGGTCTGCATGATGATTTAATCTTTTCTATGTTTTATATCTTGTCATTAACATGTTAATAACAACAGTTGACTGCAGTGGATTTTTTGGGTCTGCAGTTGTTAGTTATGATTTAGATGGTGGTGACAACTAGTAGCCAACTCAACATGAAACTCCCTTTCTCCACAAAAGTAATGGCCAGTGTCCAATTATGAATGAATTGAGATATTTTATTTTTAGCCTAGTCATTTGTTTAATTATAATTCATATTCTGAATATGGATAGTCATCTATCAGAAACACTGCTGAATGTGAAAAATCTGCTTTTCTATTTCTTCCTAGCATTAATGCTTGCTGGGCTTGTAATTTTAAGATCCTTTATATGGACTAAGAGCTCTTCACAGAAAAGCAGCCCTCAAGCAACAAAATGGTCCTTAGGTTGACAGCAGAACACTTTATAGGAATATAATCTATTTCACAGTTGTTGATTAGTGGCTATTTGTGGGGAGGGGGTGAGGTGGGATAGATTTGGTATAGCTATTAAAAAAAAAACAAAAAACACCTTAAAAAAAGGTAGATTCCAATATAGCTACCTTGTGGTTCTTTTAGTTGAACTTGGAATAGTCCCACAACTGAAATTTGGAAAATCAGGTTATCTTGAAGGGGGGTTGGTGTTGGGTGAATTTTGAACGACAGATATAACTGCTTTGCTTCTTTGGGGAACTCGGCCTATAAATATCTCAGAGTTGAGTGTTAGAAGTTTGTATGTCATTCTATAAAGAAGGAACTAGCTTATCAAAATTAAAATTGAACAAACTGTTTGCAAACAAAATACCTCTTAATACCCTAGACAGGTGGAAAAAAAAAAAAACATACCTAAGTCCAATGAACACTTACAGAATGAAAGTACAACAATATACTGAGAACCGTATCTTTTTTGTTTGCTTTTTTCTTAACTGAGCAGTATTATTTTTAAAAACCACCTGAGGGTATTTTAGTGTTTCTGGTAAAACTACTTAAGCACACAGGGGTAGCCTTTCTACCCCTTTTGAGTTCATATAAATTTGGTTACATAAGTTCCATGGAGAGAAGTTTCAAGTGGATTTGTAAAAAAAGACCAATGGAAGAACTGACTTTGTTTTCTCTTTTGCGGTACGCTGGGCCTCTCACTGTCGTGGCCTCTCCCGTTGCGGAGCACAGGCTCCGGACGCGCAGGCTCAGCGGCCATGGCTCACGGGCCCAGCCACCCCGCGGCATGTGGGATCTTCCCGGACCGGGGCACGAACCCGTGCCCCCTGCATCGGCAGGCAGACTCTCAACCACTGCGCCACCAGGGAAGCCCCTGACTTTGTTTTAATTTTTATTATTGATTTGGATGAGGGGAATAAACTTAGTGCAGTCTTGCAGATGAGTCAGCCCTGGGTACCAGGGAGAAAGACAGAGCAGAATTACAAATCTTGGTGAAGACAGAGAGAGGAAAAAAAAAAATCGCTTGTGAGAGAAAATATGAATGGAAAAGTTTTAAAAAGTCACCTTGAGTGGGTGTGGGGCAGGGAGGGGAATTGTCCCTGGAGAAAAAGAGGTTATGGGATGATGTGGGGTGAGAGATTCCCACTGCAGAGACCAGCATACTCCCGACTTACTCAGCTCTAAACCCTCACCCAACACTAGGACATGGGAATTATTATCCCCTTGTCCCTGACGAGGAAAGTAAGGCTCAGACGGATTGATCAACCTGCCCAAAGTCCATACACGAAATAATCGGGGCTGTACAAATTCAAGCTCAAAGCCCCCAGGCGCAAAAGTCTGAGCTGAGAAAAACAAGGAGTGAATTTAGAGAAACAGCACACGGAGAGAGATTCAGGTTGAAAGACAACAGATGGGGCGCTTAGGTTTTAAATGTGGTTCACTGACTAGATGATTCAAAGGAGGAACTTTGAAAAGACCTGAGGCAAAATGGGCTGAGAGATGGAACAATTCTCCCTCCAGCTCTCGGAGACTGAATCCAGAAGTATGGGCTTAACTGGCACTTTGGTCAGAAGGAAACATGCTGGACAGGTTCCAGTAGAGCAATAAAGCAATCAAGGGAACAGAGATTTATCTGTTGGAAAGATATACAAATCTAACTACCTCCAGCTTGCTTGAATGGGGAGGAGAGTACCATGGAAGGCAACTCTTTGAAGTGTGCACAGCACTTAGGGAGTGATTAGCCAGCAATGGGGGTATACCTGGGAGTTGAAAGTGATGAAATGTGGACAAGAAACCTCTAAGCTGATAGCAGAAAATGCTTTCTGGAAAACTTACAGGGTAACTCCCTGAGGCCCTGATATTTCTCACTATCCCTGACTCACTCCTTTTCTGGGAGTCCCAACGTCTCCAGAAAAAGCCCCCTTTCCAATGCAGCCCGAGCTGCAGCAGGTGGGACTGGCTGGGCTGGGCTTCAGGAGCACAGCGGTCGGAGGATCCAAATGTGCTGGACAGGGTGACTCACTTGCTTTTCCTCCCTTGGTCATTTCTATGAGTCATACACTTTTATCCAGTACAAAATATGGAAAGTAACATCAAAAAGCCTAAGAGATTGTTATCAAATATTTAATGAAAAAGAAAAAATCCCTTTTCATATGATCCTTACAAAAATGTTTATTTGGGCTTTTCATTTTGTTGCCATTTCTTTGATTTATCAACACCCAGGAGGTGGGGTGAGGAGATGGGAGGCTGTAAGCTAGACAGAAAGATTAAGGTGGCTCGGGGCTGCTGCTCCAAGGCAGTGATCTAAGCTGTTCACCCTTGAAAAGAAAGGATGATGGTCCAGCTCTTTTTCAATAAGCAAGGACTCTTCCCTTGAATAATTTAGGAGTTATGGTCAACTGAGTATTCTTCAGCTCTGTGTTTGTTGCCTGAGTCTAGATGGCTACAAACAGGGTAAGGTGGTAGATGATTTAAGAGCATGGATTTTGACATCAGGTGGTTCTGCATTTGATTCCTGAATCTGTCACTTAAAAAGCTATGTGATCTGAGGCTTGACTGTTCTGAGACTTAGCTGTCAGATCTATAAAATAACAATTATAATAAAAAAAAATAATAATGATAATGCTAACATGTCTACTATTGACTGAGCTTCTACTCTGTGCCAGGTATTCTTCTACGGACTTTACATATATTATCTTGTGTCATCTACAGGTGTGGAGCCAGAGTCACAGAGAGTTTGAGGAACTTGCCCAAGGTCATGTGATTAGGTCACCGCAGAGGCAGCATATCTGCCTCCTCAGGTTCTTGTGAGGCTTACTAGAGGTAGAGCAGCTAAAAGTGTTAGTTTCCACTAAATGTGCAACAATGTACACACTTACTTTTTTAAACTGAAGGCAAGGAAGAGAGAACTCCCTTTCCAATTGCTATCTTTCTTTTTCAAATAAATGAATGAGTCTCTCTGCTATCAACATCTTTGTAAAAGTAATCCACAGTATTCCTTATTTTTAAACTAAATAATCTAAATTTCATAGAGATTACCTGCAAAAGAGTTGTGAGCAACACTTGATATTAGGCCAGTACATATTCCCCAGCTCTATTCAAGAAAGTGCTCTGTTCTGCCAATCAACCAAAATAAACATGCAGAAACCATGGGAACTTTACTTTCAGTAAACATGTTTACAAATCCAGGGGCATACTTCAGAGCAAAGTGTCTTCTCTCTCTCTAATACACGCACGCACACACGCACACGCACACCTCGAATTTGATGTTCAGGGTTATCTTTGGAGATGACGCTGAGCAGAGATTTCTTACACAGCATCTTGGTTGGTGTATTAGTCTGTTTGGCTGCCATAAAATACCATAGCCTGGTAACAACAGAAATTTACTTTCTCACAGTTCTGAAGGCTGGAAAGTCCAAGATCAAGGTTCCAGCAGGGGTTGGTTTCTGGTGAGGACTCTCTTCCTAGCTTGCAGATGGCTGCCTTCTCACTATGTCCTTACATGGCCTTTCCTTGGTGCTTGTGGAGAAGAGAAAGAGAGATCTCTCTCTATTCCTCTTCTTATACTGGATTAGGACCCTGTACTTATGACCTCACTTAACCTTAATCACCTCCTAAAAGCCCTATCTCCAACTACAATCACATTGGGAGTTAGGGCTTCAATGTATGAATTTTGCAGGGGACAATTCAGTCCATAGCAGTTAGCTAGTCTGGACTGAATTTTACCCTGGGATCTATGTATCTCAGAGATTCTTTTTTTTTTTTTTTTTGCGGTACGTGGGCCTCTCACTGTTGTGGCCTCTCCCGTTGCGGAGCACAGGCTCCGGACGCGCAGGCTCAGCGGCCATGGCTCACGGGCCCAGCCGCTCCACGGCATGTGGGATCTTCCCGGACCGGGGCACGAACCCGCGTCCCCTGCATCGGCAGGCGGACTCTCAACCACTGCGCCACCAGGGAAGCCCTCAGAGATTCATTCTTGATTCATTTAAATTTTTCTGCGGATTGTGGTTATCTCTAGATGAGTAACTGACAAAGGGACGTGAAACAGGTATATGCATAGCCCATGAACAGATTAAATGTAATAGATAAGATCTCTTGGTAAAGCAGAGTGAAACGCCTTGGAATATAGGGTGGTGGTGTTCTCTCTGAAAATAAGTTTTGGTGGGTATTGTGCTCCTAATACTGAAGGCATTTCGGAACATAAACAAGGACCTAAAAGTAAAAGTTAGATCTGGAAAGGAAAGGGCCCATTCTGCAGAAGGAACACATTCTTTCCAAATGGTTTGCATAATTTCCTGTGTTGCTTTCATGTTACAGAAAACAAACACTTAGGTGTTTTGGCGACTATGTACACCAAGTTTCCACATAATCTCTGAAATCTCATTGGGGCTGGATTAGTTAATTTAAGAAGGCTTGTTAACTTCCTTCTATGTGTCATTCAAAACTTTGGAAAATATGAATATACCAGTTTCTTGCTTTTGGATGTCATTACTTACTCCCTTTGGCCATAGGCATGCTCAAATAGTGATGATATCTGTGTATGTGGGTGGTGATGGGTGGAGTAGGGAAATGGGAGGGGTTCGATTAAAAAATTGGACTTTTCCAATTATAAAAGCCCACGTAATACTCAGCTTCTTATGTTCCAAATAGTACCCGTTTATAAGGCTATTGTCTTGAGAGAAGATTTTTAAGAAAAAAATTCAAATCTCTCCTTTAAGAAACCAAGACTACGGACCTATTGGTTCTTCCCACAGCATAGAAAAGACTCACTCTTTCAGGACACCAAGGCCATGCATTTACTGCTTTATTAGAGGGGTGATAGAATGCAGGAGGCATGTGAGAGAGTCCTGATGGGGGTGTGGGGAGGGTAGAGAAGAGCCAAATAAAAGGACCTTTATGGCCTAGGAGGTATTTGAATAGATGGAGGGAACACGGAGGGCAAAGCTCTTGTTCCCACTTGAGGACTCCAGAAAGAAACTAACTTTCTGGCTGCCATACGCCAGTCTGCAGGATAGAGTGTTCAGGCAGGGCAGGCTCTGAGGTATGGTGAGGAAAAGACTGTGAGCCTCCTGGGGGCCTCTGTAGAGGCATGAGGGGCCAGGTCTGGACGGAAGATACGATGGAGACTCAGGGGGCTCGGGGTCGGCAGGCAGTGCTTGCTGAGGTGGGTCTGGGCCAGCGGGTCGGAGTGCACTAGGTCCTGACCAACCTGAGAGACACCCGATCACCAGTTCTCTGGCCACAGACCCCGAGGCGGACAAGGGGCCTGTACCAGAGGCCAGAGCAGCAGGGGATCCCCACCACCAGGCTTTGTCTCTTCCTTTCCACCTCAGGGTCAGATAAGCCATAGCCACCCCTCCTCCTTTTCCTCCTTCCAATCTGCCACCTTAGGAAGAAGAGACAGGAGAAGAGGAGGGAGACTGAAAATAGGAAGGAAAGGAGGAAGGCTTCTGAAAGCCTGAGAATTTGTGTCTAAGAATAGCCAAGTGTTACTAAAGGCACTGTTTAAACAATAGGCTAAGTCTTAAATCAGATAGGACCAAATGTTAAAATTTTCTTAATTATGCAGACAATGTAAAGGAGTGATGTCTTACTTTCTCCCTCTACTTCTGGACTACAGTGTGAGTGGATTTTGCTTCATCTGCTTCTTACGTCATGGATAGCGGTGTGTGTGTGTGTGTCTTGGGTATGGCAGGAAAGGAATAAACTGAAGTATAGTTTCACTGGGAACATGCTGGGTGATATATTGATCCTGTTAAAATGGAATTTCAGGAGACATCCAAATCCAAAACACTGCAGAAGGTCCAAAACAAACTGATGTATATGTACATAATTATGACAGACATTTCAGCACTGAGTATCCTGCTTCTCATTTGGATCTTAATGGAAGAGTCCAACTAGATCTCCCTGACCTGTGCTCTTCTGAATATAGCAGCCCACCTCCCATGTGTGATTTGCAAATGTAGTGTAGGGCAAAGCTGTCCACCACTTGATCACCTCTACCGCTACTGGCAGCCAACACCTGCTGAGCTCTTACTCTGTACTAAGTATTTACGATCCTCTGCTAAATGCTTTACATGATTGTATTAATTAATCTCTGCGGCAACCATATGAGATGGTGCTAATATCATTTCCATTTTAAAGATGATGGAATGGAGGCTCACAGATGAACGAAGTATTTAAGCTAGGACTCAAGATTATGTGTTACTAGTTCCGAAGCCCAGGACTGTTTTTTTCCACTACACCATGATATTTTCAAGCTTTTGAAAACAACACTTTTAGAAAACTTCCCAGTATCTCTGAAGTTCAATTTTGGGGGCTTTACATTCTCTGGTTCCATGTTGATGTGACTCACAGCCAATGGGGTGAAACTTTGTTCACTTCATTTACCATGATATGTCACCAAAGTCTTGCAAAACACTTGTTGGAGGGAAAGTGAAGTAGCTCATTAGAGCCAACATTTATTGAGAGTTTACCACAGGCCAGGCTCTATGCTAAGCCAGCATATGTGTTACTTTCTTTACTGACCCAGGCAGCCCTGTGAGATACGAACTGTTCTTATCCCCATTTTATTTTTTTTTTTAAGATTTTTTTTTGATGTGGACCATTTTTAAAGTCTTTATTGAATATGTTACAATATTGCTTCTGTTTTATGTTTTGGTTTTTTGGCCACAAGGCATGTGGGATCTTAGCTCCCCGACCAGGGATCGAACCTGCTCCCCCTGCATTGGAAGGCAAAGTCTTAACTACTGGACCACCAGGGAAGTCCCCCTATTTTAGAAATCAGAAAATTGAGGTACAAGTTTACATAACTTTGCCCAGATTTAACTGTTCCAATGCCACCACTTAGACATCATTCATACATAAGCATCATGCCTGGTCACTCATGGTGATGCCTAGATGAGCAAATCTCTCAGGAATGAGAAGTTCCCTTTAAAAAGTTAGCTCTACTCAAGAGCAAAGCCAGATCTAACCCACCACAGGCCTGAACTGAACTGCTTGCCTATGCCTGGTGTGATGGCATGCTTCTGTCTGTGCCTGGGTTTGAGGGCAAACGTGACCCCTGTCTGCCCCCAGGGAGAGTTGCGAAGTTTTTGACAAGGACTTGCCTTCCTCAGCCTTTGTCTTTCCTCCTTGGGCTCCCTTCTTCCACTTCAGATACTCAGATACCCTCATGTCCTCATCACCCCCTTCTTCTTCATAGGAGAGGCTCTGATGCCAGACACTGTGTGGGGATTGCTTATACTTTGCCTGGAACTTATTCACACTGCAAGACCACACACATTTATGTACTTGCATTTTGTGCTTTTTAAAAAAATGATTGTATCATAAAAGGAATTTTTGGCATCCACGAATACCTGGGAGATCCTGGGGACAGGAGAGCCTAAGGGGGAGTTCTGTAGTCCTGCCCGAGCGCTCATGATTTAGCCTGTTCCTGTATAAGTCGAGGCTTCCCTTCACAGTCCCTGACACTTCCAGAACGGTGACTGAGGCTGTTGGAGGCTTTGTTCCAGGGAACATGTGCTTTTCCCTTGCCCAGGACATCTGCTAGAGGCTCCTCTCTGGCCTCCTACATCTACTAAGCACAAATCTGGTCCTCTCTGGTGGTGGTCCTATTGCAATTCAGCATCTCTCCTCTCTTCCCTTTGCTTCAAAGTCCGAGGAGGCATATTTTAATATTTTCTGGCATTTTCATCGACATTTTAGTTGGCAAAGTATTGAATTAATTTTACCTAATATCCTGAAACACATCTCTATACCTCTATCTTATTTTTATCCATCTCTAGATGTAGAGTTTCTGATAAACAAAAGGGGCATTAGGCACTACTTCCTCATTAGCAAAGGTTTCCAGTACTTTAATAAAGTTTCCCTCTGGGAATACTTTACACATTTCAAAATTGATATTCAAATGCAAGTATGTTCAATCCCGCAAAGAGACAGAAAATGTCACCAACTCTCTTCATCTGGTCTGGCCAAATCTCTCACAAGGGATAGAGGAGGAATGTGCCGAAATACATTCAGGAAAATGCCTGCTGGCTTCTGTGAACCCAAGTGCTTCCAGTCAAACAGTGCCAGCTTTGATCTTTCCCTATTACAACACAACACTATAAATCAACTATACTTCAATAAAAATAAATAAAATTTAAAAATTTAAAACATAAAACATTCTTAAAAAGAGAAAACTGAATTTGTTTTTGATCTCAGCTTTATGTGTTTCTTTTTTCTTTCTCAACCTAGGTTATGTAAATTTTGTTAGCCTGTTGTAAAGACATGGTATGTTCGGTGGCACTTCCTGGCTAGAACAACTCCCTGCCCTCCAGCTCACCATGCAAGTCTCGATCATTCTCTGAATCCCAGATCTTAGTTCACTCTTTGTGAATCTTCCTACACCTCTTTGGCTACCATTCATTTCCCTTTCTTGGGAACCCTGCAACATCCACAAAGTGAGTGACTTGTTTTGGCACTAAATAGTATACTGCTTGGCTTTATTATTCCACATATGGATCTTTTCTCATTTTAGTGACACAGGCAGTTTCTTACATGAAGGTACTTTTGTTTTCCCATGTGTAAGCTCCTATACAAAGAAGACATTTAATAAATGCATAGTGAATGGATGAAGGCACTTGATCTGTCTCAAAGGGATGACCCTAGAGATGATTTGGTTCAGAAGAAAGTAGAGCTCAAAGAAATGCTTATTGTTTTGCCATTTCCTCATCGTGGAAGGTCCCGGCTAGTTATCAATTAATAGTGAGTATCAAAGCAATGAATATCCAGTGCTTTACAGGGGATAACTTCTGGAGATAACTCCATAGACAAAGACTATTGTGAAACAGGTTGAATTCTGGCACAATTTACTCCCTTTCTAGTCTCAGGCTAATCACTTAACTCTTGCAATGCCACATGTGTAAAATATATTCTGCCATCAGTCTTGTATGAGTTGATAACCCTGTGTTCCCTGTTCCAGAGGTGCATGGGCTCCTGGCTTTGTGAGTTTGTACATTTAAGAATCTTTAAGTGACAAAAGCAAAGATATAAACACAAAGGAACCATTATTAGGGTCATCATACTGACATTCCCATATTGTTTCAGGTTGGGGAGGATGAGACAAGGGCATGACTTGGGCAAGTGACAAGACATATTAGCAGTGGGAGCAACAGTTCTGGGTAAACAATTGTAAATCCCCAATGCTGAAGCTTGTTAACATTTTACAGAATGCTTTGTCCCTTTTAAGCAAGCTACAAAGCAAGAATGAATTCACACAGCCTCCTTGGAGGTCAGTGTGATTGCTCTGTTTATGTGCAAAATCACTAATTAATCACAAGCTAATTTGTAGCTTGATGTTCACCAAGCTGGATTTAGAATCTAAGCACCCTTTGCTTAGCAGTTTGGAGGAGACAGCTATTGGTAGAGGTGGCACATACAAAAATGATGCCTGTTTTACGCGGTGCTTGAAAGGAAACTCTGCAGTTGGTCTAAGGAAAGCTACCCATCCCTCTTTGTCACGTGCTTTTGGTGATTTATTTCTGTTCTTTCCTGCCCCATTTGGCACTCCAGCAGCTAGGTTTCCAAGGTTCTGATGATGACTTCCCAGAAGACCAGCATATCGTGGGTCATTGAGGAAGGAAGCTTACTCTCAAAGGACATGCAGCGGGGATATGATTTGGGGGCAGAATTCAATTATGTTAACATTTTGTTGAACATAAATGGCCAAGGAGCTGATTTTGGTAAGGAGTTTCAGGGGGAAGTTTCAAACTGTCATGACTGCCAAGTATTAAGGGGCAAGATGCCACTAATTCCCAGTGGATTAAAAGCACTGCCAATTTTTCTCAGGGACATTTCAACTTTGGAAAGAATATCAATGTAGAAACACAAATTAAATGCTGTCTTTGAGAGGAAATGAAGCCTCAAGGAATTAAACTATTGGCCATTAAGTGGGATTTTTCTTAAATAATCCTTGAACTGTGTATTCTAGAAAGGACTGTGTGTATGGAGTGGAGGGAGAGGGATAAGGATAGGAGGGGAGGAGGACGTGTCTCTGAGGAATGTGGCCTCAGGAGACTCAGACAAATTGCTACAAAGGAGGAATCTGACAGAGGAACTGGAGAAATGAACTTACTCTCTTGAGGTGTCTGTGCCAAAACACGTTTTATGACTTTGATGCTAAAAAAAAAAATCTATATATTTTGAATGTTAAGATAATAAAGATCAAAGCTACAAACTTTGGATTAAAAGAAGATTACTGTCATGTTTCAAGTTTTGCACAAGAAATGATGGACTGACCTTTGGATCACATGGCTGAAAGTGGATATTTGGGTGCCTCAGGAAAAAGAACAACAACAGAAAAAGAATCTTACAAACCTTTACCTAGAAAATTCATCATAATAATGTAGAAAAAGCACATGAATTCATGTTGCATGAAAGGAAGTTTAAAATAAGAGTCCATCATTAATGAATGATCCACTGCAAGTAGGACTATTTATCCATTATTTACAAATCCATAAAATTATTAGGTGAAAAATATACCATAAATATATTGGATTCTTTTCCATCCATTTACTTAAAGAACTACTTTAGTATCTATTGTTTACTTATGTTCACATCACTCCTGAGAAATTGATTAGAGCAGGTTTTATCTCCGTCTTATTGTTTGGGAAGGCAGAGCACAAGGAGGCTAAGCAGCTCCATAAGGTCAAGCCTAGTTGATAGCATTACCCAGACCTTGGCCTGTGGACACCCTGACTGGGACTCTCCACCAGACCATGAGTAGCCCCCAAACCAACTCTTCTGAAGTACCCAAACTCACCAATGAATGAATACCAAAATGAAACTTGAAAGAGCCTGAAGTGCAAAGGGAACTAAGAAATGTAATCTACAGCCATGCTCAAATCTTCTCTAGGCTGGCTTCAGGATGTTCAAATGAATTTCTATGAAGGGAGAGGAATTCCTATGAATTGCTAGGGGTCTGAGAGGAGTAGCACAGTAAGTCACTGTCTACTGGGATGCCCTGTGGTGCATTCATTTGGCTTCAGAAAGCAGTCTTGAGGGTGTCGGATGGAGGCTTTGGAGAACTGTGGGTGAGATGCCCCCAAGTTGCCAGACCACTGAGACCAAGCCATCAAGTGGGATTCTACAGAGCCCCAGGGCTCCCACAGCGGTGCTCAGAGTTTGGTGGGAGGGACACCCAAAACGCGGGTAGGTCAGAAAAAGGGGGTTAGAGAAACTCTGAAAAGTGGGATATTTTGGGGGTTTTTTTCACTTCCACCAGTCCTTGGGGACCATGAGAATATAACAGCATATGTCTTAAGGACAAGCCGTGCTAGGATTTGGAAGATCTGTGTGAGTTCAGACAAGTTATATAACCTCTCTGAACATCCATGTCTTCATCTATAAAATGAAGAAGTTAGACTCAGGGATGTCCTCCCCACTCTAATATGTTATGTTTTCATGAAGCAAGTCTTAATTTAGCAAATGGAAGGATCCTCAGCCCACACAAAGTAACTCCATCCGGAAGGAAACTGCCTTTACCGTCTGTTTCAGGACCTGTTTAGGGATTTACCACAACTACTGATGGCTTTGTTGGTTGCCAAGTGTCTGGAGAGTCCTAGAGTAGATGTTGGCATTGTCCTCAGCTGGACAAGTCAGGGAAGAGCTGCAAAGCAAAGGAGGGACACTGCAGGAGAAAAGTGACTCAGAAATGAGATTGTTCTCTCCATTCAACTCTCAGTCCCTAAACTGGGCTCCTACTGTGGAAATTAGACCTTTGAGCAGTGTTCCATGTGTTTATTCTACTTGTATCAAAGAGGCTTTCATCTCCCTAGAGCAAATTATTAACACATTCCACCAAAGATGTGAGGGTGGAGGCCTGGCCTTGGAGGAAAAAAAAAAAAAAAATCACATCATAATGAAGAGCTGCCCGAATCATGAACTTAAGAAAAGCTAACATAAAAGTCCCCACTTTTAATGACAGTGGTTGGCCAGACGCCAAGGTCCTTGTGCCCAGGGGAGCATGGCAGGCCTATTCCTTGTCCGTAGACTGACCCTCTGTGCCCGGGAATTTTCCACTGGAAGGCTGGTGTGTGGGAGGTGGGAGCCTTTGCAGGATCAGCAGGTCGAGGCGCTTACAGCCAGTTGCTTTTACCCCTAGCTGGAGACCAGATTTTGTTGGCTGAGTGAGCAGAGCCATGACTCTTGGTTCCAGGCAGTAAACCTTTGCTTCTCAAGATTGTTTGGTTGGGGAGGGGGAGTGGGGGAGAAAAATCAAGAGGAAACAAAACAAAACAAAACAAAAAATACCCAACAACTTTCAGATATATCCAAGAGGAGAAACAGACATAAAATAAGCGGGGCAATGTTTCAGTTTCACTAATGGATTACTCCCCAAAGCAAAAGGCCGTGGGGAAGAGTTTCTAAATAGAGATTCTGTCATTTTCTACAGCAAGTTCACTTGATTTACAGGAGCCATTTGGCACACCCTTTGAGATACAGCTAGAGTATATGTGGTAAAAGGGCCTAGTGCAAAAGAGAATACAGGGAATTATTTACTGCTGCTGAAAACCAGGACCCAGGGTCTGACTTTGTTTTTGCTTGCTTTTTAAAAAATTTTTCCAAGTAACACCAGAATGTAAGATACCACAGATCTCATGTTCAGCAATTGTGACAACCAAGATTCATGAACAGCCGCGAATATGTTATTTGACATTAGCATCAGTTTTCTCCATGGGGGGAGGACAGAGGAAGAGCAGAAGAATAAAAGTGAGAATACAGTGTGACTTGAAATACCTTATCCAGATGAACAGCCAGTGTATCCTTGTGTGAAAACAGCGTCAGAGTTTTGGCCCTCTGCTTTGCCATGTGAAATCGAGTGTTTGCCTGTGATGTGAGGAGTGGCTGCTGACACTCGTGAAGACGGATAAATCTTTTGTGACGACCAAAAACACTCCCATAATGAGAAGGGAGCTCAAAAATCCCACCATTTTACCTGTGTCACATATACGTTTTAAAACTTAGTCTAATCATGATAAATACCATTTGCTCAGTACTTGACCGTTTCAGAATGCTTCACAACAGTATCTGTGCAATTGCTATAATTATTTGCAATTAATGTATTTAGAAACTGAGGCTCAGTGTTTGTATAATTTGCCCACATTTCACTCTCTACCATCATTATTCTATACCCTTGATTCTTACCAGGGGGAAATCCTCACCGCCCCCCCAGAGGGCCTATGGTAATATCTGGAGACATTCTTGGTTGTCTCAGCTAAGGAGGAAAGTGCCATTGGCATCAAGTGGGTAGAGGCCAGGGATGCTGCTAAACATCTCCTAGAATGTACAGGAACCCCCGCCCCCTCACGAAGAATTCTCCATCCCCAAATGTCAATAGCACCAAGCACGAGAAAGCATGCTCTACATATTCTCACTTTAAAGTTTCTCTGACTACCATTTCTGAATTGACAACGGTCAAATCCATTATTTTTGTTGTTTCCCAAACGCCATACTCTTATTACTAATTGCGTAACAGAGGCCTCTACCTGGGTGTTATGTGGGAACCTTAAATGCAACATGACCAAAATAGATCTCTTCCACCTCCTATATTCTGATCTTGATCATAGGCCCTACCATCTAGGATTTCTCAAGCTGGAAACATGATTGCCATTCTTGACCTCTTCCTTCATGTTCTATTCCTCACTCACCCAGTCCAAGCACTTGACAAACCCTTCAAATACACCTGAGAAACATCTCTTGCAATTGGCCTCTCCTCTCCTTTATCACTGACACCATTTTAGCATTGGTCATCATCATCTCAGGCTAAACTCCTGCTGCCTTAGTTTGGTAAACCATACCAGCTACTGTTCTCAGTACCCATGAAATATTATCATCATCCCCATTTTAAAGCTGAGGAAGTAAGGTGCATAGAGACTAAGTGGCTAGTCAATGAAGGAACTGTGCTGTCAACTACCACATTCTGCTTCCTCTCCATTAATCATCTAAGACTCAACTGCCATCTTTTCCTGCAAGTCACATGCTCCATTTACTCTAAAGAACTCTTCACTCCTGGAACTTTCTAGAGCTTTTCACATTTCTGTGCCATTGAAAATGATGTTTCCACCATCTGGAACACCCTTCCTTCCTTCCGGCTAGCTTCTCCTCAACCTCTAAGATCTAGTTCATATAAGAGCTCTTCAAGGGTAGGAATCAGTATTTTAATCAGATTAAAAATTCAGTATTTTAAATCTCTAGCACTGTATCTGTTTTATAATAGGTATCTAAATGTTTACAAAATATAAGAAAATGACTATCTTTCTGCTACTTCCAAAGCAAAGTTGCTTTGCAAATACTTTCCAGTGAAAGCAGCTCCATCAATATCCTCTTTTTCCCTCAAGGCAACAAATCAGAAAATTAACGCTTGCATATGGGTATACACAAAGGTGAGCTTCTTTAAAGTATACTGATTATATGAAGTCAATATATACATTGTATATATTGTATACAATATATACATTGAATTCAAAGAAGTGGCATCAGCAGTGTTCTGAAGAGCACTGAACATTTCTCAGGTTTGTTTGTTTATGGCCCCAAATTTCTGCTTCAATTTGAAATAAATCGCTTCTCTTTTATCCTGGTCAAACAATAGCTTGTTATAACAGAGTGATTTGTTTCAAATCATTTATTTCAGAGTGTAGGAAAAACTTAAAAGATGTTTACATTGGAAATTTTACCCCAAGTTCACATTGCTTTAACGACTTTCTGCTTCCTCTCCCCTGTCCCCCAATACCACGTGTAGTTGAAGAAAAGACAAAATATGGTGCAAGGATTTAAGGTCATTCTAATTTCTGTTTCCATCATGACTACCACAGGCATATGAGAAGACAAATATTTCCTGGCAAGCATCATTTCTGTCATCAGCAAAAGGGGGAAATATATTGTGTAGAAAAAAATCCTTTGGAAAGACCATAAAGTCTTTATGTTCAGAAACAAAATCTATTAATCCCCTTCTCCATTAATTTTCACAAACTAATAGCAACTGGAAGATACGGACAAAAGCTGAAGATAAAAAAAAAAAAAAAAAGGTCTAGAACTGGGTGAAGGAAGATGTGAGCACCAATCAGACTGGACCCCAGATATGATTATACTGTGGACAAAGCACTGCTCTGCGGCTGGGAGGGTTAAATTGATTACTGAGATATGGCCCTTGCTCCTCAGAAGATGGGGAAAAGGGCAATAAAGGCCTTTCTTTCTTGTAGGTTTTCAGTAACATGAGGGTCAAATCCTGCATTTTTTTGTTGACGTGACGTTTTCTACCTTTTCTCTCACCAGGTAGGATAATTGTTCAGGATGAACACATTTTGATGTGATAGTTCCAGTAGCCTGTCCCCAGAAGATCTTAGCCTGTCTCTGAAAACATGTAAATTTCAGGTTGAATTATATTCATTAGTACTCTTTCTAAGTAGTCCCAAGGTATGGATAAGCTAGTCACAAACACGGCAGTTACCATGTGCAGAAACAGCAAACCAAATCTCTATCTACCAGGGAAGTGAAAACACCTATTCCTTTTGTTATCTAAGTACCCAATGATTCCCAGAGCAGTGCCAGCTCTAGTTGATGGTGTGTTTTCTTTAGATCATTTCTCATATGGCTTTATGGAAAATCAGGAAGTAAATGTTCTCCTTTTGGGCATAACTCTTCCACGCCAAAGAACAGCTAAAGTGGTTACAGAGGTTGCTCTTGGCTTTGTAAAGCCAAGACTTCCTCTATCAGTATGTCTTTCACGGCTATTCTTATTGCCTAGAGAATTCTCATTCTCCTTGCCTCATTCCACCTCTCTACCATGCACTTCATCTAGTTCACTGTTACTTCAATCTCAACTTAAAATCACTGCATTTCAGCAGCTGAAAAGATAGACTAGAGTTTTGGGTTAGACCATTCATTCTTTAACCCAGCTACATATTAGAACCACCTGGAGGAGTTTCTAAAAACCACTAATAACCAGGCCTACTCTGGATCAATTAAATCTGATTATCCAGGGTGGGTTTGGACATCAGTACTTAAAAAAAAATATCCCCAGGTGATGTAAATGTGTAGCCAGGGTTGAGAACCTCTGTTTTAGACCATAACTCTCTGCATATCTCCACAGTAGTTCTGAGTGACTTGTAAATGTTAGTTCACTGTCTCTCTTTATCACTATATCATATAATAAAGTAGGGAATTTTGTGCACCAGGAAGTCTCCGTGCGAGAGAAAGAAGAACTTATTTTCCGGATGTGTGTACCCCTCCCTAGGAGCAAGAGAGGAAAGTTGCTGGGTGTGTGGAGGGTAGTGCATGGATCTTCTGGGAGCTCTTCTCGAATCAAAAGTACAGGTTGGTTCCTTTTTTTTTTTTTTTTTAATTTTTGGCTGTGTTGGCTCTTCATTGCGGTGCATAGGCTTTCTCTAGTTACGATGAGCTGGGGCTACTCTTCATTGCGGTGCGCAGGCTTCTCATTGCAGTGGCTTCTCTTATTGTGGAGCATGGGCTCTAGGCACGCAGGCTTCAGTAATTGCAGCACGCGGGCTCAGAAGTTGTGGTGCGTGGGCTCAGTAGCTGTGGCTTGCAGGTTCTAGAGTGCAGCAGGCTCAGTAGTTGTGGTGCACGGACTTAGTTGCTCCACGGCATGTGGGATCTCCCTGGACCAGGGATTGAACCCGTGTCCCCTGCATTGGCAAGCAGATTCTTAACCACTGCACCACCAGGGAAGTCCAAGACTATTTTTAAAAGACAGTTATTTTCATTCCTTGCAGGCACTGGCACATATTTTTAATTTCCTATCGAAACTCTCTACTTGGAAGTTTAAAAGATGTTTCATATAGATGGCCAACAGGCACGTGAAAAGATGCTCGGCATCACTAATCGTTAGAGAAATGCAAATCAGAACTACAGTGAGGTACCACCTCACACCAGTCAGAATGGCCATCATCAAAAAGTCTACAAACAACAAATGCTGGAGAGGGTGTGGAGAAAAGGGAACCCTCCTACACTGTTGGTGGGAATGTAAATTGGTGCAGCCACTGTGGAAAACAGTATGAAGGTTCCTCAGAAAACTAAAAATAGAACTACCATATGATCCAGCAATCCCACTCCTGGGCATATATCCAGACAAAACTATAATTCAAAAAGATACATGCACCCCTATATTCATAGCAGCACTATTCACAATAGCCAAGACATGGAAACAACATAAATGTCCATCAAGAGGTGAATGGATAAAGATGATGTGGTACATATATACAGTGGAATACCACTCAGCCATAAAAAAGAATGAAATAATGCCATTTGCAGCAACATGGATGCAACTAGAGATTATCATACTAAGTGAAGTAAGTCAGAAAGAGAAAGACAATTGTCATATGATATCACTTATATGTGGAATCTAAAATACGACACAATGAACCGGACAGAAACAGAATCACAGACATAAAGAACAGACTGATGGTTGCCAAGGGGGAGGGGTTTGGGGGAGGGATGGAGTGGGAGGTTGGGGTGAGCAGATGTAAGCTTTTATATATAGAATGGATAAACAATAGGGTCCTACTGTATAGCACAGAGAACTATATTCAATATCCTATGATAAACCATAATGGAAAAGAATATTTAAAAAAAAGAATGTGTATATGTATAACTGAATCACTTTGCTGTACAGCAGTAATTAACACAACATTGTAAATCAACTATACTTCAATTAAAAAAGAAGATGTTTCAGGGGCTTCCCTGGTGGCGCAGCGGTTAGGAGTCTGCCTGCCAATGCAGGGGACACGGGTTCGAGCCCTGGTTCAGGAAGATCCCACGTGCCGCAGAGCAACTAAGCCTGTGCGCCACAACTACTGAGCCTGTGCTCTAGAGTCCATTGAGCCACAACTACTGAAGCCCGCACACCTGGAGCCTGTGCTCTGCAACAAGAGAAGCCACCACAATGATGATGGCCATTCTGACTGGTGTGAGATGATAGCTCATTGTAGTTTTGATTTGTATTTCTCAATGAGAAGCCCGCACACCACAACGAAGAGTGGCCCCCGCTCGCCGCAACACATGCAGCAACGAAGACGCGACACAGTCAAAAATAAATTAAAAAAAAAAAAGATATTTCAAAGTCCAAAACTGAGCTTTTGTTTGTTTGTTTTGTTTTTTTTTGCGGTACGCGGGCCTCTCACTGTTGTGGCCCCTCCCGTTGCGGAGCACAGGCTCCGGACAGGCAGGCTCAGCGGCCATGGCTCACAGGCCCAGCCGCTCCGCGGCATGTGGGATCCTCCCGGACCGGGGCACGAACCCGTGTCCCCTGCATCGGCAGGCGGACTTCTCAACCACTGAGCCACCAAGGAAGCCCCGAAACTGAGCTTTTGATCCTCCCCCTCCCCAAACCTGCTCCTACCAGAGGTTTTCCCACTTCAGCTGCCCACACAACAGACCCTGAAGCCGTCCTTTCTCTCAATCTCTCTTTCTCTCCCTCCCCGACCCCTTCTCTCTCTCTCCTTGTCTAATCCAGATGCTAATGCAGGTCACTTTCACCTTCACAACTTAACCCACATCTAAACACTCCTGGCCACCTTCATTGCCTTAACCCCGTTCTAAGTCTGTATCATCTCTCACCTGCAGTGTTACAACATTTCTGCTCCTGCCCACTTCAGTCAACTCTCAGCCTTGCAGCCAGAATGATCCTGTTAAGTGTCAAGTCAGATCACATCATTCCTCCACTCAAAACCCTCAGAGGCTCCCTATTTCATCAGCAGAAGCCAAGCACCTTCAAAAGCTTTTAAGACACTGCATAAACTGGTTCTTCATTACTTCTCTGTCCTCATCTACCACCAGGCTCCCCTTTGATTCCTTACATCCTGACTTAGTCACATTGGTCTCTTTGCTGATCCTCAAATGTAGTCATCCTTCTGCCTCAGGGGCTTTGCACTTTATTCCAAATGTCCACACAACTCACTCCATTACCTCCCTTGGGGATTTGCGCCCCTGTCACTTTCTCACTCAGGCCTACTCTGACAACTGTACTTAGAATGGCAATGTCCTCAGCATTCCCCATACCCTGTCCCTGCTGCATTTCCTCCATAGTATGGAGTATTCCTCCATATTCTATATTTTGTTTATGTGTCATGTTTACTTTCTCCCTCCCTCCATTAGAACGTCTGATCAATGAGAGGAGGAAGTTTTGTTTGCTTCTTTGCTTCTTAGAACACTCTGGCATTTGGATGACTCTCAGAAATATTTAACTAGATTAGTGAAGTAAAGAACAGCAGGTTCTTTCTTGAATGGAAATGCAGAGGTATAGAGAATTACATACTTTCCCTCCCGCATCTCACCCTCATTCCCTTCTCAGCTTACATCTGCTGCTTATTTCTTAAACCTGATATTTCTTGGAAGTGGTATGAGTAGGGACCACATTCCACTTTTGGTTTGCTGTGCTAGTTCTTGGACTAGAAGTGCACCTAGTATTGTAGGACATTGCATTTCACTAGTGGCAAATCCACGCCAATCTCTTTTCTGTGTCTTGAGTATGTACGTGGCCGGCATTCTCAGCTCACGTTAGAACCTCCCTGTTTGAAAAGCCACAACTGAGATTTGGGGTTCAGTATTCTGAAAGTCTATAACAAATACCCAAGTAAATCCATCTGCATTTTTCTAAGTATTTTTATATTATTGCTATTCACTCAGTGAAGCATATGATCATAATGTAGGTGCATGTTTCTCAAAGACATAATTCTCAAAGATGCATTCATTTTTATATTCTAATTTGCTTCTTGTCTGGATGGCTCACTGATAGGCACCATAGGATGGAGAAAACAGAGGTACTAAGTAACTGGAATGCTTTGGGTAAGACCCTGAAGGAATGGGACACAGGATGAATATGTTTTGAAGGGAAAGCAGGGGCAGGTCAGAAGCTCAGAGTATAAATCCAGGCTTTTGGAGTAGCCAGGCAACAGTTGGTACCAGATACCAAGCCGAGCACTTCCGAATCTCATGGGACACATCATGTGCAAAGAACTTCACAACCAACTGAGGCCAACCTCTTCACTGAGTTAACTGAGGCCCTAAAAAGGAGAGGAGGAAAAAAATAGTAATACATAAAATAAAATAAAAAGGGGAGGGTAGTGGGCAGCAGAACAGGCACTGACTTAAAACAGCTTTTGAGTTTTGCTGTCAACTGGTGCAGAGTAGAGATGACATGCCCCCTAAAGTGGGCATAGGGTCAGCGGATGGGGTTGTGGAGGGAAAGCAAGCACTCCATATTTCAGAGGGCTCTGTAAGTCTTCCCGGAGCGAAGCTGTCAGCCATGTCTGATACAGTTCCACTTCTTAAAGGCTGAGAGTAAGGATGAGAGCAATTCTGGGTTGGGAAGGTTGAGAACCTTTAGGTGAAACAATGGATGGGGTGGGAAGCCTCCCAAAGTCAGAGCTGCCTGTTCTTACTGTTCCTGCTGCAGCTGTTCTAGACAATGGTACTGAGCGTGGCTGAGTGTGGCTGTGTTCTTTCCCGACACTGACGATGATAATGGCCGTCTTTTTAAATGGTTTGGACTTCATCATCACTCCTTGCACATTAGTATTCTTGAATCTTCTATTCAGGGGGACCTCCAGCCAACAAGCCCTCCCATTTCTGTACAATTGCCTTGTGGCTTGGGTTGGAATCCAACCCAGCAGAGGCAAGCGAGGAGACGCTTCACAAGGGCTAATTTTGTCCTTGCTGCTCCCTTCAGCCCTCCCCTCTGGACTTGCCTCTCTGCTGCTCCGGCCCCTGATCAGGCACTCTGCTTTGTCTTGGGGTCCCTGCCCACACTGTGGCCGTATGGATGAAGGAAGGTCAGGCTTCATTAAAAGAATGTCTCCACAGGTCGAGGTCTCCTCGTCTCACCATTCCCCTTTGCAGGCCAGTGACTTTCAAGGCCCCAGGCTGTCAAGAGGCTTCTTCAGGAAGACAAAGCCAGCCTGTGCAAGGCCAGGATCAGCACATATAAATTTGGCATTCTCGGGATGCTCTGGTAACATAACACAATCTGAGCTGGATTTGCTATACCTCTTTCCACATTATCTTTATCTTCAAAGGTCTCAAATCAAAGCAACACAGCAAAGAAGGAAAAACACTGATAGTAGGCTTCAGAACAACGCACTAACGTCTTTTCTGATCTATTGTGGCAGATTCCAACGAAAACTGAAAATGACTAAAAGTCTAGGTTTTTAATGAAATATGAAAGTAAGAGATGAATCATGTCAAACAAGAAAGCTAAAAGTCAATTTAGGAACGTTCTTTAAGTCTATGAAGGGGATTAACCAGACTTTAGGGACAAAGTGAAAAGAAAATGTATTAGTAAAATGATCAAATGTGAAAGGACACATTTATTTAGAGAGGCTTCTGGGAGAGACTATTGGATTTCTATCTTTGGTGATATATTGATACACAGATTGAATGCAACCCCAGAATAGGTAGCAATCTTGAAAAAGAAGAGCAAAGTTGGAGGACTCACACTTTCTGATTTCAAAATTTACTACAAGGCTACAGTAAACAAATCAGTGGGGTACTGGTGTAAGGACAGACTTAAAAATCAGTGGAACAGAATTGAGAGTCATGAAATATATCCTTCTATTTACACCATAATTTGTTTATCTATCCATCTGTTTATGGATATTTGGATCCTTTCTGGTTTCTGGCTATTACAAACTAGGCTTCTATGAACACTTGTATACAAGTCTTTATATGGACAATGTGTTAACACATTGCGAAACAGTTCTCCAGACTTTTTCATCTTGCAAATCTGAACTCTATATCAATTATGCAACAACTCCCCTTTTTCCCTCCCCACAACCCCTAGTAACCACCATTTTATTCTCTGTTTCTATGAATTTGACTACTTTAGATACCTCATATTAGTAAATCATACAATATTTATCTTTTTGTGACTGGTTTATTTCACTTAGCATAATGTCTTCAAGTTTCATTCATGCAGCATGTGACAGAATTGCTTTCCTTTTTAAGGCTGAATAATATTCCATTGTCTGCATATACCACATTCTGTTTATCCATTCATCTGTCCAGGGACATTTGGGTTGCTTCAACCTTTTGGCTAGTATGAAACAGTGCTGCTAGGAACATGGGTGTGCAAATCTCTCTCTCTCTCATGGGTGTGCAAGCTTTTAAAGAAACTGCCAGACTATTATCTAAAGTGGTTATACCGAATTATATTCTAACCAGTAGTGTATGAAAGTTTCAGTTCTTCTAAATCCTCATCATTATTTGGTATGACCAGTCTTATTAATTTTAGCTTTTTTTTTTTTTTTTTGCAGTACGTGGGCCTCTCACTGTTGTCGCCTCTCCCATTGCGGTGCACAGGCTCCGGACACGCAGGCTCAGTGGCCATGGCTCACGGGCCCAGCCACTCCGCAGCATGTGGGATCTTCCTGGCCCGGGGCACGAACCCGTGTCCCCTGCATCGGCAGGTGGACTCTCAACCACTGTGCCACCAGGGAAGCCCTGTATCTTTGTTGAAAGTAAGTTGTCTATATGTGAGTGGGTCTATTTCTGGACCCTCTATTCTGTCCTATTGATCTATCTTTACACCATTGCTACAATATCTTCATACTGTAGCTTTGTAAATCTTGAAATCAGTTAGCATTAGTCTTCTAACTTTGTTTTTTTTCAAAGTTGCTTTGGTTATCCTAGGTCCTTTGCACTTTCATATAAAGTTTAGAATTTTAGTCAATTTCTATAAAAAAGTCTACTGGAATTTTGATTCGAATTGCATTGAATCTGTAGATCATTTTAGGGAGAATGGACATCTTAGCTATATTGAATCATCTGATGCATGAATATGATACAGCTTTCCATTTATTTTGATCTTTAACTTCTCTCAGATGTTTTGCACTTTTTATCGCACAGGTCTTACACATCTTTATCAGATTTATCCCTTTGATTCCATATTTTTAATGGTATTTAAAATTTTTTCAATTTCCAATTATTCATTGCTAATTTGGTCTGGTTTTTAACTTTTAGATTTATCTTATTAGATGCTTCTGTCTCCCCTTTCATTACTAAATGGGTAAGCAGCTCAAAAGTGCTTGTTTATTTTGAGAAACTTATTGGCCAAATATTAGGCATGCAGGTCTGGGAAAAGAAAAATTCACCACAAGGTTTTTTTTCACTACCTTAGTACAGGCAGAATCTCTTCCCTGTATCTTTGGATAAGGAGAACACATCTCCGCAGTTCTTTTCTGGGGCTTCCTGATTTTCTATTGCTGCAAACAAAACCCACAGAGACTGAGCTCCTGGCACAAATGCTACCAGTTTTCTAATCACTTGGCTTTGGCCGCTGAAGGTCACTGAGCTTCCTGGCAGGAAGTGGGGCACAGACGGCAGGTGGCCCTGCCAGAGCAGCTGAAAAGATCTCTATTCACGACAGATTGTATATCACCAACGCTCTGTGAGAGCACTGCATACCTGCCAGCCTCAGAGAGGGCTGATTAGGGTAATTTAGGTTTTGTCTTCAAGCATAATCCTTAGAGCTGTCAGCAGCATCCATGATGCTAAAATAAAGAATCGTGTGCAGGAAATGGCAGAGAAGGCCCAAATGGGTGCCCCTGCCGGCATGGAAGGCTAGGACATCATGGATATTTTTCAACCCCAGGACAACCTGATTCAGGAATACTGAATAAGAAAATGCAAATATGTTCAGTGGAGTTCATGGTGCTCTGAAGACATCTAGGGCTAACATACAGATGAGAGCTCAGAGGTGATCTCCAAGTCCTACAGGTGAGTTTCAATGAAATGGTCCATTTTTTCCAAAAGCATCTGAACCACAGACTATTTAAGAGCAGAACATGTTGAGATGTATTTACTGATGTGCTTGGCATGGTGTCTGCCTGACAAAGGCCACAGAAACTTAGTAGAAAGCGTCACAGAGGGCATCACTGGCTTTTGTAAAACATTAGACTCAGGACTAGAAACTTTATATGAAGTAGAATTGGAGATGTTAAATTAGTATAATTTCGGGAGCAACAGAAAGGCATTCCGTGCTCCCAGCCCACTGTACCCATCTATGCCTGAAATTTCACAACTACCTTTGCTTCCTTTTTACCTACTGTGAGGCTGATACCTTTGGTAGGAGGAAAAGTTATTAAGTCTTATCAGTCATTTAAACACCACTGTGAATGAATTTAGGAGAAAGCATTTTTTTTTTCTGGCCCTTTGGGAATGTATCATAAGAGTGATGAGGAAGCTGGAAGTCTGACTAAAGACACTTCAAATTTCACATAGGTCCAGCTCTGTAAAAGCCATGTAGAAGTATCAAAGGACACTATCAAGAAAGTGAAAAGACAACCCACAGAATAGGAAAAAATATTTAAAAATCACATATCTGATAAGGGTGTAGTATCTGGAATAGAACTCTTACAACTCAACAACGAAAGAACAAAAAGCCAATTAAAACTATGGGCAAAGGAATTGAATAGACATTGCTCCAAAGAAGATATAAAAATGGTCAATAAGCACTGAAAAAAATGCTTAACATTAGGGGAATGCAAGTCAAAAGCACAGTAAGATATCACTTTACCTTCCACTAGGATGGCTATAATAAAAAAAAAGAAAATTAACAAAGTGTTGGTAAGGATGTAGAGAAATTGGAACCCTCATACATTGCTGGTAAGAATGTAAAACAGTGCAGGTACTTGTGGAAACAGTTTGAAGGTTTCTCAGAAAGTTAACATAGAAATACCATATGACACAGCAATTCTACTCCTAGGTATATACACAAAAGAACTGAAAACAGATATTCAAACAAAAATTTGTACACGTATGTTTATAGCAGAACTATTCACAATAGCCGAAATGTCTAAAGAGCTCAAATGTCCATCAACTGAAGAATGGATAAACAAAACTTGGTACATCCATACAGTACATAAAAAGGAATGAAGTACCAATACATGCTACAACATGGATGCACCTTGAAAACATTATGGTAAGTGAAAAAAGCCAGATACAAAAGCCACACATTGCATGATTCCATTTATATGAAATATCTAGAATATGCAAGTCCATAAAGACAGAAAGCAGACTAGTGGTTGCCAGGGGCTGGAGTGAAGGGGGAATGGGGAGTAACTGCTTAAGGGGCTTGAGGTTTCCTTATGGAGTGATGAAAATGTTCTAGAATTAGACAGTGGTGATGGCTGCACAATGCTATAAATGTACAAAAAGCCACAAAAGCCATCTGTACACTTTCAGATGGTTAAAATGGTAAATTTTATGTATATGAATTTTACCTAAATAAAAAAATAAGTCATGTAGAAACTCCATGCATCGTTTGGCTAATGCTAGGCAAAACCAATCTTTGCAAGTGACCATTCCTAGAGAGACAATCCTGTGTTATGGGTGATGTCTAGAGAACATGTCACCAGCCCAGTTACTGCAAAACCTAGTTAGGCAACAGAGCTTCAAAAGTGTAACTCTTTTTATTCTTCCTGCTATACTGTCAGACTGCAACATAGGAATTCGAACCAGAGTGAAGGAAGATGGGCAAGAGAAATACATTTTCATCACCAGAAACATAAAGGCTATGAAGCCGAATCAATTTGTCACAGTTGAGGGAACTGCCGGGAACGAGACCCTGATACAGGACAAGCAGAGAGGGCCTTGTTGTCTACCTCTGAAACAAATGCTTTCTCTCCTGTCATCCCCAGCTCCTAGTCCTTGGGCTTTAAAGTATACACACAGCTACTTACACAGAAATCAAGTCAGCTGTATACATATAATTCATAATCTGAAAAGTTATTTAAGGTTTGTCCAGATATTAGAAAGATTTCCTCCTCTCCTTTTGGTTGAGACTTTTTTTGAAACTGGGAAAAACAAAATGAAATTCAGTACTGCTGAATCAGAGAGAAAGTTCATTGCAAGTACTTTGACTAAATTTGGTGATGCAGCTAGTGGTTCTATAACTTAATCTCTACCGATAGAACCACAGTTAAAGGCACTGTATGAAAGGTTTTTTTTTTTGTTTTTGTTCTAGTTTTTCCCCATGAAAACTTGTTTGGCTAGACCAGATGAGCCAAGGGTCATGGGGTTGGTGGTTGTATGGACCACTCAGTTTCTCTCCAACTGTCCCCTAGGCAGCCATCTGGAAAAGAGCAGCAGGTGAGTTTACCATGAAGGCTGTAAAAAAAAATACATTTTAGATCTCGATGATGGACTAATAACCATCGGTCATCTTTATATGTTAAGAAAGGCATACACCTCCAGACAGCAATTGTTCAGTACTCCTCTATATATTGTGGTAAATGAATGCTTCAGGTTATGAAGAAGACCTGCAGGACGCTGCAAGTTCTACAACTGGGATGAAATAATTTCTCCCCAAGTCAGGCTGGTACTCTAGTCCACTTATAATATAAAGACATTCTGAACAGCAATAGGGCCAATTTACAGTTGAGATTACAAATTGAATCTGATGGAAGCTGAAAAAAAGTGGCACGCAGACATTGGTTTAAAAGATCATCCATGTTGGAAAAACTCCTCCCCAGATCATTACATTACAGTCTAAAGAACAATTTTAAAAAATATCTTGGCTACATGAAGAAAGAAATAAGATTCCTATTAGGTTATTAGGTATATAACCTAATTTTAGAAATAAAAGAATTCTATCTCATGACACAATTTAAAAAATACTTTAAGTCCTCTCTTTAGGGGTCACCCTTAACCAGGTGATCCCTGGTTGTTCAGGGTATTACAATAACACAAAATCAACTGTCAAAAATTATTGAGGCAGAAAAAAAATTATTGAGGCACTTCACTATTTGCCAGTTAGATTTACTTAATCTTGAATCCATCAGTCTGCAACCTTCCAGGGGACAAAATTCCCTTTGCTGGACGTGAACCAGTAGTCTGGATGGGAAAGTGTGGGGTCCTGGGTTCTCCTGATGCTGGTTTCCAATAAAGCTATGGCAAGTTGTTTTAGCTCTGGGCCCAGTGGATGGTTCTCGTTCTGAGTCCTAGTTTTTTCATTAATCAAACAGGCTTCAAATTTACTCCTCCTCTTTTTTTTTTTTTTTTTTGCGGTACGTGGGCCTCTCACTGTTGTGGCCTCTCCCGTTGCGGAGCACAGGCTCTGGACGCGCAGGCTCAGCGGCCATGGCCCACGGGCTCACCTGCTCCGCGCGGCACGTGGGATCCTCCCGGACCGGGGCACGAACCCGCGTCCTCTGCATCGGCAGGCGGACTCTCAACCACTGCGCCACCAGGGAAACTCCTACTCCTCCTTTTTAATTCTGTGATTTTTGACATTTGCAAAAATAAAAAACTGATCATGTTTGTGAATTCTTTCCATAAATGGGAACCACATTTGTCAAATGAGTTCTAAACTAGGGAACTTAGTAAAAGGACTCCTGGGTATCCCCCTGTACTCAGCCCATCTGTCATCACACATGAAGAATCTGAGACTGTGGCTTCCTCCCAGCAGGGTCCGGGTCTAGTCACTAGGCAGGAAAATTCTTCTGGTCTTTCCAAAACTTTTTCATGGACAATGCACGTGGGACAACTCACCATGGAGTCAAATTTATATGTAAGTTTATACAATTAAACCTCAAAGTAAATTCCTTAAAAATCACATTTGTTTGCTTATTGTTAACAGATCCTAGGAAAATATTTGCATTTTTCTTTAAAGCCACAGATAATCTAATTAACTTAAAAACTGCACGTTCAAAGCAAAACAAATAAACAAAATAAACATTTAAAGAGCCACATATGATAATTTCAGAGAGGACTAGACAGCGAGGCCATAAAGACAGCAATGCATTGCTCATGAATTGTCTCTCCCACTGTTTTCCCATTCTAGGCCGGAGGACTACAGAAGTGTCTTACCATCCTTAGGCGTTTGTTGAATGAATGGCAATGTCCAGAAGTACAGGAAACCCTAGGCACTGAGTGATGCTAAAGGGATCTGAAGTGTTTTTTAGGTGAGAATACTGCTTTTATTTGGCAAGGTTTGAGAATATGATGGTTCTAAAAATTCAAACACAACCCCAGAGACTTTTTAGGGTCAACTTTTTAAACTGGGGTTGGGGAGAGTATTTATAACAAGCACTGTTGGAAAAATACTATTAATAAGGAAGAATGGTCTTGGATATTCTCACCTCCTATTACTGGCAGCTCCTTGGCATTCAGTGTTCTAAAGATCATGCTACTTTCCCCTTCAAAGCCTGATTTCAGGAAAGGATTTGGCAAATTTATTCTCCTTGAGTGTCAGTAGTTGAAAGAGTTTATTGTGATACATTAATCTATTTTTCAACTGACAGAAAAGGTTTAATATGCTAGAATAGCTCTTCTGTTTACTTTTTAATATGAATTAAAAGCAATATATTTCTAATTGTAGAATTAAAGACATCAGTTAAAGCATGCAAAGAGGTAATTTTGTAGGGGAAGAAATACTTTCCAGCAGAACTAGACTGTTTACTTCACCTATTTTTATTTAAGGCCTGGTAATTGATTATCCAGTAGTATTTTGGCCTTCCTACATATTAAGAATAGCTAGTACCAACAAAGCAAGTGGATGCCTGTAATCAAAATAGGCAATTCCCAATGAAACCATGAATTTTACCCTGCAAATCTCTCAGCAGCTTGCTCTGTAAGTAGGCTAAATTAGATACTTAAATACCAATCTGTGTTTGCAAAGAGGCAAAGTTTAATTGCTTCTTTGTTGAAATAAATATAGCCATTCTGCATTCCTAGGACTAAATAGATTCTTTATGATAGTTAATATAAGTTCTATACTTTTACAATAATCTTTGGGCTATGTTATCATTAAAATTTCCATTAAATCATTACCTAATGGAGATAAAAAAGATAGTTTGTACTTTTTTAGAACTGTGTGTATGGATACATTCTCTGTTTCCCCTTTCCCATTTCCCTCTAAATTTCTTCCACCTAAGCAACTTAATACTCTGTCAATATGTTTAATTCATCTCAAGATATTTGTCCAGAAATGTGTGTTAGAAGCAGATTGGCTATTTAAATACTGTGAATTGGCCCCATTTCTGCAAACTTTCCTTTTCAGTGCCTTGCGCCTACACTGTGTTGTAGATTCACAAGCTGCCTACCATATACAAGCCTGATCTTCTTGTTTTGTTTTAGATTCAAAATTCCTAACAGGAAAGTAACTATTACTGTAACCAATCTCAGAGTCTTGTTACTTTGCTTTATAAATTCCTAAACTTTTCCTGATGTAGAAAGTATGCAAGGCTCAGGTTAGGTCAACAACAAAGTCAAGGTTAACTATGGGAGAGTGACACGGGAAAGAACCCAAATAGTCCAAACATTAAAACATCAATAGGGAAGGACGTTGTGGGCGGGGCACTGACTCAGCAGAGAAGCTTCTGGGCACTGGAATCTAGCTGACAGTTTGGATGACCATAAAGGGACCCAGAGCAGACTTCCCTGCTTCACCTGAACTCTAGAAGGAACCAGAGCCTTGGTACCAGCAGAGGCCTCTTGTGCCCATTCGCCCCCTTGGAGAGTCCAGATGAATTTGGGCTGTGCCATGTTGCTTGTGAGATCTTAGTTCCCCGACCAGGGATCAAACCCAGGCCCCGGCAGTGAAAGCGCCGAGTCCTAACCACTGAACTGTCAGCATATTCCAGAGAATTTTAGATTATCAACAGGGCCTGATCCAAAAAGTAGCACATTGATCAGGAAACTTGCACAAGCCTCTTAGATAGCCTAATCTACCAGAGGGCAGAGAGCAGAAGCAAGAAGATCTACAATCCTGCAGCCTGTGGAACATAAACCACATTCACAAAAAGATAGACAAGATGAAAAGGCAGAGGGCTATGTACCAGATGAAGGAACAAGATAAAACCCCAGAAAAACAACTAAATGAAGTGGAGATAAGCAACCTTCCAGAAAAAGAATTCAGAATAATGATAGTGAAGATGATCCAGGACCTCGGAAAAAGAATGGAGGCAAAGACTGAGAAGATCCAAGAAATGTTTAACAAAGACCTAGAAGAATTAAAGAACAAACAGAGAAGAACAATACAATAACTGAAATGAAAAATACACTAGAAGGAATCAATAGCAGAATAACTGAGGCAGAAGAACTGATAAGTGACCTGGAAGACAGAATGGTGGAATTCACTGCTGCGGAACAGAATAAAGAAAAAAGAATGAAAAAAAATGAAGACAGCCTAAGAGACCTCTGGGGCAACAATAAACGCAACAACATTCGCATTATAGGGGTCCCAGAAGGAGAAGAGAGAGAAAAAGGACCAGAGAAAATCTTTGAAGAGATAATAGTCAAAAACTTCACTAACATGGAAAAGGAAATAGCCACCCAAGTCCAGGAAGCGCAGAGAGTCCCATACAGGATAAACCCAAGGAGAAACACGCCGAGACACATAGTAATCAAATTGGCAAAAATTAAAGACAAAGAAAAATTATTGAAAGCAGCAAGGGAAAAATGACAAATAACATACAAGGGAACTCCCATAAGGTTAACAGCTGATTTCTCAGCAGAAACTCTACAAGCCAGAAGGGAGTGGCATGATATACTTAAAGTGATGAAAGGAAAGAAACTACAACCAGCAAGGATCTCATTCAGATTCGATGGAGAAATCAAAAGCTTTACAGACAAGCAAAAGCTAAGAGAATTCAGCACCACCAAACCAGCTCTACAACAAATGCTAAAGGAACTTCTCTAAGTGGGAAACACAAGAGAAGAAAAAACCTACAAAAACAAACCCAAGGGCTTCCCTGGTGGCGCAGTGGTTGAGAGTCTGCCTGCCGATGCAGAGGACACCGGTTCGTGCCCCAGTCCAGGAAGATCCCACATGCCGCGGAGAAGCTGGGCCCGTGAGCCATGGCTGCTGAGCCTGCGCACCCAGAGCCTGTGCTCCGCAACGGGATAGGCCGCAACAGTGAGAGGCTCATGTACTGCAAAAAACAAAACAAAACAAAACAAACAAACCCAAAACAATTAAGAAAATGGTCATAGGAACATACATATCGATAATTACCTTAAATGTGAACGGATTAAATGCTCCAACCAAAAGACACAGGCTTGCTGAATGGATACAAAGACAAGACCCATCTATATGCTGTCTACTAGGGACCCACTTCAGACCTAGGGACACATTCAGACAGAAAGTGAGGGGATGGAAAAAGATATTCCATGCAAATGGAAATCAAAAGAAAGCTGGAGTAGCAATACTCATATCAGATAAAATAGACTTTAAAATAAAGAATGTTACAAGAGACAATGAAGGACACTACATAATGATCAAGGGATCAATCCAACAAGAAGATCTAACAATTATAAATATATATGCACCCAACATAGGAGCACCTCAATACATAAGGCAACAGCTAAAGGCCATAAAAGAGGAAATTGACAGTAACACAATAATAGTGGGGGACTTTAACACCTCACTTACACCAATGGACAGATCATCCAAAATGAAAATAAATAAGGAAACAGAAGCTTTAAATGACACAATAGACCAGATGGATTTAATTGATATTTATAGGACATTCCATCCCAAAACAGCAGATTACACTTTCTTCTCAAGTGCGCACGGAACATTCTCCAGGATAGATCACATCTTGGGTCACAAATCAAGCTTCAGTAAATTTAAGAAAACTGAAAACATATCAAGTGTCTTTTCTGACCACAACACTATGAGATTAGAAATGAATTACAAGGAAAAAAATGTAAAAAACACAAACACATGGAGGCTAAACAATAGGTTACTAAATAACCAAGAGATCACTGAAGAAATCAAAGATGAAATCAAAAAATACCTAGAGAAAAATGACAATGAAAACACGATGATCCAAAACCTATGGGATGCAGCGAAAGCTGTTCTAAGAGGGAAGTTGATAGCTATACAAGCCTACCTCAAGAAACAAGAAAAATCTCAAATAAACAATCTAACCTTACACCTAAAGGAACTAGAGAAAGAACAAACAACACCCAAAGTTAGCAGAAGGAAAGAAATCATAGATCAGAGCAGAAATACATGAAATAGAAACAAAGAAAACAACAGCAAAGATCAATAAAACTAAAAGCTGGTTCTTTGAGAAGATAAACAAAATTGATAATTGATTAGCCAGACACATCAAAAAAAAGAGGGAGAGGACTCAAATTAATAAAATTAGAAATGAAAAAGGAGAGGTTACAATGGACACTGCAAAAACATAAAGCATCATAAGAGACTACTACAAGCAACTCTATGCCAATAAAATAGACAACCTGGAAGAAATGGACAAATTCTTAGAAAGGTATAACCTTCCAAGACTGAACCAGGAAGAAATAGAAAATATGAACAGACCAATCACAAGTAATGAAATTGAAACTGTGTTTAAAAATCTTCCAACAAACAAAAGCCCAGGACCAGACAGCTTCATAGGTGAAGTCTATCAAACATTTAGAGAAGAGCTAACACCCATCCTTCTCAAACTCTTCAAAAAATTTGCAGAGGGAGGAACACTCCCAAACTCATTCTATGAGGCCACCATCACCCTGATACCAAAACCAGACAAAGTTACTACAAAAAAAGAAAATTACAGACCAATAACACTGATGAATATATGTGCAAAAGTCCTCAACAAGATACTAGCAAACAGAATCCAACAGCACATTAAAAGGATCATACACCATGATCAAGTGGGATTTATCCTAGGGATGCAAGGATTCTTCAATATACACAAATCAATCAATGTGATACACCATATTAACAAACTGAAGAATAAAAACCATATGATCATCTCAATAGATGCAGAAAAAGCTTTTGACAAAATTCAACGCCCGTTTATGATAAAAACTCTCCAGAAAGTGGGCATAGAGGGAACCTACCTCAACATAATAAAGGCCATATTCGACAAACCCACAGCAAACATCATTCTCAGTGGAGAAAAACTGAAAGCATTTCCTCTAAGATCAGGAGGAAGACAAGGATGTCTACTCTCACCACTCTTATTCAACATAGTTTTGGAAGTCCTAGCAACGACAATCAGAGAAGAAAAAAAATAAAAGGAATACAAATTGGAAAAGAAGAAGTAAAACTGTCACTGTTTGCAGATGACATGATACTAAACATAGAGAATCCTAAAGATGCCACCAGAAAACTACTAGAGCTAATAATGAATTTGGCAAAGTATCAGGATACAAAATTAATGCACAGAAGTCTCTTGCATTCCTATACACTAATGATGAAAAGTCTGAAAGAGAAATTAAGGAAACACTCCCATTTACCATTGCAACAAAAAGAATAAAATACCTAGGAATAAAACTACCTAGGGAGACAAAAGACCTGGATGCAGAAAAGTATAAGACACTGATGAAAGAAATTAAAGATGATACAAACAGATGGAGAGATATACCATGTTCTTGGATTGGAAGAATCAATATTGTGAAAATGACTATGCTACCCAAAGCAATCTACAGATTCAATGCAATCCGTATCAAATTACCAATGGCATTTTTTACAGAACTAGAACAAAAAGTCCTAAAATTTGTATGGAGACACAAAAGACCCCAAATAGCCAAAGCAGTCTTGAGGGAAAAAAAACGGAGCTGGAGGAATCAGACTCCCTGACTTCAGACTATACTACAAAGCCACAGTAATCAAGACAATATGGTACCAGTACAAAAACAGAAACATAGATCAATGGAACAAGATAGAAACCCCAGAGATAAACCCATGCACCTATGGTCAACTAATCTATGACAAAGGAGGCAAGGATATACAATGGAGAAAAGATAGTCTCTTCAATAAGTGGTGCCACGAAAACGGGACAGCTACATGTAAAAGAATAAAATTAGAACACTCCCCAACACCATACACAAAAATAACCTCAAAATTGATTAGAGACCTAAATGTAAGACTGGACACTATAAAACTCTTAGCGGAAAACGTAGGAAGAACACTCTTTGACATAAATCACAGCAAGATCTTTTTTGATCCACCTCCTAGAGTAATGGAAATAAAAACAAAAATAAACAAATGGGACCTAATGAAACTTAAAAGATTTTGCACAGCAAAGGAAACCATAAACAAGACGAAAAGACAACCCTCAGAATGAGAGAAAATATTTGCAAATGCAGCAACTGACAAAGGATTAATCTCCAAAATTTACAAGCAGCTCATGCAGCTCAATATTAAAAAAACAAATAACCCAATCCAAAAATGGGTAGAAGACCTAAATAGACATTTCTCCAAAGAAGACATACAGATGGCCAAGAAGCACATGAAAAGCTGCTCAACATCACTAATTATTAGAGAAATGCAAATCAAAACTGCAATGTGGTATCACCTCACACCAGTTAGAATGGGCATCATCAGAAAATCTACAAACAACAAATGCTGGAGAGGGTGTGGAGAAAAGGGAAACTTCTTGCACTGTTGGTGGGAATGTAATTTGATACAGCCACTATGGAGAACAGTATGGAGGTTCCTTAAAAAACTAAAAATAGAATTACCGTATGATCCAGCAATCCCACTACTGGGCATATACCTGAGAAAACCATAATTCAAAAAGACACATGCACCCCAATGTTCATTGCAGCACTATTTACAACAGCCAGGTCATGGAAGCAACCTAAATGCCCATCGACAGACGAATGGATAAAGAAGATGTGGTACATATATACAATGGAATATTACTCCGCCATAAAAAGGAATGAAATTGGGTCATTTGTTGAGACGTGGATGGATCTAGAGACTGTCATACAGAGTGAAGTAAGTCAAATAGAAAAACAAATATTGTATATTAACGCATATATGTGAAACCTAGAAAAATGGTACAGATGAACTGGTTTGCAGGGAAGAAATAGAGACACAGATATAGAGAACAAATGTATGGACACCAAAGGCGGAAAGCCGTGGGGGTGTGGGGGGGTGCTGTGATTAATTGGGCGATTGCGATTGAAATGTATAAAGTAATGTGTATAAAACTGATGACTAATAAGAGCCTGCTGTATAAAAAAAAGAGAAAAAGAAATACCGTATGCTAACACATATATATAGAATTTTAAAAAGCGGTAATGATGAACCTTGTGGCAGGGCAGGAATAAAGATGCAGACATAGAGAATGGACTTGAGGACGTTGCGGGGAAGGGGAAGCTGGGATGAAGGGAGAGATTGGCATAGACATATATACACTACCAAATGTAGAATAGATAGCTAGTGGGAAGCAGCTGCACAGCACAGGGAGATCAGCTTGGTGCTTTGTGACCACCTAGAGGGATGGGATAGGGAGGGTGGGAGGGAGGCTCAAGAGGGAGGGGATGTGGGGATATATGTATACGTATAGGTGATTCACTTTGTTGTACAGTAGAAACTAACACAACATTGTAAAGCATTTATACTCCAATAAAGATGTGAAAAAAAATTCAAAAAAAAAACATCAATAGGCAACTTAGGCCAACTTTAACATTACCCATCACCTCAGTACGTGTGCATTTAATATATTTTGCTAATAGACTCTTAAGACTCTCGGGACTTCCCTGGTGGTGCAATGCTTAAGAATCTGCCTGTCAATGCAGGGGACATGGGTTCGAGCCCTGGTCCGGGAAGATCCCACATGCCACAGGGCAACTAAGCCCGTGCACCACAACTACTGAGCCTGAGCTCTAGAGCCCGCGAGCCACAACTACTGAGCCCTCGCACCACAACGGCTGAAGCCCGTGTGCCTAGAACCTGTGCTCTGCAACGAGAAGCCACCGCAATGATAAGTCCACACACCGCATAGAAGAGTAGCCCCTGCTCACCGCCACTAGAGAAAGCCCGCATGCAGCAATGAAGACCCAACACGGCTAAAAATAAATAAATAAATAATTGTACAAAAAAAAAAAAAAAAATAGACTCTAAGACTCTCAATATCTGCTTTTTCCTTTTGCTTCGGAGTGGGGATTTCATTACTCTTCAAGTGCTGTATTTTCTGCTGGGATAATTCTGTTCTTGGCCTCTGGAACAGCTCATAAATTACATCTCCTGAATTACCGAGTACAGCAGTTAACAAAATGGTTTCCTATTCCCCGGAAGCCCAGGTAGAAATGGCTACTTACAGAAGTGATTTCGTATAGAACTTTTGCTTTAGGTACAGAGCAGCAGTGGACTGATGAGCTTTTTCCTTTACATTTGGAATTCTGTTTATTTTGGCTCTATTAATTCATACATATGAGAAAAATGCAGCCCCAAGCTTATGTCACCAAGGCTAACTGTGTCAGAGAGAGATGAGGGCAAGCTTTCAGAGCCTCAGCATCTCTTGGCCATATATCCATCGGACACAGCCACTCTGCTATTCCAAGCCTATTCCTGTGCCTGAACAAGGAACACCTTCACACATGGGATAGAGTCTTGTAAGAACACACTTGGCATCACTTCCACACATGATTTCCTGTTCAGGGTTTGTCAGGTTAACTTAATCTCAGAGGATTCCAGTGCTTCCAATGTAGGAAAAAATTTATTATAACCAAATAATTTGTGGAACTCTTAGGCTGAACAACAACAAAAAAGGTAAATAATTTTCTTTATTGAAGAGCCATTAATAAATATGAGCATTCATTGTGATCCTTTAAGAGTGGAGGAGGATCATTTTCCACAGATATTTGATCTTGGAAGACTTTCCTTTATTCAGAATATTTCTAAAAATCTCATGTTCTGCAAAGAATAAAGCCACAGTCAAATTTTGACTGAAAGCTTGTTTCAGACACTGACACTCACTCCAGCACAAATCAGAACCTTGATTTTGCTGGCCTGGTTGAATTCCATGAGCAATGTGACTTTGGACCAGATCCACAGCCAGTTCCAGTATCATATCACGAAAAGACTGTCATCAGTCTATGAGATAAGATGTGCACATGTGCTTTTTAAAATCTAAAGCTCATTAAGTAGCCTCGAAAGAGTTATTGTTATTTGATTATTAAGAGCGTCATCAAGTCCCAGCAGAACTGAAGATTCATGGGAGAAAGCGAAGTCTGTTGGAAAGCACAGCCATTGGCAACAGGGACAAATTCCTTGAACTATTAAGTATGCAACTCTAATTCCCTGACTTCCCTGAAGAGCCTCTTATGAGGAATTTACCTAAGTTTTTGCACCATATCTTAGGGGTACTATAGTGTTGCTACTATGACGCCAAAAATTATTTTGATTATTTAAACAAAAACCATATTTTTAAATCTTCAAGGGATGTTAGAATATTTAGGTTGATGTTTTCTGGTACAAAGAGGTTTAAACCAGAAGAGAACAGTTGTTATCTCCTGACTTGACTCTGGTCTGGCAAGAACTTTTATTGGCAGCACTTTGAGGCTGCTTCCTATTCTGTATCCACAGGGCTAGAGGTGAAAAATGTAATATAAGGATGGGACAACCTACCCAGTCTAAGACCAGGTACGGCCAATTCTAGCCTTAGGTCCAGACAAATCAGAACTAGGTCACTTAAAGGGCAATGGCATGTATTACTTTGGTCAAATTTATTGACTCAGTTGTCTGAAGCTCATTTAAGAGACTTTGGAGCTACCCATATCTGAAGTTTAGACCTGGAAGATAGTCAGAGATCATTTAATCCAAACCCTCATGTTAGAACCTAGGATACTGAGGCCTAGAAAGGTTTTGTGAAATGCCCTCAGAGTGACTTCAGGCCCAGAGTACAGTATCTCTGAGAAGCAGGTAGTCAACCTGTTTTTCCACCACAGCAACAGACATCCGTTTCTTTTTTTTTTTTAAACAACTTTATTGGAGAATAATTGCTTTACAATGTTGAGTTAGTTTCTGCTTTATAACAAAGTGAATCAGCTATACATATACATATATCCCCATATCTCTTCCCTCTTGCATCTCCCTCCATCCCACCCTCCCTATCCCACCCCTCTAGGTGGTCACAAAGCACAGAGCTGATCTCCCTGTGCTATGTGGCTGCTTCCCACTAGCTATCTATTTTACATTTGGGAGTATATATAAGTCCATGCCACTTGCTCACTTTGTCCCAGCTTACACTTCCCCCTCCCCGTGTCCTCAAGTCCATTCTCTAGTAGGTCTGCGTCTTTATGTCTTTATTCCCGTCCTGCCTCTAGATTCTCCATAACCACTTTTTTGGTTTGTTTTAGATTCCATATATATGTGTTAGCATGTGGTATTTGTTTTTCTCTTTCTGACTTACTTCACTCTGTATGACAGACTCTGGGTCCATCCACCTCACTACAAATAGCTCAATTTCGTTTCTTTTTATGGCTGAGTAATATTCCATTGTATATGTGCCACATCTTCTTTATCCATTCATCTGTCGATGGACACTTAGGTTGCTTCCATGTCCTGGCTATTGTAAATAGAGCTGCAGTGAACATTGTGGTACATGACTCTTTTTGAATTATGGTTTTTTCAGGGTACGTGCCCAGTAGTGGGATTGCTGGGTCATATGGTAGTTCTATTTCTATTTTTCTAATGAACCTCCATACTGTTCTCCATAGTGGCTGTATCAATTTACATTCCCACCAACAGTGCAAGAGGGTTCCCTTTTCTCCACACCCTCTCCAGCATTTATTGTTTGTAGATTTTTTGACGACGGCCATTCTGACTGGTGTGAGGTGATACCTCACTGTAGTTTTGATTTGCATCTCCCTAATGATTAGTGATGTTGAGCATTCTTTCATGTTTTTGTTGGCAATCTGTATATCTTCTTTGGAGAAATGTCTATTTAGATCTTCTGCCCATTTTTGGATTGGATTGTTTGTATTTTTTGATATTGAGCTGCATGAGCTGCTTGTAAATTTTGGAGATTAATCCTTTGTCAGTTGTTTCATTTGCATATATTTTCTCCCATTCTGAGGGTTGTCTTTTCATTTTGTTTATGGTTTCCTTTGCTGTGCAAAAATCTTTTAAGTTTCATTAGGTCCCATTTCCTTATCTTTGTTTTTATTTCCATTTCTCTAGGAGGTGAGTCAAAAAGGATCTTGCTGTGATTTATGTCATACAGTGTCCTGCCTATGTTTTCCTCTAAGAGGTTTACAGTGCCTGGCCTTACATTTAGGTCTTTAATCAATTATGAATTTATTTTTGTGTATGGTGTTAGAGAGTGCTCTAATTTCATTCTTTTATATGTAGCTGTCCAGTTTTGTCAGCATCACTTGTTGAAGAGGCTGTCTTTTCTTCATTGTATATTCTTGCCTCCTTTATCAAAGATAAGGTGACCATATGTGCGTGGGTTTATCTCTGGGCTTTCTATCCTGTCCCATTGATCTCTATTTCTGTTTTTGTGCCAGTACCAGACTGTCTTGTTTACTGTAGCTTTGTAGTATAGTCTGAAGTCAGGGAGCCTGATTCCTCCAGCTCCGTTTTTCTTTCTCAAGATTGCTTTGGCTATTCGGGGTCTTTTGTGTTTCCAAACAAATTGTGAAGTTTTTTGCTCTAGTTCTGTGAAAAATGCCAGTGGTCGTTTGATAGGGATTGCATTGAATCTGTAGATTGCTTTAGGTAGTACAGTCGTTTTCACAATGCTGATTCTTCCAATCCAAGAACATGGTGTATCTCTCCATCTGTTTGTATCATCTTTAATTTCTTTCAGCGGTGTCTTATAGTTTTCTTCATACAGATCTTTTGTCTCCTTAGGTAGGTTTATTCCTAGGTATTTTATTCTTTTTGTTGCAGTGGTAAACGAGAGTGTTTCCTTAATTTCTTTTTCAGATTTTTCATCATTAGTGTATAGGAATGCAAGAGATTGCTGTGCATTAATTTTGTATCCTGCTACTTTACCAAATTCACTGATTAGCTCTAGTAGTTTTCTGGTAGCATCCTCAGGATTCTCTACGTATAGTATCATGTAATCTGCAAACAGTGACCGTTTTACTTCTTCTTTTCCGATTTGGATTCCTTTTATTTCTTTTTATTCTCTGTTGTGGCTAAAAATTCCAAAACTATGTTGAATAATAGTGGTGAGAGTGGGCAACCTTGTCTTCTTCCTGATCTTAGTGGAAATGGTTTCAGTTTTTCACCATTGAGAATGATGTTGTCTGTGGGTTTGTCATATATGGCCTTTATTATGTCAAGATAAGTTCCCTCTATGCCTACTTTCTGGAGGGTTTTAATCATAAATGGGTGTTGAATTTTGTCCAAAGCTTTTTCTGCATCTATTGATATGACTGTATGGTTTTTATTCTTCTATTTGTTAATATGGTGTATCACTTTGATTTATTTGCGTATACTGAAGAATCCTGGCATTCCTGGGATAAACTCCACTTGATCATGGTGTATGATGCTTTTAATGTGCTGTTGGATTCTGTTTGCCTGTAATTTGTTGAGGATTTTTGTGTCTATGTTCATCAGTGATATTGGCCTGTAGTTTTCTTTCTTTCTGACACCTGTGTCTGGTTTTGGTATCAGGGTGATGGTGGCCTCATAGAATGAGTTTGGGAGTGTTCCTCCCTCTGCTACATTTTGGAAGAGTTTGAGAAGGATAGCTCTTCTCTAAATGTTTGATAGAATGCGCCTGTGAAGCCATCTGGTCCTGGGCTTTTGTTTGCTGGACGATTTTTATTCATTTATTTATGTATGTATGTATGTATATGTATGTATGTATGTATGTATTTTTCTGTACGTGGGCCTCTCACTGTGTGGCCTCTCCCGTTGCGGAGCACAGGCTCCAGACACGCAGGCCCAGTGGCCACGGCTCACGGGTCCAGCCGCTCCGCGGCACGTGGGATCCTCCCAGACCAGGGCACGAACCCGCGTCCCCTGCATCGGCAGGGGGACTCCCAACCACTGCGCCACCAGGGAAGCCCTCTAATTCTATTTTTTTTTTTTTTTAGAAGATGTTGGGGTAGGAGTTTATTAATTAATTTATTTTTGCTGTGTTGCATCTTTGTTTCTGTGCGATGGCTTTCTTCTAGTTGTGGCAACCTGGGGCCACTCTTCATCGCGGTGCGCGGGCCTCTATCACGGCCTCTCTTGTTGCAGAGCACAGGCTCCAGATGCACAGGCTCATTAGTTGTGGTGCACAGGCTTAGTCGCTCCACGGCATGTGGGATCCTCCCAGACCAGGGTTCGAACCCATGTCCCCTGCATTAGCAGGCAGATTCTCAACCACTGAACCACCAGGGAAGCCCCCTCTAATTCTATTGATTTGAGTCTTCTCCCTTTTTTTCTTGATGAATCTGGCTACTGGTTTATCAATTTTGTTTATCTTCTGAAAGAACCAGCTTTTAGTTTTATTGATCTTTGCTTTTGTTTCCTTCATTTCTTTTTCATTTATTTCTGATCTGATCTTCATGATTTCTTTCCCTCCTAACTTTAGGGTTTTTTTGTTCTTCTTTCTCTAATTGCTTTAGGTGTAAGGTTAAGTTGTTTATTTGAGATGTTTCTTGTTTCTGAAGGTAGGATTGTATTGCTATAAACCTCCCTCTTAGAAATGCTGTTTCTGCATCTCATAGGTTTTGGGTCGTCGTGTTTTCATTGTCATTTGTTTCCAGGTAATTTTTGATTTCCTGTTTGATTTCTTCAGTGATCTCTTGGTTATTAAGTAGTGTATTGTTTAGCCTCCATGTACTTGTACTTTTTACAGATTTTTTCTGTAACTGATATCTAGTCTCATAGAGTTATGGTCAGAAAAGACACTTGATATGATTTCAATTTTCTTAAATTTACCAAGGCTTGATTTGTGAACCAAGATATGGTCTATCCTGGAGAATGTTACATGAGCACTTGAGAAGAAAGTGTAATCTGCTGGTTTTGGATGGAATGTCCTATAAACAACTAAATCTATCTGGTCTATTGTGTCATTTAAAGCTTGTGTTTCCTTATTAATTTTCTGTTTGGATGATCTGTCCATTGGTGTAAGTGAGGTGTTAAAGTCCCCCACTATTATTGTGTTACTGTTGATTTCCTCTTTCATAGCCTTTAGCAGTTGCCTTATGTATTGAGGTGCTCCTATGTTGGGTGCATAAATATTTACATTTGTTATAACTTCTTCTTGGAGTGATCCTTTGATCATTATGTAGTGTCTTTTTTTTTCTCTTGTGATAGACTTTATTTTAAAGTCTATTTTGTCTGATATGAGAATTGCTACTCCAACTTTCTTTTGATTTCCATTTGCATGGAATATCTTTTTCCATCCCCTCACTTTCAGTCTGTATGTGTCCCTAGGTCAGAAGTGGGTCTCTTGTAGACAGCATATATATGGGTCTTGTTTGTAGCCATTCAGCCAGTCTATGTCTTTTGGTTGGAGCATTTAATCCATTTACATTTAAGGTAATTATTGATATGTATGTTCCTATTCCCATTTTCTTAATTGTTTTGGGTTTGTTATTGTAGGTCTTCTCCTTCTCTTGTGTTTCCTGCCTAGAGAAGTTCCTTTAGCATTTGTTGTAAAGCTGGTTTGGTGGTGCTGAATTCTCTTAGCTTTTGCTTGTCTGTAAAGGTTTTAATTTCTCCATCGAATTTGAATGAGATCCTTGCTGGGTAGAGTAATCTTGGTTGTAGGTTTTTCCCTTTCATCATTTAAAATATGTCCTGCCACCCCCTTCTGGCTTGCAGAGTTTCTGCTGAAAGATGAGCTGTTAACCTTATGGGGATTCCCTTGTATGTTATTTGTTGCTTTTCCCTTGCCGCTTTTAATATGTTTTCTTTGTATTTAATTTTTGATAGTTTGATTAATACGTGTCTTGGCAGGTTTCTCCTTGGATTTATCCTGTATGGGACTCTCTGCACTGCCTGGACTTGATTATTTCCTTTCCCATATTAGGGAAGTTTTCAACTATAACCTCTTCAAATATTTTCTCATTCCCTTTCATTTTCTCTTCTTTTGAGACCCTTATAATTCAAATGTTGGTGTGTTTCATGTTGTCCTAGAGGTCTCTGAGACTGTCCTCAATTCTTTTAATTCTTTTTTCTTTATTCTGCTCTGTAGTAGTTATTTCCACTATTTTATCTTCTAGGTCACTTCTCCATTCTTCTGCCTCAGTTATTCTGGTATTGATTCCTTCTAGAGAATTTTTAACTTCATTTATTGTGTTATTCATCATTGTTTCTTTGCTCTGTAGTTCTTCTAGGCCCTTGTTAAACGTTTCTTGTATTTTCTCCATTCTATTTCCAAGATTTGGGTCATCTTTACTATCATTACTCTGAATTCTTTCTCAGGTAGACTGCCTATGTCCTCTTCATTTGTTTGGTCTGGTGGGTTTTTACCTCGCTCCTTCATCTGCTGTGTTTCTCTGTCTTCTCATTCTGCTTAACTTACTATGTTTGGGGTCTCCTTTTCACAGGCTGCCAGTTCGTAGTTCCTGTTGTTTTTGGTTCTGTCCCCAGTGGCTAAGGTTGGCTCAGTGGGTTGTGTAGGCTTCCTGGTGGAGGGCCCTAGTGCCTGTGTTCTGGTGGACAAGGCTGGATCTTGTCTTTCTGGTGGGCAGGTCCGCATCTGGTGGTGTGTTTTGGGGTGTCTGTGACTTTATTACGATTTTACGCAGCCTTTCTGCTAGTAGGTGGGGTTGTGTTCCTGTCTTGTTAGTTGTTTGGTATAGGGTGTCCAGCACTGTAGCTTGCTGGTCGTTGTGTGGAGCTGGGTCTTGGCGTTTAGATGGAGATCTCTGGGAGATTTTTGCCGTTTGATATTACATGTAGCCTGGAGGTGTCTGGTGGACCAATGTCCTGACCTTGGCTCTCCCACCTCAGAGGCATAGGCCTGACACCCAGCCGGACCACCAAGACCCTGTCATCCGAACGCCTCAGAATAAAAGGGAGAAAAGAAGAAAGAAAGGAAAGAAAGGAAAGAAAGAAAGAAAGAAAGAAAGAAAGAAAGAAAGAAAAGTACATAAATAAAATAAGTTATTAACATAAATTTTTTTTAATTATTAAAAATTTAAAATAATTTTTAAAAAAAGAAAGAAAGAAGAGAGCAACCAAACCAAAAAACAAATCTACCAATGATAACAAGCACTAAAAATTATACAAAAACAAAACAAAAAAAAAAGGACAGACAGAACCCTAGGACAAATGGTAAAAGCAAAGCTATACAGACAAAATCACAAATGGAAGCATACACATACACACTCACAAAAAGAGAAAAAGGAAAAAAAAAAAAAAATCTTTGCTCCCAAAGTCCACCGCCTCAATTTGGGATGATTCGTTGTCTATTCAGGTATTCCAGAGATGCAGGGTACATCAAGTTGATTGTGGAGATTTAATCTGCTGCTCCTGAGGATGCTGGGAGAGATTTCCCTTTCTCTTCTTTGTTCGCACAGCTCCCGGGGTTTAGCTTTGGATTTGGCCCCAGCTCTGCATGTAGGGCACCTGAGTGCGTCTGTTCTTTGCTCAGACAGGATGGGGTTAAAGGAGCCGCTGATTAGGGGTCTCTGGCTCACTCAGTCTGGGGGGAGGGAGGGGTACGGATGCGGGGTGAGCCTCTGGGGGCAGAGGCCAGCGTGACGTTGCACCAGCCTGAGGCGTGCAGTGCGTTCTCCTGGGGAAGTTGTCCCTGGATCACGGGAACCTGGCAGTGGCGGGCTGCACAGGCTCCTGGGAGGGCAGGTGTGGATACTAACCTGTGCTTGCACACAGGCTTCTTGGTGACTGCAGCAGCAGACTTAGCATGTCATGCCCATCTCAGGTCCGTGCTGATAGCCACAGCTCGCACCCGTCTCTGGAGCTCGTTTAGGCGGTGCTCTGAATCCCCTCTCCTCGCGCACCGCGAAACAAAGGTCTCTTGACTCTTCAGCAGTTCCAGACTTTTCCCTGGACTCCCTGCTGGCTAGCTGTGGCACACTAGCCCCCTCCAGGCTGTGTTCACATAGCCAACCCCAGTCCTCTCCCTGGGATCTGACCTCCGAAGCCTGAGCCTCAGCTCCCAGCCACCAAGCGTCCCGGCAGGTGAGCAGAGAAGACTCTCAGGCTGATGAGTGCTGGTTGGCACCGATCCTCTGTGCAGGAGTCTCTCCGCTTTGCCCTCTGCACCCCTGTTGCTGCACTCTCCTCCGTGGCTCTGAAGCTTCCCCCCGCCACCCGCAGTCTCCGCCAGTGAAGGGGCTTCCTAGCGTGTGGCAACTTTTACTCCTTCACAGCTCCCTCCCAGAGGTGCAGGTCCTGTCCCTATTCTTGTCTCTGTGTTTCCTTTTTTCTTTTGCCCTACCCAGGTACGTGGGGGAGTTTCTTGCCTTTTGGGAGGTATGAGGTCTTCTGCCAGCGTTCAGTAGGTGTTCTGTAGGAGTTGTTCCATAGATGTATTTCTGATGTATTTGTGGGGAGGAAGGTGATCTCCGCGTCTTACTCTTCCACCATCTTGAAGGTCTCTAGACATCTGTTTCTGATATAGCAGAAACACTGCTTTGCAGATTTCCTATAGGCTTTTAGAAATAGAGAAACCTACATACTTACTATAAATCATCTTGTTTTAAAAATCATAAAATGGCAGGACTTCCCTGGTGGTCCAGTGGCTAAGACTCCACACTCCCAACATAGGGGTCCCAGGTTTGATCCCTGGCCAGGGAACTAGATCCCACATGCCACAACTAAGAGTTCGTATGCTACAACTAAAGACCCTGCATGCTGCAACTAAAGATTCTGCACACCACAAGTAAAAGATCCTGCACGCCGCAACAAAGACCAGTCACAGCCAAATAAATAAATAAATATTTTTTTAAAAATCAGAGAATGGCTTGATGAAGGAAGAATATAGAAAGATACAAAAGGTAGCTTTGGCCAGAGATGCAAACCAGACAGAAGAAAGCTTGAGGTAATACTCTAATCTGTACACAGATAAGATAGCTCCCTGCTGAGAGTAGACAGACTTCTCAAACGAGCGCCTCTCAGACACCTGGATCACAGAGTGACGTGCCAGTCCAGAACAATCAGTTTAAGTAACAGGCTACTTCTTTTGAGACTTCTGCTTCTGGTCAAGATGTGGAAGGATAGTAAAAACCATCACCCCATTAGTAACAACAAAATAATCCAGACAAAATGAAAATTTTTCTACAGGGCAGGGGAAGAGAGGTGAATACAGTGATGAACTTAGTTCCCCAGGCAAGCAGGGGGTTGTGACAGCTTCCACACCTTGGGCATGTACCCGTTGTGGGTACAGGCAGAATCTGGGTAGAGATGGAGAGACTTTTCACGGATGGAGGGACATTGGCCAAGCCTTTTAGGACAGTGTGGTCTGGCTAAAAGGACTGGAGTCTGGAAGTGTCCCAAATGCAAGGACAGAGCACTTGGACCAACAATTCTCCTCCTGACACTCCCCTCATTATGAGGCTTGCTGAGAAAAACAGCAGTTGTGGGAATGATTGATAAGCAGAGGGAAACTGTATAACTTTGCACATTCTGGATCTCTGCCAGAGTTTAATACAAAGGCAAACTAAAAACATCTGAAACTTCAGCCAATTCTCATCCAACTCATCTACTGACAAGGTCAAATAGCGATGAGATGAGAGAACTTGGGCTAAACACAGGTGAACTCAATATAATATTAAACCTTTGCAAACACAACCCAAGAAGAAATCTGAATTACCAACTCCTGGTTACCATCAGAGAGGAAATTCTTGCACTCTTCGGGAAATAAAACAAAATTATACTTTGGTATCCACTGTACATTCAAATATAATAGCCAAAAAAATCAATTAGAAAATTACATTACATGGAAAGATGCAAAAATATATATATAACGCATATTTAAGAAAAACAGTCATTAGAAACAGATTTGCAGATAACCCAGTTATTAGAATAAGCAGACAATGACTTTAAAACAAATATTAAGAATATATTCAATCAGTTACTAAAAAAAGGTGATTATATTGTGTAAAGAGATGGAAAATCTTTAGAAATAGAAATAAAAATTCTAAAAAAGAACAAAATGGACTCCTAGAGGGCTTCCCTGGTGGCACAGTGGTTGAGAATCTGCCTGCCAATGCAGGGGACATGAGTTCGAGCCCTGGTCTGGGAAGGTCCCACATGCCGCAGAGCAACTAGGCCTGTGAGCCACAACTACTGAGCCTGTGCGTCTGGAGCTTGTGCTCCGCAACAAGAGAGGCTGCGACAGTGAGTGGCCCCCACTTGCCGCAACTAGAAGAAAGCCCAGGCACAGAAATGAAGACCCAACACAGCAAAAAAAAAAAAAAAGGACTTTTAGAGTCAAAAACCTACAATCTCTGAAAGTTAAAGATCACTGCATAAAATTAACACTAAATGTGACACTGCCCAAGACAGAATAAACTTGGAAACTTGTCAACAGAAATAATTTTAAGTAAAAATGAAAGAGGAAACCAGTTGGAAAAAAGAATGTCAATAACCTGTGGAATAATATCAAGAGATCTAATATACTGTAATTAGAGTACCAGCAAATATGGAGACAAATAATTGAACAGAAAAAATATTTGAAGAAATAATGGCTGATGGCAGCAACATGGATAGACTTGGAGGGCATTATGCTAAGTGAAATAAGTCAGACAGACAAAGACAAATATGGTATGATAATACATCACTTATATGTGGAATCTAAAAAGTACACCAAACTAGTGAGTATAACGTGAAAGAAGCAGATTCATAGATATAGAGAACAAACCAGTGGTTACCAGTGGGGACAGGGGGAGGGGCAATATAGGGGTAGGGGAGTGGGAGGTACAAACTATTGGGTGTAAGATAGGCTCAAGGATGTATTGTACAACACAGGGGAATATGGCCAATATTTTGTAACAACTGTAAATGGAAAGTGACCTTTAAAATTGTATAAAAATAAAAATTTGTTTAAAAAAGAATGGCTAAAAAGTCTTTAGATTTTGAAAAATACCAACCCACAGATCCAAGAATGGAATCCAAGAAATTCAACAACTCTCTAATGGGATGATGTAAAGAAAACTATACCGAGGTATGTTATAGCCAGATTGCTGGAAACCAAAGAAAAAGAGAAAACATTCAGAAAAAAAAAAGATATTACGTACAGGGTAACAGCAATACAAATGACAGTTAATGCCTCATTACAAAAAAATGCAACTCAGAATACAGTGAAAGTATACCTTTAAAGTGCTGAAAAGAAAGAAGCAAAACAAAATCTGTCAACCCAGAATTTTATATCTACTGAGTATATCGTTTAGATGTGAGGGTAAAATTGAAGATATTTTTGGATAAATGAAATCTGAGATAATTTGTCACAGCATACCTGCACTATTAAAAAATACTAAATAAAGGTGTTTAGGCTAAAGGGAAATGATACCAGGTAAAAACTCAGATCTATAGAAAGGAGTGAAAATTGCCAGAAATGATGATTATGTGGGTAAATATAAATTATGCTTTTCTCTTGATCTTTTTGAAAGACAATTAATTGTTTTTGAAAGCAAAAATAATAAAAATGTACTGTGGGGTTTATAAAGTATGAGGGAAATATATGACAACAATAGCATAAAGAATGTGAAGGAATAAATAGAAGTAAATTCTTATATGTGAAGTAACATATATTAATTCAAGGCAGACAGATGACATGTTATTTTGTATTTTTAATTTTTAAAAAAATTTATTTTATTTATTTATTTTTGTCTGCGTTGGGTCTTCTTTGCTGCGCGCGGGCTTTCTCTAGTTGTGGCAAGTGGGGGCTACTCTTGGTTACGGTGCACAGGCTTCTCATTGCAGTGGCTTCTCTCGTTGTGGAGCACGGGCTCTAGGTGCGCGGGCTTCAGTAGTTGTGGCTTGCAGGCTCTAGAGCGCAGACTCAGTAGTTGTGGCGCATGGGCTTAGTTGCTCCGCGGCATGTGGGATCTTCCCGGATCAGGGCTCGAACCCATGTCCCCTGAATTGGCAGGCGGATTCTTAACCACTGCACCACCAGGGAAGCCCGACATGTTATTTTTTCTGTTACATACAAAGGGAAGCTGAAGCTCAAAGAGGCTCTTTGACTTGATCAAGGTAATAAAGCAAGTTAATGGTCAAGCTTAGGCTAGGAACTTGGTCCTTAGATTCTAGCCTATTGCTCTTAAAGCAAAGTTGGGATTAAGTAAAATATATTGCATGGATGCCTAATGGTTAATCCAAGGCTTTACATAACTAAATGGATCTTATTTCTTAGTCTACAAGGTTTTCTTTATGATGAGTCATTTTATTTATCTAAGAGTCCCCATTTCCCCCATGGGTTGGCATATTATTTATAAAGTGTACAAGGGAAAGGGAAACATGCATGATTCTGCTTCATTTACAGCTTCCTTTTTCTGTTGTTTCTCCTGAAATCAATTTACCTCCCTCCACTGACTACATCTGGTTTTTAATCAAGAACAAATGAAGTAATGTGAGGAGAGGGGAGTTTAAGTAGAGGGTCTTTGGAGGGGTGTGCATTTAACCAGGTGTTATAAAAAGAAATGAAAGTCCATTAAGTATAAGAAAATTGTGTCTCTGTTTTTCACTGACTGTAATATGAGCTTTTCACCTTTTGGTTTGCATCTAGTGTATCTTGACTATGAAGGAGGATTATGTCATCCAGTCTCGTTGAGTCAGATTTTAGCATAGAACAGGATGACCTTCAATAATCATTGGCAAAGAATAATTCATGCCATCCCTGCTGCTATTTCAGAAGCTCTCTGCCTGTCAGTCAGCAAACAGCACTCCATCCGATAGCCCATTTCCAAAACAAAGAACATGGTAGTACCATTCTTATCAGTTCTCAGCTTTGCATGGGCCAAGAGGAATCCTTTGAAACTTAGGCTTTAAGTAAAGGCAACTGGGATCTCTAATCCACCCATATCAAATGGCAACCCGACATAACCAGGGCTTCTAGGGCAGAACAATTGTAATAGCTGCTGCAAGCTGGAGGAAAAGCAGCTCCATTTTTGTCTTGGCGTACAATGCACTTCCTTTGTGGGTCATTTAGAGGCAGTGCAACCTTGCAAACAGATCAGTCCTTCTAGCTGGGCCAACATAAGAATACAGGAGGCAATGGTGGGGAAACATTTCAGACGTGTTAATGGACTGTGCCCAAGAACCGGGGGTTAGGCAACTCCCATGTCTGTAGAAGATCATGGGAAAGAACCATAAAATTTTCCTGGTTCATCTTGATTTAAGAATCAGGGCATCATTCAAAAAAGACTGTGATGGAGTAGTCAGATTCATAGAGACAGAAAGTAGAATGGTGGTTGCCAGGGATTGGGCCAGAGGGAAATGGGAATTATTATTTAACGGGGATGGAGTTTTAGTTTGGGAAGATGAAAAAAGATCTGGAGATAAATGGTGGTGACAGTTGCACAACAATGCAAATGTACTTAATGTCACCGAACTATAACAAAAATAGTTAAAATGGTAAATTTTATGTTATATGTATTTCACTACAATTTATTTTTTAAAAGGAAAAAAACTGTAAGTAAGTTCATTAGTAGTTGGCCCCAGTTAGCGTGGAGAAATTGATAGTTCAATATTGTTTTTAGCATCTGGCAAACTTTGTACACTTCCTCACTGCATCTCTCAGATTCTCTCAGCTACTGTAAATATACAGGATCCAGTTCCGTTTCGGAGGGGAGAAGGTAAGATTGGGAGATAAAGATATCCAAAAATAAAACTAAATATGATATTAGCATTAATATTCTGTGCCAGGCATCATGTTGCCAATTTATCTATAGTTTCTTCAACCCAGGACTGAGCAGATACCTATTGGTCTGATTTTAATAAGAATTCTTACATAATACCTGAAGTCCTTGCAATTAACCCGATTAACGTGCTTCAGGAGTAGCAGATGTGTTGCTGGTGAGATTGAAGGTCAGCTGGTTGTGAAACAGGTATTAACGTCCTTGTAGCTCACTTTCTCAAAATTTGAACTACAAGGTTCTTTTTTAAAGAAATAAAACTTTTCTCCTACCCCTGAGAATAAATCCATAGACCCTTGTTTGAGAAACATTGACTTAAACAACTGAAGCCTTCCTCTATGAAACTGCCTTGCAGTTGTGAATTACCACTGCAGAAAGAAGTTTTGTCCTTCTAATTGCTAAAAAATTTAAGATCATCATTGTAAGAAAAACATCAAATTAAAAATTTTTAATTTTTCTTATAATTTGTGGGCCTCCCTCACCCTTCAAGAACTTGCTCAAGGACCTACCTCTGTTTGAGAAATACTTTCATTAAAATGTTCTGGGAGCCTCTGACAGCCATTACTAATGGGGAAAAAAAGCAGGGAAAATAAAAAGGTTTTGGTGGTGGTGGCGATTCTTGGCAAAAACATTTTTTAAAATGAATTTACTTCCTAAAATGGGAGGTAGGGTTAGGAAATAAATGTGTGCCTATATGGAGGGAGAAATGCTTTGCAAGTAGTTATTTTATTTTCAGTAGATAGTAGGTGGCTTGATTGGGCACGTTCAACTATTTTAGAAAATGGTGCCTAGTGAAAATAGTCTTCTGGAACAAGACTTGGGGTACCTCCATTTCAGCACCCCCATTCTTCTCAAGCAATTTGATGGGGGTGACTTATTTGGAAATTTAGAGAAAACTGTCTTGATAGTATTTGTATGAGTTGATTTGGTTTTTCCCTTGGGCTGTACAGCTGCTAGCCATTTATTGCCTGCTTGGTCTAGGGGTAGGTTTTTTTTGTTTGTTTTTTTGATTTTTGTTTTTTTTCCCTTTCCTCTCTGTGATTCCTACAATAGAAATAATCATTTTTTAAAGTGGAAAAGAACTCACTCCCTTTTCATAATCTCAGCTACAAATCTGCTTTTGATTCTGCATGTTTCATTTTGTTCCCTGAAGGATAATTTGGAGATTTGAGTAATTATCCCAAGACTCATAGGAGATTCTTTTGAAGGCGGGCAATTCTGCTGTGGTGGAGTCGGCCGCTGTCAAGCATTAACTTCTTAATAATGAAGTCTTTCAGGCCCTCGGCTATCGCACAAAGATGCACTTGAAGCTAGTGGCTGGGCGGAGTGTAAGCGGACCACTTCTATTCTTTCCTTAGACAAAATAGTCCTCTTGATCTCTGGGTTGGAGCTATTTTTATTTTAGTTCACTCCTTTTTTGCTTTTTAACTTGGTGGGCAAGTCTTTCACTTATATTTTGATCCACTGCTTAATCTGTTGCCTTTTTTTCAAACAGACCTGCAAAAAGACACCCACCCTTTCCCATATCCAGCAACTAGCTCCCCCTTTCAGTATATTTAGAATCCTCCCTTTCTGAAAGAGCAGTGACTCAACTTCTGAACTAAATGCGCATTTGCTCCTCTGATCACAGTACACTTCCTGCTATTAACATGTAATGTCCCTGGCACAGCACTGGGGACAATCACACCTGCAATTAACAGCCAAATTAGAGTGTATCTTTTCTTGGCAAGCAGGGTCCACCAGAAGTTCAAGAACAGCTGCTGCCCTCCCCTCCAATTCTCTCTGCTTTTCAAGTTCACAGCAGCAAAATGAACTAGAAATTTTTGTTTCCTGTTTGATAAATCAGCGTATTTTAACGAATTCAGCAAATACTTACTGAGTGCTTAGTATGTAAAAGACACAGAGGTAGACAGTGCTCTTTTTCCCACTTGTCACCAGGAGTACTGTGCCTGGGACCTATGAGTTTGAAAAGGTTTATGAAAATACTAGACCTGATATATTTATATTATAATATAATGTAGCAATTATATACATACGTATATATTACAATCCTGTGTAAGCACAAAACTAATAAATGGTTAATTAAATCAACAGTCAACCAGCAACATATCAACTTAACTAATTGCAGACATTTAAAAAATCTCATTACATTTAGAAGCAATTTATAGGTAGATTTTTCTCACTTTTCAAAGATTCCCAAGTATTCTGCTTGTGAACAAAATTAATTTTTCATAGCCAGATAATTTCAAAAGCAAATTTATTTCATTTAAAAAACTATCTCAATTGCTTTCAAAAATTATAGTTAATGGGAGATGTATAGGTATCAAAATGCTTAATATGATAAGAGCCTCCGCAGGCCTTAAAGCATCCCAGTGAGAGCAGATGAGACGTGCAGAGATTTCAAAGAGGAGGCCCCTGCCTTCCGGAGGCTTACAATCCCTGGGGACAGATGTGGCTACCTAGAAGGCTGGTACACTAGTAAAGGAAATGCAAAAGGTGTGTTTAGGAACCTGCTGTGTTCCTGTTAATACTCTGCTTTTATAAAGCACACATCACTCCCAAACAGGGCTTAGTATGTATAGTCTCTGCAAATTAATGCCCTTTGGAATGTTTGAAGACAACTCTCATGCCAACCCAGAACTTTCGTTTCTGCTTCTTTCTGTTCCTTATATAATATCATTCCAATCATTTTCTTTTGACCATACCTCAGTTTGTGTCTTATAATGTCTGGTGCCCAAAAAGGAAAATTACGCTCCAGATGTGGTGTAACAAGTACAAAATACGTAAGAGTCCTGTCACACCACTAGAATTTTATTCTTATTATTAATTCAGCTGCATCATGACTATTGGGCATATCCTTAACCAAAACACAGATTGCCCTCAACAAGTGAAGGTGGCTTTCTAAATATCTTCACATTTATATTTGTTAAAGGTAGTTTTGCAATTCCCCCTCCCCTCAAAAAACAAAAACAAAAACAAACTTGATTTTGTTATTTGGCTCAGTTATTATCTCTCCCAGTTTTGTGCCACCTTAAATGTGATAAAGCATGCCTTCTGCATTGGGGTGGCAGAGATGAGCAAGTACTAAATAGAATGGGGGCCTGCACCCCAGGGATTACCCCCAAATTATGTCAGTCCCTGTGGGTAGCTTGTTCCATCAGGCATAAGAATCCAACAATGGTATGATTCTCTATTTTGTCAATGGAGATATCGTAAATTGTTTCTTTAATACTTTACTGAAACAATGACATTCTGATTTTCAAAAACCACCCAAGCAGAAACGATGCTTCTGTAGTTTCCACTTACAGTTTAATATAACATGTCACATATAATTTTAACATTACATGACCCAGGAGTCATATTGACTAACTCATTATTACATTTCTTGTAGAGGCAAAATATCTGAGTCTAGGGTGATGAAGTTAAATTTACATGATACTGTAGAATCAGTAAAGATAATGGTAATACACTGGTCGTGGTAAAGCTATAAATTTGGATGGGACCCGAACAGGTCATTTCTTCAACCCTCTGCCTCCAATTAAGTCATGCCTCAAATCTGTCTCAGTTTCCCTTAGGTCTTCCTTTATCTGTCTCCTTTGAAATTCTGCATAAAGGACACAATTTTTTGAGTTGTCATGGACATTTTAATTTTTAAAGTTTCAAGAACAGTGTCCAATTCAATGTTCCTCATCTGGCTTTGCCTTTTGGCCCAGATCTAAAGTAACCGGACCTCTGGTAAGTACGTAATGGCCTAGGGGACGCACAGTGTGGGTCCTGCTCTGGATTAAAGGGCTCAGGAACCCAGCGAAGGCGCCACATTCCCTGGCCCTGTTAATTAGCCATGCCTGTTGCTAATAAGTCTCTGGAGATATTTTATCAGGATCACAGAAGCAATTTGTGATGCCCAGAGTGGAAGAAAAAAAACAACAGCCTGGCTTTATAAATCTCATAGAAAAGAACTTTGCCTTCTTTACAGACTCATTCTCCTTATAATTTGATTTTTTTCAAAACCAGAACAACAGAACATAGAAATAAAACCTCAGTAATTCAAAGTGAATTATGGAAATGTATTTCTCTTTTCCCAGTTGTGTAATTCAATTCAGCGGTCTTATCCTTCAACAAAACCCTTACTATTATTAGCTGAAAACATGAGTTTATAATCATTTTTTAAAATTCTATGGACCTCATCCATGGAATTTGTTTGCTCTTCAATACTCTCTCTCCCCCCAGGGACTCATTACTCATTTACACATCTAGAAAGTAAATAATGTGCCATTAACTGGAAAAAATGCAGCCTCCAATTCATGGCACCAGGATGTGCTTTTTTTTTTTCTTTCTCTCTCTCTCTTTTTAAACAAGACAAGCATTTGGAAACAGAATACTTTAAAAGGAAAAGATCAGAACTTGTTTTTCAATGAGTTGAGAACAACAGGCACCATTGTAGCCCAAAGCAAGGGTCTTACATACAGTTCAGGGACTGAAAATCCATAACGGACTATTATATGTAAGCTCAAGATTTAGATTAAATATTCTTAGGTTCCAGATGGATTCCAATTTCTTTCTTAATGTGTATATCTATTTCCAAATTTAATTATGGCTGTTTTTTAAAGACCTCTGTATTCTTATAAATGAAAAACATTGGTAGTAATCATTTTAACTAGAAATGGGGGTGTATTTCCACAGCAGCTATTCATCTGTGACCCAGTTGGCACCATAGGGAACCTTCTTCCCAGCATTCTCTGAGCTGGGGGACTAGGACACAATCTGCTTTCATCAAAAGAGTATGGGTCAGGATCTAGCTCATCATAAAGGGCAGCATGAACCCTGTCTGTGTATGGCATCTATATCAAAGGACAGGCATTCCCAGACGTAAACTCACTAATCTTGTAAGCATCTCAGGAGGGCAGATGACTGATTCCATCTGTGTTGACTGAAGCAGGCTACACTGGGCTTCCCTGGAAACAAGAGTAGAAGAAGAGCTACTGAAGCCACCAAGTTCTTCACTCATAGAAGACTAGGGATGAAGTTAAGAAGAGTAACACTAACATTGAGGGAATATTTATTTCATGCTAAGCACTGTTTTCCACACTTTATGTATATGAATGCATTAATTCCTAACAACAATATCAGAAAGGTACATGAATATTCCTATTTTACAGAGGAGGGAGCTGAGACACAAAGAAGTTAAGCAATTAGCTTGAACCCAGGTGGTCTGACTTTAGAGCAGCTTTAAAATGAATATAATATGAGGCACATAAGGAATTTGAAACGATCCATAGCCACATTTAGCAAAGTAAACCAAAATAGATGAAATTAATTTTAATCATATATTTTCTTTAGTTCCATGTATCCCAGATATTAGTATTTCAACATGTTAACAACATAAAAATCATGACCTTTTTAAATTAACTCTTTGACTCCACTATGTATTTTACACTTACAATGCTTCTCAGTTTGGACTAGGCATGTTTCAAAGTGCTTGATGCCACATGTGGCCAGGGTCTACTGTTCTTAAGTCAACTTTCTAAATATTCTTGTTTTATCAGTGATGTGCCCTGCCCTGCAGTATTATTACTACTCTCTGTGATTGGAGACAACTTCTAAGTGCAGAAATGTAGTGGAGAAGGGGATTGGTGTGTGGTCTCTGGAAGAAGTGGAAGAATCAGACCTATCCCATCCATTTGGAGCTTCTGTGGATGTTAGAATAAAGGCCAGCTCTGGGATGACTCAGCTTGACAGAAGCAGCCCACACCACACGCAGTGGCCCTGCATCTTCTTCTCAAGCACAGAGATGTGGGCTCACTGAGAAGACTATGCATAAGACAGGGGACACAGAAGAGGCTGCCCCTACGGGCAGTTCTTGGTGTGGGCACTTGGCGAAGTTAGGCAGGCCCACCCTGGGTGTTTCTGTCGGGAGGGAAGTGAGAACAGGACCTTCAGGAGGCATGTCACAGAGTGTCCCTGTACCAGCGGGAGACTGTTCTGGACAGAGAATGATGTTCCATGGGCTCATCACTGATGGCATGAAAAAGGCAGAGAGGCAGTCTCCAGACCTCAGCTCCCTGGGCCATGTGAGTTATATATATTTACTCTGTCTCTCCCTCTTTCTGAAGACAGTCCTCTCTGGGGCTACAGGCTCAGTTATCTCTCTTATTTTATTAATAAATATCATGAAAAACTCACTCATTACTCTGCCTTCCAGGTGGATTGTAGATGGCCGTCTCTCCTACCTGAAGTCTTAACCTCTGGAAGGAGAGGACTGCAGGGAAGCAGATGCTCTAATGGACCAGGTGGGCTTCAGAAGGCTAAGGTAGTAGCCAGGGGACCATGGTGGTCTCCCTAGTGTTCTGGGTGGCCAAGGGTTGTCTAATGGGGGAAGTGTCACAGGGCTGTTGAGAGGGTTCCTTCCAGTCGTAGAGAGTAGGACCTGTTACTGGGCAACCAGCTGTTTCATAGCCAACAGGCACATTCCTTTTCTGCTCTGAACTTGTTTCAGAAACTGCAGTCTCTCCCCGCACAGCCCACCTCCTCAGCCTTGCTCAGGTTTATAGATGGAGGGTCAGAGCAGGAAGGAAAAGAGCATCAGGGGGTAGATGTATGCATACATAAACATTTCTGTACTCTGAAGAAAGCATTTTCCCATAGAAATCACAAATCAGTATTTTTCAAACTTCTTTGATCATAATTCACTGCAAGAAAAACATTTAAATTGGTACAACTACTTTGAAAAAAAACGTTTGGTGGTATCTACTAAGGTTGAACTTCTAAGTACCCAATGACCCAGCAATTCCACTCCTCGGTATATACCCAGTGGGTATACGTACGTGTGTCTACCAAAAGACACATAAAAGAAAGTTCATAGCAGTACTATCTGTAATAGTAAAAAAAAAAATGGAAACAGCCCCAATATTATCCACAGGAAACTGGTTTAAAAAGTTATGAGTGGTCATACAACACAGAGTATGTGTATTATATACGATACAATAATAAGAATGAGCAAACTACAGCCACATTGATGGTTCTCTCAAAAATAATGTTGAGTAAAAAAAGCCAGACACAAAGACTCAAAAGAATACAGGCTACATCGTTTCATTTACACAAAGTTCAAAAGCAGGCAAAACTAATCTGTGATGGTAGATATCAGGCTACTACATTTTATGTTGCAATCGACAACATGCGCACATATAACTGAATTGACAAGAAACAATTCTTACTTTTACTATATGTAGTGCACTGATTTTTTTTTCCTATTCCGTTTTTCTAAAGCCTAGTTGCCACTCACTAAATGGATTTTATAATCTTTTATGGATGCTGACCTGTAGTTGGGAAAACACTGTTATTAATGCAGGTTAGGGTCTCAGAATAGCCCACAGGCTATCTAATCTCTCTAAACCTATTTCCTCCTCCATAAAAAGAGGATAATAATGGTACCCATCTCATAGGGTGGCTGTGAGGATAGGGTGAGTCAATGCACATTAAGCGCTTAATGCAATGCCTGGCACATGTTCACACACATGCACACACACACACACACACACACACACACACGTGCTCATATTAGTATTTTTATTCCCAAATACTGCCAGGTCTTTCCTTGGGCAAATAAACCTTTTAAATCCCTGCTCAATACCTACTGATAATGCGAACTAATCTTCTATCAAAGACATAGAGGTGACTCATTGTTCCATGGAAGCCAGGTTCCTTGTGATTAGAACTTCTGGCATTTCCACTAGAAGTGAGCTTCTTTAAATTGTTTCTGTGTTGCTGCGCCATGTTCCACCAGGCTGTTCTCTTGTCTGCTCTGGTCCTTTAGGCACGGCCTGAGATCATTTGGGCATGTACAGTGTCACTGTATTTGTACATTCCTTCTTTTTAAAAAGTCATTTTAGCTTGGGAAGTGCTGGCCTCTGCAAAGAGCAACACTCCTATTTGGCCAGGGGGTCTGACCAGCCCCCATCACTTCCTCCAACAACAAAGGCTTTATGCTCTCATGCCAAAGACCAGCTGTCAGCTTAAATTTCCCTAATCCAGCCAGATCTCAACTCGGCCAATCAACAGTCGCTATCTGGGGGAAGCCCATCTGTGAAATGCAGCAGCGCTCTTACTGGAATGACATGTCATAAAAATTAGTTTGGGCACTAATCTAAGGAAGCTTTGTGCTGAGTCGAGGGACTGTGAGGTCCCGGTTGGTGTCCTTCTCTTTGCCAAAGAGCTGGACCAGATGAGCAGTGCAGAGCCTGAAAAGACAGCAAGGACCCCCACCTCCTGCCCTCTCCTATGTGATGCTGTCCTTGGGGATGAGGGAGGAAGTGATCCACTCCCTAGTGTCCTCTCCTCCAGGCAGCTGGTCGCTGTGTCACGCAAGGGGACCAGAAGAACGGGTGCCTGGAAATATGTCATGTGGCTGGTGGGTTCTGTATGGATGGTTGTTCTGGCTGCTGTTTTCTGCAAGATTACGTTACTAACTCGTGTTGGCTAGATTTGTTTAAAAAGGACACACAAACTCATCTTACTGAGCAAGAATCTTCTGCTGTGAGTTGCCTCTCTCACCTCTGGAAGAACAGTAGCTCACAAAACATGTTTTGAACTACTGAGAAAAATAAAAAATGCAGACTTTCATTTTGCTTTATTTTAATGGCAGAGGTGACATTCTTTTCCCTTGGCCCTCCCATCCTGGCCTGTTTGCTTCCTCTCATTTTATACCACACTCTCCCCCAAACTTTCTTTTTTTTTTCCCTAGACTCTTTCCTCCTTTCAGCCCTCATCACAGAACCATGGAGAGACTCAAGATGGGTGGCTAACAGCTGGGCAGGGGACAGAACCAAACCTGGCATGCAGAGGGGTGCCAGCTCTCCTCTCAGGCTTGCTGGGTGTGGGCAGAAATGGGGGGAGACCTGAATACAGACATGACTTCAAGGATCCTGCAAGGTGGGGTAGGAAATTGCCCAACGTGTAAAAATTGCTAACCATTCACAGCAGAGCATGAATGCACACAGAAAGCACCAGCATAGCAAGGGTGTGGGACTGCCTGCCCAAATCCACCTACAGTGTCTGGCAACCTTATTTCCACTACTTCTCCATGTTTGAGTCACATTTATTCAGTTTTCCAATAATTTTTATCGAGGGCATCCTGTGTACTCTGCATTGTTCCAGGTGCCTAAAGAAATGTTTCATCAGAGACAATTCATGAGTCAGGCTGCCTGGAAGTGTGCACTAGGCTGACTCTGACCAATTAAAATGTAAACTTTAGAGACAGGAGCTCAAAGGATCTGGAGCAGGCCTCTTTACATCCTTAATTGACTGAATAATGTGCTTCATCTGTGCCATTTTAAAAAATCACCATGCCGTGGATCACAAATTTTGAATTATATTTTCAGACAACCGCATGGACATTTTCACACTTATCCATTTTTACGTAGTTTAACTCCTGCTTAAAAGTATTTTGGAACTTTTCTTGAAAGTATAGATCTTATCCTAGAAGTTTAGATGTGTGAATTCTACAGCAAAGTTGGAAAAAAATATCCGTCACTTCTTATATTTTAAAAAACTATAGATTTTTTTTTAAAAATGTCTTTTTCTCATACTACTTAGGAATATTTTCTGACTTATTTTTAAGTTTTTAAATTTTAAACTAATCTTTGGGATAAAGGGAACTAATCAATGTTTTGGCTGAGTCTTTCTTCCAAGGCCACGTAATTTATCAGATTGCCAGTTTAGGTTAGCACTGAGCACAGGGCAGCCAGCTTTACAGCTTGAGGGATCTAGAGGGTATTTTCTAAGGACTCTGTATACACACTATGTTAGATCAGAAGAAAAGCAATCAATCTGTTAGTTAAACCACATGCTTATGCAATTTTACATGGTGAAATTTGTCTATTATGCCATTCAACAGTAAGTCATAAAGACTTGCTGGTAGATGAATACATGAAGAGAGGTTATAACATCCCCTAAAGCAAGACTGAAATGAATTAAACCCAACAGAAAAGGGGTTGAGGAAGAGGACAGAGCATGATAGACGGCACAGTGTTAAATCTCAGGGTGGAAATCATAGTGACCTGGGGGGAAGGCTAGATTAAAAGAACATTTTCTTCATTCATTCATGTATGTATTTGCTTCTTCGTTAAACACTGCTAAGGGCTCATTAATACAGTACCAGGCACTGTAAGACCAAATAAAGTCTAATATTTCTTCCAAGTTCATGTGATCCCTTTAAAACTACCCTTCCACTCTTCTCCACTACACGGGACTCTCTTTCCTTCTCAGTGAATCTTTCCTCCACATTCCACACAGTCACTCCTAATCTCCTCCTTTGCTTTACCTCTCTGCCTTTGTTTCATTATTGTTCAGTCCATTTTTCCAAACCTCATCCTTCTTTTCCTGATATCACAGCCCAGTCCTAGCCTTAAATTAATAAACAATTTGTACTGAGCTCCAACATGGAGCTGTGAGGGTTATTGTACAAAGAAGAAGTACAAGATGCGACAAGGAGCTATTATTCATGCTTACAACATAATGAGGACAGCACGTCACGTGAGCCCAGTACCAGCTGGCTGCTCCATGCAATGAGCGCTACAGGAGTTTGTGGGCTGGAAAACCACTGGAAGTTTCTCAAGGAACTGAGACCGAAGTCTTGAAAATAAGATTCAGTGGTTGTAAAAGATAGCAAAGACATCCCCAGGGAGTGTGAAAAGCTGCCCACCCCAAAAAAGTCAACCCCTGTGGCCATCCACTACTTGCCGCTCTGTGAGCAAGTGCATCCGGGTTTAAACCTTCTCTCTGTCAGTGACTTGAATGCATGTTCTTTAGCACAGGCTTGAAAAAACAAAGGTGGGTCAGTATATCTCTCTGGCTTTTCTACATTTCTTCGTCGTATTTATTTTAAACCCCTTGAGAAGAGGCTCATATCTGATCTTTAGTTTGAAGGGACCAGTGTGCTCTGCCTCACTGATAGACCATGAAAGGACTAGCAGGTTATAAGGATTTAAGGTCCCGGGAATGTATCTGTGACAATCAGGTCGGTCCCTGTGAATAGAGAAATAAAGAGATGAAAGAACTGCGGCTGGGTGTTGTATAAAGAAAGTGTTCAAAACACACCGAGTCAATAAGTATTGATTTATTATACTGGCCATAATGTAGTATAATGTAGCCACAAAATGAGAGGGAAACAGCAAAACAGGGTCGGGATATGCAGTGAGGGTAAATCAGGTAATTCAGAAGAAGAAAGCTGACTGGGTCCTAGAAGGAGGGGCTGGAGCCACTGGAGCCTGTGTTGTGACAGGGGCATGAATGGAAGAAGAAACACCAGGAAGGGAGTGTGCTGTCGAGGCAGGACTCCAAGTAACAGTGAGCGATGTCACCGGCAGGACATCTGAAAAGAGCCTAGGGCTGCAAGGATGGCTGGGTTCAACTTCCTGTTTAATTTTAGGACAGCTGACTTTGTGTTAATATCTACATTTAGGCAGCTTCTGTGAAGCCATGGAATTCTCAATGAAATTTTCCTATTTTTATTGTATTTATCCTGAGTCTGAATCTCAATCATGAAAATAAAAATGCCAGCTAAGCCAGCTTAATAAAGATAGAAATACAGGGCTCTTGCTAGGAAATTCTGGGCTTTCCTGAATCTTTCTCTAAGATTCATCAAGAAAAATTATCCAATTTTTAAAAATAAATAAAAAAGATTATTGTGTCTCTTTTTAATATGCTTGCCTAAGAGTCATCTTACACCCTAGGGGAAGGTAACACTATCTGTCATAATTAGGGCCCAGACTCTGTAAAATTAGATGATACAGAAAACTGATACACTGCAAATGGTTTTTGTCTAGAAAAAAAGGTAACCCCCATGGTTATGGCTTTATTGCCCCATAGGACACTAACCAGTTTGGTGTCTAAATTTGCAATCTTACTCCAGAATTTTCCTTTCCACATATCAGTTCTCATATTCCCCTTTGGGTCAGCTTTGTCATTTCTCTACTTCTATCATTAACAAGTTTAATAAATCAAAACATGCTCACAATTTGTATATTTGTAGATTTTTAAAAAGATAAATTTACTTATTTATTTATTTTTGGCTGTGTTGGGTCTCTGTTGCTGCACACGGGCTTCCTCTAGTTGTGGCGAGCAGGGGCTACTCTTCGTTGGGATGTGCAGGCTTCTCACTGTGCCGGTTTCTCTTGTTGCAGAGCATGGGCTCTAGGTGCGTGGGCTTCAGTAGTTGTGGCATGTGGGCTTCAGCAGTTGTGCCTCACAGGCCTAGAGCGCAGGCGCAGTAGTTGTGGTGCACAGGCTTAGCTGCTCTGCAACATGTGGGATCTTCCTGGACCAGGGATCGAACCCGTGTCCCCTGCATTGGTAGGTGGATTCTTAACCACTGCGCCACCAGGAAAGTCCCAAGAAATATGTTTTTAACTTTTTAAAAATTATAACTCGACAACTCTTAGAAGTCTGAATTGATATCACAGGTTGAATTTATTGATTAACAAACACCTGGATTATGATGTGTCTCTTGTAATATTAAGGACCCCCAAATCTTATAATTAGCATCAATAATTTTATACAGTGTATTTTATCCATGTCCATGAGCAGAACATTGGAAAGAAATAGGCAAGAGGAGTAGCACTTGCAAACCACTGAGCAAGTACTGGATACGGTCAGCAACAGAAGCAAATAATTTTCTAATTTCCAAGAAAGGTTCCTCCACTATTCTGCAGAACTGATCTTCTGCAGAATCACAAACCCATGAGATTGTGAAATTTTGGCAAGCTGTCAAGTCAGAAAGCATTTCTAATAGAAAGAGGAACTTAAAAAAAATGTATCCCTGGAGAAAGGTTTCTTCCCTTCCCTTGCTCCAAAAGGACTCATAATTCATTTCAGCTGCTTTGGATTTTCATGGCATCATCTTTTTTAAAAAATGAAAAATTGAGACCTTATGGAGAGGCATCAAATATAGGAACAAATGTAATTTTCTTTTAGTGAGGCCTAGCTAACTACCTTCAGTGTTTAAGATATACAAGATTTCATTACTGTGGGAGTCCTGAAACATCTGAATTAATCTTTTTCTTAAAATTAACTTTAAATCAGCCAAAGGACCAATCCCAACTACTTTAAGAGATCTATGACAGAACTGAGTTAAGCTCCCCAAATGTCCTATTTCCAATTTTTTTTAGAACATGGTACATTTCTTATGGTGTGAAATTACTGCATAATACAAATTTGAATCTGCCATGCATATACACACACAAAGATTATTGAGTTCCTACTGTATACAAGACATCAGATAGAAAGGTATAAGTTAGTTTCCACCTGAAAGGAGGTTACAGTTCAGTTGGAGAGGCAATAACCAAGTAACATCCCTTTGTAAAAGGACATTAAGATATACTTTTGATATGGTTAGAATTTAGTTTCTATTTTAACAGACGTTGATCATCTTTGGGCTGTTACCAGTTAAACTATGGTATTGCTTCTCTAATTAGAGTAAGGCATAGTATAGTAGTGCATATGCGTCTGTGTGTGTGTGTGTGTGTGTGTGTGTTCTACTGTAGGACTGATTTTTCATAGGGACTATTTGGAAGATAAACAGAAAAAGGGCCAAAGGAAAGAGGCTAAGATTGGTCAATAACCTCACTTGTTTATTCATTTAGTAACCATATCCCAGGAACTAATAGGTCTTATGAAGGAGGCAAAGCACCAGCCAAGCACCTGGCACACAGTAGGTATTGAATAAACATTCACTGAATTAAGTTAAAGATATATCAGAAGTGAACTTTGACTTCAGTGAGTTTATAATGTAGGAGAAAGGTGCATTTTCTATTGAGTCAAATAATTATAATACAAAGGAGAAAGTGGATTCCATGAAAGAGATATGGATGAAAAGCTTGGAGTGCACAGGGAAAGCAGAGGTCAGTTGGTGTACCAGATTACACTTTGGGGACAAAGTGGTATGTAATTTGGACAAGGATGGGCTGGATGCTGACTTACAGTGACAAATGGAGGGACTCTGTAGGTAGAGGAAGAGCATGAGTCAAGGCTCAGGGGTAGAAAAATGTGAGACTGGAATAGGGAAACTCAGTTTGGGCATTAAAAGATGGTAGAAAAAGAGCCTGAGAAGGTGCAGTAGGTTTAAATAGTGATGCTGCCTAAAACCACACGAAGAGTTTGAACCTAGAGCTGAGAACAAAGAAACATTACTGAAGATCTTTTCTCGTTTTTGAATAATAGGCTGCTGCTCCTAGCAGAGAAAAAGTTTGTATTCTATGCTGGATTCCTTTAAACATCCCTTTAAGAAATCTCAGTACGGTGATATTGGTTTATTTTGGAATAATCATGTCTTAGAATCCTGTGGTTTCTTTGTTCGCTTAGAATCACCTTCGGCCCACAGGATTCTCTGCTCCAGAATGCCCTGCCTACAAGGGACCTACCACGTATCCTTACAAGAAAGTTGCTGCTGATGTTTTGACTCTAAAAGATGGGAGTGGGGGGTATCACTCATCACTCCTAGTCTCTCCATGGATGAGACACTTCACCTCTAGCCTGACTCCTCATACTGGGTTCTCTGACCAGAAGCAGTTCTTCAGTGATGAAGGTCAATTGCCTGGCTCACTGTGGACCTCTGCCAGCAGGGCTACTGGAGAGCCTTTGGTGCCCTTCAGTCGCTGTGCCACTCGATTTACTCTCTTGCTGACTCTGCTCAAACCCACAGTAATGAAATGTTGATTACAAATATCTGACTGAGTGGCGGCAGCAGCTGCATCAATATTAAATAAGTACCGTTTACTGCGCGCTCACCGTGTTCTAGGTTGCTGACGGGATGTAATCACCCAACAAAACTGAGACAAGGATTGTAACCAGAATCCCCAAATTCTGATTTGGGGAGAAAAGTAAGGCTCTGAGATTGATGAACCCTGCCCACGGTAGTAGAGAGGGAGCAGTAATTGGACCATGGCATTCTGATGTGAGAGCCTGGACAGGTTGCCGCTCTATAGACAGAGAGTTCTAATCGTTGCCTCTAACCTATACTGCCCCCCCAATTTCATTTCACAGGAAAGTAGATTGCACAACTAGACCACTGGCCTGGGCCTTGGGTCCCATGTCTTATCTGATGGCCAGTTATCACCTGGTTCTCAGGAATGTCTTTCTAGGCCATTGTTTGCATCATTTCAAAACCAGAGAGCTATGGATTTTCTGTGAGGCTCATTCCCAGGAGCTAGAGATTGCAATTCAAGGCTGAAATATGCCTTGATGGTCACTGTCAACTCATTCTTCCCTTTATTATCTATTAGCTTTGGGGGACTTTTAAATTGTAAGATATATCTTAACCCTCTTTCCAAAGCATTTAATGTTTTCAGATCTTGAAAATAGTTTTGTTTTCTCCTTGTCCTTGATTATCTAAGTTTGTACAACTAGAAATGTTTTCTCACACTAAATCCTTATCCTTCCAGGGATTTCATTGTTTAGTGGTTATTTTCTGATTTCATCTAATCTTTTCATATATACCTAGAATTTAGGAGATTGATACCCAGTAATGACTATAACTATTCTAGTGGAAACTCCAGCAAGTATGCCCAAAGAAGGAGCTCTGTGTTTAGAACTAAATTCCTTAGATATGGCACTACACGGTAAATCCAACTTTTCTTGCAGCCCCTCCTAGCATCATTACCCTTAGGATTCATTGTCATTCTCACCTTTCTTCTTTTGCCAAAATATTTCTCTAGATTTATTCACTGAACTAATTAAATGTATCCATGCCCCTAGAGTAGCACATAACCATACACAAGGAAAAGCCCATTGAATTAGGCATCTAAGACTCCACAATTTAAAAAAAAAAAAGGAAAGAAGGAAGAAAAAATTAGAGGTATTTCCCTTAAAAGAAGGTCAGATGGAAAAGTTGTCTTATATCAGTCCTGAAGGGTTTGCAAGCTCCCAGTCTGTACCATAAAGTCTCTACTTGATGCATAACACATTTGGAGCAGTCAGGATGGGGCTTAGTTTGGTCATGAGATTATAGCCCCAAGAACTCAGGAAAACCACTGCCATGCATATTTACAGTCACTGAAACTCCGTTGCCACAGCCTGCCTTCTTGTATCCCATCCCATCTGTTTATTAATCAAATTCCTTCCTTCATTCATTTAATAAAATTTTTTGAGTGGATATTATCTTCCAGAAACTGTATGCTAATCTCTGGTACTACGCTAACAATTCAAGCTGGCCACTTTTCCATTGGGTAGACCCTCATAGGATCTCAGTAATCTGAAACCTCTTCTAGATAGCATTAAGGAAAAAGACCAGAAAAAAGTTTTTGATTAATAAAGAGGGTTTTAAAAAATGTCTCATGGTGGTTTTCCATTCATTATAGTATTTAAAATGCCTTAATATTTAGCTAGCATTTTTACAGGTATCAAAGGACTTTCACAAACACTCTGTAGTTAAAGGTTCACTTCCAGGGTTTGAATAGTTTGAGAAGATCTTCCTCACTATGAACTCCTTGAGTGCAGAGACTGCATTTTAGTATTGCTTATATATCCAGAATCTCACCCAGAGCTAGGTATGGAATTGACAACCAGTAAGTGATTTTTGAACGAATGTCTTCACGTTACATGTTTGTAAGCTATTTTCCCTACTGGTTTGTAATGGGAGGCTGTTTCCACTATCTCCTTTTCATGGGCCCAGTACTGTTCTCATCAGACAAGACACTTGGCTGGATCTCACCCAGGAAAAACGTCAAGCTGGACTTGCAGCATGAATAGGAAAATGCCATGTTATCTAGCCACATCGTTGCTCCTTGAAGCCAAAATCAAGGAGGTTTTTGTGTCATCCATTATGAAAAGTTTGACAAAGACACAAAGTTGCAAGGTGGGGCAAACTGGAGAACTAAGTTTTATATTGAGGGTGGTAGTTTCACAATGACAATGATTAAGGTTTCAGAAATATGAAGACAGATTTGAACAAACTTAAGACAGATTTGAGCAGTAAGATGGCATCTGAAGCACGTATATCATTAATAGGCCTTCTTCAACCCTCTTCTTTCACAGGGGACTTGGGAATTATTTCCTCATATTATATATGCTAACTGCATGGGCCGCTGGTTAAAAACACTAAGCCATCCAATGAGCAGAATGTAAGAAATGACAGGAATAGCTGTCTGGCATTTTGGTCTCTGGAAGAAAGCAAGATAACAAGCCTGTAAAGTAATCAGAAAGAAGAGGTAGATATGAATTTCAAGAGGGTTAACATCTTGCTATTTCCATCTTTCCCCATCAGAAATCTTAAGTAGACTAACTTTCAATTTCCCTAGTTATCTGTGAAAACATTTTTAGGAGATAACCCAAGACTTAGAGGTTAAAAATATGTTTTGTCAATGGAATGTGTATTAGCAGAAAAATGTTGGGAGATAATTTTAGGTCCTGGAGCTTAGGTATTATCCTGTGTGATCTTGGAAAAGTCATCTAACCTCTCTGGACTTCCATTTTCTAACTTCAATAGTAATATTTTTAAATTGGCCCATTTATCTCTTCATATAGATGACATAGGAGTAGAGTTAATAGAGATAAAATATTTAAAAATTAAGAGACCTATTTAAATGTAAACTATTTTATTTAAATAGTTTATTTTTCCTTTTTTGACCCTAACTCAGCTCTGAGTAGAAAAAGTGGTCAATAAAAAAGGACTGAAAAAGTCAGTTATGGAAAAGTTGGTTCCAGATCTAAGAGAAGTCTGACTCATTCAACAGTTAAGCAGCAAGTCTAAAACAAATTAACCACACATCCCCAGCTTCTTATTCCTTTTTCTGTTTGATTTTGATGGACATCTGTGTGGGTGAGGTAACGTAAGTGTTTGCTGTGGTAAAAACATTGTGAAAATACTGTGTTCTTTTACCCTGCCAACATGAGAACCAGAAGGAGGAAGTGAAGATGAGCTAGAATGACTTGTGTCAGTAAATGTGAGCTGAGCTACTCAGAATCTTCCGAGTAATTCCTGAAACCTTCAGTATCTGTTTTACACACACACACACACACACACACACTCTACATCTAGCTATCTGTGTATCTTCACCTCCCACTATGTGCCAGACACTTTTTGAAGCATTCAGGTTATGCTATTGAATGAGAAATCATGCTTCCTGCTTTCAAAATGCTTACATTCTAATATGCGGAGAAATAAAATAGTGAAGTCAGAAAGTAAATTATTAAGATAAATTCAAATAATTATCTATGCTATAAAAAAATCCATAATAATAAAATATAGAGTAACAGGCAGGTGTGAACTGAGGCTGAGGTTTGACAGCTTTAGATACAATAGTCAGACAAGATCTCTCTGAGAAGCTGACATTTGAGCTAAAATGTGAATATGCAGATGATTTACCAGGCAGGGGAAAATCTGGAATAAGAACGGAGACCAGTTGGAGTGACTTAGATGAGGAAAATCTGCATGAAGATGAAGTTGGAGAGGTAAGCAAGAGCCTGACTATGTACTCTGTGAACTTGGGGTTTATTCTAGAGGGAATAGGAGACTCTTGGATAGTTTTGAGAGCTTCTTTGATGTGTGGGGCAATATCTTTCATCAACTTTGGACAATTCTTACTCCTATCTCTACAAGTGTTTCTTCTGCCCCATTCTCTTCCTCCTATCCAACTGTGACACCAACTAAATGTATATTAGACCATCTGATACTGTCTCACATATCTAGAACTTTCTATTCAGTGTTGTCTTTTCCCCCCCCCTTCATTTCTTTTCCTCTTTGTGGTTCAGTTTGGATAATCTCTACTGACCTGTCTTCAAATTCACTGACCCTTTCTTCTCCTGTGTCCAGCCATGTAGTTAAACACATTAAATGAATTCTTTATTTCTGATATTGTAGTTTTCAGCTCTATAATTTCCACTTAATCCTTTTATAGAATTTTTATTTCTATGCTGAAGTTCCCCATCTGGCATAAAGTACTTTCCTAAAAAATGTTTGTTGAATGAATGAACTGGTTTTAATGCCCTGTCAATAAGAAGGTATTTTTAAAATACAGAACACAAATTTATATTTTGAACATTCAGTTTATCACAAATTAGGTATCTTTCACTAAGACTTAATAACTTCTGGTATAAGCAGGTGACAGACATTCTCATCTGCATACTCTGCAAATTTAGTCTTACTTTGGGGACAGCTAATGTTACAAGGCACTTTCATATTATTGGTATATTTTTTTAAATGGAGTATAGTTGATTTACAATGTTGTGTTAGTTTCAGGTGTACATATATGTGTGTGAGAGTTTCAGGTGTACATATATGTGTGTTTGTGTATATATGAATATATATATATTCTTTCTCAGATTCTTTTCCATTATAGGTTATTACAAGATACTGAATATAGTTCCCTGTGCTATACCATAGGTCCTTCTTTTTTATCTATTTTATGTAAAGTAGTGTGTATCTGTTAACCCCAAACTCCTAATTTATCCCTGCCCCACCCCACCCCCCATTCCCCTTTGGTAACCATAAGTTTGTTTTCTATGTCTGTTAGAAAACAGAGAGCAATCAGAATGGGACTTAGCTTGTTTGTGAGATTATAGCCCCAAGAACACAGGAAAACCTCTGCCATGCATATTTACAGTCACTGAAACTCCGTTGCCACAGCCTGCCTTCTTGTAGCCCATCACATCTGTTTATTAATCAAATTCTATTTCTATTTTTCAAATTCTATTTCTATTTTTTTAATTTTTATTTTATATTGGAGTATAAAATAATTGATTTAGAATGTTGTGTTAGTTTTAGGTGTACAGCAAAGTGATTTATTTATACATACACATATATCTATTTCAGATTCTTTTCCCATATAGCTTATTACAAAGTATTGAGAAGAGTTCCCTGTTCTATACACAGGTCCTTGTTGATTACCTATTTTATATTTAGTAGTGTCCATACGTTAATCCCAAACTCCTAATTTATCCCCCCTCACGTTTCCCCTTTGGTAACCATAAGTTTGTTTTCAAAGTCTGTGAGCTTGTTTTGTAAACAAATTTATTTGTATCACGTTGTCCAACATAGAAGTGATATCATATTATATTTATCTTTCTCTGTCTGACTGACTTCACTTAGTATGATAATCTCTAGGTCCATCCATGTTGCTGCAAGTGGCATTATTTCATTCTTTTTTATGGCTGAGTAATACTCTATTGTACATATGTACCATATCTTCTTTATCCATTCCTCTATCGATGGACATTTAGGTTGCTTCCATGTCTTGGCTATTGTAAATAGTGCTGCAATGAACACTGGGGCCCACGTATCTTTTCGAATTAGAGTTTTCGTCTTTTCTAGATATATGTTCAGGAGTGGGATTGCTAGATCGCATGGTAGCTCTTTTTTTAGTTTTTTAAGGAACCTACATACAGTTCTCCATAGTGGCTGTACCAATTTACATTCCCACCAATAGTGTAGGAGGGTTACCTTTTCTCCACACCCTCTCCAGCATTTATTATTTATAGACTTTTTGATGATGGCCATCCTGACTGGTGTGAGGTGATACCTTACTGTAGTTTTGATTTGCATTTCTCTAATAATTAGTGACATTGAGCACCTTTTCATGTTGAGCATCTGGAGGTCGTTTTTGGAGAAATGTCTGTTTAGTTCTTCTGCCCATTTTTTGACTGGGTTGTTTTATTTTTTGATACTGAGCTGTATGAGCTCTTTGTATATTTTGGAAATTAATCCCTTGTCAGTCACATCATTTGCAAAATTTTCTTCCAGTCTGTAGGTTGTCTTTTAATTTTGTTAATGGTTTCCTTTGTTGTGCAAAAGCTTGCAAGTTTAATTAGGTACCATTTGTTTATTTTTGTTTTTATTTCTATTACTCTAGGAGATGGATCCAAAAAAATACTGCTGTGGTTTATGTCAAAGAGTGTTTTACCTATGTTTTCCTCCAGGAGTTTTATAGTATCCGGTTTTACATTTAGGTCTTTAATCCATTTTGAGTTTATTTTTTATATGGTGTGAGAGAATGTTCTAATTTCATTCTTTTACATGTAGCTGTCCAGTTTTCCCAGCACCACTTACTGAAGAGACTGTCTTTTCTCCACTGTGTTGTATATTCTCACCTCCTTTGTTGAAGATTAATTGACTGTAGGTGTGTGGGTTTACTTCTGGGCTCTCTATTCTGTTCCACTTATCTATATGTCTGTTTTTGTGCCAATACCATGCTGTTTTGATTTTTGTAGCTTTGTAGTATTGTCTGAAGTCTGGGACGGTTATGCCTCCAGCTTTGTTCTTTTTCCTCAGGATTGCTTTTGCAATTCTGGGTCTTTTATGGTTCCATATACGTTTTAGGACTATTTATTTTAGTTCTGTGGAAAATTTCATGGGTAATTTGACAGAGATCACATTAAATCTGTAGATTGCTTTGGGTAGTATGGCCATATTAACTATATTAATCCTTCCAATCCAAGAGCATGAGATACCTTTCCATTTCTTTGAATCATCTTTAATTTCCTTTATCGATGTTTTATCATTCTCAACATATAAGTCTTTCACCTCCTTGGTCAGGTGTATTCTTAGGTATTTTATTTGTTATTGTTTTTAATGTGATTTTAAAAGGGATTCTTTTAACTTTCTCTTTCTGATATTCCATTGTTAGTGTAAAGAAATGCAACATATTTCTGTATGTTACTCTTGTATTCTGCTACCTTGCTGAATTCATTTATTAGTTTTTGTGTGATTAGTATTTTTGTTTGATCAGCTCCCTCTGGAAGCTCACAGGACTAGACCCACAGGTATATGAACTTTGCTTAATAGTGCAGACCTACAGTAACCATAATTAATGTCTCCCTTTTGTGAATGCTTTAAATAAAGCCAGAATGTCTCTGGGTTCAGTTTTATCCCTGGAAAAAAAGACAAGTCATTCTATTGGTAAGACATAGAATATGAACAGATAACTCATGCCTTAAATTGTTTCTCTCTAGAGAATAGCTATGGCGAGTCTCTCCAAATGCAAAGGTGAAAGGGAGATACGAGTTTCACCTGAAGAAGAATTAATTCGAGAAGAATTTCTTAAGGTGAGAGATGCATACTGACATGTATTACAGCTCTGTTAACAATGCTCATACATGCACATGCACACATGCATATACACAGACTCACGGGGTACAGCATTTTATCCTCTCAGTAGAAACTTAGACTCTTTCATATTCATCTGTACTTTCTAGACATTATATGGAAAGACAGACATCTGAATTTGGCTGGTGGGAGGGTTGCCCAGTGATTAATTAGATCAGTGCATGGGCTGGGATATGCTGACCTTTTCTGTCCCTGCTAAGCCGAAGACCTCTGCTTCTTAGTGCTTCCCTCTTTGCAAATTGTAACAACAAGCGTTCTTTTCAAAGTACTTCACAAACTTTACTTCTCATTGCCCTGAGGAGAGGCCCTTATTAGTCTCTCCATTTTGCTGACTGCAGTGAACTGACCTGCTTGGGGTCCAGTGGAAATTAGTGCCCAAACTGGAATTACAACTTCAGGGCCTTTGGACCCAGTCCAGAGCAATGGCCACTTAGGACAAGTCTGTCTTGGCTCTTTTTTCCTCCTGCTCTGTCTCTGCAGGGGTAATCCACCCCAAGGATGCATTCTTATCAGTCTGTGAATTTTGGTTTCAACATACTTATGGTATTTTTGATGTTGTCAAGTGTACTTGTGCTATTTATGATGTTAACAAACGTTCACTGTTGAGTAAAGTTAAGGAGCTAGTCTGTGCCTGGATTTATACATCCCAGAACTTGTAAAAGTCAGACAGCTGGATAATGCTAGGTGTTAGGGAGTAGGATGTGAAGATTGAAAACATCCTTGTGCATGGCTGGAGAAATACTGTTTTCTCCTCACACCTCACTGACTAGAACTCAGTCCCATGGCTACATCTAACTGCAAGGGGGTCTTCGAATGACATCTTTATTCCAGACAGCCGCATGTCCAGCTATAATACAGGATACTTTTACTATAGAAGAAGGAGTAAGTAATACTGGAAGATAGCTAGGAATCGCTGTCTCCCAAATTAGTTTTTTTCAAATTATTACTAATAAGGAAGCAAACAACCAGAGAGAAAAAGCGAGGGGGGGGCACCAAATGAACCTGTCATCAAATATTTACTTTTTCTGCAGTCCTTAGAATTAAAGGGAACATTTAAGATCTTTCAATGGCTTTGTTTTTACTTATTTTATGTTACTTTATTTTATTTTATATTATTTCATTTTACATATTTATGTTTGGCCTCAGATATTGAGAGTTGACTGAATCATCAGCCTCATTTCATGACATTAACATCATCACTCACACCATGCCTCAATCTTGTTTCATTTTTAAACATATTCCAAGTAGTCTTTAACAACTACCACCATCCTCTTCTCCATTTTAGGCTATGCCCTGAATTTGTTTGACACTTACCTTTGAAACTGTATGTTTCTTTGTAAATTGTCTGGTATTTTTTACATGTATGTTTTTTCACTTTACATAAATTATAGTGTGCAAAGAAAAACTTTGTCCTTTTCCTCATTTTTCTCATGCATCATTATGATTTTAAGATTTATTTGTGTGTGTATCTAGTTTATTGCTTCTGACTACATCATATTCCACTTTTTCCCCATCAGTTTCCCTAGTTACGGACTCCTAATTTGCCCTTCAACTTTCCACTGCCAAAAAAAGAAAAAGCAATGATACACATGTGTACCTGTACTCTTAAGGGTCTGTGCAGGAACCTCTCAGGAGTGGTATTACTGCACAAAGTAAGATTCGTGCACATTAGTGGATTAAATACTACCACATTGCTCTCCAGAATGTCTATACCCAGTTACAGTTCTACCAGGAGCACATACAAGTTTGTTTCACCATCTACTCCCCCCGCCACACACACACTTGACATTATCAAGTTTCTAATTTTATGAATTTGATGGGAATAAACCCATATGTCATTTCTTTGATTACTATTCATTTTATCATGTCTTCATATATATGTTAGCCATTTAGATCTCCTCTTATGTAACTTGCCTTTTTATACCTTGCCCATTTTTGCATTGAATATTTTGTCTTTTTTCTCATTGATTTGTAGGAATCCTGTATGAACCCTTTACCAGTTAAGTCATTATAAATATTTGGTTCGTGGTGGAAATCCTTCCCCCAATCTGCCATCCATCTCTGTCTATCATGGCAGAGGGTTTTGGGTCTTTTTAGAATGTGCTTCCCCATTCTGAGCCATACAAAAAAATTATTTTACATTTTATTCTACTAGCTGTAGGGTTTCATCTTCACATTTAGGTCTCTCATCCAGCTGGAGTCTTGCTTTGTATTGGTATAAAGAATGGATCCTGCTTCGCTTTTTTTATATAGTGACCCCAATTTCCTAACACTGTCACTAAACAGTTTTTCTCCCTATTGATTAATATGATATGACCACTGTCATAGATCAAGTTCCCTGATATACTCTCTATGGTCTTTCTCTCTCTCTCTTAGATCTCCATTCCATTCCATTTGCCTATTTGTCCTGAACTCTTGAACTAGTTTCATATTTTTAAGAGTATATAGAGTATACACACACACACACACACACCATTATATGTGTACAGTGAAGTGTCGTCTTAATGATTGATTTAACTAGACTGACCTGGGAAATGTGGAATTTGATAAGTGATTCTGTGTGCCATATAAATAGCAAGAAAATGGGAAACCAAAAGTAAACTAGGGCTTCGGCATCTATCTTTGCCCCCAAGGGTGATGTGTACGATGACTACACCCAGCTGCCATGCAGAGAGGGAGTTGCCTCTCTGTCCTTCTATATTTCTTCTTGCTCTTTGTCCACAAATGTATTTTTCTTTCTCATATTTGCTTATTCAAACTTGTTTCATAAAAGATTTAGAATGTCTTACAAAAAATGCAATTAACCAAGCAAAATATAATAACACTGAAAGAGGTGAGAGAAACAAGCCAAGGGAAACATTAAAATTGTGCCTATTTTATTTGGAGCCCAAGTTAGTTTATAGTACCCTCAATTGACCCTGATCTTTCTTCCATTTGTAGTTTCTCTCTTTCTGGGTTTCACAAGGTTATTCAACTTTTGGGTTTTTTCATTGTGGTATTTAGGAGAGGAAAGGAAAACCTCTGGACAAGGGGAAAAAGGAGGTTGGAAAAAGGAGTTCTGTGTGGGGGGCTTTCCTAGACCCTGTGCAATTACCTGATACAAGTAGAAAAAGTTTGGTAGAAAGAGTAGAGACTGGGACCCAGAAGGCCCAGGCTCTTGTCCCTGCTCTGCCACTGACTGCCTATGACCTTGACTCAAACACAAATCTCTCCCTGGTTTACTGTCCTCAGCTGCCAGGGAAGGAGGCTGCCCTAGGTGGTCCCAAGGTTCCATCCATTGCCAACATTCTCTGACTATGCATGCGTTTTTCCTCTAGGGGCATCCATCATCAGCTCTCTCTGGAGACATTTTACAATATGCACACCGGGCCAGCTGTTAGTCCTGTAACTGAGAAAGGTCACTCCCAGAAGGCTATTAGCCTCCTCCCTTGGTTCAGAATAATTGCTCTACAGCATTCACATCACTTTTTTACACCAGGAATTCCTATCCTGTGGAAGGCCAAACAGATGCTGTCTTCCGCATCAAAGAGAAGAAATAATAAATGCATTCCACAGCTGAGAGGAAATAACTCCTACACACTGTATTTTCCAGCAAATAGCCAAAGAAGCTAGTCACAGAATCAGAGAAAACAAACCGTTGTCATCCAACTGTCCTCTGGTGCTCCAGCCTTCTTGTGTCACCCCTTTTATCAACAACCGAATTCACTAACTCAGGCCCCCATTCTGCATTGACTGCTGGCATTCAGGCACCTCCCAGTTACATCTGAGACCCATCGGGGAAGAGATTCTGATTATCCCCTAACATTGCTCCAGCTCCTGCCCCTGGCTCCTCGTCACCCCACCTACCTCACCACCCACACTCCCACGCGCTCTAGCTTCACTCAAGGTGATCTTCACGCAAGGTGATCTCAGAGTCTTATCACGGCTGGGCTGTGCCAGAGGGGGATTCATGCCCAGCACACAGGAAATGATTCAAAATCGGGTTTCAGGACTACAACTACTTTGAGAAGCCACTGGCCAGGTACCATCATAGAGATTCACTTACTGGCTGTTAGGGACTGAATTGTGTCCTTTCAAAATTCATATGTTGAAGCCCTAACCCCAAAATGTGACTATATTTGGATATAGGGCATTTAAGGAAATAATGAAAGTTAATGAGATCATTAGGGTGGGAGTCCTAATCTGATAGGATTAGTGTCTTTATATGAAGAGACAACAGAGAGCTCACTCTCTCTCATTCTCTCTCTTTCACTTCCTCTCTATTTCTATTTCTCTCCTTCTTCAGCAAGAAGGAGGCCATCTGCAAGCCAGGAAGAGGCTCTCACCATAAACCAAATTGGCTGGCACCTTGATCTTGGACTTCCCAACCTCCAGAGCTATGAGGAGATAAATTTCTACTGTTTAAGCCACCAGTCTAAGGTTATTTTGTTCTGGTGGCCTGAACAGACTAAGATACTGGCTTTCTGTCTTCTTGGCCTAGGCCTGTTGAACCCATCCTCAGAGGAGTCCCTTCTCCCATCACTCCTGGTCCTCTGCTTCTCTCAATGTGGCCTCCAAGTCTCATGTGGTCTGATCCCTGCTCTCCTCTGCAGCTTCATCTCCCCTCTTCTCTCTCCTCAATCCAGGCCCTGCAAGCCACCCAGGCCTTAGGTAGTTCCTGGAGAAGCACTCTGGCCCCTCCCACCGCAGGATGGGTATTCCCTCTGACTACAGTGCCCTCCTCCTCCAAGTCACCCATCACCTGCTTAACTCCTCTACTTCCTTTAGATCTTACCTCAGTTACGACTTCCCAGGGAAAGCCTGCCTGGTCCCTGGGTTTAGGTCAGCTTCTTTTGTTACATGCTTGCATAGAATGATGTTCTTTTTCTTTATTCCTTTAGCAACACACAGGACTAGCAGGAAGTGTGTTTTCTTTAATGACCTCACAGGTGAAATTCTAAACCAGACCTTGGGAGTTGGATTCCTGCGCTTCCTCCAACGCGAGCTATCTGAAAGGGTAGTAAATATTTTTGCCATTCTTCTGCCTTATGGTATTTCTCTGCATAACCCACTGCTCCAAATGATCACACTTCAATCAATTTGTAGATTTCTGAATTACTGCAGTTCCTAGTTATCTAATATTTATGCTCCTAAAGCTATAAAATAAATGGAAATTATAAGAAAATCTTTGCATATCTGGAGAATTTGTTTTTACTTTCCAGTGCTCCTTTCAAACTCTAAATCTTTCATTTTATATATTGAAGAGTTTGTATACCAGTATGGAAAATCTGCATAAATAATTTAACATTTTTATTACTATCACTAATTTTTTTTAACATCTTTATTGGGGTATAATTGCTTTACAATGGTGTGTTAGTTTCTGCTTTATAACAAAGTGAATCAGTTATACATATACATATGTTCCCATATCTCTTCCCTCTTGCAATCTACTAATTTTTAAAAATCCTTTTTATTTATATTTTTGCTTTTTATATGAAAGATAGACGAATATACTGAATCTCCATATACTGTTACCCCCATGTACCCACCAAAATCAATCAACTCATGGCCAATGTTGTTTCATCTATACTCCAACAAAATACTGTTTTCGAATAGCCTATTTATGTTTAAAACAGGACGTTTTGCTATTTTAGAGCATACTGGAGAAATTTACATTTGGCATCAGTTTGAGTTCCTTCATCCACATCCTCCTACAGAATTTAGATTGGAATAACAAAATTGTACTGTAAAAACTATAGGCTCAAATATTAAAGATCTGATATCAGTCAAAATGTCACGTACTCCCATGTATATGGATTAAGTATAGCTCAGAGTAAAGTTTGTGTTATTTCTCCTTTACGAGGAGAAGTATATCTGGGTGGGATTTTTAACCTCGTGAAAACATTTAAGACAATTTCCCATAAAAAAAAATCACTCTGTGGCAGGGTAGTTTAACTCTCCCTGTAAATTCTGAAAAGGCACGAATTTAAAATAATAATACAGTCCTGGGTCTCTTAAAGTCTCCTCTTTCTCTATTAACTGGTTATCTGCCCTGGGAAGTAGACAACTTAGACTTATATCTGTAGGTCAAAAGCCTGAGCAGACTGTTGTCATGATGGAGATTGAGTCTGGGCTGACACTCTTGGTTGCTTACCAAAGCATTCCCCCTTTGTCCACTCTGCTCAGGTGTTGGGGTCAATGTAGCTAGGGAAGAGAAACTGCTCCCCTGGGTAAGAGACGCCTCAGATTGTGGAAGCCTTTGAGAGTGATTCCACTCCTCTGCACCATGATTAGTGTAAGAGGGACTATGTGATCCACTTTGGGCCGATGAGATGTAAGGGGAAGTATCCTGAGGCTTCTGGAGAAGATTTCCTCTTGATGAAGGATAGAGAGAAAGTCAGAGAGACTACCCTGATCCTTGCTTTCTGCCTTGCATGCAACTGCTGAGGAGGTAGCTCTTGGAGCTGTGGCAGCCATGCTGGGACTAGGAGAGGAGACGACGCTGACCCACTGAGGAATGAGCAGTGGAATAAGGGAAAGACCTGACTCTCCCATGTCCTCATCAGGCCTCAGAACAGACCCTACCTCTGGACTTCTTGTGTGGAGAGAAAATAAACCTCTCTACTTAAGTAACTTTTAGGTAGGTATTCTGCTGCTTGTACTCAAGAGCAAACAAACTGATAATGAACCAACACCAGCCTGTTTTGCTCATGCAGATTCCCGGCAAATACAGCATCTGCTCTAAAGTGAACAAGGGATAGTCATACTGGTATCAATGGAAAAAAATGTTGCCTGCCATATCCGTAAACAAAGAATGTTGCAGCCTTCAAGCCACTACATAGGCCCTGGACGGTGAGCCCTGAGGGAACTCAGGATGGAAACGAATGGGCTGCTGGCTGCCAAGCCCTCAGTCCTGCAGCCACCAGCCGTGATGCACCCTGAGGAGACTTGGGATGGGAAAGCACAGGATACTGGCCCCAGATAGCTGAGGTGCATATCAAAGGAATAATTTCCGTAAGCCCAGGCTCTTGCATCTTCCCATACAAAGACAAGCACTAAATTCCTTGAGATATCTGGTTTTCTTTAATTAACAGTATCCTTTGAAGTTCTGACTACCTGGTCTTTGTTGCAAAACCTCCTATGTATCCTGCCCTCTCCCTTACCTCTTCGGAGCCATGTCTCAGGGCTATCGGAGAGGCTGTGTCCTGGGCTTAAGTCCTCAGTTTTGTCAGCCAAATAAAATATTTTTAATTCTCAACTTTTAGGTTGTACATTTTTTCCAGTAGATACTGGTATGGTTAGAGTCACTTCAACTCAACTTACTAAACATTTACTGAGCACCTAACATAAGCCAGGGACTGTACTAAGTACTGGGAACTTGAATATAAACAAGACATGGTCTCTGCTCTGAAAAACTCTTGTTTAGTAAAAATTCTCAAAAAGGCCCAAAACTTCCAGGGGCTACTGTATTTTCTTGGGGAAATAAGGCTGCCCTGCCCCAGACTGCTGGATTTAGGGTTGGGAAGGATGCTTGAGAAGCCATCTAACCCAGAAATAATAAAAATCACACATAGGGACATTCCATAAGGAGAGCTGGTCTCAGGAATAGGCTGATTGGCAGATACATACATGGCATGATTTCAGAAACTCTGGAAAAGGCTCTTACCGCAGAAAAATCCCTCCTGGCACCTAAATCCCACACCTTGAGACTCATTCCCTGGGCTTAAAGATTTGTCCCTTTCTAAATTGCAAGTACCCCTAATAAGTGACACATTACTTTTTTTCCATCACTTAAGAGGAAAATTAGAGCCATCATGAAGGTTCCAGGGACCTGAAGAAAGATGAGTGGAAGTGGAGGGAGGAGAAATGGGCCCCTATAAGGAGTTTGGGGAACACTGAGGTGACTCACATTTTAGCTCAGGGTCAGTTCTGAGCCAGCGGAAATAATCCCTGAAAAGGCAGGTGATCTGAGATTTTTCTGACCATTCTTTCTTTGGCTTGGATTTTCATTAGAAAAGCTTTATGGAAAATTGAGACTCCATCCCAGAAAGTATGGAAGTTTTCAGATAAAGATCCCATTGGCCACTCTAGCATGGAAATGAAGTAAGGGAGGGTCAGGAGAGAGAAGGCCTGTCCTGCTATTCATAGCTCTTCCAAACAAACCCCCAGGGAAACAATGGGGAGAAGAGAAGGCCTCTGCATTACTTCCTCTAAACTGGAAATGCCTAATTATGCAAAAAATGTAAACAAAAAGTAGCCAACTGATAGGGAGGCTGAAGAGTGTTTTCTCTGTGGCTTGAAGATTCTGTTTGGACACTTCTAAATGTCTCAAGACTGCTTGTAGAGCATTGCAAGATTGACCCCCCCCACCCCTCCCCCACCCCATTTCTTCCTCCCCGACCCTCCCCCTTGTTTGCAGCCCTCACTTCCTGGCACTTCCCCTTGTTTCCCACAGAAGCTCTGCCCAGGTGTCTCTACCGCAACTTCTGGCTTCCTTCTAGACCGTCTGGTCTACAAAGGGGTTCAGTTCTAAAGGCCTCATAATCACGGTCAAACTGAAGTAGAGAGGAGAAGAAATGTCCACATGGGTGGATAAGAACAGCACTGACCTGCCTGTGCAAAAGTGAAGTTTTGTCTTAAATACCTGAATAGTGAATTTTCCTTCTTTTGCTAGTCAGGAAGCTCTAACCCCTGGTTATTTATTTTCTACTGTAAGCATCCCCCCTGGGCTCCTACTATGTGCCAGGCAGCAAGGTGGGCATGGAGGGCACAGCGGTGACCCCTGTAGACACAGTCCCCCCTTCTAGAGCAATCTTCATTCTATTGGGGAGGCCACTAAAAAAGAGGAGAGAGTTAGAAATAAGGATCCTTGGGATGTACATCAGGGAAACCCCACAGAATGCGTGCTGCGCAGTTCCCCAAAGAAGGAAGAGGTGACATCATGAGAAGATGGAAAGAGAGATGGGACAGCAGGCAGTAGTAGCTGTCTACTGTACTGAGGGGTTGAGACTGTAAATGTGGACAGATTTAGCTAAGAGCCCATCCAACAGGGGAAATGACCCCAGGGAAGTGGATTGGAGCTAAGGCAGGGCTTGGCTTCACCAGAGGGGTAGAGAGAGGATGCGGGTGCTCATTCCAGGTAGGAGGGAGAAGTTAGCCTAAGGGAAGGCAGAGATAGGAACTAGTGCATCACAGTGGCGTACAGTGAAGAGGCCTGCACAAGAGAACCCCAGGGCTGGCATTGGGAAGCCGTGGGAAATAATGTGGCCTAGTAAGTGCAGTCTGTAAAAAATATTTCTAATTCAATTCTCTGCAAAAATTATATTACTCTTCTCAATTGGGAAACAGTCAGTCTATTTGTGAGCCACAATATCTTAATTGTTGTGTATAGGAGTATTTGTTTTTTTACCTATGATGACTGTCTAACAGTATTTATCAATGATTTCATTCCCACCTGCCATAGATTGGCAAATAGATAAATAATCTCACACTTCCTATCCTTCCTCTTTGGGACAGCAGAGGGAGAGAGGGGTGGGCGATCCCAGGAGGAGCAACGGGAGACCTGCTCCAGCCTGGTCTCTGGCTCTAATTACAAACCCTATCTTTGAGATATCTGCCTTTTAAAAGAACATAAACAACACTGCCCAAGACCCCGAAAAGCCATTAATGCATTTTTTTAAGCTGAAAGCACATAAAATCTGCACATTTTATAAACACTGAGAAAAACATGATGAGAATCAGAATTTTCAGCAAGAAACTCCATTCCAACCCAATGCTAAGCTGCCTTTCTAAGAGTTCCTGGATCCCAGCCTCCCCAGTGGAAGTGTTTGTGAAGTCTGAGTGTATTTTCCTGCAATATACCTAGAGGTCTACTCTGGCTGCAGAAGTTCATGAGCTGAAGTGCCTTAACTATGCCTGGGAGGTACCAGGTAAGAGGGGAAAACTGGCTTTTAAAAAAAAGGAATAACCTATCTCTATGTTTCAGTCACAAAAGGTATTTTTGTAATTAAACTGCACAGAGATGTAACTTTGCTGCCTAGAGTGCCAGGTCTGTGGGTACTTGGTTTTGTTCCTGCACAGGACTTTTTCATGGCCTAGGGATTTGCTAGGTCTCTTGTTGTGCAGGATTTAAAGTCAGTGGTATTCTTTAATAGGTTGGAAATGGCTTGGGGCATTGCAAGGTGGTGGGAACAGTGGAGGGGATGAGAACCTGAGAGGGAGGACAAGGATTTCTCCAAGACTCAGGATACCTTTCATCCCTGGACACTGGGGACCCAGTATAAGACTGAGTCTACACAGCTATTTCTGAAGCTGACACTTCCAGTGACTAGCTTAGCAAGTCACTTCACCTCTCTGGGCCTTGTTTCCTCATTTAAAAAGTTTTCTTTAGACCAAAGAATGCTAAGTTTCCTTCCAGCTCTAACATGCTCTGATACTGTGACCTTGAGACAAATCCTAGAGATACTGGTGAGAGAAGGCCATATCCACCACGAGTGTGCTCACAGGGCTCAGAACATGAGGCATTACCAACAGAGAGGCATTTTCAGGCAGTGGGAGTTGATAAGGCTACGAAGCATCTGTAAAGTATTATTAGATGGTAAAGACTTAAGAGGGTACATTGCCCCCCTCCTTAGAATGCCTACCTGAGGCCTTTGTGTGCTGAGACCCACCTGGGCACATCCAGGGTCCAAAGCAGACATTCCTGCTGAAGTGGGCATCAGAGGTATCTTTTATAGTGCTAGGGCTCCTGAAAGTGTGCCTCTGTTTCCCACCAGCCTGAAGAGCTTGACTTGAAAAGCTCTTTTCAAGGGCCCGTGAACATCTTCTACCTCTCCCTAGGCCTGACATTATTATAATAATAAGCCTCCCTTTTTCTAATTATCTCCTCCTTGTCCTCTCTGAAAACCAGGGAAATGCTGAAGAACAGGGTCTGAAAGGGCAGCTGTCACCTCGCTGTCACTCTAAAACCTCAACCCCATTTAATTTAGACTAGAATAGGGCAATCATTTTCATCAGGCATCAAGCTGAGGAAAAAGAGAGTCCACTCCCCACTCCACCCACAAATTGCTTAAGAAACATTGCAAGTAGAGGAATTAATCATAAACCCTGGGCAAACTCTCCCACCGTACTCATGAGTTCCTTATTTAATCCTTTTAACCTTCCTACCTGATCAAATAAGGCCTCAGTTTAGGTCTTGGCTCTGTGCGGTAGAGAAGGCCCCTTACCCTGGGGTCATGCGTTCCCAGAGTGAAAGCTGGTGAAGGATCTCCAGTCAGCCACACAGACCAGACATACTTTCATTCAAAGGTATACATGTGTACAGGTTTAGGGCAGTAGAGAAATAGTTTTCCTTTGTTCATTCCTCAAAATCACTAGGGTGAGTTTTTATTTTCTATGTGCCTATAATGATTGGGCTTAAAAATAGGCAAATCCATGGCAGCCTGCAGTATCATGGTGGCTGGATGCTGGGGAGACCCTTTTGAGACTTAACGAAAACGCCACTGCCAAATGGATTAAAGGCCTAAATGTAAGGCCAGAAACTATCAAACTCTTAGAGGAAAACATAGGAAGAACACTCTATGACATAAATCACAGCAAGATCCTTTCTGACCCACCTCCTAGAGAAAGGGAAATAAAAACAAAAATAAACAAATGGCACCTAATGAAACTTCAAAGCTTTTGCACAGCAAAGGAAACCATAAACAAGACGAAAAGACAACTCTCAGAATGGGAGAAAATATTTGCAAACGAAACAACTGACAAAGGATTAATCTCCAAAATTTACAAGCAGCTCATGCAGCTCAATATCAAAAAAAAAAAAAACAACCCAATCCAAAAATGGGCAGAAGATCTAAATAGACCTTTCTCCAAAGAAGACATACAGATGGGCAAGAAGCACATGAAAGTATGCTCAACATCACTAATCATTAGAGAAATGCAAATCAAAACTACAATGAGTTATCACCTCACACCAGTCAGAATGGCCGTCATCAAAAAATCTACAAACAATAAATGCTGGAGAGGGTGTGGAGAAAAGGGAGCCCTCTTGCTGGGAATGTAAATTGATACAGCCACTATGGAGAACAGTATGGAGGTGCCTTAAAAAACTACAAATAGAACTACCATATGACCCAGCAATCCCACTACTGGGCATATACCCTGAGAAAACCATAATTCAAAAAGAGTCATGTACCAAAATGTTCATTGAAGCTCTATTTACAATAGCCAGGACATGGAAGCAACCTAAGTGTCCATCAACAGATGAATGGATAAAATAGATGCGGCACATATATACAATGGAATATTACTCAGCCATAAAAAGAAACGAAATTGAGTTTTTTGTAGAGAGGTGGATGGACCTAGAGTCTGTCATACAAAGTGAAGCAAGTCAGAAAGAGAAAAACAAATACCGTATGCTAACACAATATATATGGAATCTAAAAAAAAAAAAAAAAAAGGTTATGAAGAACCTAGGGGCAAGACGGGAATAAAGACGCAGACCTACCAGAGAATGGACTTGAGAACACGGGGAGGGGGAAGGATAAGCTGGGACGAAGTGAGAGAGTGGCATGGACATATATACACTACCAAATGTAAAATAGATAGCTAGTGGGAAGCAGCCGCATAGCACAGGGAGATCAGCTCGGTGCTTTGTGACCACCTAGAGGGGTGGGATAGGGAGGGTGGGATGGAGGGAGATGCAAGAGGGAAGAGATATGGGGATATATGTATGCATATAGCTGATTCACTTTCTTATAAAGCAGAAACTAACACACCATTGTAAAGCAATTATACTCCAATAAAGATGTTAAAAAAAAGAAAGGCCACTGCTCCTGAAAATACTCTGACTGCCTTCAACATTGCTGGGTTGGATGAATCCCCTCCCTTGTAGCCTTTGTTCCTTATTACAACACAGTTACACTTAGGGCAGTGTTGAACAAACCTCTGCTCAAGGGCCTATTCAAGAAAAATAAGATGCTTAAGGTACAAATATATTTGTATGTAAAAACACAAGCACACAACCGAAACAGAACTTTAAGAAAAATCAGGAAATGTAATAGCTGCAACTCTATGTAAGCATTTCAGTTTCATCTCATAGCTAAAATCTTAAGAACCACATGATTAGCCTGCACTGCAGAATTTGACTTCAATATTGCACCTTTGAACAAATTTGATTGATGAGTAAGACATTTTTGGAGCTGGTTTATTTTGTCTTTCCATATTGACTTCATAAACTACTTGCCTCCTCTCTTCGTGCCTGTAAATTTTGTTGTCTTTATTTGTTAAACCCAAAGCAACGTCTTCATTTTCAAAGTTCTTCTCACGCCCACTTATTCTGAAATGCATAATTTTAATTAGTTGCTTTTCTCTTCTTGTTGGCAGGTGTAGCAGGTATTTTAAAAGTTATTCAGAAAAACAATCCTCTCCACGCACATCAACGTACACATCTTCTTTCAATTTCTCAGATTGAGTCAACTGGTTTTCACCACCTGTCTCCTTGTGGACAGGTGGGAGAGATGGTGTGTACCTCTTCAGCTTCATTAGATGCTGCCGAATTTCTCTCCACAATGGTGGTTCCAAAATATGCCTGGCCTGCATGCATAAGTGTTCCTGTTTCCTCACATCCTGTCACCTTTTCTTATTGTTTGTAACTCCCTGAGTACTTGTAAACTGAAGCACCTTTTCATGTTTACTGACCATTTATATTGCCTCTTCTGTGAACTGTTAATATCCTTTTCAATTAGATTGACTATCTTTTTCTTATTAAATTGGAGAATTTCTTTTTATATAGGGTGCAAATATCTTCCTCAGACTACTTTTTTCTTTTTTCTTTATTAATAGTATCTTTTTTTCCACAGTTTTTCATTTTCATAAAGTTCAAGTGTATCCATCTTTTCCTATGGTTTATGATTTTTGTGTCTCATATAAGAAATTTTCCCCTATTTTAATATAATAATACCATTCTCCTATGTTTTCTTCTAAAAGTTTTAAAGTTTGCCTTTTTCAAATTTAAATCCTAATATAGCTGTAATTTATTTTGTACATAGGGATGAACAAGGTACAGGGTGTAGTAGGGTGAACAATGTATAGGGTGAAGTAGGGATCTAATTTTATCTTTTCCATCTTGTTCACTCTTTCTTTTTTTAAGTGTCTTTCCTTGTGGTTAGGATTTTTTCTCTTTATGTCCTTAATCACAAAATTATTCATGTTAATCAAGTTATTCATCAAATTATTAAGTTATTTAGAGTTCTTACGTCTTAATCCTGCTATTTGTTTTGTGCCTAATTCTATCTCTTGGAGGACTGTTTCCTTAACAGTTGGTAATTTTAGATTGTGAGTTCATCTTCAGCAGAACTTTACTTGTGGATCTGTGTAGACTGGCTTTCCTTTTACTTCTATCAGGTATCCCTGGTGTACCACAGGCCCAAGACTAATCTTTAACATAATTTCTCATCCAGGGTTTCTAAGCCTATATAGATATAAAAATAGTCAAACTCATGAAGTAGGGGCTTGTGAGTGCAAATTATCAGGGAAACTTTTGTCCCTCCACAGAGCTCTGGCAGAGACAGACAAGCTTCCCTATGCTGATTGGTGGGATTTTTTTCTGGTTCATTCTTTCACTGAGGTACAGCCCTTTGGAGTTCAGACAACTCAAAACTGAGAATATACAGGAAAAAGACAACCACTTGGTAAAGTGATGGGCACATAATTAAAGTTACTCAAGGGCAACCTTGATTTACATGCAATGAACTAAACAAAGATTTTGTCTCATAAATTAAGAACTAGTAATTGCACTGTCAACAGCCTCATCACATGGCTTACTGCTAAATTCAGAGAATGCTTTTCTTTTAGTTTAAAATGATACCAACATCCACTTTATTGCTTGAAGATTATGTATTTTATGGGAAGGGAGACGGTGGCACTTCTTTTGCCATCCTCCAACCTCTCCCCTTCCTCCAGGAACCTTCCACCCCACCTGCCTTGCCATGATGCAAATGCTGCAGGAAACACTCAGCAAGAGGCTGCTTAGGATAAACCTGTGTGAGAACATGTGCCCTTGTTTGGGTATGAGAGACTGTACACAAGCAGGGATACCCATCCAACAATCTCTTCTGGAGGCACACTCCCTGTTCTTTTAGGAGCATATTAATCACTTTCACACTCTCCTGACTCCTAATCACAGGCGTTTCCAGTGTTGTCAAAATAGTGCCTGCCTACATCTGTTTTGACTATTGGCTTGGGTTCCAGGGAACGTTTATGAGAGAGGGAGAGAACAAGAGATCGACAGTCTTGTGTTGACACTGTGAGGTTGTTTGGGAATTAGAACGATCCAGGTCTGATGTTGTAATTTCTCCTTTTATGGGCAAAAAAGCAACATCTCAGCATGAATGAGTATAACTAAACACACTGGGACACACCCCAGACACAGTGTGTACTCCCTGGACACTCACCATGCTTTTTGTTGTTGTCATTGTAGGACAAAAGGCAGAAGAGAATTTTTGCTTCCTCCTCACAAATCTACTACCCCTAATGAAATGAATAAAACATAAGACTTAGAGAAAAAAATTCCCAACTTAGGTATATCTTTCTTTCCTTTTTTCCCACTTCTTTTCATGTTATAATCCTAACATTCTTAATAATATTGAATTAATTTTTAATTATATAAGTAATAGATTCTCATTGATAAAAATTAAAAAATACAGACAAATCAAAACTTCTCTTTATCTACTTGCCTAATCCTACACTGCTCCCGCATTATGTATCCTTGTTATTTATCCACTATGTATCCTTTTAGACTTTTTCTAAAGCACATACATTCACATATATACTCACATGTAAGAAAGCATATATTTTGTTTGGTGGGAGTTTTTGTTTAATGCATAAATTGTGCCATATTCTGTATATTATGCTACCACCAGCTTTTCTCACTTAAGAATATATTGATATGTTGCACACATTTTTTAATATCAGTGCCTATTTATTGATCTCATTCTTTTTACTGGAAGCATAATCTTCCACAGAATGGATGTATAGTAGTTTATTTGATTATTTTCAAAAGATGGAAATTTGGATTATTTAAAATTTTTTCACTATTACAAATAATGCTATGATGAATTCCCTTGTACATATCTTTTTGGGCACATGTGCCAGTGTTTTGTCTAGCACAGGTTCTGAGAAGTGAAATTTCTGGTTTTAAGGGTAACATTTTCTTCTTCAAAGCAATAGTAAAAACTATGTACGCATGCATGTATGTATGCATGTATGTATGTATGTATCTATCTATCTAGTCAGCTTGGGCTGCCATAACCAAGTACCATAGACTGAGTGGCTTAAAAAGCATTTATTTCTCACAGTTCTGAAGGCTTGGAAGTCCAAGATCAAGGTGCTGGTAGATTCAGTTCCTGATGGGGGTCCCTCTTTCTGGTTTGCAGACTGCTGTCTTCTTGCTATGTCCTCACACAGTGGAGAAAGATCTCTGGCCTCACTTCCTCTTCTTATAAGGACATTAATTCCATCATGGATACCCCATCCTCATGACCTCATCTAAACCTAATTATCTCCCCAAGGCCCCACCCTCAAATACCATCACATTGGGGCTTAGAGTTTCAACATAGGAATTGCGGTGGGGGGGGACACAAATATTCATTCCATTATCTATCTAGAAAATAAATTCCTATGATAAAAACAATTTCAAAGTCAGGATAAAGTAGAGTCATAAATCCAAAAGCAGCCATATAAAAGACAATGGAGGGCTTCCCTGGTGGTGCAGTGGTTGAGAGTCTGCCTGCCTGCCGATGCAGGGGACACAGGTTCGTGCCCCGGTCTGGGAAGATCCCACATGCCACGGAGCGGCTGGGCCCGTGAGCCATGGCTGCTGAGCCTGCGCGTCCGGAGCCTGTGCTCCGCAACAGGAGAGGCCACAACAGTGAGAGGCCCGCGTACCACAAAAAAAAAAAAAAAAAAGACAATGGAGTTTAATTCAAACATATCAATAAGAACATTAGATGTGAGTGGTCTAAACACACTAGTTAAAAAATAGTAGTTGTCAGATTGGATTAAAAGAAAAAAGCAGGACTCCCCTGGTGGCGCAGTGGTTAAGAATCCACCTGGCAACGCAGGGGACACAGGTTCGATCCTTGGTCCAGGAAGATCCCATATGCCTATCATACAAAGTAAACCTAAGAACAAGGAATTATTACCAGGGATGAATGGACATTACATTATGAGAAAGAGGTTGATTTGTAAAGAAGATATCACAATCCTAAATGTGTATGCATCTTATAAGACCTCTTCAAAATACATGAAGCAAAAACTGACAAAGCTGAAAGGAGAAACAGACACATCCACAGTTATAGTTGGGATCTTTAGCACTTTTCTCTCAGTAATCAACAGAACAAACAGAGAGAAAATTAGTAAGGATGCAGATGACCTAAGCAATACTATCCACCAATTTGATCTAATTGACATTTATATAACACTTCACCTAAAACAGCAGTACCTGAAAAAGGTTAAAAAATTGAAATCATCCAAGGTATGTTCTCTGACCATGATAGAATTAGAGAAGAAATCAATTACAGAAAAATATCTTTAGAATCCCCAAATATGTGGAAATTAAACAATATGTTTGAAGTAACACATGAGTCAAAGAAAAAGTTACAAGGGAAACTGAAAAGTATCTTGAATTGAATGAAAATTAAAATGCAGTAAATCAAAATTTGTAGGGTGCAGCTAAAGCAGTCTTAGAGGAAAATGTATAGTGCTAAATGCTTGTATCAGAAAGGTTATTGGGAAACTCACAGAAGTGAAAGGAAGACTGGAGAAACACAACAGGCAAGAGCAAGGGAGGAGACAATATCTAGGCCCAGAGCCAATATCACACCTCCCACCCATCTTGTGAGAGCACCATTGCATGAGTTGTAGGCCACTGACCGCCACAGGCTGCCTGGAAGTTTCTATTGGCTCTAGAAATTGGCTCTTATCACCCCAGCTGTTGCCACTCATAACCAGAATGTCTTCCTTGTTTCTACTTCTTATCATCACCAACTCTCTCATCATACTCTAGAGCTTGTGGGTCTAACTGGCTGAGCCCAGATCGTATGCCTCTAGCCTAGCTGCAAAAGCAGTTGGGAGAGTGAGTGGCTTAAGTGTTCAGTTTCTACGACGGGAGGCAGGCTGCATCTGCCATAAAAACTTCTAACCAGAAACTATTAGGATGTTGAGTGAGACTTTTCCTGACACCAAACAGCTAGTCAAAAAGACCCAGACCTGAGAACTAATTGTACCCTGTATTTTCAAGAGGATTTCTAGACACCTCTCTCAGGATTTTTCAAGAGGCTAAAGCACTGGATCTTCTATCCCAACCATCATCCTAGCTTCACTCTTTCCAGTCTATATGGTACAGTCAGATAGGAAAGAGAATAAAAGAGGTCAGAATTATCAGGAGTGCAGTGTTCATGTTGCAAGGGTTATTTCTGGGCCCTACCCAACAACTCCATACCCTTCATCCATCCTCATTCAGGCAGGGCTTCTACCAAACCTTCTAACTAATGAGGGAAGCAGACACTTAGGGAATCATTGGTAGTAGCATTTGAGGGTATCTGCAAGAAAGAGTGACTAGCGTCTCACTCCCTGCCTGGCTGCCTGCCTGATGTGGGTAGACAACTGGATATAAGATTTAAAAAGGACACAATGGAAATTCTAAGGTAAATTAGATTTAATTTTTAATTATAACTATGAGACCTGCCCGAGGTATCATTAAATAATGGTAGAGGAGAATTTGACAGAGTAGGGTTGAAAGTATTTGTATTGGTGATGGTGCTTAGTTGCAGGTCAACGGAATCAACTCTAGCTGATAAAGGGATTTCTGATAAATCCCTTTGTCAAAAAGGGGTTCATTTGGGGGATACAGAAAATTCATTCAACCTCTGATAGGACTGATGAAACAGACCCCAGGCTGAGCTCCAAGGAACTCACCTCAGGAATTTTATTGTTACAATAAAAAATAAAAACAAAAACCAAAGTCAGAAAGCTACCACAACTTCTGGCTCCAACACACTGCTTCTGAGAGGGGACAGATGGATGCTCCTTTTTAAACAAAAGTTAGTTCTAAGTTAAAATCTTTTGTAAGTATATCTTATTTATGGAACCTAAATTATATTTCCTCACACTTAGGCATGCGAAATGGCAGTTAGGGTTGCTGTTGTTTATTCTACATTGGAAAACTGGAATTTAAATTGTGGGAAAGTATTAAAATATGGAAAAGATATATAATAGATCTGGGACAACAAAAATGATAGTATCTACTATAGCTATCATTGGGAAAAATTATTTTATGTTAACTCACGTTGAGCTGAGACTGTAAAAAACTTGTTGAAGGGATATATAACATTGATCTACACCTCAATTTTCTCACCTAAAATACATCTACATCAATTACACATAGATCTGCCTCATTTTGTTCATGGCTGTTTAATATTTCAATGTGTGGATTAATCCTAATATATTCAGTCCTCTAATGATAGAAATTCAAGTTGCTTCCTACATGTTACTATTATTTAAAAAACGCTGCAATGAAGATCCAGGCATATGCCTAACAACTCTCCATGATCAGTCCCTTTCAAATGACAGGCTGAGATCTTTTTGGTTTGTTGGTGTTTTTTCCTGAGTTAAATAGAAGATTCTCTTTTTTTCCCTCTCCAGTGAATGTACTACATATTTTTTAATTAAATATTAAATAAAAATAACAGCAATACAAACAGCTCATGGAAGAGGTAGCTCTCACATCAGCTATCTTTCTGACCTCAGGCCAGTCACAGACACCTCTGGGTTTAATTCCATTATCTGCGAACTGTAAAGTTTGGACAAAGTGGTCTCTAAGGCCCAGCTATTAAACTCTGTGGTCCTGAGTAGTATCCTTGATATACCTGTTACTGCTTTAACCTTTGAGGGCCTTGATAACTGTCTTTCACTTCTCCTGAAAGTCTCAAGAGGGACCACGACTTTGACTTTTTTTGTATCTCCGTTTCCTGTCACCTTCCCAGTACCGAAAGCAGTGTTCCAAACAGAGGAGATGATTAGGAGACTGATTACTGAGTGGCGATGGGACACCACCACTGAATGACGGATGAAATCTGAACCCACCCACCCATCATCCCCGATAATCACTGTCAGGTCCTGCCCACATTTAGGTTCTAGAGTGTTTATTCCTAAAGAAGCTCTACACATCCTTATGGTTAAGGAATTGAAGCATCCCTCCTGATTCCATTCTCTCTGAAAGAGTTATGTAATTTTTATTAATCACCTGGACCATTTTGTAAAGTATGATTTATCAGAATAAGGAATTTGTTCCTTAATTTTTTTTGTTAGTACACAGTCTTTAGTCCTTTAAAAGCTTTGGAACCCTGAAACCCAAACCCCTTCATGGAAATCAGGCAAAACCCACTTTTGTATATTTTTGAAAGTATTTTGTATATAACACACTTTTACTGGGCTCTGTCACTGAGGACAAAATACAGAGCCCAGGGTCGTGACTGGACAATGGGTTATAATGGTGGCTAACCCTGAAGCATAGTGAAAACAGCATAGGCTTTGTCAGGAGGCCCAGGGTGCAAATCACATTCTGCCTCACTAGCTGTGTGGCCTTAGGGTACCTCTTGGGCCTCAAGTTAATAACAGTTTCTTGGCAGGGCTATTAAGAAATTTTAAAAGTGTATGTAACACTTCTGTCATATGGTAGTCTCCCAACGATGGTAGTTGTTAATACTATTGCCCATGTAGAATGATGTTGATGAATACAAAAGACATTCTAGAGTAATTGGTATTCAAACAGGGGACTGAACACAAAGGCACATTGAAGAAGGCAAGAAAGGCCTGGACTAGGTGTAAGAAACTAGTCTGTTGTTTCCACAAAGCTGACTGAATGGAATCTCCTGGTGTCAGCTCACCAGACACAATCTCCATGGGCTTTTATCAAAGCCAGTCATGCTTTACTGTAGTCCACTAAAAAAACTGTTCACTGCCTCTTGGCATGACCTCTATGCCAAAAATATTATCTGTCTATTCATGCAGAGGTACATGCAATGTGCCAGATCCTCCTGGAATGTCTCCTTGTCTTTTATTCCAAACACACCACTAATTCTGCATCCCTTCCTCTCCATCCCAACTCTGCCTTGGCTCAGGTTATCCCCTGTTTCCGGGATTCTTGCTTTGACCTTATTCCCGGTCTTACTCCCTTACAAGCCATCTTTAATCTTGCTGCCAGGATGCGTACTCCATGGCCTCCCTATCACCTAAAGGATACATCATATTCATCTGTAGCACATATGAAACCCTCTATCATCTCTCCTGCCCACAACCTGCCTAAATTCCCATTGCTTCTTGCCATCCTCCTCCAACTCCCCCAGTCAAACTCTACTCTCCCAAGAATACTGACCTATTTACGTGTCCTGGAACACCCCATGTTCCTTCACTTATTCTAGCTCTCACCTTGCTTCCATGATGATACACATCACTTTGCTCCTCACTAGGTGAGGGCAGTGGCTGTGCACCCATCATCTTTTTGTACCCCTAGCACTTAGCACACTGTCTAGGGTATAGTAGGTGCTCAATAAATGGGCACTGAATGAATGAATGAAAGGTTCTCTGAAAACAGGATGTGACAGAAATGTGGGAGGGAGAGGCCAGAGGGAATCCAATGTACCCTGTGGGTTGCACAATCCTTCTCCATAGCCTTTGCATTACAATCTAAACGTTTTAACCAACTTCAAAGCTTAAATACTTAGAAAGATCTTCTTTTCTAATTTTGGTGTCACTGAACAAAAAGAGGGAAAAAAATGCAAGCTTGTCTATGGGATTTAAAAAGTTATCAAATAGTTTAATATCAAGATAGACCACTAACAGCTAAAAAATTCCATGATCTGTGATTCCTCCTCAGCTCTTTAACGTGAGAATATTGACCACCAAAGGGATAACCCTGATCCAAGGAAGTTTGTTAATGTAATCCCCAAATATTTCTAATCGAACATGATTACTTTTAAAAATTAAATGCAGTATCTTCAGTAGCTAATCTTCCTCTTATTTAATCAAAATATCTGTCATCTCAGATGTGGCATCCAGAGGCTGAAAGTCCCAAAATGAAAAGAAGGCGGGACTTCCCTGGTGGTCCAGTGGGTAAGACTCCACATTCCCAATGCAGGGGGCCTGGGTTCGATATCTGGTTGGGGAACTAGATCCCACATGCATGCTGCAACAAAGAGTCCGCATGCTGCAACTAAGAAGTCCGTGGGCTGCAACTAAGAGTCCACATGCTGCAACTAATAAGTCCACATGCCACAACTGAGTCCACATGCCGCAAGTAAGAAGTCCGCATGCCACAGCTAAACATGCTGCAACGAAAATCCCACATGCCGCGACTAAGACCCAGAGCAGCCAAAATTAACTAATTAATTAAATTAAATTAAGTTACATTAAATTAAAAAAAAAAAAAAGAAAGAAGGCATTTTCCTGGCATCATGTCCTGGAGTATTTCCAGGGCTTATAATGGTGGAAAAGCAATCCTCTCTTATCTCCTAGGCCAGCCAGTAGCATTCTGTCCAGACTGTTCCCACATACTCCCACCCAGATGAATTGTATTTAAAGAGAATAGGTCCTTAACCTGTACACCATCTGATTTAGAACGCTGGCTTTTCCTGGCCCAAGAATTCAGAAAGGAAAAAAGAAAGAAGAGCTATAATTATAATCCCTCCTCCTGCCCTCAATCGTGAGCATCCATAGGCTTGGGAAGTTTGTCAATGTGGTGGAAGAAGATAGTTGCTTCTCAATAGCTGTCACGTTAGATATCCATGTGGCCACTGTTTCTGCTATTGTTCCTTTCTGCCATAACGAAGAGGTGCATATGAAATCACTGGCTACACAGGACTGTCCTATATGATGCAATGCCATGATGTGGCCGTCTCTTACAGTGCAGCTTTTCATTCCAGGAGAGTCCATTGTGCCGCTGTTTTGGATGCAGCTTGGCATGAGCACAGAAAGTCCATACAGCCACCCACAACTTGATCTACTAGTTGTGAACGGAAACTTTTGAATACGTTCCACCAGCTGCACAATGGTACCATTTATTACTTTATTCTCAGGGGAAAACGTTTGCTGTGTGAATAATACCAGGGACTTATGTAAGCCTCTTCATTTTCAGGGAGCTTTACGGGTGTCAGCAAATTCACACAACACCCTGGTAAGGTAGCAAGGCATTGTCGTACCTTCTTTACAGAGAGAGAACCCAGATCACAACATCAGATTTTCCCAAGGCCAAATGGACAATAGTGGCATGGACTTGTTTCTGGAGAGACCCATACTCCTCTGCTAGAGAGCACAAACAATTTCCCACCTACAGAAAGACTCCACAGGGTTCTATCCTAGACTTAACACTTGAGGATAACTACCCTGATTGTTGACACACCTAATGTTGCCCTAACTTGGGTTTTGTCCAAATGGATGAAAAGGACAAGAGAGGGTGGGGACACCCATATAGGACAGTGGCGAAGGTTTTGGCATCTCTCACAGGCCTTGCCATTGAGGAACTGTCCCATCTATATTCACAGGATCATGAGATGAGAGGAGCTGGGTATTCATTAAGCCCCATGAGAAAAAGCAAAACAATTCTTCCTACTATATAGGACAGATTTATTGATTTTAATTGGTAGTTAGGAAATTGAGAAAAAGTTTTTGCTATCACCTACAGGAACATGCAAATACTTTCTGTAGTGAGTTGAATTGGGGCCTCCAAAAAGATATACCCAAGTTTTAACCCTCAAGACCTGGATTGTGACCTTATTTGGCAAACCAGTCTTTGTACGTATAATCAAGGATCTCAAGATGAGATCATCCTGCATTTAGGGTCGCCTAAATCCAATGACAGGTGTCCTTAAAAGAGAAAGGCAGAGACAGACTTGAGACGCAGACACAGGAAGAGGAAGACCACGTGAAAATGGAGGCAGAGACTGGAGTTATTCAGCTATAGGCCAACGGAACTCCGAGGATTGCTAGCAGCCATCAGAAGTTAGGAGAGAGGCATGGAATGGATTCTCCCTCAGACCCTCCAGAAGGAGCCAACTCTGAAAACACCTTGATTTCAGTCTTTTGGCCTCCAAAACTGTGAGAGAATAAATGTATGTTGTTTTATGCCACCCAGTTTGTGGCAATTGGTTATCACAGCCTGAGGGTACCAATATAACTCTTCAACTCTTTCTTCCAATCTTCAGAATCATATGAATTTTAATTCAACTTAGCTAAATACATACCATGCCAAATCTTGTGTGTGTGTGTGTGTGTGTGTGTGTGTGTGTGTGTGTGTCTAGAGGGCATTGTAACTCTAAAATGGTTGATAATTACTCTTCTAGATAAACAACAATGGTGAATGAAGAATTGCATCACCCTGACTTGTCCCACTATGAAGGTAGAAGGGGCATCATGAAGGGAGGAAAAGTCAAGAATCAGCGGAGTGAATTCAAGTTCTGATCACAAAGCAATAGCTTTCATACCTTCTCTTCCTCCAGGCCACTGCTCCAAGGAGCACACAGTGGGGCACAATGTACCCTTTAATAAATGTACCCTTTAATAATCATATGGTTATAATTATTATTAATTTAGTACAAATTTGTTACACAAAATTTAACTACTATAAAAATTCATAATGTGGAAAATGACAATCTCCAATATGCAGATGGTACACATCGCTCTGAGTTCTTTCCTCTGAATGTATGAATGAACTCCCTCCCTCTCTCTCTCTTTCTCTCCCCGCCAGCCTTTTAAAAACTGGAATGGAGAATGGGTCTGCAGGACAGCCTCGTATCTACTCGTTTTTTTGGCCTGTTTCAGTTTGATGAAAGGCATATTTGCTGAGCGTTCCTAGATGTAAGTCCTGTTTCTTGCAAGCCTTGGGTCGGGCATAAAACTCTCACTAAACATATCTGAGGTGAGGTTACGTTTTTGATTAAAGCACAGATTAGTAAACTTTTTCTGTTAAGAGCCAGATAGTAAATATTTTAGGTTTTGCAGGCCATGAGGTCTCCGTTGTTACTACTTAACTCTGCAGGTGTATTGTAAAAGCAGTTACAAACGATACATACATGAATGAGCATGGCTGCTGTATTACTATTCTATTGTTGCACAACAAATGACCAAAAACTTAGTGGCTTAACACACTCACATATCATTTCTACTTCTACAGGTTAGAAGTCTGAGTGGGCTTAGCTGAGTTCTCCATTTAGGGTCTCACAGGCCAACAGGAAAGTGTTGGCTAGCTGGGCTCTTATCTGCAGGCTCTGGGGAAGAATTCACTTCCAAGCTCATTCAGGGCGTTGGAAGAATCCAGTTCCTTGTGGTTAGAAGACTGAAGTCCCGGTTTCCTTGCCGCATGTTGGCTGGCGCCATGCTCAGCTCTTAGAGCCCTCTCTCAGGCCCATCCTGTTCTGCAGCTTCATTTCCCCTGGTGCTGCTTACTATGCGCCCCTAGCATGACAGGGAGGTTATCCTTTCACCAAAACAGTGTCCCACCAGCTCTTCCACAAAACTGTGTCCCAGTTGTCCTCACCTGTCCCATCTACAGCTGTGGGACATGGGGATTTTTGTGGCATTTGGTGCTCACTGGGCTTTCTCTTCTTTTCACCGTTAACTCACTTATTAGATCTGCTTGCTATGATTCTGATGCTGTCCCCTGTGTCGCCACTCTTATCCAACTCACTCTTTTTGTGCCCCAGAGCCATTGCGCATGAAGACTGTGGGACTAACACACCTGGGTAGGTTCAGAAGGCCCTGCAGAAGTGACACCATGAAGTCACCTGCAGAGAGCTGCCTCCCCGCTAAGAGTTTCAGGAATTAACTTTGCTGTCTGCTCTGCTCAGGTGGGGCCTCTGCTCCCACCCCCTAACCAGGGCACCATCAGTGAAGATGAGGAAGGAGCCTCTGTCCCTCTTCCTCCCCACATGCTTCACGACTGCATCTTGAGGAAAGCTACTGCAGCCTCCTGGCTGCCAGCTCTGCAGGCGCCATTCTGAGGCCCCTTGCTGGACTCACTGCCCTCAATCCTCTTTCTCTTTCCATCTGCCTAGGGCAACCATGTCCACGCAATGAAGGCAAAGCCTGTGTTGTTGAAGCCACGGCTGTCTTCACACACAACACTTACCTTTCTCATCGTGATCCTGGACCAAAGGCCCCGAATATGTGGCTCCTACCTTGGCAGGGGGACTCCTGTCTCAGCTCAGTCACCTCAAGTTTGATCCTACAGGAAAGATACAGGTGTTTCCTGTTATCTTTGCCCAGAATTGTTTTGAACCTTAAAAATGTTTTCTTTTCCTATTTTATAAACAAAAATGTTATGCTCGACCACCCAAGAAGATCTTGCCGTGACCCACCTAGGAAGATGAGACTGCACCCCCAGCAGGTGCCCCCTTTGAAGACTCATGCTGCAGATTTCCTCCAGCAAAGAGAACTTGTCAAACTTTACTTTCTTTGCTTATATTATGAGAACAGTAGTCTTTTATTGGTTCCCAAATTATGGAATTCTGTTATAATATGACATATTTTTTTTAAAGTATACATAGGAATGCTGATACACATCCCTAGGAACTTTCTTTCCCCCGTTAGAAAAGCAATGCTATAAAACATAAGGGGAACAAAAGAGAAGGGGTGGAGGCCACGCAAAGAACAACTCTGTGGGGACTTCCCTGGTGGTGCAGTGGATAAGACTCTGTGCTCCCAATGCAGGGAGCCCAGGTTGGATCTCTGGTCAGGGAACTAGATTCCACATGCATGCCACAACCAAGAGTTCACATGCCACAATTAAGGAGCCTGTGAGCCGCAACTAAGGACCCCGCCTGCCGCAACTAAGGAGACCACGTGCCGCAACTAAGGAGCCTGCCTGCTGCTACTAAGGAGCCAGTGAGCCGCAACTAAGACCCAGCATAAACAAATACAAAATAAATAAATAAAAAGAACAACTCTGTGGGACCCAGAGAGAAACGGAGAAGAGTCCCACTATGAAGCTGCCTTTTCAGATGCTTTCCAAGCTGAACAGTGTTCTCAGAAATGGGTATGTGTTCTGTCTTAACATGTACACGTGCCCATTATATTTGAAACCGCACACCTCTGTGTATTATGCCGTATATTTCCCAAATGAAAAAATGTTCACCTCAACACCAGAAAAGCCCTGCTTTATAAATGTCTTGTTTCTCATGCAAGGAGTTCAATATGACTCTCTCCTGCGCCAGCTGGTCAGTTTTGTCATTTGCCATTAGTGGATCCTTGAGAAGCAATGTGAAGACCTCCAGTCCACAGAGCCAATTGCAGGCATGTGTATAAATTCAGATATCCCCAGCCAGGGGCAGGGGAGGGCTGAGCGTGTGCATTTTAGGTGTAGGAATGGGGCTGGTGGAATTCTGCTAGAGAAACAGAGATCAGAGCTAGCAGCACTCTCCTTTGAACTTGACCATTTAAAAATTTTGCCCCTCCCTGAGCAGTAATGAGGGCTGATGAGATGTATCATAACCCCAGAGTGTGAACAGACATGAGACTTCGATCACTCCAGCCCGGCAGAGGCAAGGAAAAAAATATCAACATGAGAGCCCAACAGACATATGATAACAGGGATCATTTCCCAGGCCAGTCAGCTCTGCATGGTCTTGTCTGCCTTGGTCCCGCAAAACACTACTGTCCAGCTTAACACAGCTGGACTGGCCTTTCAGAGGCACAGACAAACACAGGCTAAGGCTGTGCCCACCAGGACTGACCTGAAAGAAAGGGAGGGGAAAAGATGGTGTTAATGGCTCCCTTTCATGTCCACAGAATTCTGTGAAAAAGGAGCGGAGGGCTTAGTCATTGTTTAACGCCCCTGAACATCACTATGTATCCAGGATGTTTTGGGCTCTGCTTAGTATTTGATTTGAGTTTCAACTATTTTAGCAGTAGACAAAGTAAATGCTGAGCGAATCACATGCATTAAAATCCTGAAAGCCTTTCCAAACCTAAAGATAGCTAATAACTTTTTAGTCTACATTTTATATGAGGAAAAACAAATGTTTCAATAAAGTGTCCAAAATTCTTAGAAGAATCAGAAGTAAGATGTTCCCACCAGCGACTTCAGTGTTGCTGGCCCAATTGAGCAGTTTGGGCCTTGGGAGCAGTCCCACTGACAGGACAGAGGGCTCTTTGGGAAGACAGGCCATTTGAAAGGCCAGTGTTATTTATAAATTATCTCCAAGTGGTCCAGTTCCTACAATTCCCAAGTTGCATAGATTTTTAGAGTGGAAATTTAAATCATAGACCATTTGAGGTTGATATGGTCTAAGCTGGGGACAATTTTGAGAATTCAAATGACAAAAAGAAGTCAAAATAGTCTCTCTTGGGACTGCTGAGGAGACTCGTCCTTGCTTGTGATGCCTTAGTTAATCACCATCTGCAGTCTGCTTTATAATTCACAAAGCCCTTTTCTCAGACTTGCAGAGAGGCCTCATGCTTTGCACCAGGGAGGAGCTGCTGAAAACATCCTCCAGGGGGACGGAACCAAATGGAAGTTAATTTACTGTTAGAGCATATCTATCTACCTGTCTGTGCATCTGTCTATGTATGTATGTATGTATGTATCTATCTATCTATCTATCTATCTACCTACGTATCTGGCACACGTTAGGTATTGGAGTTCCAATTCTACCTGTCTCCCATAAGCATTTCCCCACATCAGAAGCTGTGTCTGATCTACCCTTAGCCATCTCCCTGCCTCCTTCTCTCTTCCTTCCTCTCTCCCTCCCTCCTTCCCTTCCTTCCTTCCTTCTCTTTCCCTCCTCCCGCTCTCTCTCTCCCTTTCTTCCTTCTATCCTTCTGTCCATCCATCATTCCTTCATTATTTCTTCCATTCATTCAACAGTTGTTTAGTAGGCCTTTACTCTGTGCCAGCCATGGGGTTAGGTGTTGATCAGAGGTCAAAACACACTTCCTCAGATGGCAGTGGAGAAAAAAGTAGGACCTGAGCCCTGCCTCACCACAGAGCTCTATGGAAGCTCATAAATTCCAGCCCATGAGAGCCCATATATACAAAGGAAAAAACCCTTACCATCTCTACTTCCACCAACGATGAATGTAAGACTCTGGGGAAAGATGATCTTCCCAAGGTCATAAAACTACAAGTATGTCTGGTGGAGGGTTCTCTTGGGCCTTTAGACACACTGGCCATAATTCTTCTGGGTATGTTTTCAGTTTAGCTGAGGAAAAAGGGAGAGATGGAGGGATGGTCCTGTATTACCAGGTCTATTCAATGAACCACGGCTGAAGGAACGGCTTTGAATCATAGACAATGCCTGGCTCAAAGCAGGCATTCAATGATTTTAGAATAAGTGATCCAGAGGATCATTAAGAAAAGGTGTTCATTCTTGCCCTGGTTCATTGACTTGTATGCATAAAATACATTAAAACAGGATAAGAAATACTTACCTAAAGGAAAAATGACTGATATAGCAAGAAAATCATAGGAATATAGGTATGTTATTCATTTGGAAGGCCAATGGCTGGCACAATATATGCTTATAAAACTGATTTACAAATTAATTCTCTAGGAAGAATAATACAGTGGTTATTCTAGCAATGTTGATAGCTACAGATGTAAGAATGCAATAATAAAGAAAGTAGGACAAAGAGAGCTAACCCAGAGCCTCTCAAACACTTGCATATATTGAAATTACCTAGAGGGTTTGTTAACATATGCGTCCGTAGGCTCACCCCCAGAGTTTCTGATTCAGTAGGTCTAGGATGGGGCCTGAGAATTTGCATTTCTAATAGGAACCTTGGGGAAGCTGGGCTGCTCCTCCATCTGGGAGCACAGTGAGAACCCCTGAGTTAGAAATCAGCTTGGGGAAGAGTGTAAAAGGGCATGGCAGAGCAAGAAGTACATGACTGAATGTAGTGGGCATCTGGTGTCAGGGACTTTGAAAAAGAATTTGGACGAGGTAGTTGAGAGCTCTGAGTGCCAAACTTAAAAAAGAAAAGACACTTTCTAAAGCAACAGAAAGACATTAAATGTTTTTGCTGACAAGCATGATGGATCTCACAACCTGTGTTTCAGAAAGATAACTCTAGTGACAAGGTAAGGGTTCTAGGTCTTTTTGAAAGCAGAAGAAATTGGGTAGAATCTGTGACTATTCTGTGTAATTTCATGATATGGCAAACTAAATGAGATAGAGAAATTAAGTGACATGATACAAAATAAACTGATATTATCTTTAAAAATACTCTAGATTCAGCTTCCGGGAAGATGGCGGAAGAGTAAGACACGGAGATCACTTTCCTCCCCACAGATACACCAGAAATACATCTACACGTGGAACAACTCCTACAGAACACCTACTGAATGCTGGCAGAAGACCTCAGACCTCCCAAAGGGCAAGAAATCCCCCCACGTACCTGGGTAGGGCAAAAGAAAAAAGAAAAAACAGAGACAAAAGGATAGGGACGGGACCTGCACCAGTGGGAGGGATCTGTGAAGGAGGAAAGGTTTCCACACACTAGGAAGTCCCTTTGCAGGCGGAGATTATGGGTGGCGGAGGGGGAAAGCTTCGGAGCCGCGGGGAAGAGCACAGCAACAGGGGTGCGGAGGTCAAACCGCAGAGATTCCCGCACAGAGGATCGGTGCCGAACGGCACTCACCAGCCCGAGACGCTTGTCTGCTCACCCGCCGGGGCAGGCGGAGCTGCGAGCCGAGGCTTGGGCTTCAGGTCAGAGCGCAGGGAGAGGACTGGCGTTGGCGGCGTGAACACAGCCTGCAGGGGGTTATTGCGCCACGGCTAGCTGGGAGGGAGTCTGGGGAAAAGTCTGGACCTGCCAAAGAGGCAAGAGACTTTTTCTTCCCTCTTTGTTTCCTGGTGCGCGAGGAGAGGGGATTAAGAGCTCTGCTTAAAGGAGCTCCAGAAAGGGGCGCGAGCTGCGACTAAAAGCGCGGACCCCAGAGACGGGAATGAGACGCTAAGGCTGCTGCTGCTGCCACCAAGAAGCCTGTGTGCGAGCACAGGTCACTATCCACACCCCCCCCCTTCCGGGGAGCCTGTGCAGCCCGCCACTGCCAGAGTCCCGGGATCCAGGGACAACTCCCCCGGGAGAACGCACGGCGCGCCTCAGGCTGGTGCAACGTCACGCCGGCATCCATCGCCGCAGGCTCGCCCCGCACTCCACGCCCCTCCCTCCCCCCGGCCTGAGTGAGCCAGAGCCCCTGAATCAGCGGCTCCTTTAACCCTATCCTGTCTGAGCGAAGAACAGACACCCTCTGGCGACCTACACGCAGAGGCGGGGCCAAATCCAAAGCTGAGCCCCTGGGAGCTGTGAGAACAAAGAAGAGAAAGGGAAATCTCTCCCAGCAGCCTCGGAAGCAGCGGATTAAAGCTCCACAATCAACTTGATGTACCCTGCATCTGTGGAATACCTGAATAGACAACGAAAAATCCCAAATTAAGGATGTGGACTTTGAGAGCTATGATTTTTTTCCCCTTTTCCGCTTTTTGTGAGTGTGTATGTGTATGCTTCTGTGTGAGATTTTGTCTGTATAGCTTTGCTTCCACCATTTGTCCTAGGGTTCTGTCCATTCTTTTTTTCTCTTAATAATTATTTTTTTATTTTAATAACTTTATTATATTTTATCTTACTTTATTTTACCTTATCGTCTTTCTTTTATTTTCTTCCTTCCTTCCTCCCTCCATCCCTCCCTCCCTCTTTCTTTCTTTCCTTCTTTTTTCTTTCTTTCTACTTCTACTACTTCTTTCTTTCTACATTTTCTCCCTTTTATTCTGAGCCGTGTGGATGAAAGGTTCTTGGTGCGGCAGCCAGGAGTCAGGGCTGTGCCTCTGAGGTGGGAGAGCCACCTTCAGGACACTGGTCCACAAGAGACCTCCCAGCTCCACATAATATCAAACGGCAAAAATCGCCCAGAGATCTCCATCTCAACACCAGCACCCAGCTTCACTCAATGATCAGCAAGCTACAGTGCTGGACATCCTATGCCAAACAACTAGCAAGACAGGAACACAACCCCGCCCATTAGCAGAGAGGCTGCCAAAAATCAAAAGTCCACAGACACCCCAAAACACACCACCAGACATGGACCTGCCCACCAGAAAGACAAGATCCAGCCTCATCCACCAGAACACAGGCACTAGTGCCCTCCACCGGGAAGCCTACACAACCCACTGAACCAACCTTAGCCACTGGGGACAGACAGCAAAAACAACAGGAACTACGAACCTGCAGCCTGCAAAAAAGAGACCCCAAACACAGTAAGATAAGCAAAATGAGAAGACAGAAAAACACACAGCAGATGAAGGAGAAAAAAACCCACCAGACATAACAAATGAAGAGGAAATAGGCAGTCTACCTGAAAAAGAATTCAGAATAATGATAGTAAAGATGATCCAAAATCTTGGAAATAGAATAGACAAAATGCAAGAAACATTTAACAAGGACCTAGAAAAACTAAAGATGAAACAAACAACGATGAACACAATAAATGAAATTAAAAATACTCTAGATGGGATCAATAGCAGAATAACTGAGGCAGAAGAACAGATAAGTGACCTGGTAGTTAAAATAGTGGAAATAACTACTGCAGAGCAGAATAAAGAAAAAAGAATGAAAAGAACTGAGGACAGTCTCAGAGACCTCTGGGAAAACATTAAATGCACCAACATTCGAATTATAGGGGTTCCAGAAGAAGAAGAGAAAAAGAAAGGGACTGAGAAAATATTTGAAGAGATTATAGTTAAAAACTTCCCTAATATGGGAAAGGAAATAGTCAATCAAGTCCAGGAAGCACAGAGAGTCCCATACAGGATAAATCCAACGAGAAATACACCAAGACACATATTAACCAAACTGTCAAAAATTAAATACAAAGAAAATATATTAAAAGCAGCAAGGGAAAAACAACAAATAACACACAAGAGAATCCCCAAAAGGTTAACAGCTGATCTTTCAAAAGAAACTCTGCAAGCCAGAAGGGAGTGGCAGGACATATTTAAAGTGATGAAGGAGAAAAACCTGCAACCAAGATTACTCTACCCAGCAAGGATCTCATTCAGATTTGATGGAGACATTAAAACCTTTACAGACAATCAAAAGCTGAGAGAGTTCAGCACCACCAAACCAGCTTTACAACAAATGCTAAAGGAACTTCTCTAGGCAAGAAACACAAGAGAAGGAAAAGACCTACAATAACAAACCCAAAACAATTAAGAAAATGGAAATAGGAATATACATATCAATAATTACCTTAAATGTAAATGGATTAAATGCTCCAACCAAAAGACATAGACTGGCTGAATGGATACAAACACAAGACCCATATATATGCTGTCTAGAAGAGACCCACTTCAGACCTAGGGACACATACAGACTGAAAATGAGGGGATGGAAAAAGATATTCCATGCAAATGGAAACCAAAAGAAAGCTGGAGTAGCAATTCTCATATCAGACAAAAGAGACTTTAAAATAAAGACTATTAGAAGAGACAAAGAAGGACACTACATAATGATTAAGGGATCGATCCAAGAAGAAGATACAACAATTGTAAATATTTATGCACCCAACATAGGAGCACCTCAGCACATAAGGCAAATACTAACAGCCATAAAAGGGGAAATTGACAGTAACACATTCATAATAGGGGACTTTAACAGCCCACTTTCACCAATGGACAGATCATCCAAAATGAAAATAAATAAGGAAACAGAAGCTTTAAATGATACATTAAACAAGATGGACTTAATTGATATTTATAGGACATTCCATCCAAAAACAACAGAATACACATTTTTCTCAAGTGCTCACGGAACATTCTCCAGGATAGATCATACCTTGGGTCTCAAATCAAGCCTTGGTAAATTTAAGAAAATTGAAATTGTATCAACTATCTTTTCTGACCACAATGCTATGAGACTAGATATCAATTACAGAAAAGGATCTGTAAAAAACACAAACACATGGCGGCTAAACAATACACTACTTAATAACGAAGTGATCACTGAAGAAATCAAAGAGGAAATAAAACAATACCTAGAAACAAATGACAGTGGAGACACGACAACCCAAAATCTATGGGATGCAGCAAAAGCAGTTCTAAGAGGGAAGTTTATAGCAATACAATCCTACCTTAAGAAACAGAAAACATCTCGAGTAAACAACCTAACCTTGCACCTAAAGCAATTAGAGAAAGAACAAAAAAAACCCAAAGTTAGCAGAAGAAAAGAAATCATAAAAATCAGATCAGAAGTAAATGAAAAAGAAATGAAGGAAACAATACCAAAGATCAATAAAACTAAAAGCTGGTTCTTTGAGAAGATAAACAGAATTGATAAAGCATTAGCCAGACTCATCAAGAAAAAAAGGGAGAAGACTCAAATCAATAGAATTAGAAATGAAAAAGGAGAAGTAACAACTGACACTGCAGAAATACAAAAGATCATGAGAGATTACTACAAGCAACTCTATGCGAATAAAATGGACAACCTGGAAGAAATGGACAAATTCTTAGAAATGCACAACCTGCCAAGACTGAATCAGGAAGAAATAGAAAATATGAACAGACCAATCACAAGCACTGAAATTGAAACTGTGATTAAAAATCTTCCAACAAACAAAAGCCCAGGACCAGATGGCTTCACAGGCGAATTCTATCAAACATTTAGAGAAGAGCTAACACCTATCCTTCTCAAACTCTTCGAAAATATAGCAAAGGGAGGAACACTCCCAAATTCCTTCTACGAAGCCACCGTCACCTTGATACCAAAACCAGACAAGCATGTCACAAAGAAACAAAACTACAGGCCAATATCACTGATGAACATAGATGCAAAAATCCTCACCAAAATACTAGCAAACAGAATCCAACAGCACATTAAAAGGATCATATACCATGATCAAGTGGGGTTTATTCCAGGAATGCAAGGATTCTTCAATATACACAAATCTATCAATGTGATAAACCATATTAACAAACTGAAGGAGAAAAACCATATGATCATCTCAACAGATGCAGAGAAAGCTTTTGACAAAATTCAACACCCATTTATGATAAAAACCCTGCAGAAAGTAGGCATAGAGGGAACCTTCCTCAACATAATAAAGGCCATATATGACAAGCCCACAGCCAACATCCTCCTCAACAGTGAAAAACTGAAACCATTTCCACTAAGATCAGGAACAAGACAAGGTGGCCCACTCTCACCACTCTTATTCAACATAGTTTTGGAAGTTTTAACCACAGCAATCAGAGAAGAAAAGGAAATAAAAGGAATCCAAATCAGAAAAGAAGAAGTAAAGCTGTCACTGTTTGCAGATGACATGATACTATACATAGAGAATCCTAAAGATGCTACCAGAAAACTACTAGAGCTAATCAATGAATCTGGTAAAGTAGCAGGATACAAAATTAATGCACAGAAATCTCTGGCATTCCTATATACTAATGATGAAAAATCTGAAAGTGAAATCAAGAAAACACTCCCATTTACCACTGAAACAAAAAGAATACAATATCTAGGAATAAACCTACCTAAGGAGACAAAAGACCTGTATGCAGAAAATTATAAGACACTGATGAAAGAAATTAAAGATGCTACAAATAGATGGAGAGATATACCATGTTCTTGGATTGGAAGAATCAACATTGTGAAAATGACTCTACTACCCAAAGCAATATATAGGTTCAATGCAATCCCTATCAAACTACCACTGGCATTTTTAACAGAACTAGAACAAAAAATTTCACAATTTGTATGGAAACACAAAAGACCCCGAATAGTCAAAGCAATCTTGAGAACGAAAAACGGAGCTGGAGGAATCAGGGTTCCTGACTTCAGACTATACTACAAAGCTACGGTAATCCAGACAGTGTGGTACTGGCACAAAAACAGAAAGATAGATCAATGGAACAGGGTAGAAAGCCCAGAGATAAACCCACGCCCATATGGTCATCTTATCTTTGATAAAGGAGGCAGGAATGTACAGTGGAGAAAGGACAGCCTCTTCAATAAGTGGTGCTGGGAAAACTGGACAGGTACATGTAAAAGTATGAGATTAGATCACTCCCTAACACCATACACAAAAATAAGCTCAAAATGGATTAAAGACCTAAATGTAAGGCCAGAAACTATCAAACTCTTAGAGGAAAACATAGGCAGAACACTGTATGTCATAAATCACAGCAAGATCCTTTTTGACCCACCTCCTAGAGAAATGGAAATAAAAACAAAAATAAACAAATGGGACCTAATGAAACTTAAAAGCTTTTGCACAGCAAAGGAAACCATAATCAAGACCAAAAGACAACCCTCAGAATGGGGGAAAATATTTGCAAATGAAGCAACTGACAAAGGATTAACCTCCAAAATTTACAAGCAGCTCATGCAGCTCAATATCAAAAAAACAAACAACCCAATCCAAAAATGGGCAGAAGACCTAAAGAGACATTTTTCCAAAGAAGATATACAGACTGCCAACAAACACATGAAAGAATGCTCAACATCATTAATCATTAGAGAAATGCAAATCAAAACTACAATGAGATATCATCTCACACCAGTCAGAATGGCCATCATCAAAAAATCTACAAACAATAAATGCTGGAGAGGGTGTGGAGAAAAGGGAACCCTCTTGCACTGTTGGTGGGAATGTAAATTGATACAGCCACTGTGGAGAACAGTATGGAGGTGCCTTAAGAAACTACAAATAGAACTACCATATGACCCAGCAATCCCACTACTGGGCATATACCCTGAGAGAACCACATTTCAAAAACAGTCATGTACCAAAATGTTCATTGCAGCTCTATTTACAATAGCCCGGAAATGAAAACAACCTAAGTGCCCATCATCGGATGAATGGATAAAGAAGATGTGGCACATACATACAATGGAATATTACTCAGCCATAAAAAGAAACGAAATTGAGCTATTTGTAATGAGGTGGATAGACCTAGAGTCTGTCATACAGAGTGAAGTAAGTCAGAAAGAGAAAGACAAATACCGTATGCTAACACATATATATGGAATTTAAGGGAAAAAAATGTCATGAAGAACCTAGGGGTAAGACAGGAATAAAGACGCAGACCTACTAGAGAACGGACTTGACGATATGGGGAGAGGGAAGGGTAAGTTAAGCTGTGACAAAGCGAGAGAGAGGCATGGACATATATACACTACCAAACGTAAGGCAGATAGCTTGTGGGAAGTAGCCGCATAGCACAGGGAGATCAGCTCGGTGCTTTGTGATTGCCTGGAAGGGTGGGATAGGGAGGGTGGGAGGGAGGGAGACGCAAGAGGAAAGAGATATGGGAACACATGTATATGTATAACTGATTCACTTTGTTATAAAGGAGAAACTAACATGCCATTGTAAAGCAATTATACTCCAATAAAGATGTAAAAAAAAAATAGTATTATCATCTAACAATATAATGCTATTGATTTATTGTTTTAATTTAAGGAACATATATACTTTTCATAAACATTTTGGAAAATACAAAAAAGGAGAGAAAGAAAGGCAATAACCTAAATTCCCACCACCTCCAGAAAACCACTAGTAACTTTTTTAGTGTATCGTCTCCGCTTTTTTTATGCACAAGAGTATTTCACTCTCTGTGTTGTGACCATACTATAGATAAAATTTTTCCTATTACTTTATAAAAATTATTTTCTTAAGTCATTGTGAGCTCTTGCTAAACACAATAGTTGCATACAAGTGTGCTATAGCAGATACTGATGTTTGCCTATCTAACAGTCATATTCCAGATTTTTCCATGCCTGCTGAATTTCAATGTTTTTAGGCCGACACCTCCCTTATTTGACTTAAGTAAATCTTAATTAATATTAAAAAATCCTGGTAGTTCCCTCTTGCTGGTAGTTGATTTAATGGCTATTACTTTAAAAAAAGTCAAAAGTTTTTTACTTTGACAATCAAAGTTCTCCATGACAGTAGCAGGTTGAATAATGGTCCCCAAAGTTATAAGATCCTAATACCCAGGCCTGTAAATGTTACATTATTTGGAAGATGGCTCTTTCCACGTGTGATTAAGTTAAGCATCTTAAGATAAGTGAAGTACACTGAATTATCTGGGTGAGCCCTAAATGCCATCACAAGTGTCCTTATAAGAGAGAGGCATTGCTTGCTTCCACAGCACATGTACTAAAATGGGAACAATAAAGAGAGATTAGCATGGCCCCTGCAGAAGAGTGACATGCAAATTTGTGAAGCATTCCATATTTTAAACAAAAGAGAGAGAAAGAGAGAGGCAAAGGGAGATTTCACACAGACACACAGAGGAGAAGGTGATACAAAAATGGAACAAAGAGAGATTTGAGCATTCCGTGGCCACAAGCCAAGGAATGCTAGCAGCCATCAGAAGGTGGAAGAGGCAAGGAATGAATTTTCCCCTAGAACCTCCAGAGGGAGCACGGCCCTATTGACGCCTTGATTTTGACCCAGTGATACTGCTTTTGGACTTCTGGCCTCCAGAACTACTGTGACAGAATAATTTTCCACTGTTTTATGTCACCATGTTTGGTGTCATAGAAGCTGTAGGCAAATACTGTTCAAACCCTTCTTGAAATGTTCTGTCCAATTCTGGTCGATAAGACATGGTCTATGGAATGGTAGGGTCTTCTTGGAAAGACTATCTTGCTCTTAAAAAGAAATACATGTGGGAAAAGTCTTATTTCTTCTGCCAGATGTTGTTGCACCTACATGTAACATTAGAACTGTGGAAGCCATGTCAGCCTGAGGACAAGCCAATGAGCCAAGGATGGGAGAGCAGAAAGATGAAAGACGGAACAAACTTGGGCCTTGGATGACATCATCAAACTGCTTTAATTAACTAGCCCTGGGACTTCCCTATAATGAGACTTCTTACATGAGATAATCTTCTTATGTGAATTAACATGATTCTTAAGCTGTCTTTAGTTGGGTTTTCCCTTACTTTCAGCTGAAAGCAACATACCAAATGCATGCATTAAATGGATTATACCATAATTCAGAAATTGGCAAACTGTCCCCCGCAAATAGCTGCCTGGTTTTGTAAATAAAGTTTTATTGGATCACAGCCTCACCCACAGACCATTATCTGTGCTTTTTAGCATCACAACAGCAAAGTTAAGTGGTTGTGATAGAGACCAAATGGCTCACAAACCTAAAATTAGGCTATCTGATCCTGAAAGAAAAGGTTCACAAGCTTTTGCCATCCTTGAACACAGCCATTTTTTTTAATTGTTGGATATTGTTTTTCTAGTTTCTCCAAAAGTTGTCTTCTTTACACAAGTTTTTAAACCTGTCATTTGGCCATATTCCTACATATAAGACAGAGTGCTATCCATTGAGAAAGCGTCCAATAAGAACATAAATAAGGAAACAATTTACAATCATCTCCTAGATCATCTGGGATCTTATCAGAGTCTGCCAAAGATTGTAGTCAATGCGTGAGATTGCGTTTTCCACTTATAAATAAGTACAGGTGATTATAACAACTTAATTTAAAACTGCAGCCTAGTCTAGAAGAAGAACAAGAAAACAAGCTTTTCTTTCCCTATTTTAAGTTTAAATCAGCCAAACCAAACTTCCTCCCGGGCTGAAAGATGTTGGTGGAACTTACATCACAGTGAATGTTATTACAGCTGAGAGAGAAAGGACCCTGAACGGTTTCCAGTAGGCAAGCTTGAAGCACCCATACTTCACAGTTGAAACCTGTGCTGGGGAGATAACTACTATTCAGTGTAAAAGGCAGGACTCAAAGTGTGTCATGTAAATGGAACCAATTGTATATTTATTGATGTCTGACTCCATGCCAATTTTCTTTCTCTCTTAAAGAAAAAAAAGGTCAATTCTTCTTAGAAAGTTACCCCAAGCTGAGCTGTGCTCTGAAGGCACCTTCCTTTAAGGGATCTGGGTGGCAGGCAGTCCTACAGTTAGAACTGTGGCCGCACAAAAGCAGGCTTTGGGAGGGAGTCACTGGCCAAATAACCCTTTGAACTTTGTAGGAAAGTCAAGGTGCAGCTGCCCCAGCCAAACATTTCTACTTGCTTTCCTAGAAGCTGTTCAGGAGTCTCTTTTGGTGCAGAAACAACAAGATGGTTGCATCTCCTAAATTTCTGTGGGCATTTCCAGGTCGCCCAGGGACAAAACCCAGATAAACTGATGAGGTTCATAGGGGATCTGAATCATCCTTGAGGATGAGCCGCACCTTGTCCTTTTTTTCAGGAAGAGTCATCTAGGACGATCCTGGCAGCCTGGAGAGAGTCCAGAGTTAACAGCCCTGAAGGTAACACTCCGTAAGTGCTTAGGATCTGGTGATGCTCTTCTCACACACACACATACACAGTCAAAAGCAGCAAAAACATCACCACCAAATCCTCAGAAAAACAGCTAGATAACCACTGACAGCAATGTGACAGACTCAGAATATGAAAAATAGAGACAGATTTTCAACTCCATGAGTACTCAACAAGAATCAATAAAAGTGCTTTGGGAAAGCTCCTGTCTGGAACTTCCAGCCTATTCCGCAGTTACTTTCTTTCCAAAACATCTGATACAGGAGCCTTCTATTTCCTTTCCCAAAGAATGCTGGATGTATGTTAGGTTTTCCATATCAACTCTGCAAAACAATGACTACCGCCCCCCCCCTTTCTTAACTGAGATAGACGTTAAAATCTGTAAGTGAGGAAGCACTCATTTTATTGCAGGTTTTCAACCCTTGTAATATTTAAAGTAAAAATGATAACTCATAAATAACTGAAGTAAAGAAAACTTTCGACTTAAGATGTTAGGAAAAGAGCAGTTAAAACTAACACCTTTCCTTTAATAACACCTTTCCAGTTAACACCTTTCCTTTAATAACTTGGAAGTGTTTTGTACACGTTATCTGCTCTCTCACTTTAATTCTGATATACAGCCCTATAAAATGAGCTATCCAATAGCTACTGAGGCTCAGAGTGACTAAACGACTCATTAAGTTTGCATTGTTTTCTTGTTAACCATGATCATTATTAAAGTAGTCTATGCTTCTAAATATTTTAAAACACAGAAATTTAGAAAATTATTCATTAGTTTATAACTTGAAAAAACAACCTCAACCAAATAAAGGAGTCTGATTTGGCAAGGAGGCACAGATTTTACTGTAAAACAGATGTACAAAAGTAGCTGGAGCTTCAGAAAAGTTACTTGGCCCTCTGAGCCTCATTTTCTCATCTGTAAAATGGGCATAACAATATCTAACAAGCAGGATTGTTATAAGAATTAGAAATAAAATATGCAAAGGTTCTGGAAAATGGTAAAATCACAATAAATGGTAGTTATTCACATTTTCTTCCAGGAAGGCATTTAGATATCAGTTGTTTGCATTTTATATGTAATTTAAAGTATTTATCATATACAATGTTCTATCACAATCACAAACATTTTGACATATACTCTTTATACACGAACTCTTTACAGATACTACTGCCTAATAAAAAGTGTATATAGGGGCTTCCCTGGTGGCGCAGTGGTTGAGAGTCTGCCTGCCGATGCAGGGGACATGGGTTCGTGCCCCGGTCTGGGAAGATCCCACATGCCGCGAAGCGGCTGGGCCCATGAGCCATGGCCGCTGAGCCTGCACGTCTGGAGCCTGTGCTCCGCAACGGGAGAGGCCACAACAGTGAGAGGCCCACATACCGCAAAAAAAAAAAAAAAAAAAGTGTATATACCATCTTCCACATAAACAGTCCCTATTGTTGGGCATATAGGTAGTTTTCCATCTTCACTCTTAAAAATAACACTGTGATGAAAACCTTCACGCAAAAGCTTCATCCACATTGAATGCTCAGGATCAGTCTCCAGAAGTGCAATTACTGGGTTAAAGGTCCATGGTCCTTGTGTTCTAATTGCTTTCTAAAAGGATTATACCAATTCTGACAAGCAAAGCCGTTGAGAAGACAGTCTTCTTACCTCACTATCACTAGTCTCTGTCTCCATCACTCTGGAAATCTGTGACCACAAAGAGAACATCTCTCAGGTTTTGATTTATATTTCCTTGGTTGTGAAGTGAGGCTGAATTTGTCTAAATATTTGTTAAGTTTCTTTGCAAATTAATTGTTCTTTTCTTTTCCCATCTTTGAAGACTTAATGTTTTTCCTATAGATTTGTATGAGTTCATTATTGATGTGAAAAATGTTAACCTTGCTGAGTGACCTGCCACCTAAATCAAACGGGCTGGGACAAACAAGACAGCACTGACTGCGAGGGAAGGACACTGAAGAACCTCCTGGGTTCTCAGAAAAACTGGTCACATGATCTCAACTCCCTCAAAGTGTACAGCTCTGAGAAAGCAAGAAAAGAAAAGAGGAAGAGAATCAGGTCACTAACATTTGTTGAACATTAAACACAACTATTCAACATTTTACACCAAATATTTATTGAGCAACCATTCTATATCAGGCTTTGTTCTAGATGGGATATTACAATGGAGAAAAGAGACAGGGTCTCCACTCTCACAGAGCTTATTTATTGAATGCTTCCTGAATGTCAGGTGCATTTCCAGAGGCCTCCTCGTCTGCTACCTCAAGAACTCTATGTGGTAATTATTATTGTTTCTATGTTTTTCAAATATGAAAACTGAGTCTCGGATAAGTTGGTTTAGTTGGTCAGCAGCAGACAGCAAGCAGTTCAGTGCTGGGGTCACGACTTGAAACCAGGCACCCAGGCTCCAAAGCCCACATGTTCTTACTATCCTAATAGATAAGGTAAAACTTCAAATACAGGCAGTCTTTGTGCTGTAGTGCAGTACTGTAAAACTAACCATGCAGGCTGAAACTGTACAAAGTGATCTTAATGATCACTGAGAAAAATTACAATTGTTCGGTGACCTTTAGAAATTTTTGTCAAAATAGTAAAAACTCTCTGTCAGTTATAAATGTATAATGAAAAAAATAATAAAGCAAATATTTATTTAGCACACTGTAGTTTAACATATTATTTAGTATTAAAGTGTTTTATTTCTTTGTAAAAACATTATCTAGAGTGATTAGGACTGTGCTTGCCTTCTTGTCATATAACTTACAATACAGAGTAAGTATCTTTTCTATGCCTTGGTAAATTGTCAGTCTCTTCTCTAAATTTGGATGTTTCCACCATTTTATCCTTTGCACTTTTAATACCATGAAGTACCTGAGAGTCCCTTTAATGTGTGTATGTGGTAGGGGGTGCTGGTGTTATTTCCTCTGAGACATCATCTTTTTGTCATTTTCCACATTTACAGAAATAAATTCCTAAATTCCTTTGGTCGCTTACCTTGAGTCTCTAGAATGGCTCCAGTGTCAACATGCCCATGCTCAGCTATATTTTCTAAACTCAATTTACATCCAATTTGAATTTTACTTCCTGAATTATCACTTTTTGTTTCTTTCTTCGCTTTCATTTTTGTTGACAATTCATTCCATTGATTATCCATTTGTGTAAAATGTCACATAGGTTATCACTGCAAGACTAGGAGGAAACCCAACTGCACACTTTGCTGTTTGTGTGTAAACTGAATAACAGACGCACAGAGACCAATCACCAACAGACTTTGAAAGAAGTGGCAATGGTTGTGATGTTGAGGCACATATTTCAGAAGTGATGAGCTTCCTAAATATGTGCACTGATGAGCTAGTAGCGTTTGTACTTCATGCAAGTACTCACGGTTCATATACCAGGGTGACTGAAATCTAAACCATGTTGCTGGAGGGGACTGGTTTTATTTAACTAAACTAACTAAACTGTGGTGACTGAAATTCACGCATATTGGAATCCTACAAAATGAGGACTACCTGTATTATCTTTGGGTTTCTTGGCACTGGGTCTTGCACACCTGTAACAGTGAAATGATAGCACATTTTAAAGAAGGCAGCATTGATTTTATTTTGCCAGGTTGTTTTTCTCCGTTGTGTAAAATAGTAGGGTGTGGCCACAGAGAGCACTATTGTTTAATCATTTCGTTAACAATCCAGCCCACATAAATTTCTCCTCACCCCTATGGACCTGCTCTTTTAGGATAATTCCATCTAGCTCACAATATAGTAGTGAAGATATTTCCTGTCTTCATGAAAAACACTTCCATCCTCTCCCTGCCCTGGGGAGGAAATGGAAAGAGTGCTTATCCATCACAACAGGATGTAGAGCTGTGTACCTGAGTCCTCCCCCATGTCTCAGATTTAATGCAGTCATAACCCAGGCACAAATCTAAGTAATATGCCATATGTGCAGTCCCCAAGAGAAATCAAAAGAAACCTGCAGGAAGTTAGGCAGGAGAGCAAGCCCCAAAGACATTGAATATTCCTTGCCAAAATACTCCATTTCCTTTGTGGCCTGGTTTTCATGGGACTCAGTATGTACATCAGTGCAGGGGGTGGGTTTGAGGAGTATGGAATCTGCATTTGTCTCACCCTGGTGCGGATGTTATTGTTAAAGTGAGAAAAGGAACACCCGAAGGTAGAGGTGCATGAAAAGGGAAGAGCTAGAGCTGCCGGGATCAGAGTGCATCCTAAGATCATCACGGTTGGACAAAAGTGTATAGTAAGGGGAGTGTGTCTTAGCTGGCATATCCCAGAGGCTGACCCTGAATGTGAGTAGTTAATTTGGGTGGTAATGCCAGGAAGACCAGGAGGATGGGGAAATGAACCGTGGAAAGCAAGGAAGCAATACAGAATATGCCAATAAGCAGGTTTCTAGTGTAGGCAACCAGGGCTCAGTCACCCTGGGGACCTCTGTGGAATGATATAGAACACATCTCAGAATTGTCTCACTCAAGAGACAAGGAAGCTGTTGAAGGGAGCTCAGCCTCCTGGTTGAGAATGACTTGATTGATATCTTTTAAATTCTCAGCACTTAGGATCTGCCCTGCATGTAGCAGAACACACCCTCAGAGGCCAGAGGGAGCCTGGAGGCAGAGTCACAAATTCTTGCAGTAAATACCCTACTGAAGTTTACAAAACAGTGAGTATCAATGGATAAAGGTAGGGCATCAACAGGATCCACTCTTGGGCTCTAACTACGGTCTAGGCACTGTTCTAAGCACTCTGCATGTATTAAATCATTAGTATATGCAAACCTACAACAAACCTCAAGGTAGGTACTATCGTCATCTTTTTATAAATGAGGCACAGAGGAGTTAAGGAACTTGCCCAAGCTCACAGGCTAGGAAGTGGCAGAGGAAAAATGATCAGCAATGTGATAAGGCTCCATGTAATCTCTGCACCATGTTGCCAACACTCTCTGCAATGCATGCTTGATTGTCTCTATTTCCTTTGTTTTGCCACAAACTTTCTTAGATTTTTAAGGCTTTACCATATAGCTGTGGAACAGCTTCATTTTTAAACAGGATAAATGAAGAACATTTAGGGGAGCAAGGCACTTTATGAGCAGGGTCCCCAACAGAACAAGGTACCAGCTGACTCTGGACAGGATACCTGAGCCTATACATAAGAAAGAAATACTCTTTTCTTATTTAAGCCACTGTGTTTGGGAATCTTGTCATTAGAATGACCCAATCTGTATCCTAACTAATACACAGGATAACGTTGGGAGTTTTAGTTACGGCTCCCAGACACCAAACACAAAAGAAGATATGTTGACCCAGCCCTGCCTGAGACCTTACACAGGAGGTGCTGAGTTAGCATCCGTGTACCTGCATTCCTGCCCCAGTTGGGTTGGTCATGGATGTTTCTTCTCCTGCTTTGACTAAAAGAGGACTCAGCCTCTTCTAGAATTTCCTTTCCTTGTGCAGGGAGCTGGTACAAGAGACAGCATGATTAAGTCCTCTTCGGCTCCCCCACAAGTTACTGCTTGATTTCGAGGCTGCCTCACCAAACCAGTCCTGAGGTTTCTGTGCCCAGAGCTGTCAGCAAACTTCCCACTCCCTGTTTGTGTTGGCTTGTATCACCATGCCACGCTGGAGGTGTCAGCTAAAGCTGTTTACTGGCTTCATTTAGAAACACCTTGAGGTGTTCTTAAAATTCTGCTTTGAGCAGCAACATGGACAGGGTTGGCAATGAGGCAAGAAAGTAATGGATATAAGCAGAACAGAACAAAATTGTAATGAAGTCACACAGAAAAACACGAAGGAACTTTTGAAAAAGTGGTATGTTATTTAAATCCAATATTACACAAACACACACATACACACATATGTATGTGTATACATATATGCACACATATAAATGTATATGTACACCTATGTGTCATTTCAGGAGATCTTATCATTTTTATGAAGCTCATCCACAGGCCATGTCCTAGGCTAAGTGCAACTCTACAGCCTATTCTTCTAGGCTAAAACAACAACTGAAAAATAATAGACAAAATATTAGTTTAATATGCTTCAAAAATAATAGCATCTAAAATCATATTCTTATTGCAAAAGCCACACATGAGCTTCCCTGCTGACTTCTGTAGGGTCACTGAACATATGACAGTGAGATGTGGGCAGAACCAGACCATACAAAGCAAAGGGCTCAAAATCAGCTCACATAGAATCAGCAAATACTCAAGTTTAAAAAGCACTTGTCCAGGGACTTCCCTGGTGGCGCAGTGGTTAAGAATCCGCCTGCCAAAGCAGGGGACACCGGTTTGAGCCCTGGTCCGGGCACATGGCCCGGAGCAACTAAGCCCGTGCGCCACAACTACTGAGCCTGCGCTCTAGAGCCCGCAAGCCACAACTACTGAGCCTGCGTGCCACAACTACTGAAGCCCACGCGCCTAGAGCCTGTGCTCCACAACAAGAGAAGCCACCACAATGAGAAGCCCACACAGTGCAACAAAGAGTAGCGCCCACTCGCCGCAACTAGAGAAAGTCTGTGCACAGCAACAAAGACCCAACGCAGCCAAAAATAAATAAATTAAAATAAAATAAAAAGCACTTGTCCAATCTCCAGGAAACAAAGAGTCAAAGAGGAGATCACAGAGCTAGTCAGTGGGAGAATCAGGGCCCATTTCTCCTGTCTTTTACGCTCAACAGCACTCAGTGGTCTCCCTCCCTCAGTATTCTTACCTTATGATGGTACACTGCAACCCTGCGTTAGAGGGAGACTCCTGAGACCTCTACTCCCTCACTGTGCACCACCCCCTTATTTCCTAGAGTCATGCCACCCTGCCACCTGCCTTACCCAACTCTGACCCACAGGGCCTGGCCACCTGCCTGCCCCAATGTGGGCAGGGATTCATCAGAAGGGAGCGGTTAAGAGGGAAGTCAGGAGAAGAGGGGGCATGCCCCTCTCCGCAAGTGGGGAAGCTGAAGCAGCAACGACAGGAGAATGCAGCACTGCCTGCCTTCCACAGCCCAGGACAACATCCAGGCATCCGCATCTCTGCCTCCCGTGGGCCAACACACAGCCTCTTTGTCTTGGCTTGAAACTATCAGCACTAGAACCCACTGTCTACGTCTTCTTTCTCCCAAGAGTTAAATGAATTCAGGAAGTGTTCCTTGAAGTCACTTGAACGGGGGGCTTGTGACCCAAGCAGAAGAGTGCTGTGTGGGTTTTGCTCTTCCTCTGGAGTGACTCTATAGGAAAGCAGCTTGCTGGAATCAAGACCCTAACACTCTCCAGTCCCTAGATAGGCACAAATTCTCTTATCAGAGTGACCCAGAAAAAGCCAATGTTGATGGGGCATGAGTTCCTTCTACCTGGAAAAGAAGGGTCTTACTCCTGATGAGCTGGGAGGGGACAGGGCAGGATTGTAAGCAGTCCTCGGTTTGTGTTCAAATCAATAAAGCCATCTATTCCCAACCCTCACCCTAGCAGCATTTCTTAATGTGACATGTGATCATTGCTTAAACAGATTATTAATTCCAAAAAACATTTAGGAGCTTGTGATCATGATTACCATTAGGTGTTAGTTCTAGCTGATAACTTTAAAATGCAACCACACTGAAGTAAACACCGCAAAAGACAAGAAATGGAGGAAATTAACATGTGGTACATTAGTATTGGTCTTTGTCTAGTTTTGGTTAATCTATATATGTTCTCAAAGCACTTTTCAGGGGGAACCAAAGACATGTGAAATGTCTAATGTACCACAGCCCTAAATTCTCTGATCCTTGGCTATGGGTCAGTAGGTTGATATTACTCAACCCAGGCATACCTGAAAAATGTAGCTAAAGGATTGATAAACATGGAGATCTAAAATGGATATTACATCTGTACAAGTCTGAATTTCATTAAATGACTATAAAATGGGGAAGAGTAAAGAAATAAATAAAGTATATTGGGTAGTTATTATGTGTTAGGCAGTGTCCTGGGTGCTTATTTAAGCATCATAACAATTCCACGCACTTGGTACTATTACTAATCCCATTTTACAAGTGGGGAAACTGATGTCCAGCATGGTTTGGTGATAGGCTCAAGGCCACCGAGCTACTTAAGTGGCAGAGTCAGGAATTAAGCCAAGAAAGTGTGACTCTAGATTCATATGCTCTTAACCAGTATGTCATATTGCCTCTCAATGTCTAGAATACAAGTGTCATTCCTAAAATAAAATACAACATTTTCGAGATGTGTTCATTCATTTAATATATATTTACTTCACACTGGGAGCTGAGGATACAGAGAGTTGAAAATGACTAGGTTCCTGCCCTCTGGAGTCTACAAACTAATTGTATGGATGAGTTGCATAGAGCAAAAAATAACCATAGAAATAAATAAAAATAATGTAAGCTGTGATAAGTGCCATGAGAGAAATGAAGATCCTAAGATATTAAATAAGGGAGAGGACTCTCTTCACCTAGGTTCTCCAAGGAAAGTTTGGCAAAATACTGCATGTAGGTAGTTTATTTGGGGAAGCAACTCTAGGTAAGAGGAGTGAGGACTGGGGAAAGGAAAAGTAAGAAAGAGGAAAAGCTGAAACTAGGGTAGAGTCTCAAGTTGGTCACTGCTGTGGTCCATGGTAGTGATCCTGTCGGGGCACTGAGGAACCATATAGCATGCACCTCAAAACTGTCCATCCGAGGGACTAAAGAGAGGAGCATTGGCCTACCAGCTCCCAGGGGTCATGTGTCATCAATTCCCTCCCATTCCCAGGCTGTACATGTGAAGTTCCCACTGCAGCACTGGAGAAACCCTCAAGCAGTGACCAAAGGAAGCCAGGAACAGCCGAGATAAGGTCCTGACAGGTGACACCTGGACAAGGCTCTTGCTGTCACAATGACTGGAGTTAGGAGTTGAGCTGAGAGGGTTTGAGGAAGGGGCAAGAGATGACCCTCTTAGGTGGTTGGTCAGAGAAGGCTTCTCTGTGGAGGTGGCTTCTAGGCTTAGACCTAGGGAAAAAAGAACTAGGACAGCAAAAACTGGGAGGAGAGCATTTTCAGGCACAGGAAACAGCATGTTGGAAGGCCGTGCGAAAGAGCTTGCATTGTTGAGGAACTGAAAAATCAGGGTAGCTATGGTGAGTAAGTGGGGGGAAGGCAGTCCAAGATGTTAGAGTGAGAAGGGCAGAGCCCAGATCATGCAGAGCCTTGAAGGGCATGATAAAGATTTATTTTAAGTGAGTGTGAACTCATTGAAGGGTCCTACAAATGTACCCTACTAACCTCTAAGAACTATGTATGAAGTTGAGTGGTCATTCTACACTGGGAAGCACCATCTGGTTGAGAGTACCATTGACCAAAGTATACCATGGACTGTACTGGGGCCAAGAGTGAGGGCTTCCCTCCAAGTCAGGGCAGGGCAGACGGCTTGTCCTGGGCTGCAGAGCTGGGGTCAACAGGCAGGAATCCAGTCTCCAACAAACTGTCCATGAGAACAACTTAGAGCAAAGGCTGGGATGGGACCAGAGGCAGGACTGGATAGATACTGCTTGGAGAACTCCTGAGAGTGAGGGGACCTTAACTTCCTTTGTCTGGTGTCAGCATTAATTTTTTTTTGTTTGTTTTTTTGCGGTACGCGGGCCTCTCACTGTTGTGGCCTCTCCCGTTGCGGAGCACAGGCTCCGGATGCGCAGGCTCAGCGGCCATGGCTCACGGGCCCAGCCGCTCCGCGGCCTGTGGGATCTTCCCGGACCGGGGCACGAACCCGTGTCCCCTGCATCGGCAGGCAGACTCTCAACCACTGCGCCACCAGGGAAGCCCAGCATTAATCTTCATTGTAGAAAAACATCTTAAATCCCCAAGATTTGGGAGAGCAGGAACTCTGAAAGGAACTCTTGTACTGAGGGCTCCTGACTCTCTTTCCTTGAGCTGCATTTTCATTTTTCCCTGGGAAATCTTTTTCTTTGATTTCTGTCACAACTGCTGTGCTAGGCCCAAAGGGAGGCGTTAACATTCTGGTCCAAGTCTCAGCAAAACCCCTTTCCCTTGAGATATCTGTTGAACAGGAAGTGCCTGTCTATGTTTATTTAAACATATTTGCCACATGATTAATGAGCAACACTTAACACCTGGGAATCATTAAACAGGTAATCTCCATTTCCCTTGCCTACCTGACCTTTCCTTAGCCTACAGGTCCATCAATATACATCCTGTGTCTGTAATACCTTTTATGGTTGTGTTAGTCAGAGAAGGCTAACTGCTTAACAAGAGTAAAATTCCAGTGGCTTAACGTAATATAAGTTTATTCTTATTCCTGTCGCAGTCCCATGCCAGGCTGCAGTAAAACTCTGTTCCACACAGTCACTTGGGGATCCAGGCTCATTCCTTCTTATAGTCCACCTTCTTCTCAGTCTTTAAAAACATCTTAATTTGGTCAGCAGAGGAACAAACAGAGTGCATGCAAAAGGTGCCACACTTCTAAGTGAGGCATGTTCACTCCATTGAGAACCAGTCTCGAGGACCATCTGGTGCACAGGATTGAAAAGTGCCATCAATCGGAAACCCAAGAAGAAGAGGGGACCTTGCATGTCAGCACCAACACCCTCCATCACAGTGGTGAAGGGTAACAAAGCACCTTTCTAACTCTCCATGAAAGATATGGAAACTGCAAATGCACTTCATCATGTAATAAAGGGCAGGGACAAAGAAGTACACTTGGCTTCCTAAAATGCATAGAGTAATCGAGTACTTGGGTACATTTAGGTGTCTTTTTCTTAGCTGAAAAACTTCCAAGCTTGCAAAGGCCCTTTTTTTTCCCCCTTTCTTTTTAAATTGTAGTAAAATAAACATAACATTAAAATTTACCATCTTAGCCATTCTTAAGTGTACAGTTCAGTGTGTTAACTACATTGACATTGTGCTACTAATACGAAGAACTCTTTTTGTAACCTCAGAGTAATAAGTTAACATTCAAGAAAATAAAATCTGTGTTCACAATTCCCCACATAAAGAAAGACTACAAACATTTTTTAAGAGTACTGTGACAGTAGTAATGTTATTTTGGTTTTAGATCAATTTTCAGTATACTGATCATTATTGAGGAATATTACCTATTCTTCTGGTTGTTTGTTTCAATTGTGGTAAAATATATAACTCTGGAACCAGAGTCAGGCGAGCCTGAGAGGGTCTGCATAAATGGGAGAGGCCGTGGAGAGGTGCATAATCAAATTGATATCTGATACACGCCTTGAATAAATTCTTCCCTGATTTTCCATAGTTCTTGTTTCATAAAATCATAAACTCTGAATTCAAAGGGAACTTCAGTCATCTAGTTCCCGCAAAGCCCACCCTGGTTTCTCTGGCATTGCCTTGAATTAGAGTCTTCCGTATATAATTCTTCACTGGGCCTCACCAGCCTGCAGATACAGTGCAATCACCCTCACTACAATAATCGCGATTAATAGGCACCCCTGTTTCAGCTCACTTTCAAGTCTCATCCAGTGGTAAGTCAATAAACAGCATCCCACATGGGTGCGCTGTCCTGCTCTTCTCCTGTTCTAGATCTCCATCAAGGGGTCTCTTCTGGAGCCTCTCACCACTGCCTCTGCTGCTGCTACCTGGTCCCATGGACAATGCCGAGATCCACACCCTGCGGGCCATCACCTAGGAAATGCGTCCCAGGCTGTGACCTCTCCTGATGTGTGATCCAGGCAGAACTACAGAGCAGGGCTCCCCTCCATATTTCCTGGAAGCTGGAGAGCCCTCTCCCTGTAGGACGCATCCCCACCCCACGCAGCAAGAGTGGAGAATAGTCACTGGCTTGACCTCTTTAGCCCTCCCTCACACCCAAGAACCCCCCAGTACTGAACACAAACCTCACCCTTGCTGACTCTTTTCCCCCAAAGCAAAGAAGCTCAGGGAGAGAGTTGCTTATGCTCCCAGCCCCATCAGTCCCTCATGCAGCCTCCAATATGTCTGAGTCTCATGTTCATGTACTTTTCCTTTTTGATCTTCCCTGGGCATCATAAGCTCACTGAGGACAGATGAGCTTGTGTTTTTTTTGTCCATAGCACAGAGACCCACAGCTATTCACTGCCTGACAAAGAATGAATTAAAGAACAAAGACACCCACTACACGGTTTCCCTGGTTACCTAGCCATTCCAAGACAGGTAGCAGAAAGTTATCATATTGTTTCCAAAACAACTGGTTTTATACATGTAGGGGTTTTATTTATACAACTTACCTTGTTTCTGATCTCTCCAAATCTGACACTTTCCACTTAACAGCTAGAGGTTAATAGTCACCAGCCACGTAGGATAAAAAACGTTATCAGATTCCACTGGAATGATCGTTTATGTTTTCTACTCAGATAATAATAACACTCTTTTTAAAAAGTCCAACCATGTGCTGGGGCCCAAGCAACAATGGAGAGCCTGGTAATCAGATACCTGAGCTCTTCACAATGTTGCAATGAATGATTCTTTTCTTTCTCTGCTGGTCTTTTCTAGTCTTGCTTTGCATTTCACAGCTTTGTTAAACATTCAGGTCAAGGTCAGAGCAAGGGACTATCTCAGGGTGGGCAGAACTGAATTTAGCTACACAGGGCCTCTCCTCAGTGAAAACATTTATCACCCAGCCAAGGAGTCTGTCTTTAGATCCCAGCAGAAAAGAAAGGAAAAAAAAAAAAAATCTCCCTTAAGATGTCAATTTTGCTTTGCTTCGCCCCAAGCTAACCCTGTTTCAGGTTACAAGGACCAGTCTCCCGCAGAGGGGAAAGTGCTAGACCTGAATTCTATTTCTAGCACTCACTGTGACTCTCCGTGACCTTATCCCGGCCACTTCTTCAGCTTTGCCCTGCCCTCAGCCCCATCCCGGCTCTAAACTGCCACCCTCTCCTTACTGCAGTGCTGTGTGTAAGGCCAGAAAGATTCTCCAAAGTCTCAAACTCAAGCAGTCTTTAGGAGCCACTAGTGCCAACCAGCCTAAAGGGATTTCTGGAAATGAGCCTCAAAAGGCTGGCTTCCTCTACTTCTGACATGAAAAGTCTAAAACTGACCACTAAGGTATAGACATGGAGATACAATCTTCCATGGGGGTGGAATTCACCCGTTTCCTGGAGGTATCTGAATGCCCACAAAATCCCCTCCTAAAGGAATGGCAAACTGCTCTACATCCAGCCCACATTTTAGGAATTTAGTCTCATCTCGTGGGAGCCATTTGTATCACTGGCACTCATAAGTTGTTGAAGCAAAAAAGCATGATCTTACTGGTAAGGAGAGAACAAAGCACTCCCTTTCGGAGGTGCTAGTCCCAGTGTATTTTGTGAAAAGGAAGGTGATCGTGTGAAATAGTAGATGACATTTTTCTGATACTCTGTAAAAACCGTGATGACACATGGTGCTGCAGCTCTGTTGTTAGAGGCGGGGTAGCCTCCCTTGAAAAGGTACACTTTGGAGGAGATTAGCTGTATCAATTCCCCATGTGGCCTTGAGCGATTTACTTCATGTCCCAGCCTTAGTTCTTCTATACAATGGGGTTTCTGAATGAACTAATTCATCATATTTTGAGACAACTGAGAAAATGCCTGTACAATGCTTAGCACATGTCAATTACTTTATGTTGTTGTCTATTAACAATAGTAATAATATTAAGGTTCGTGAAGAAAAATACCATACTCATGAACGGTGAGCAATGGAACTGATTCTAGTAACCCCTTTGTGGCCCTAAGTTATCCTGATAAATACTGCTATCATAGCACCTGTAACACGTCACCGTACTCTGTTTACTTGTGTATGGTCTCACTATTCTGAACCCCCTTCTCTTTCACTGTTTGATCACAATAGGATTTCTAGTACAAGTCCTATAGAATCTTTGTTTAGTGAATGAAAAGTGAATCATAAATTACTGAGAAGGAGTAAGCAAATGAATGAATATACTCTGGAAGGGAATATTTGTCTCATTAAGCCAAGACAATTGTTTCTTACACAAATTATTTCTAGAAAAATAGCATTTTGCTTCTTTATTATGAATCCCTCCCCCCCACCCCCGTCTCTCAGGGGGGCCACGTCCCAGATTCGGAGTATTTTCCCAAGAGTCGTTTAGGTGTTGAAAGTGTTAAACACAGTCTCCAAAACTGTGGGAGATTTTTGATAGGACGAGTCCATTTTCAATGCTGCTCTGACTTCCAGATGTGGAAGCCAGGCATTTCAGAGTGGATGAAAGGAAAGAGAAGTGATAACTGCGCAAATGAGCACCTGATTATGGAAATCACTAGGTTTTTGAGGAGTGTACCTTCTAAGCTTCCTGAAGTAAGAACTGCGAGCAGGCAGATTGAAGTAAGTCTTGCCTGGATGCATTTTCTTGTTCCTGCGGTGGGCAGGCACAACTCCCTGCAGATGCCACGATGTCAGGGGGCCCAGTTCTCTAATCCAACAGAACAGTGGCAGTAGATATTTTGAAAACTAAGAGAATCACCTTCAGCGTTTTATCTCAGATGGGAACTTACTCAAACCATTATTCAAGCTTATTCAAATAAATGAAATTGATCTCCTACTTATAGGACTTATTAAGCTTTTCAAGATGATGACAGCAGAACATTAAACCAAGCATAGGTCCCCCTCTGAGCAAGGGACCCTGTGCAGCCACACAGGTCATAGGCCCTAAAACCAGCTCTGGTGGCTAATGACTACCTAATAAGTCAAGCACTAGGGATCTCCAACCCCTCTGCAGTCAGGCCAGCTGCTGCAGCATTGAAACAGAAAACGGACACCATCAACACCTCAGCATTAGCCCTCTTCAGACTATCACACTTCCTCACAGCCTCCATCAGACAACTAGTTTCCACTAGTGTTTTTTCTCCTAAATCCTCAGTGTCCATGAAGCAGTTCAAGGCTATCTAAAAATAAATAAATAAAATCCACAAAACCCCAAACCAACAAGAAGAAAAGCCTCACTGGGTCTAAGGCCCTACAGACACCGTCTCCCTAGGACTTGCAGTTGGTGTTGAACGATGTGCCTGTGCGGTGAGTGAGGAAGTAGAAACAGCACATACTGAAGCCAAAGAAGCTAAATCCAAGGTTGCAAACCAAACCCCCAGGGAAAACGCGCTTAGGAGGCATGCCCCCGGAGTCCTGGCCTCAGGCAGTATGCACGAGCAAGTCGCTTTCTGGACAGTCCCTTCAAAACGGGGGGCCGTGCGGGAGGGGAGCCCCAAACCACTACCAGCATCAACTGAAACGGCTGTAACTGCAGACAGAGAAAACAGACGCTGAGATGACAGGCAGTAGGGGCGGAATGTCCTTCTCGCTGGTGGATAATTTGATAAGGAACCTGGATTCTGAGCGGCCTCACAATGGCCTATTTATCCGGCTTCTCACGCACCCCCGGCAGCCCCAGCTGGGAATCACGGGGGTGGCAGCCGTCCCCGGAAAACGGAGGCGCTCCGGCACAGGAAAGCCGGCTGATACACTGATCTGCAGACAACGCTTCTTCCTTCCTGGGAAGCGGCCACAAAGGCAGCCAGCTGACCTCGGCTGAGCGCCGTTCCCCAGCGGAGAAGGGCAAGAGAGCAGGGGAGGGGGGGAGGGGGATGGAAAGAAGGAGGGAGAGGGAGGGAGGGAATCGCTGGACACCGCCCCCCGCTCCTCCCACCCCCCCCCAAAAACACACACACACACAGATTCATTCGGCAAAAGGCTCACACGGAGTGACTGAGGCAGAGGCCACGCTAGCAAAGCCCGGGCTCGTATCTCTCCGAGCCGGGCGGGCCAGGGCCGGGAGTCCCCGTACCCGCTCCCACACCTCCTCGGCCCCTCCGCAGCTCGGCCGCAGCCCACGGCCCTTCCGGCCCGGCCTTGGGCTGGGAACCGGTCTGGTGGGAGACTGAACCGATTGGCAAGGCCCTCCCCTACTGTCCCCTGGGGTGGCCCCTCCCTACAGCTTTTGGTCAAAAGCGAAAAGAAACACAGACATTTGTGTCACCCTATTAAGCACACAAGGCTTTGAATCGCGCATCAGGCGCAAAGACTTCTCATCCTCCCCTTGGCAGGGTGGCTGGGTAAATACAATAAAAAGCTTTCAGGGAGTTCCGAAAACTTATCCCCTAACATCCCTGGCCACAGAGAACCTTAATAGTTACTTTCTTTCTCTCTTTTTCTCTTCCTCTCTCTCTCTCCCCCTTTCTGTCAAATGAAAATATCTTATTTTCTTGTTATCATTTTTTAAAAGACAGAAACACTGGCAGGACGTCAGATGGCGGATTCTGAGATGCTCCAGGCGCTCCCCAGGAAGCTCTGTTTTCAGAAGACTTGACCCAGCAGCTGGTCCCTGCTGCCCTAAGATGTATGCTTTCACTTTTTCACTCCCCCAAAACTTGGATTGGAGTCTTGAGAGAGCCCTGGAAAGGGCTGCCTATGGAGGAAAAGGTCTGGAAAGGGCAGTCCACAAGACAGCAGAAACCCAGGGCAAGGGGAGCTAGCTCTGTGAACTTGGGGACCTCTGCCTGCTGGCTGGGGAGGGGGTGGCCTCTAGGCTGCAGGTGGGGCAGTCAGCTGGGAGCCAGGATGTCCTTGATCTGCTTTCCAAGTCGTACACAACTCCCACAAAGGAAAAAAGGGTGGAGGGGGTCAAATCTTCAGCTGTTTGTATGCCCTGGTACAGGAGACACTGTCTATGGTCAGTTCACTGACCCCAGAGGGCTCCAAGGAGCCTACATCTCTTGATCCTGGACCCCACATTCCCATCTCCAAACCTCTCCTACTCAACACACTGCCATTAACAGCATAGCCAGAGCTATGAGCTTCTGGCTTGAGCTCCAGAAGAAATTTCCTCCAGTGCAGCACCTACAGAGAAGTACTTTGGAGAGCTGGATGAGGTATGGCTAAGGGCACAAGGTCTCTGAGTTGACTCTTCTATAAGCATTGCTCTATTCCAGGGAACGGAGTTGTTTCTTAACCTAGAGGAATGAAGAAGTTGCAGGAAGACCTCTTGTGCTCTGTGGCAGTTTGGAGACCTAAGTACATTAGCCCTGCTGAGTAAGACTTCCTTCCGTGACCTAATGGGAACTGCCCCCCCACCCCGGTCATCCCAGAGATCCCCAGTCAGGCACTGGGACCCTTCCAAGCCCCCATATGATTTCCTATACCTTGGGGTTTAGGTGGAGTTCCCAGCAGAAAAAGATGTGAGGGCAGCAAGCAGTAGTTACCTTTGGCCTGAAATGAACTTCTTGGGGTTTTTAGATCCATCTACCCACTATGGGACATTGTTTGCTACAGTGCTTCAGGAAAATGAGAAGTAGCTCCTTCTTAGGAATAAATTGAAGAGCTGTTTGAGATCCAGTTATTCTTATTATGGTTTTGAACAACATGGAAAAGAATATGAGCTATGGTGACTATTTTCAGATGAAGGAGACTTTGCATTTGCAAAGTCACAAGTTTTACAATCTAATCTTGACATCAATATCTTTGCAAAGACATCTGGGTAAAGTGCAGTCATTCCCTAACACTTGTTTAATAAGCTCTCACAGGAACCTGTTGAGAAAGGCTGTTCATTGCTTGCCCAGGTTTTGTCTTTGACTCTGACTGTCCCCAAACTCAATGGAAAAACCCCTGAGAAGAATGAACTTGGAGAAACCCAACCCCATCCACAGTTAATGCCTCATCCAGAATCCTTTGTCTCTACCTTATTAGATTGTAGACCTGCCCCCTGCCCCCTGAGGGCCTGCTCCTTCTCCCGCCTCCACTCTGCGCTTACCCCTCAGATCTAATGGCAGACAGGGAGCTTCCCTGGCCCTGACCTTCCAAACTCTCCCTCAAGTCCTGCTCTTCCAGCTACTAGAGCAACTTCCTTGCCCCACCCACTGACCTCTATGGCAGGTGCTCCTGATACACGCTGCCCTTCAAGCTGCTTTTAATACAACTTCTGAGGGCAAATACCCAAAAGACCTCAAGAACATGATCAATTACTACCATTAATAAATACACAAAGATACTTTCTTACTTTGTCCAGAAAGCAATTAGGATTCAAAACCATGTACACATAATGGTCTATAGAATGGCCTCTTGTTTAGACCAGTGTTCATAGCAACACTATTCACAGTACCTAAAAGGTGAAAAGAACCAAATGTCCATCAACTGACAGATGGATAAACAAAATGTGGTGTATACATACAACGGAATATAATTCAGCCACAAAAAGAAATGAAGTACATGCTACAACATGAATAAACCTCCAAAATTTTATGCTAAGTGGAAGCAGACAAACACAAAAGGCCATATATTCTATGATTCCATTTATATGAAATATTCAGAATAGGTAAATCAATAGAGACAGAAAGCAGATTAATGGTTGCCAGGGGCTGAGGAAGAGGGAGGAATGGGAAGTGACTACTTAATGGGTATGGGGTCTCCTTTGGGGGTGATGAAACTGTTTTGGAACTAGATAGAGGTGATGGCTGTATAACATGTAAATGTCCTAAATGCCATTGAACTGATCACTTTAAAATGGCTAATTTTGGGCTTCCCTGGTGGCGCAGTGGTTGAGAGTCCGCCTGCCAATGCAGGGGACACGGGTTCATGCCCCAGTCTGGGAAGATCCCACATGCCGTGGAGTGGCTGGGCCCGTGAGCCATGGCCGCTGAGCCTGCGCATCCGGAGCCTGTGCTCCGCAACGGGAGAGGCCACAACAGTGAGAGGCCCGCGTACCGCAAAAAAGAAAGAAAAAAAAAGGCTAATTTTATGTTATATGAATTTCACCTCAATAAAAAGAAAATCCTTCTACATCTTCGAAAAATCAATTTATTCAGGTCCTTCCAACCCTAATGGTCACTCTTTGGGCGATGGAAGACTGGATGGGGAGGAGTTAGGAGGATGAAAATGACAAACGTCCCCTTTTCTTCTAACTGGTTGATCACAGTAATGATGACGATTGTGATGATGATGGAGGAAAGAGGCTGAAAAGGGGTCCCACAGGTCAGGACAATACAGTATTCACAGAACACCTGAAGCAGGACCATATTCCTCAGAAACCTTAAACTTTGACCCACTGTGACCCCACTGTTTCTGCAGCTTTGCCCAGAATGAGGGCTGGTAAGTGATGGGACCAGGATCCCCATCCATGTTTGTCCAGTAGCAGAACCAACACTAGTTTGACTGTACCACACAGTCTCCCTAAAATGGTGGTGGATGTTTATAATCATAGCTCTTGGATCATAAGACATTCTCCATAGACCTACATGTAATAAGAATATTAGCTAATAGTATAATATTTAGCACATTCCAGGCACAGTTCTTTGTGATTTACATATATTAATTGGTTAATTTCCACCAGAGCCCTGTGAGCTAAGCACTATATTTATCCCCATTTCATAGATGAAGAAACTGAGGAACAGAGAGATGACAACTGTGTCCAAGATCCCACAGCTGTCAGGCAGTGGCATCTGCACTGACAATCAAAGAGAAGGCTGTTGGCTACATAGCCTCTATTAGAGCTTGCTTCATGGGCACCTGAGTGATTAATCACAACTCTTCCCCCCGCCCTCCCCTTGTGGAATTCAACATGTTTCTCCTTTGTTCTTTGAGGGGGATCATGTCCTCCAACATCTGGCCCTGCTGCCTTTGGCACCAAAAGTGTATACATACCCTGGAGCAGAGACTTACTGAGTTTCCTTAACAATATTTTCATGCTGTTTCCTACATTAGGGATATAAATACAACAAAACAATAGCTTGTCTTTCGTTTGCCTTTGCTATTGTTTTTGCCATGAGCTCGGTGAAAGGACATTGAGACAGTATACAAATAGCTTTGCCTCTGAAATTAAAGGCTTTTCTTTGCTGCTGCAGGAAGTCCAAAAGAGATTCATTCTTTTTCCTGGGTAGAGAGACTGACTCATAATTCTGTTTTGTCTTGGAGGGCCATTTTGCTTTTCTCTTCCTCCCTCTTCACTCTCCAGAAAACCTGGTAATACTGAGCCATAAAGCCATGATGCTCCTCAGTCAGTGAATTCAGGCTGTTGGGGACCTAGCTGGGGAAAGCGGTCACTAGTCTGAGGAGGGGTTGGAAGTGGCCTCAGTGATGGCTTCTCTAATACAGCCACCTCACCGCTCTACAGATGAGGTACTTGAGCTGCAAATGGCAAAGACATGGTTACATTCCTAGCTCATTGTAGGTGCAGAACTTAAGGCCTGGCCAGACTTTTAGTTCCATATCCAAACTCTTCCCCTCCCAGGCCACCTCCTTCTCCAAGCTGCCCCTGAAGGCAGGAGAGCGCTGTTTGAGGAGTTGGTGGCTGCCAGGCCTGCCCAGCAGAGGTTTGGCCAACAGCAGATATCAGAGGTGGTAGAAGCCAGAAGGTCTAGGTTGTGACAAGGTTCAAGGCAGGAGTAATCTGGAGCAAAAGCGGAGCAAAAAAAGAAGCAAAGTGTCTGATCTTCTATCCAATAGGTTCTGCGACTTTCAGAGACAGACGGTCCAAAACTGTTCTGGAAGTTGTGCAAGATGGCTGAAGGTACAGAGTATGATGTTCCTTCACTGAAAATCCACGGTAATCCTGGCACCGTACAGGGAGCTTTCTGTGCATCATCTCATTTCATTCCTAGAGCAATGCAAGTTCTGTAGTAATTCTGTGATCTGATGTAAGCTTTATTAATCTCCTTTCACAGAGAGGTCACACAGCCAAAAAGGATCATATATCCATAGAGTTTGTTTACTCTAAGGTTAAGAGGCTTTCCACTAAGCCACACGGCCTCCCCAAAAATGAGACAGGGAGCTCTTATCTCAGAACCCTGGACTTCCACAGTGGACTCTTCTTTCTACTTCCAAAAACCGTCAGTGGTATAGTATCCATTTTTGCTAGACTTAGTCCCAAGAGAACCAACGGGAAGTCCCTGTGAGAGGGTATCCTTCTTGTTCTGATTCCATTTAAGACACCTGGGGGCAAGGTCTAGGCCCCTAGGCCATACAGAAAGCCACCTGGAGTGGAAGATTGTGGCTTGTCCTCTCCTCCATCACTAGGTGAGTCGTCCAAAAGAGGTACCCTGGTAGACCGGCCAAGAGCAGGAACTCTGACATCACACTGAATGAAAAAATATCTGCTGACATTTACCAGCTATGGGGTCTTGGAGAAGACATTTAGCCTTTCTATGCCTCATTTCCCTCATCTGAAAAGTCAGGTAATAATATCACCTGCCTCATAGGGTTGAGAGAACTAAACTAGCTAATATATATAAAGGGCCTAGAGGATTGCTTGGCATACCATAAGCACATGGGAGTCTTAGCTATTAATACGCTTTGGGAAGCCATTTATCCTAAGTCTTGCGTAGGACTGAAAAGCAACCAGAAACCTGGAACCAGCTACCACTTTTATTGAGCACCTAATCTCTGTAGTAGGTATGCCTTATGTATACTCTTTCTAACCTTTACAAAAACCTTGTTAGGTAAGCACTGTTATCTCCATTTTACAAATGACGAAACGGGAAAAGCAACTTGCACCAGGTCACACAACCAGAAAGTGGCCAAACTGGTGTCTGAATCTGTGTCAGGCAGGCTACAGGGTCTCTTCACTGGCTCAGCTGCTTCCCAAACACTGGGTTAGTGGTTACAAGCAAAAGCATCTTTAAACATAATGTTGTCTATTACTTTTCATTTTATTTTTTGATGATGGTAGGGGGAGGATGGGATTGGAAAAAAGTAAACAGTGTGACTGTGATTGAACGTTCCCTAACGTGCTCCTTTGAAAACAAAATTAGGGAAGAAAACCTTGCATTTACCAGAGCTGCTGAAGCCACAGTGTCCATGCTGGGCTGCACACTCCATTTTTGAGAGCTTATCCTTGACTGCCCTAACCTCAGCCCACATCTATGATAACTCAGTGGATTGAGGTCCATGACCAAGTACGTACATTTTCATGGATTCAGGACGCACCCTCTCAGAAAAGAGGTTCAAAGTGGTTGTTATCAAGATGTCTTTGTTCCACGATGTTCTGGTACGGGGAACTGATGATGACGATAATGATGGTGATAATAATAACAAGAAATAGCTACCATTTACAGAGCGAGTGCTTTAAATATATGTCCCATTTAATCCTTGCAACCATCTTTTACATCCCCCCCTTTTATAAATGAGGAAATGAAGATTTAGAAAAGCAGAGTCTGTAGTTCAAGGTCACTCAAGGAATCAGGATTCAATTCCTGCCTGACTCCTATCCTAAAATGCTGACAATAGGTCATATGCCTCGGTGCTCTTTTGGAAGGGCCTGACCACTGCAGGGCCTATTAACCAGAGGCTGGGTATGAGAGGGGTCTCGCACCTAGATCTAAAAAGACAGGCCAGATATACAATGGAGAAAAGACAGATTCTTTAATAAGTGGTGCTGGGAAAACTGGACAGCTACATGTAAAAGAATGAAATTAGAATACTCCCTAACACCATACACAAAAATAAACTCAAAATGGATTAAAGACCTAAATGTAAGACCGGGCACTATAAAACTCTTAGAGGAAAACATAGGAAGAACACTCTTTGACATAAATCACAGCAAGATCTTTTTTGACGCACCTCCTAGAGTAATGGAAATAAAAACAAAAATAAACAAATGGGACCAAATGAAACTTAAAAGCTTTTGCACAGCAGAGAAAACTATAAACAAGATGAAAAGACAACCCTCAGAATGGGAGAAAATATTTGCCAACAAATCAGCGGACAAAGGATTAATCTCCAAAATATATAAACAGCTCATGCAGCTGAACATTAAAAAAACAAACAACCCAATCCAAAAATGGACAGAAGACCTAAATAGACATTTCTCCAAAGAGGACATACATATGGGCAAGAAGCACATGAAAAGCTGCTCAGCATCACTAATCATTAGAGAAATGCAAATCAAAACTACAATGAGGTTATCACCTCACATCAGTCAGAATGGCCATCATCAGAAAATCTACAAACAACAAATGCTGGAGAGGGTGTGGAGAAAAGGGAACCCTCTTGCACTGTTGGTGGGAATGTAATTTGATACAGCCACTATGGAGAACAGTATGGAGGTTCCTTAAAAAACTAAAAATAGAATTACCATATGACCCAGCAATCCCAATACTGGGCATATACCCAGAGAAAACCATAATTCAAAAAGACACATGCACCCCAATGTTCATTGCAGCACTGTTTACAATAGTCAGGTCATAGAAGCAACCTAAATGCCCATCGACAGACAAATGGATAAAGAAGTTGTGGTACATATATACAATGGAATATTACTCCGCCATAAAAAGCAAAGAAATTGGGTCATTTGTAGAGACGTGGATGGACCTAGAGACTGTCATACAGAGTGAAGAAAGTCAGAAAGAGAAAAACAAATATCATATATTAACGCATATATGTGGAATCTAGAAAAATGGTACAGATGAACCAGTTTGCGAGGCAGAAATAGAGACACAGATGGAGAGAACAAACATATGGACACCAAGGGGGGAAAGCAGGGGTGTGGGGGCTGGCGGTGGTGGGATGAACTGGGAGATTGGGATTGACATGTATACATTAATATGTATAAAACAGATAACTAATAAAACCTGCTATATAAAATAAATAAATTAATTAAAAAAACAAAATAAAATAAAATAAATCAACAGGTCCCATGTCAGGCCTTTTGCCACCCTGAATCACACAATGGTTTACATTTGTACAGGGGTTTTCCAGATTATTCTTAGAGAAATAAATCTGACCACTCAAGGGCAGTCTAAATCTGTACTTCTAGATTTTAACATTTGTAATATGAGTACAATACTGAATGTTTCCACCATAGATTTTTTTTCTTAATTAAAAGGAACAGATCAAATAAAAATAAATAAATAAAAAGACAGGCCAGACTCTAGTTCTTCCAAAAGGAGATGCAGTCATGTATCCTTTAATTCTAGAAACCATTTGAATTCTGCCCTGAATTCTTAAACTTTGGTGGAGATGACAGTTTCTACCTGAATCTCCCAAACTCTTTTGAGAGTGGAAGAATTAAGACTTTAATTACTGACAACTGTTTAGTTGTATTTGAATGCTCTTCAGATGATAAATAAGTCCCACCTAAATAAGGGGTTGGCCAAAAAGTTTGTTTTTTTCCATAAGGTGGCTCCAGTAGTGCTTAGTTGTCTTTAATTTCATTCGAAACAATTTTGTTAGACTGTATTGTGACAGCTGTCATATCGGCATGCATTTTTTTAAAAACTTATCAAAATTGGTGAATTTTTGTGTAGCCATTTTAATATTGAAGATGGAAGGAAAAGAGCGACATTTTCCGCATATTACGCTTCATTATTTCAAGAAAGGTAAAAACGCAATCGAAACACACAAAAACGATTTGTTTTGTGCAGTGTATAGAGAAGGTGCTGTGACTGATCAAATATGTCAAAAGTGGTTTGCGAAGTTTCGTGCTGGAGATTTCTCGCTGGATGATGCTCCACGGTCAGGTAGAGCAGCTGAAGTTGATAGCGATCAAATCGAGACATTAATTGAGAACAATCAATGTTATTACGACGCAGGAGATAGCCGACATACTCAAAATGTCCAAATCAAGCTTGGAAATCATTTGCACCAGCTTGGTTACGTTAATCGCTTTGATGTTTGGGTTCCACATAAGTTAAACGAAAAAAACCTTGACCGTATTTCTGCAGGTGATTCTCAACTTAAACGTAAGGAAAATGTTCTGTTTTTAAGACAAATTGTGACGGCCGATGAAAAGTGGATACTGTACAATAACGTGCAGCTGAAGAGACGTGGGGCAAGCGAAATGAACCACCACCAACCACACCAAAGGCCGGTCTTCATCCAAAGGTGATGTTGTGTATATGGTGGGATTGAAAGGGCGTCCTCTATTATGAGCTTTTTTTGGAAAACCAAACGATTAATTCCAACAAGTACTGCTCTCGTTTAGACCAACTGAAAGCAGCACTCGAAGAAAAGTGTCTGAAATTAGTCAACAGAAAACATAATCTTCCATCAGGATAACGCAAGACCGCATGTTTCTTTGCTGACCAGGCAAAAACTGTTACAGCTTGGCTGGGAAGTTCTGATTCATCCACCATATTCACCAGACATTGCACCTTCAGATTTCCATTTATTTCGCTCTTTACAAAATTCTCTTAATGGAAAAAATTTCAATTCCCTGGAAGACTGTATAAAGGCACCTGGAATAGTTCTTTGCTCAAAAAAATTAAAAGTTTTGGGAAGATGGAATTATGAAGTTGCCTGAAAAATGGCAGAAGGTAGTGGAACAAAAGGGTGAATACGTTGTTCAATAAAGTTCTTGGCGAAAATGAAAAATGTGTCTTTTATTTTTACTTTAAAAACCAAAGGAACCTTTTGGCCAACCCAACAGCTCCCCTCCATCTTAATGGAACCCGCTTTAGGTGTTAAGCATTCTCACTTGTTCCTCTGTACTGAGTTAGCTTAAAATATTGCTACCGGTATTAGAAATAAGAAGAATAAATTTATATGCATAAGCACTTTTACCCCCCTAAACTGCAGGGTACTATTCAAATGAGACAGCAAATGTATCCATCCATTTATTCATTCAATCATATGACAAACATTTATAGAGCATCTTGCATTTTTCTAGTACTGTGCTAGGAGGTGCTAGGAAGGGAGAGAGAGAGAAGTAAATGACACTCTGCTGTCCTCAAGTTGCTTGCAAATACAGGTCATAGTTCAGATTCTGTCAAATCCAAGGAAATGATTCTTCAACTTGGTCCCTTTAAGCAAGATGAGGAGAAATTCAAAGGCACGATTCTTTTATTTGTATAGCTTTCTGGGTATGAAAAACAGGAAGAATAATCACCACAACCGTAGGGTCCTTTTAAGGCATGAATCATAAACCAGATCAGCAGGTATGGTGAAGGGCTTGTCAGTTTAGCAGCTGTCTCTATACAAGGAGACAAGGGGTTGGTCGGAAGGAAATGCCATTGCTCTCCCCACCACAGCCTCCCTCCCACATGAAGCCATTTTGCACACAGTTTTGCCTTTTCTGCTGTTTATTTTGTTAAGACTCTTAAACCTGTCAGCGAAGCGGTTTCCAGCCCAGTCTGTGTGGTAATAATCTCCCTTTCTAAGAGATAAGCACCCTGAGTGAGGCCAGATTGGAAGACAAACTAACACACCAAAGTTGCTGACTACACACAACTCTTTGCTCAGGCTTTATTTGCTTCAGGAAAAAAGAAAAAAACATGCCCAGCTTGGAGGTTTCAGAAACTCACTTAGATATTACTAGAAACGCCTTGGTGAAAAATGCCAGCGCATGTGTGCATGCCCCAGCTAAACATACACTTCTTGCAGCAGAGGGGCAAATGGAAAAAAATGAGCAGGGAGGACCTGCTGGAGACTTCCAGAGGAAAGACCTTTCTGGCGAGCCTGGAGTTTACTCAAATGTCCCAGGTTCTGGGAGAGAAATCAAATTTCTACCTTTAGGGCAAGGCAGGAATTTTACTTCCAGACAATGAAACAAAACAAAACAGTCAGATGAGAAATGTTGCTTTTTTATTTTCTAAAATCAAATGAACTCCTTTCCCCTAGGGCAGGACATTTATCCTTGGCCGTTAGGAAGGAACTCCCTACCAAAGATAATGCACGATCCTTTTGGCTGGGATCTTGCCTGCTCTCCATGGCCTGTTCAGCAGCTACTCCCCTCTTCTCTGCTGACAGAGCCCTAATTCTATTCAGGGGCTGCCTCTAGAAGCCTATAGGAAGCTCCTGAGTAGCGGTAATGCTGCAGTGAACTTGCTTCCAAGACTCCCAAGGTTTTAGTAATAGGCAGCTCTGATCTGTGACTGGATTCTCTCCCCAATTCATTTACTCAGAGGTGAGAAACTGGGTTCTAAGGTAAAAGGCTGGGCAGACTTTAAAATGACATCAGGAAATGGGAAGGAATGGTTTGGCTGAACAATTTCCTACAAGCCTCAGTTCACCCTCTCCAGTTCCTGCGCCCACCCTACTCCTTTCAGTATCTGCACAGCCACACGTGTTATACTGATGCATTCTCAGTGTTCCCTCATCCTATCATAAGACATCTGCCCTCCAAGGACAATCCTAGGGGACAAGGACTTTTTTTTTTTTTAACTGAATAAAGTGCCTACTTATTTTGAAAAACTAGCCAGCAAGTAGATTGAAAGGAAGTCAAAAAAAAAAAAAAAAACCTGGAAAGGTGGATCACAGAGTGAAGGTTCTGTCCCCTCCAGAAGTTTTCATGTTACCGCTTGGTTGTCCACGACCCAGTGAGGGCATTTCTAGGTCCTCGAAATGGTGTTTTTGGAAGCAGACTTGTCCCATGTCAATAAGTATAACATTTCACCTGAAAAGTTTTTTTGTGGCTACACTTTTTGTTTTGTTGGTCTCTTTTTAGCATATTTCTGGAGCCCGACTTCTTGCAATTCTAATTCTTCAGACCTGGCGTAGGGCCTGGGGAACTTCCTCTGTGCTCAGCCCAAGAGATTCTGACCTTGGAAGTTTCCGGACCCACTCAGAGATACACTGCTCGACTCAGAGGCAGGCATTTCACCTCGTCAAAAGCAGCCTCCACCTTCTTATTATAAGTAGCCTTTTTTTAAAATTAGAGTTAAAATTGCTCAGTCAGAGGTTTTGGCAAAGCACTAGCAAAAGTATTTGCATTTGCATTTTGTTGATTCCAGAATCTGAAGCATTAAACAAAGTTTCGAAAAGGAACCTAATATTACTTTTGAGAGGAGATTTTCTATAGCTACTCCTTATTGTGTAGAAGCTAAACAGGGCTGCTATTCTCTAGAAGACATTTTTTGGCAGCTTTATAAACAGTCTGACGTTTCACTGCTTCTCCCTAAAGCCCGGGGAATGACTCAGGAGAGCTCTTCTATGCAAATGAATAAGTTGCCTTATCGGGTGTTCAGAAGTTCCCTTTCCAGTGAAAACCACTCTGAAGTTGGTTACAGACCAGGGTCTGGATTAGAGGCCCCAGTCCTGCAAGCACTTCTAAATAAACAGAAAGGGTCACGTGATTTATCGGGTGATGAGTGTTTGCTGGAAGGCATGTGGCGAGAGGTTACTGTCCAGTCAGAGGGAGAGAAGAGGGGGAATAAAAAATAAAAACCAACAGAAAAGTCCTACTTGCTTTTGTTTTTAAAGGAAACTCCCCTCCTGTGTGTATCCTCCCTGGGAAGCTCTTTCTGAACCAGCACCTCCAGGCAAAGAGTGATGCTGTTGCTTGCTGTGGCAGCACGGGGATGGGGTACTCTGGAAGAACCCTGGTCAGCTGCTCGTTCATGACTGGGTACCTCTCTTCTGGAAGAGGCTTCTTGCCAAATGTTTCCCAACAGTCTTCTCCGATACTGCTGTTTAACAGGTCTTTTCCTTGACCAGGTTGGGTTTTCAACTGGTTACCTGAAAAACATTTGCTTGATGCTTGAGGATAAATCACCCACTTGACAGAAGAACCCACTTGCTCCAGGCTTTTTTGGGGAGTGGGGAAGGATGGGGTGGGGACAGCTGGGCTTGCAAGTTAAACAAAAGAGAGGCAGTGGGCTGCTGAGACTCTGGTCCGGGGTAGAAGGCTCCTTTGGCTGATTATACCAGTTATTGAGTTGTGTTACTCTTTACTGGCTTTCTGGAGTTCCAAAGGCTAAATAAATGTCCACTCTCAGGGGTCAACCACAGTTGATAAATTCCAGCATAATGCTCACATCTTTTCTACTGTGGACTGAAAGTTCCTTATCACTTCCACAAATCAAGGAGAGAAACACCAACAGCCTAATCTAAAAATGGACAAAAGATATGAACACACAGTTCAGAGAAAAAGAAGTGTAAGTGGCTCTTACGCACACAAAATGATGTTTAACTTCTGTTAAGCCAAGTTCAACTTATTTCAAAATAAAAAGACATAGTTTTAAAAAGACGGTTACTTTCACTAAAGATAAGAGAAAAGCAAAAACTACACGAATTGGAAGAAAGTATAAGGGGGGTTTCTGGGCTGTAGGTTCTGTGCTGTTTCTTGAACAGGGTGTTCGTTATACAATGTGTTTAATTTGTGAAGATTTACTCAGCTGTGCACTGATGATAAATGTACTTTTATGAATATATCATATTTCAATTAAAATTTTTAAAAATTACATTGCAATTCCACTTTTTACCTAATAGAATGGCAAAGATAAAAACGTTTGATAACATACTGTGTTGAAAAGATGTGGCGAAATAGATATTCTCATACATTGCTAACAGGAATATAAAATCGTACAGTTCCTATGGAGGACAAATAGGCAATATCTGTCAAATATACATATGCACAGACTTTCTGACATAGCAATTTTACTTCTAAAATTGAGCCAATTCACATATGCACTTAATGACATGAATACAATGTCATTCTCTACAGCAGTGTTTGTTATAGCAAAAGATTAGAAGCAACCTAGGTGTTCTCTTTAGGGAACAGGCTAAATTAATCATTGTATACCTATAAAATGGAATATTACTCAGCTATAAAGGAGGGATTGGAAGTTCTTGATGTTCTGCAATCGAATAATATCCAAGATATATCCTTGCACAGAAAGAAAAGCAAGGAATAGGAAAAAAAAGTGTGTATAGTATTCTATTATTTGAATAAGGGGATAATTACATATATCCTTCCTGATACATAAATAAACTATCTCTGGAAGAATAAACAAGAAAATGCTAACCCAGCTTCCAAGTGGGAGAACTGAGCAGCTGGGGCACAGAATCCAAAGGAAGAATTTTGCTATAATCCAATTGTACCTTTTGAATTATGAATTATATGAAGGTATAATCTAGAAAAAATAAATGACATTTAAAATCTTAAGCCTGCATTTTCTGTTGTATGTAATATATTGACATTTTTATTATTACTTGGACTCCACTTTCATATTTTCTCTCTCTCATATATTTTCAGTTATAGTGCCATCAAGTCAATGACCTCTTGGGGAGCAAGGACAATTCTATCACATTAGCTCTATATATCAATCATTAAAGGACACATCCTGACTTCAGAAATGCTCAAATGGGAAAAACATGTGGCATCCAGAATGGAGGAAATCTGTTAATCTCCTTTGCTGATTACTCACTTATCAGGTCCCAGACCATGAACTACCATCAAATGGCAATCACTTTTTTCACATTAAAAAAGTGTCGCCATTTTCAAAAACATTAGGAAACACCAAGTATGGCTTGTGAATTCCCAGGAAGGAACGTCTACCTGGAGAGTTGCTGAACAACCAAGAGTGAGGGTTGGCTCCAGAGGGGAGAGGTCACCAGAAAGGTAGATGCAGAGGGAACCTCGTGTGTCCCAGTTTGGCTGAAGGCCAGCTATAAAGGAGCCACCTCCAAAAATAGGACCAAAGGAACCATTCTAGGACTTTGAGGGTTTAGATGATTTCCTTTTCTCTCAGTTTAGCATAAACCCTGCAGAGCCATTTCAAAGAACAGCTCCCACAGACCCAACTCCACTCTTGGCTGTACATTTTTTTCTAATCAGTGGCTGATGGAGGCTTATGCCTGGCACCTTCCTCATGTTGAAATAGGGCAGCAACGAGGGTTTTTCCTCTCCTGCTGCTTTTTTAAACAAGTAATTGCTGCAGAGTAGGATTCTTTCCAGTAGATAGAAAGCCAGCTGAGGTGTCCCCTCCACTGGCCACCCTCTGAACACCCCGGCTCAGCTATTAGGCGGGAGGACCACAGATACTGACCCTACTGCTTACCAGCTTCTTGTAACACGTGACCACGCCTGGCAATGTAAAAACACAGCACCATTCAAACTTAGAGCCTTGTTTTGGCTAGGTTTCTCTTTGTACTGTGAAAGAACTTCAATTTAAAATGGAACCAGAGGATATGAAGTGGAGACTCTCACACATGTACCCTCAGAAGAATGGAATTAAAGAACTGAGAGACTGATTTCTGGTAAATGCCTGGTTTACAGAAGACCTACATTTATCTCCTGACCAATGAACATGCGCCAAAAATCTCTCGCCATCCTCAAGCCAATGAACTTACTGCTTGGACTCTGGCTGGACTTCCCCCTTTTTGCACTACTTACCCATAAATACAGCCCACTCTAAACCCTCAGTGGCTTCGCCTATAGCTTGTATAGCATGCATTTCCTGAACTTCAATTCCTTTGCTATCCCCAATTCGATGGCTGGTTATTTGAGCTTCTTTTTGTTACAGGGACAATAAATCAACAATTTTCGATTTGGATTTTGTTTCCCTCCTTTTAGGGGCTGGTCATTGCGAAAGTCTCCTTTAAAAGACAATAATAAAATATTTTTACATTATTTGATGGCTAGAAGAAACCTCAAACATGTCTCCTGGTCTGTCTCTTAAACTTTTATCTAATGGATTCTATCTGAATTTTAAAGACCAACCAAGGATCTTTCCAGTTTCCAAAATTTCATAAATAATTATTCTGGAAATTTATTCAAGTTAATCCTTATGTTAAGCTTTTTATGTACTAGAACTTTCTGGATTATAATGATGAAGCGTCATTGCACAATATTTTTCTAAAATATTGTTTTAGCAACAGTCATCTTAATCCGAACTGTTCATTTTATGGGCAAGCACACTGAGGCTCACAGCAGAAGGCCAGAGCAGACCCAGGTCTAGACCCTTGGTTTCCTGACTTCCACTCAGTCCAGCACTCTTACAACTATACTGGGCTGTTTTTTTATACATAAAAGGTGTCAAATCCCTACTTAGTTGTTAAGTTCCTATTCTCTTCTCCAGACTAAAATCCTTTATCTCCTAAACTACCCCCCTTCGTTTTTTCCTCCTCAGTATCACTTACTAAGTACCATATAGCTGTCCCACTAGCTTTTGGTCTACTATGACTACCATATCATTTTCTGCTATTTCCCCTTGCTTCCTGAATTGGCTCTCATTTCCTTGTTTCAGGGTAATCTGTTTATTCTCCCCTCTATTGTATTATCTCCTGCGTCCCACTAATGAGCTTCATCCTGTTTTTGACAGACCATTCTCTGTTTTGACAAGGTAAAATTGATCAGTGAAATTAAACCCACGTGAAACATCTCTAAATACAAACTCACTACAGGGAAAGATTTAAATGCGGCTGGCTTCCTTGCAGATAAAAACTTGGAAGGCAATTTTAATAGCCAGATGAATTCTGAATGGAGAGCTCTGTTTAAACTTTGTGTTCCATAAATAGAAACAAAGTGCAGACATCCTGCCTCTTGACTTGACTTCTTTTGTCATTTAAAGCTTTCAGTATTATGCTTTTGTTTTCTTGATTTCTCTTTTCTTCTTTTCCATGTGAGACAGTGGCTGCGGATTGTCCACAGCATACCAAGGGCTGGAGTGATCCCTCACTTCCCTGCTGCAGGTAGATGCCCCCCGGAGACCTTGGTCGACCCCTCACTGCCTTTTAAAGATGGGCCCAGTGAGCCTTCACTTCCAATCACCCACACAATCGTGGATTTGATCACTTGACTCCAAAATGAGGTTTTGACCAAACAGACATTCTCTATGAACCAGGTAGGAGTTCAGGTGATTTAAGAATCTGAAATTGCATTTTTAAGTTTGTCTCATAGACTCTTTGGCTTTCAGAAATAGAAAGACTTAAGATATTATTTAGACTTGGGATTGGTAACATGGGCACACAGAAAACTCCAGGGTTCATGGATGGATTCAGGAGTTGTATCAGTCAGGATGGGTTAAATTATGCTATGAAAACAGTTCCAAAAATCTCACTAGCTTAAAGCAACAAAAAACTTAAACAATAAACACTTACTTATGCCTCATGATAATCCAAGGTTGATCGGGGACTTTACACCTAGAGCATTGTCATCCGCATTCCTGGACCTGATGGGGAAGCCACCATCAGGAATATTACAGGCTTCAATGCAGAAGGAAAAAAGACCACTGCTCTTAATTCTTCAACCCAGAAGTGTTACCCAGAACTTCTGCTCACACTTCATTGGCTGGTGCCCGAGTTGAACGGGGTGAAGAAGTGTAACCCTCTGCAAGGAGGAAAACTACACTGGAGAACTGTTCACTGCAGGGTCCAGGAGCTCTTGAAGTTGCATGCGAAAGGATATGTGAACAGGCGTAAGCGCCTGTTTCTGGAGAGCAGCTGTGTCGTTTTCAGCCTATTCTGAAAACGGTCTTTGGCCACCAGCCCCACCCCCGCCAAAGCCAAAGTTAACCAATGATTCTAGTCCAAACTCCTTGTTTTACAGATGGAACAACCCGAAAGCCAAATCTATAAACAACTTGCCGAAAACCACAACAGCTTCCTTGAACTTGCCAAAACAACAGTTAATTGGGAGCAGAACCACCCCTAAGACTGCATCAGGGAGAGGCCACAATTCCAGGCACAGCAAAAGGCTCCAGACCCTGCGTAACCAGCTCTCTGCATTCAGATTTAATTTAGAAAGGAAGAAAGAGGTCATGGGAAGGGGTTTGTTTCCTGCAGGTTTCAAATCCCAAATGGAGGTTGGAAACTGGTAGAGGATCCTCCTTGGAAACTTTTGAAAAATAACTCATTTGAAAAGATTTCAATGCCAAGAAAAACGTGACCCCTTGTCCTCCCCCACTGTTCGCCTTTCCTTCAGCCCTCTTTCCTCTTGTCAGGTAACCTGGGCGTCCATCATATCCTTCCAGCTTCCTCATGTCTCAGCTGAGCTTCCCGCTGGGGCCCAACAAAAGGTATTATCCTGGAAGAACTGGTTTTTCCATCTCTTTTCATAACTCTGTTTCCTTTACGGAAGACCATGTGTTTTCCTTAATTCATTTTAACTCGCCATCCTGTCACCTCCCTTTACTTTACCCCTATTTTCATCTCAGGCCGGAACATTGCTTAGTTTCCCAACAAACAGGGTAATGTAGGATACAGAAGAAAACTTGGCAATTTACCTAAATTCTCAGTTCTCCTCTTCCTCTTCACTCAACTCACTATTTTCTCATTTTCCCAATTTTCTATCCCTTTTCGTGTTGGATTTGTATCAGGTCATGATGGGGGATCAGGAAAATGAGGTGTCGTAAGGAACCTAGAAGTTATTGAATATCAGGATAGAAGGGAAATAAGAAATGAGATTAAGAGTTATGTGAGAGTTAATTGCAGGAGGCCTAGAATCTAGGGACACCTGCCTTCAGTTTTCATGGAGCCTGAAGAATTTGGGGGACCTCAATAAGAAAAATAATTTAAAATGCAAATATATAGTTAGGTGTCAAAGCAAATACTAATTTAGATGTGGATTCAATCACAAGTGAATATTTATTTAGAATTCCCCAACCTCGCCTCCATCTCAATTCCCTGCAGGAGAAAAATTATAAGGGAGCAGATATTAGAATGGAAACAGACAGTCATATCAACCAATTAAAGTAGAAATATCTTACACTTGTAAATTTTTCAAAAACACACAAATATGTGATTGCATTGCTAGGGCCCCTACCAAGCAGGAGGCCCCAGCAAGTGAGGAGACACAAAGCGTAAGTTTCATTCTCTCTGAGAATCAGCCTTATTAGAGATTGATGTAGCCATAGTATCTGAAAGGTGAGTCAGGTGAAGGAACCAGCAGTCAGTACCGAAAGTCTGAAGCAAGGTCTAATACACATACAGTTTAAGAAGAATAAATTTTAAGAAGACTCCACTAGGTTTTTTCTACTTCCTTCTCAAAAAAAAAAAAAAATTCTGCTTATGGCTCAATGCCCTGGATTTTAAAGATTTACATTTTGATGAGAGCTAATCCAACTGAAAGGAATACTCTCCAAAGAAGTGATTTTAGTTTCATTCTCTCTGAGAATCAGCCTTATTAGAGACTGATGTAGCCATAGTATCTGTAAGGTGAGTCAGGTACAGGGGGCGGATTTGGGGGCACTGGGACTTGGGAGTCTTTTCCAGAGTTCCTCCAATCACACTATGGTGATTTGGAGGTAGAAAGAAGAGGGTTAATGAGATTCTCAGCACAAAGCCTTGGACAGCCATTAGGTGAATTAAGAGCATGGAGGTCTCCTTGGGAACAGGGGAAGGAAGGGCAGGACAAATTCCACTCTTTGCCTGTTGGCTGAGGGATGCCCCCAAAACGTCTTTACTGATGCTTCCTCCCTACCACATATTCTGACTTATTCTACTTTGAATCATTAGATGGATCTTCCTATTCATAGGATTAGACAAAGGGACGCCCCCTTCCTTCCGCACAAGAACAGTTGAGAGTGGGAAGGCTCTTGCTGGATGAATTGTTCACTGAAAAGGGTATAAAGAAGGAAAAACATTAATCCCTCAAAGCCACAAGGGAAGATATGAAAATGGTGTGTTTGGGTTAGATATCCAATTAGAACCCATGATTCTTTCTAATTCGTGGATTATTTCCTAAATCTGATACCAGGCATTGATTCTTATTTAGGACAGAAATCCTTTGGCACCTGCTCTAAAGAACTGTGTTTATCAACATTCTTCCTGATTAAAATGGACCTGTGTTCTTATTAGGACAGAACAGCTGTGCTTGCTCCTACATTGGTGCACCTAAGCCCTGCCCTTGTCCCACTCCTACAGCCTGACCAATACATACAAAGGCATAAGTGGTCATAGGTCTGTGATATGACTATCAAAACCATGGTCATTCAATTAGAAAGCAACTTCCATACTTCATAAAATTTAGCACATATTCCTTTACAGCAACAAGCTATCAACTACATTTGGAATTCCCCAGTAAGAAGTTCATTAACTGACTTCAAAACAGTCTCTTTTTCTTGGGCAAAAGAAAGAGATTTTCCCCTCCAGTCTAAATATAAACACAAATGAGAATTGAAACTGGGGGACTGATGACAATACTGTGGTCTATTCTCTTAAAGACCAATGGGAGTATCCAGTGGGGTGGGGGTGAGGTGCAGGAAGAGGATCAGAGAATCAAGGAAGTAGCCATGTCCCAAAGCTGGAGGCATTATTTGGCATTAATCGAGTTCTGGAGACTCCAGTTGAGTTCTATATAAGGTCTGTTTTTATTCTGGAAGAAAATCACTTTTGTTCCTTCGGAAAAATATTTTTATAAATTGGTTAATTCAAACAATCAGTTCTGAATAATCCTAAAATTTGAGGTACTTTGGTGCCTTATGAGCACCAAAGTACCTCCACACAGGTGGAGAGTGTGTTAAAACAGAAGATCTAAATTCTGGACTAAAGGTCACTCAGGACTTGGCCAGTGGATAAAAAGTCACTCAGGACTTTCCTTTTCCTGACACAGACTTGTCCCTTATATTAACTTGAGCCAACATTTTGTGGGTAGCTGAGTCCTATTGGCTGCAAAGACTGCCAGATAAGGGGTCTTTCTAGTATCCTGGGATTGATAACAAAATCAGAGAAGAGGGGATAAAAAATAGACCCCAAGACAACGGACAAGTCCCACTTTCAACCACTCATCCTGGGGTGGCTCTGATCAAATTGGCTAGTTCATGCTGTCAATATGGCTACAAAGGCAAGACCTGAGACAATCAGATGAGAATGTGTGGACATGACCTGGGGGTGGCCAGGGGTGGGCTGACCTCACAGAACAGAGGCCCGTACAGGGTCTTGGGCAAGTGTCAGGGTTTGGGAGTTTGGGTACAAACTCTGCTTTTACTAGCTGTGACACCTGAGACAACCACTGCATTGTACTTGACTTTAATTTCCTCACTTTCAGAGTAGTACTGATGGGCTAGATGATTTTGAAAGGACCCTTCCAGCTCTAAGGCTCTGACTCTAATCAGATGGAAAGACATTTAATCCTGGAGGTACTTGTGTTGGGACTATAAGACACAACTTGGCTGAGATATTGTAGAAAATAATTAAATAGTAGATTGCTAGTTGGGAGCTATTGTTATTGTAATTTCAACCGCCGTAAATCCTTTCAGAACCCCTAGTGGGTATAAATGCATAATGATGATGATGACTATTACTGATACGGCCCCAGTAAATGTTAGGAGCATTGAACTGAAAGGACGGTTGGACCAGGCCACCTTGGTGGCTCTTTCTAAACAAAGATTCCCCATGATTTCAGGATTCTCTATGGGAAACTATAAACAAGGTAAGGTCCAGGGTCTTTAGGAAGGAGGTACCTGTCTTTGCTTCCCTTTCACTTTTTTTTTTTTTTTCCATTGTTAAAACTTAGATTCTCTTGGGGATTTTTATTCTACTGGGGATCACAGTCCTTTCAGATTAGGGTCCTACCCTTATGACCTCAGTTAACCTAATTACCTCTTTGAAGGCTCTATCTCCAAATAGAGTCACATTGCCGATTAGGGTTTCAACGTATGAATTTTAAAGGGACACAGTTCAGTCCATAATACACCCTAACTCCTTAGTCTAAGGTACCCTCCATAATAACATGCTGCATGCCAACATCAATGTTTTTGGAGAGATTTCAAATAATCATGATAGTCTTGGGTATTCAAAGGCATTTAATATAAGGTAATAAATAAGAAGATACAATGTTCTCCCTTGCTCTGATTTTAAGCCCATTTCAAGAATGCCTTGAGGTCCCATCTTTTGGCAGCTTACAGAATTAACAGTTTCTACCAGGTGTTTTGGCCTGGAAGAGAGGAGGCCGAGATAGGAAAATGCCTATTTCATTGGATATTTGAAGGACTGTCATGAGAAAATAGAATTGGAGCACAAATCACAAATATCTGGCATACGTGACATCATTTACCGTTTTTCTACCCTTGTCAGACATTACTTATCAATCATGGCTTTCACCAAAGCCTCAGAATACACTCAGTACGGTACTCTAAATAGCACTCTTTTCTGAAAAGAAGTGGTAAATAAGGTGAAATAATAAAAATAACATTGTCAATAGGTAGCATTCATTGAGTGCCTGCCAAGCACCAGACATTGCTCTCAATTCTTTCACATATAAACCCATTTCTTCCTCGGAACCACCCTATGAAGTAGGCACTGATGGAATTCACATTTTCCAGGTGAAGACACCGAGACACAGGTACTCAGTGAAGCAGGGGCAGAGGAACATGGATCTGAACCCAGGCCATGTGGCTCCAGAGCCATGATCATCATTACTCTACTATAGTGTTCACTCTGCTTGGGTAGGATTTATCCCACATAATTCCACAGGCAGAACTAAAGCCAATGGGCGATGCTGCAGAATCAAATTTGTTCAACAAAAGAACATAACTTTCTAGCAATTAAATTGTTCTAATAATGGCATGATAGCCACCTGCTATATTGGGTGTCCTATCATTGGAGACATCCAAGCACAGTTGTAGAACTATGTGTCAGGGTTGTTGGGCAATGGATTCGTGAACTGGATAAAGGAAGGGATAGGTTGGATACATACCCTCAACTTCCCATCTGGCTCTAAAATCCAAGAATTCCTTGATTTAGGCAGTGTCAGCAAAACTAGGCAAAACCCACAAGTGACATCCTTCCTGATTCTTTCTTTTTTGCCATTTCCCTTAACTTCCAGCACTGTCAAGCAGAAAGAATGTCCAGGATTTGGAAAAATCACACTGAATTTTAAAAATAGACACTTGCTAGATGGCATATAAAACACACTAGCCCCCCCAAATACAAACAGTAGTCTTGAAAAGACTAGATTGAACTCTATAAAACCATTGTTCTTTAATTGTCTGAGCAGGTTTATTCCACTTCTATTATCACCTTTCTGGGAAAGAGGTCAAAGTTACAGCAACAGTGAAAGATAGGTAAGTTTGCTATTTGTTAATGAAGTTGACAATGTCTTCAAACATTAACTCTCTATCTCTCCCCAGGAATGGTATGCTTTGCAAAGCAAGCATCCTTTGCTGGAATGTGACCTTAGCCATTTCTAGCAGCAGCAGAGAGAAATGCCATCCCTATGAGGTTACCGCTTACTGATGGGAAAGAGAATTAATGGCAGGTGCCAAATCATTGGAGATGAAAACCCACATATGTGAATACTAAGGAATCTTCTAATATTTTATGTGTCATTTCTTCCAAAATTTTTACCTGAAAGACTCTTCTCTACTTCTGAAAGTCTGGCATTACACCCTAAGCCAGGTGTCATTTTTGCCAGTGAATGGCCAGTGTCATTTTTGCACAGCTCCAGAGACCTCCTGTTTTAAGACAGAGCCTGACACTTTTCTTGGCCTAGCTCCAATCCAGACTACAGATTTACTTCCTGAAACTTAGAGAACAAAACTCACAGAGGAGTCCCTTCTCACTGACTAGCCAGTGTATTTCAGAGGACTGGCCACTAGGATCAGCTTTAATCCAGCTCCAGTATTGAATCAAGATATATGACCTTGGGCAAATCACTTATGACCTCAATCTCTCTGTCTCTTATTTTTGGATCTATAAATTCAGTGCAATCCCAATTTAAAAAACCCAGCAAGTTATTTTGTAGATCTTGACAAACTGACCCAAAGGTTTATATGGAGAGGCAAAAGATCCAGAAGAGCCAACACAATACTAAAGAAGAAGGACAAAGTTGGAAGATTGATGCTACCTAACTTCAAGATTTACTATAAAGCCACAATAATCAAGACAGTGCAGTATTGGCAAAAGACTAGACAAATAGATCAACGGAATAGACTAGAGAGCCCAGAAATAGACCCAAATAAATATAGTCAACTGATCTTTGACAAAGGAGCAAAGGCAATATAATGGAGCAAAGATAGTCTTTTCAACAAGTGGTGCTGGAATAACTGGCATCTATGTGGGAAAAAAAAAATGAAACCTGGACACAGAACTTACACCCTTCACAAAAATTAACTCAAAATGGATCACAGTTAAAAATAAAACTCAAAACTATACAACTCCTAGAAGATAACAGAAGAAAACCTAGATGACCTTCCTGATTCTTATCAGTATTCTTATCAGTATGGTGATGACTTTTTAGATAACACATCAAAGGCCCAATCTGTGAAAGAAATAATTGATAAGCTGGACTCCATTAAAATTAAAGCTTCAGCTCTGCAAAAGACAAGTCAAGAGGAGGAGAAGCAAGTCACAGACCGGGAGAAAATATTTGCAAACAACACTTCTGATAAAGGATTGTTATCCAAAATACATATGCCATCAAGGAAATGCGAATTAAAACAAGATACCACTAAACACTTATTAAAATGGCCAAAACCCAGAACACTGACAACACCAAATGCTGGAGATGTGGAGCAACAGGGACTCTGGTTCATCGCTGGTGGGAATTTGGAAGACAGTTTGGTGATTTCTTACAAACTAAAATTACTCTTACCATACAATCCAGCATTCGGGCTCTCTGGTATTTACCCAAAGGAATGGAAAACGTGTGTTCACACAAAAATCTACACACAGATGTTTATAGCATTTTTTTTTCATAATTGCCCAAAGTTGGAAGCAACCAAGATGTCCCTCAGTAGATGAATGGATAAACTGTGGTACATCCAGGCAGTGGCATATTATTCAGCATTAAAAAGAAATAAGCTACCAAACCATGAAAAGACATGGAAGAGCCTTAAATGAATATTACTAAGTGGAAGAAGCCAATCTGAAAAGGCTACACACTGTATGATACCAACTATATGACATTCTGGAAAAGGCAAAACTATGGAGATGGTAAAAAGTTCAGTGTTTTTTTCCAGGGGTTGAGGGTGGGGGAAGAGATAAGTAGCCAGAACACAGAGAATTTCTAGCACAGTGAAAATACTCTGTATGATACGACAGTAGTGGATACATGCCATTACACATTTCTTCAAACACCAAAAGTGAACCATTATATAAACTATGGACGTTGGGTGATTACAACATGTCAATGGAGGTTCATCGATTGTAACACATGTACCACTCTGGTGGGGGATATTTAAAATGGAGGAGGCTATGCAGGTGTGGAGACAGGGAATACATGGGAAATCTCTGTACCTTCCCCTCAATTTTGCTATGAATAAAACTGTTCTAAAAAAATAAAGTCTAAAAAGCATGTATAATTATGCTCAGAGCCTTGCCAAATTTCTTCCTTTATTAAAGCCAGTAGCTGACCACTGCGTATTCCTGGGACAGTCACTGTGATAGGGTGTCAACCTTGAGGTCACAAAGCACTTGGGAACAGTTACATTAAAACTAAAGAGAGACATAGCGTGAAGCCAGGATGGGGCCACAAGAAGCAGCAATTATCAGGTCTTACAGTTTTATTCATTCTGATTAAATGTTCTTCATTTGGATTGATTTACTGAAATTTCTTTCAAATAAGCAACTTGATTGATAATGGAAACCAGGATAATTTCCCTGGGTGGGGTCTCTTTCCCATCAATATTTTTAGGTGAGTGAAATTCATATCCAATAAGTTTGAGAAGTGCTGCTTACTGAATGGTTCCTCTTGGAAACTCATCTTATGAGGAGTAGAGAAATCTTCCAAATTTTAATTGATCTACTGGTTCCCAAACATCCGTGACTACAGCTCCCTTATTCTTTGTTAATATTTTCTATATGTAGATTCTACACATAATATTTTGGGAATATTGTGCTAAAGACACTCTGGAGTAAATGACAGCCACTACTCCAAACTTTCTGTTTTTGCACACACACCCCCAAACCTGGAGACAAATTCCAAACTCTTTAGCTTTGCTTTTTAAGGTACTCCGCAGTACCTTCCCACCTAGTTTTGCAGCCTCAATTCCCGTTACTCTTCTATGTGAATTTGCTGCTCTAACAAATCTCTCTGGTTCTTTGTTCCCTAAATACTTTACATCCATTTCTCCATCCCTATTTGTGTCGGTATTCTTTAGGAGGGTGTTCAATTTCATTAGGACTGAGGAAAATATCAGAAGTTCTTAATTAGTCATTTAACAAATATTTATTGAGTGTTTCCTTTTAACATTGTATCTCCTGGGATGCTTTGTTGCAAGCAACAGAAATAGGCTCTAGCTAATTTAAGAAGAGGAATTTATTGAAAGGACATTGGGTAACCCAAAGAATGTCTAGGCCTCTAGAGAACAGTCTTGAAGACTGTGCAGCCAGGAATGCTACTGTAAACTCCGCTACAGGGTTCATCCAGAGAAAATAGCAAAGTCACCACCCTGTGCCTGGACGTTGCAGCCCGTGCTGCCAGCACTGGTTCTTAGACGCTGATGCTGATGCTAGAACCACTGACTCTACTGCCTCCAAGAACTGGAGTAGCTGCCACAGTATCCAAAGCTCACCACCGGCATGGGTTCTGCATGTTCCTTCTTCATGACAATGGTAGTTGCAAGGACCAGCTGATGGGTAGTACCTGGATCATATGTCCATGCCCTAACTGTAAGGGAGACTAGGAAATCCAGTGACTGGAATTTTCAGCTTCAATAGGAGGAACTGGGTTCTGTCTCATAAGATAGGGGTTTCCTAAAAGAGAGGAGGAGCTTCAGATGAAGGGTGGTCAAAAAGAATAATTATCTACTACAGTTATGTGATGGATTACTGGAAAACAAGAGAGAGAAAGACTCTTTTCCATACTCCCCAAAGAGTTTACCTAAGTAGACAAGATAAACAGATAAGATTATTGGAAAATAAGATAGTTTATAACAATATAATAAATTGTACTGCTTAATTAAAAAATACTAAAATGACATTGAACATGATCAACAGAGTTAAAGAAAAGTATACTTTACAGCTCCAAGCCATTGCTTTCCCAATAGATTTTCTTCTAGGACAAAATTTATACAAACAAACTCTGTTTCCACCTGGAATATTTTCACACAGCCTCCCAGCTCCACTTTCTAAGTTTATCTGAACAGAGACAAGCTCTTTGGTCACCTAACAGGTGCACTGTGCCCAGGACTGAGCCATCTGTAAATATACATATGTGGTTAAGCAAAAATGCCAGCTCTCTTTCCCTCCCCTGGGAAGAAAGACAGACCTTAAGGCTGAAGGATCAGAAAACAATAGCATGAACTTGGGAATGGATGTGAATTCTTGACCTGTAGTCAGCTAGGTAGAGAACATGCCCGATGTCCTGGGAAGCCCCATAGCACTCTTCTGCATTGTGTGTTCACCACCTTCCATGGGGAAGGGCAGTGCTAGGCTGCACTGGGGGAAAACCACCATGCAGAGCTGAGAGCTGAGAGCTGAGTGCCTTTCCTGTGCTGTGTCAAGGTCACTGCTGCACAGAACATTTGGAGCTCTGCTCCTGCGGTCAGCCAATGTCCACTCGAGATTAACAATGGAAGTCATGTGGGGAAAAATGACTGGCTGCTTACGGGACATCCAAGGTCAGCAGCCAGGGCCTCCACCCGTAGCAGCCACCCGGCCACGGGTCTTGCTGCTCCTCCAACTTTCTCTTTGATGCCACGTTGTTCTCTGCCTCATATTCTTCACCTTTCTAAGAGTCAGTTTGGCTTCCAGAAAGAGGGTGGAAGTGAAAACAAACATAGAGTGAAGGAATTAGGTGACAACTTCACTCCTCCAAAAAAGGGAAGATGTATGCAATACAGTAGGAAGAAAACTGACTGAATAGCTCTCTCCAGTTACTGGCTGGGTGACCTCTGGCAAGTTGTTCTTCCTCCATATCATCATCAGTAAAATGGGATTATGTGAGAAAATTGGTACGAAATTACAACAAACTATAAAGAACAATAGCTATCCCTGTACCTGCAACTAGGTTAGTTCAGAAACTATGTTCTTCAGTCCTAAGGGACACTTAGGAGAGACTGCAGCTGGAGCTGCCAGCGATGGACAGTCAACGGCCTTCTGCTTTGGCTCTTGGCTTTGTTTGCACCCATGATTATGGAAAAGCTCTTCTGTATTCACATTGGTGGGTGTGGCCAGAGCGCGGGCAGCAAGAGAAGCTCTCATGCAGTCTGGGTGCCCGCCCCACTCGCTGAGATTCCGTCCTTTCCACACCACCCACACACACTCCTACCCACACGTCCCTGAGAAATATATAAAATGTGATGATAAATGACTAACGTTCTAACAAGTGCAGTATAATGTTGTTCCAAGAAGAGAGACTCTGGACCTAGATTCCCAGGTTTAGAAACCCTAACACTGCAGTTGGCTTGCTCTATGACCTTAGACACATTACTTTATCTTTCAGTGCCTCAGTTTCCACATCTATAAACTAGGATAATATAAAGAGGGCTATTGTGAGGATTAAATAAATTAATACACATAAAGCACTTATAACAGGATCCAGTATATAGCTGTTATTCAACATTAATGTTATTATTAATATTATGTTCACACATATAGGTGACTACAGTTGTACTGGAAGTCTCAATAATAATAAGCTACTGTGCACATGTGTGCCGAGTGCTGTGTACACATGATTTTATTGAGTCCTCGCCTGAACCTCAAGCTCGATAGATACTATTACTGACTGATGGTCAGACAGGTTAAGTAACATTTCCAAGAGCTAGAAAGTGAGGACCTGGGATTCAAACTCAGGTCCTTCTGGCCCACAATCCCTCCCCCACCCCCCATAATTCATGCTTTCTCTCCCCTGGGAAGTTGCCACCATTACTCAAAATATTCAGAATTCCTCTTTGGGAATTTCCTTCAGAGCTTGGTGACCTTGTTTAGAATTTCCTCAGCACTGGAAACACTTCTTTCACAAATAGGTTACCAGAAATTCTCAAAAGTCATTTATTGTCAAGGTGAATAACCCAACTGGGTGATGATATTTTGAGCTAAAAATAAGGTGTGATTAATGTCCTTAGGTGGCTGGTAAATCGGTGCTAGAGACAATCCCCAGAGAAAAGTTCTAAAGTTTTTTGAAAAATTCAGCATCACAGGAAAACCGCATTTCCCAACCCTCATTTGGTTACTTTGGTTCTGACAGGCTTCCACAGATGCAGTTTTTAACAGCTTGATTGTAACTTCCTGTATGTGAGAGAACACTGATTAAGACAGTCTTACCACAATTATGAGTGAGATTTGGGGTCTGTCTTTGCACAGTGATGTCCTCCTCTATGGTCCCTGGAATATTCCTGTGTCCCCAGGCTCTGCAAGGCCCAGGAACATTGCGGAGGCCAGCCGGACAGGGGAGGAGGGATAACACTGAGCTAGACACTTTCCCAAGCAACATTCGAGCTAGGTGTTGTTTCATTTACTCCTCAGAGCATCTTGATTCTCTGGGAGGACGCTGAGGCCTACAGTGGGTCCCTAACCTACTGCGAGTCACACAGCTAGTCAGACAGAGCAGAGGAGGGATGGCTCATGAATCCAGGTTCCCCTTCACCCCTTCCTGTGGCCAAAGTATGCTCCCGCCAGCTCAGCCCCAAACGCTTCCATGCTGGGCCCTTGGAAGCAGCCTAGATTTAGAGGCAGAACAATGCAGGCAGGGGTGTAATTAAGTAATTATTGAAGCTGCTCAGGGCAGGGCCAGGCCATCTGGCCCACTTGTTCCTGGCTCCTGCAACATGTGAGATACCAGGAGATCATCCCTTTTCTAGCAGTGGTTTCCTCAGAGGCCTGTACTCCAATTAGATGGAGCTCTCTGTCACCTCATCCAGCCTCTAGGGTTTCTGCTTCGGAGACTGTCCCCACACACCACTCCTCCAGAGGAGGCAGCCTTGGAGAAGCTGCTTGTTGTGTTCATGCCCTTGAGATGGTGCTGCATATTAACTTCAAGCCCAACCAAACAGGCAGATTAAACAGGGAACAGTACCCTTCTCAGGTTCCATTTTATCTTACATCTCATCTACCCCAGATGAACTAATCTACAGAGAAATGGGGAAAGACAGGTGTGGGAAGAAAAATGGAGAAAAAAGGTAGCTGAGTTTGTACTTTCATTGGAAAAAGTCACAACTGCTCCAAGGAAAAAATACTTGTAGACAAGAGCACGTGTTCAAGAAATTAGGTGATCCAAACCACGTTAACTATTATATTTGTTCTCTGACCACATAACCTTCAGATTCTTGACTTGCTCCATTCTGCTGGTTCTTTTCACATTGTACCTATTATAATTTACCTGTTCAAAAAATAGCTTTGAAGTCCTGTTAATATGTGACTCCACAAAAATCCGAGGCAGGGAGAAAAATTCAACTCCTCAACCACTCTGGGGAATTTGGCTCTCTAAGGAGGCATTGTTTTAAAACCAAGAAGCAGCCAGAGATTTACCAAGATTAGGTTTCACTCTTTGCTTCCCAAATCCTGATCCCTAATCCTTTAGAGCTAATTTTGCACGATCCCTTTTCTGTATACTCTGGGGCTTGGGGTGGGTTTCTTAGATGAAGGAAGAGTCCGGACATGCATCGCAGGGAAGGAGAAGGGGACTAACTTCATCAAGCCGCCAAAAATAAGTTCGCACAAGTAACAGCATGTATGATACGAACCTGCTCCTACACACTGAGTAACCATATGTATGGGAAGTTGCTTATAAAGATGATGACATTTAGAGTTTTACTTTTGACCTTGGAAAACTGCCCAAAGTAACCAAATCATCTACAATCGGGCTTGTCTGCCATTATAATTATTTTGAGGGTTGGGAGCCACTCTGTCTCCTAATTTTGCTGTACCAGAGGCCTACTTTCTGATCTAAAATGAGCAATGTGGACGGACCTCAACATCTGTGATCAAACAGCAACAGTGCAAACTTCATTATGCAGTGATCTTATTTATACTTCAAATCCCAGCCTGCAGCAGATCACGTTTAACAAATTTTAAACCTCTTAAAATGAAGTCTGAAACAGAAATTCGATAGGCTCTTAATTCCATTTGCCCCAGAGGTAACAAGGAGCACGGCTCCACTCCTTGTGGGCCTCCAGTCAAAGCTGGATTCTCACGACGCTCGGTCGTTCGGCCCCTGGATGGGGGCTGGCCTGCCTCTCAGGTCTCCTCTCACCTCCCTCGGAGGCTCTAAGGGTGAGCTGAGGACAGAAGGAAATGGGCCTGGAGTCCTAAAGCAGCAGTTCCAGTGGGGGAATAGGGCTCCTTTGTTCTGGGTGGTCAAGATTGGTGATGGGAGTGCAGAAAGGGAAGCCAGGGAGCCAGGACAGGTGGAGATTGGGAAATTAGGAGGGTTGGAAGGAGACAGTATGAGGGCCACTAAGTGTTTCTTCTGCTCCTGAGGAAGAGGAAGCAATGGGTGGATGTTGCTCCCTGAGGACAGACAGGCATTGTGCATCCAGGCTTTGGGAGTGACACTGCCACTATGGCTCTACCTATCATGAGGCCAAATACAGACCCTTAGCAAAAGACTGAAGATCATACCACTTCTTTCACTGATATGAAAAGAAAATTTTAATTTTTTTTTTTTTTTTTTTTTTGCGGTACGCGGGCCTCTCACTGCTGTGGCCTCTCCCATTGCGGAGCACAGGCTCCGGACACGGAGGCTCAGCGGCCATGGCTCACGGGCCGAGCCACTCCGCGGCATGTGGGATCCTCCCAGACCGGGGCACGAACCCGCGTCCCCTGCATCGGCAGGCGGACTCCCAACCACTGCACCACCAGGGAAGCCCTGAAAATTTAAAAATTTTGACGCAACTTTTTAAAAAAATTTCCTAAAATTGCTGGAGAGCCTTGGTACCAGAAGTTCGAGAAACATAGCTTTAGTTTTCTGCCACCAGCGAGCGGGTGTCTGAGAAAGCACTCACCCAGTTCGAGGCCACCCTGTGCACATGAAGGGGCTGCTTGACTTGTTGATACTACACACCCACCACCAAGGGTGAACTGACCGCGTGGGAATAAGGACTGAGGCAGAGCTGGCTCCCGGACATCTGGGAGTGAGACTGATTTCGGCAGTATGTATTGATACCTGTGTGGCTTTAGCACAGGTTCATAGCTGGCATCTGTTCTCGCTGGCTAGGGTCATAGTGGTTCCTGTTGCTAAATACTTTGAATATCATCCCTCATTGAGATTCTGTTACAAAAATCAGAATATGTTAATATTTTGGCCATTCCATGCGTAAGTGATCATAGTCACATATTTGAAAGATAGTGCTTAGATATAGAAAAGGTTTTTGCACAACACCAAAAAAATTAGTGAGTCCCACTGAACTACAGTTGTGCGTATAAGAGAAATTAAATTTTATTTACTCATTTCTGCCTTCCAACTTTTGAAAACTTTAGTGGATACCATGATGGTGAGGTGGTCTTTTAATATGTCTATCTGACCAGCCTGGTATCCCCAGTTATTCAGTCAAACACTAATATCAGTGTTGCTGTGAATGTATTCCGTAGATGTGATTGAAGTCCAGAATCTGTTAACTTTAAGTAAGGGAGATTACTCTAGATAATCTGGGTGGGCCTGATCCAATCAGCTGAAAGGCCGTAAGAGTGGACCTGAGGCTTCCCTGAAGATTTTTCTTCCTCTTGTGGACAGCAACTTCAGCCTATGCCTTAGAGTTCTAGTCTGTCCTTTCTGATGGCCTGCCCTATGGATTTTGGACTTGCCTAGTCAGCCCCATAATCTTGTAAATCAATTCCTTGCAAAAAATCTCTTAGTATTTATCTCCTACGGGTTTTGCTTCTTAGCTGAACCCTGTCTGATACAGATACGCAGCCTGAATGTGGGAGTGCTGCTGGCAGAAACCCTCAGCTATCAGCCATCTTCAGGGATTGCTTTGACTGACAAGAGTCACCTTGCCCTAGGTTGCATTCCCGTCCCAGAGAATCTTGCATCCAATGATAGGTTGACGTGGGGGTATGAAGGGCTGCCCCAGCTTCTGAGCTCCCCATGAGCTTGGCCGAGACCTTCACTATGGCTGCATCACAGCCCACCTTCTCCTTCTACCCCAGCCTCCTTCCTTCCCTTCCTTACTAGGCACTGACTCCAAGAGCAATGCCTAATAAACCTCCTGCCTATGAATCCTTGTCTACTTCCCAGGGAATCCCACCTGCACAGGGACCTTCTTCACTGAGTTCCCCTCTAGTTGCTACATCTTTGACCTTCCCTTCTCATTTCTCTCCTTCCTCTCAGCATATACATATACTCTAGGCTCTCCCACATTTAAAAGAAAACACAACCCAAAACCATAATAACCATTCCTAAATTCTGTGTCATTTTCAGTTATGGCTGTTTTCTCCCCACATCCAAACTTCTTGAAGAACTAAGTTGACAGTTTCTCCACTTTGCCCTCTAAATACAACAGAAGTGTGCCTTCAGCCAACATCCCTCTCTGAAACTGATTTCACTGCGGTCATCAATGACCTCTGATTTATTAAAACACCATGGGTACTCTTCAGCCTTCCCATACTTGACTTGGCAGTTAGCAGCCCTTCTCCAACGTTTTTTAAACTTCTGCCCATGTCTAATAGCCTCCATGGCTCCCTATGCCCTGGATTTCCCTGCATCTCTCTGGCTACTCCTTTTCAGTCTTCTTCATGACTCCCTTTGTCAGCTATTGAAGTCTCTTCTCAGTCTACACTCTCTCCTTGGGCAATTTGGCCATACCTATAGTTCCAACAGCCACCTATGTGCTGGTGACTACCAAGTCTATATTTCCAAACTTTACCTCTGTCTTGGGCTCTAAATGCGACATTCCCAACTATCAAACATTTCCTCTGAGTATCCTGCCTTATCTGACACTAAACTCCCCTCCATACCTGTTCCTACTTTCTGAGCTACAGCACAATACTACTCTTCCCACAATAGAGTCTGTGATGAGCTTCCACTCCTTTTTCTCTCCCCACACAGCCTACTGGTCATTAGGACTTGTGGTTTCTTCCTCTTAAAGAGTGGATTCTCAAAAGTAGCCCTACTTCTCCCATCTTACTATTTTATTTCAGATCTTTACTCTCTCACATATTCCACAGAATGATGAGCAGTACCTCTCTGGAAACTGAACAAACTGGGCTCCGTACTCTAAAGGGCTCTGATCCATCCTTTCTCTGGTCACAACCCCAACCACATGTCAAGGAGTCGATGGGCCCACATACCCTCTTTCTAGGCCCTGTTTCTGTACCCAGGACTGCAGATTCCCTGTCCAAATGGCCCAAGTCTGCCTCTGAAGGACTCTCCCCTAAATCTCCTCCCAAGACTATATTGCATCACTGGAGTACATATATGTAGGCTTGAAGGTGGCTAAGAGGTGGCTGTTAACAGTGGGGAAGGGTATGGATGGAGGTTGAACATAGGGGCTGGATTGTCCATATACACACATATGCAAGATTCCTTGTGGTTCTAGATGGAGCTGCGGTGTCAGACTGAGAGAGAATAGAGGTGGGATATTGGCTTGAGGTCTCTAATTGTATTCTTTCCTCCAAATGTTGGGAGCAGGGTGCTGGTTTTGAAGCATCTTTTACATGCCAAGTACCAAGTTAAATGATGAAAATCTGAGATGAACCAGACATAATCACTGCCCTCAAGAAGCTCAGAAACAGAAAAGAAGGGAAACATTATAAAACCAGATGAAGGCCATTTTAATAAAGGCATGTTTACAGAGCTGTGTGAGGAGGGAGAGTCAAGCCCTGCCAGGTAATATGGGAAGTCTTCCCATGTGGGATAACATTTGAACTAGAATTTGAAGTTTGAGAATAAGTTTGCCAAGCTTGAGGAAGCCACTGTAAGCAAAGAAAGCGGCAAGTATTCAAGGAACCATGGGTACTGAGTGAGCTGGGAGCCCAGGGGGAGGTGGTTAGAAAGGCAGCAGGGACTGTCATGAAAGGCCTTGTGGGATTTTTCCAAGGAGCTTCTACTTTATCGGGGAGGCAAGGGGGAATCTAAGGATTTAAGGCAGAGGATCAATATGGTCTTAACAGCATGTTTGAAAGATTTCTTCTCTAGACTAACCTCTTAAGGGGTCTCCTGTTCTCTCCCGCCTCCACTCCTCCTTGAGAATCCAGACAAACCCTGCTGCTGAAATGATCCTATTAAAACACAAACTGGATGCTGTCACCCTTTTACGTCTTCTCATTGCCTACAGGTTAGCGTCCAAACTCTTTAGCACAGTTTCCAAGGCGCTTTATGTCCTGAGTCTGCCTGCCTTCTAAGTCTAATCTCACATCACTCTCCCACATGTATCTTCTATCACAGACATATCCATTGACTTGCCCCAGCCAGAAGGCATCATGCTCTCTCATTCTACACCCCAACTTGTCAGCCTGAACCACTGCTTATCTTTCAAGCAGCATGGTGTAGAGAAAAGAGCACAGAATTTACATCCAGATTGATCACGGTGATACCCCTGGCTCTGCCACTTCCTGGCTCCAGAACCTTGGGCAGGTCACTTAAATTCTCTGAGCTTGGCTGCTTCACCACTTTCAGGGACATAACACCCACTTTTGGTGCCCATTGTGAATCCTAAATGCAGTAACATAAGTGTCCGGCATGAACACAGCAGGCTCCTCCTGGAGAGAGCTCTCTGGACCCACATGCCCATGGAACTGAGGCTTTCCCCACAGCTAACCAAGCCGTACTTGCCCACTTTGTATATCTGAGTGTGCCTAGATTCTTTGCTCTTACCCCTGACCTGGTTCCTGTCAATATTCTTTACACCAAGGGAAGTCTTGCTCCCTAAATCCCTAGCCACTGGCTGATGTCCTGCTCCAAATCCAGGGCATCCTTGAAATTACCAAGTTGCCATCTGCCCACTGACCAGACAGACCTTGCTACTGCACCTCTGTTTGGAGGCTGATGTTAACACCAATGGAACTGAGCTTATTGCATCCTTTGGGTATAATTTTGACTTGACTCTTATTCACCTAAGAAGTTGTGTTAGCTCCTAATCCCAAGTTCTGCCTATTTCTACCTTATTTCCACTTCCTCACCAACCAGCAAAGACACATAAACTCCATGATTTATGACTGATAACTAAGGTATAACTTATCATCTAAGTCCAATGCTTTAAGACATAAAGGGCACAACAGGAGTTAATTGGATGTGTGGTCAACCAACACGTAACCCAAATAGCCTTGGTTGAGACGCAAGAGTGAGACCAAGAAAGAACGTTTTCCTTCTTCCCTCCATCTCCTCCATGGGCTGTGGCTATGTTGCCTTCAGCTGCAGCAATATCTACCCTCATTTTAGTTTCTTCTAGTCATCTCAACCTGTTGTTATAGTTCACTCAGAGAAGCATCTAGTCACTAAAAGAAAGAAAGAAGAACAGTGTTCTGCTGCCCGGAATGCCCACGGCAAAGAGCGGCTCCTGGCTGCTCGGCCAGGGAGCTCTGCTGTGACATGGTACCAACGCTAGATGTGGGTGGGAGGTGAGGCAGCGGCATTTTGTGGTGCTTGTCATTCTTACTTGACAATTGTTTGGGTTTTAGAAACTCTTGGCATTGGGTTATAACACCCCACCCACGCTCCGTCTTGGTAACCACCACTTGCCCTCCCTAGAAAAGGTCCTGCCAACTCTGAGATGAGGCAAGGCCACACTCAGCAGCCCTGGCTGGCTCCTGCTCTGGCACTTGAAGGGCTTTCTCTTGCATCTGGTCAGACCTGCAACTTCCTGTGGCCCTCAGAATCAAGTACTTATGAGGGGGTTCAGGGGTCAGAATGCTGCTTCCCCAGAGACAGGCAATAGGGATTAAAAACTCCCTTTTGCTTTTAATAAGCGTACTGAATGCTGAGATCTCCTTAGTCATGTGCACTGCTGTGGGAGTCCGTGGTGTGCACTAGACAGTGTGAACACATCTCTTCTGGCATTTGATAATGCATCAGCTCTCAAAGGAAATTCCCTTCGGCCCTTTTATTTCATCATCATATATGGCCATAAGCCAGACCACCACATGAAACTCCTATGAGCAGGGCGAAAGAGAAAAAAGGAACCAGGCCCACTTTGCCCTATAAGCATGAGAAAGATCAGGGAAGAGGGACACAACAGGGCCCTGAGGGGTCGAATATCCCCATGAACAAGTCTCCCTGTATTTTGCCTCCATCTCAAATTTGAGAATTATCCATATTACTTGTTTAACTTCTCCTAAAAGAATTGTTATCACTGAGCAGCTGCTGTGTGCCAGTGTTTCTAATGCACAGAGTCACCTACGAGCAGGCACTATTGCCCTAACTTCACAGATATGGATACTAAGGCCCAGAGCCAGAGTAAGTGGTAAGAGCAGGACTCAAAGCCACGACTCTCGGCTTAGAAACCCGAGCCTTGTACACTGTCCAGTTTTATGCTACAAACCTCTGGCACAATAGAGGGATTCAGCCTTCCATACAGTTACTCTATTATAATGAGTGTCATTCCGAACAGAACGGGTAAGGACAAAATCTCTACTCCAACTTTTTTTTTTTTAAAGTACACTTGTCTTGGGAGGAGGAATGGGAAAGAGTAGAAGTGTTCAAATTGAATTATAAGGATGTGAAAAACTGAGTAAAAGACACTCCAAATCTTCTGGATTTATTAGTTTATTTAGATTATTATTGAATTTGCTGGTACCTCAAAACATGATTAGGGTTAACCTTAAAAAAATCTGTATTCAGAAACATGGCCTCCGAATGCAATTAATGGAATGAAAAGTTCTAACTTATCATTAAAAATTCTCAATTTGCTTCGAAGACATATTATTTTAGACCAATTTGATATATAGGTGTTTGAAATTATAGAATTTATAAAACAAGGCATTAAGCCTGGAATCTGGAATTTTTCCAGTAGAACACACCTGCATCATGTGGGGATGATTATACCCACATTAAAGTGTGATACTGCAGCCGCTGCTCCAGCAGTCAACCTTGTAAAGAGCCAGAATAGATGGAATCGTAAGAAACAGTGCTAAGAGCTACTATAGTCAGAGACCCTCACAAGTTTGATGAAAGGCAAGGAAAAGAGGAAGAGAAGGAAGGGAGCTCCCGCTGGAACGGAGATTCCAGGGTCAAGAGAGGACGGCTTAACTTTCTGAGCTATGCCCTCCCATGGGCCGGGCCAGGTCAGTTTTTGCCAAATGTTTTCAACCCAGTGAATGGACGACTGGCCTTTTCCGTTCCAGCCTGTGGGAATGTGCCTCTGATTTTATAACTGAAGTTAGTAGAACAATGGGATTTGCTTTTTGAAAATTTGCTTTTCAGACACTAGTGCTGCAAAACACCTATTTCTACTGGTTTGCCAGTGGAGCTCCTAAAATCGATGTTTTTTTTTAAACACTGAATTTTTGGTAAATAACACGTCCAACCTCTCCCTATAACTGGAACCAAGGTGGACACAACTTTCCTTGCCTCATTCGTCATTCGTAGCAGAGCCACCGCTCTCAGCCTGACAATGGCCCGGAACAGTGCACAGTCACCAGGGGCTCATATTAAAATCCTGATTCCAATTCAGTGGGTCCGGAGGGAGCCCTGAGATTCTGCATTCTGACTGCTCCCAGCCTATGGCTTCTGGTCCATGACCACATTTAGAGTAGGAAGGACCTGGAAAGCTTTGTTCATTTCAATTAGATATTTATTTGCTTCTAAGTGCCGAATTCTGTGCTAGGCTTTGGGAATACCAAGAAGCATGGGAAACAATCACTTTCCCCAAAGAACTCACCATTTAATAGAGGAAGCAGGTACATAACTATCTAGCTATGATATACACACCATCCTTACAATAAGAATAAAGTCCTCCAGAAATCAAAGAAGAGAGTGAGAAATAAAATGATAACTTATAATCAATGTACAAATACTTCGATCTCTTTGGATTTCCCTTTCTTTTTTCCCTGTGCATGCTCCATCAGGAAAAACAGACCTATAACATGGAACCCAGATCAGATCCCCCTTAAATTGATATTCCCAAAAGGCCAAGTTTTAGACAAGCTGCATATAAGCAGATACTTTCAAAATGATAATTTTCAAAAAAGGTAAAATCACAATTTTCATGCAAATACAAATTAACGCACGTCAAATATTTTAGCCAAGTAACACTGTTCAAAGAGCATTTGAGAACCTATGTATATACAGGCAACACTGGGATGAGATTGCTGGGTCAGATACAAAACTGGTTAATGTCAAATAGGCCCATAAACTGTAAACTTTTAGGTTATTTGTTCTTTTGGACAGAAATTACTTGTCCCTCTAGCAGATGAAAACCTACACATTAGCAGCTGCTTCTCTAGAGCTGTAACGTAGCCCAGACCATAGACAGCCAACCCAGCTCTGAAAGAATTCATGGTATTTTCTTTTTTTCAAGTTTCAGATACATTTTCTGATTGTACACTCAGCCTCTAGCCCCTCAAAAATTATCACGAGGAGGAAGAGACCCCTCCTTACCTCAATCACCTCTAAAGATGCTCGAGGATCTGAAGCTTCCTTTAGTTTATCTGATTGGATTTCATTCCCAGATGTAATGATCTACAATAATAATACTTGTCATTCACTGAGGTACTAAACTATGTATTTGAGTTACACTATCTCTCTAATTTCCACAACAGCTCTTAAAGTAAGTAGAACTATCCCTATTTAATAGTTGGAGAAATAGTCTCAGGGAGGTTAGATGATTTGCTCGAAGACACTCAACTAATGGCAGAACCAGGGTTCAAACACAAACATATTGTTACAAAAACAATAAATACTTAGGAAACAAATGTGAGGCTATAATGCTCGACAAGAATAGGTTGGCTTTGGGACCAATGTGACCTGAAAGTTTTTTTTACAATGCTTAAAATTTCCAGCATTAAAGTTAATCCTTTGGGTAAATGCATTGTCTTCAGAACTCATGTCAAAAATCAAATAATAAATAATACTTGATAGAAAATGAATGGGGGAGTGTGGAGAAAGCAGTGCCCTAGGGGACAGATACTGTGGCATTCTGCCCCAGAAGGAACTGGTATATCAGACTCCAGGGCCTGGAACAGCAGAAGCCTTAACAGGACTGGGTTAAAATCCCAGGTGATTTTAATGTGAAGCCAGGGTAAGAGCTAGTGATCTGGGACAAGAGGTTTTCAGAATGAATGACCAGGAGAGGTTGTTAAAAATTGGTAATTTCTGGGCTCCATCCCAGAGTTTCTGATTCAGTAAGTCAGGATGGGGTCTGGGAAGATGCATTTTTAACAAGTGTCTAAGGGAAGTCTAATAACACAAGTGACCGTTCAGATGCTGGCCCCTTGTCTGCCTGGCCCGTACAGCTCTGCTGTGATAGAGGCTGCCTTTTCCCTCTCCAATCTGCCCCATCCAGCATTTGATCATTATTTATGCCTTCTTTACCCACTCTATGCAAACTTAAGAGTTATTCAAATCATCCAGGAATCTCGTTAAAACTTAGATTTTGCTGCAGCAGGTCTGGGGTGGGGCCTAAGACTCTGCATTTCTAGTAAATTCGCTGGGGATGCAGATGCTGCTGGTCCTTGACCACACTTTGAGCAGCAAGGTTCTCCATGATTGATTCTTCACTTTGGCTGATCATTAGAATCATCTACAGAGATTGTATTAGTTTCCTATGGCTTCTGTAACAAATTACCACAAACTTGCCAGCTTAAAACAACATGAATTTATTCTCTTATCATTCTGGAGGGCAGAAGCCCAAAGTCAGTTTCACTGGGTCAAAATGCAATTGTCTACAGGGCTGTGTTCCTCCTGGAGGCCCTAGGGGAAAACCTGTTTCCCTGTCTTTTCCAGTTCTAGAGGCTGTCCACATTCCTTGGCTTGTAGTCCCTTCCTCCACTTTCAGAGTCATTCCAATCTCTGTTTTCATTGTCATCTGGCCTTCTCTCTGCCTCTGACACTTCCTCTTACAAGGAAATTTGTGATTACATCAGATAATCCGGGATAATCTCCTCCTCTCAAAATCCTTAATTTAATCACACCCGCAAAGTCTGTTTTGCCATGCAAAATAACATTCACGGGTGCCAGGGATTAGTATGTGGACATCTTTTAGGGGTGGGGGGGCATTACTCAGCCTACCACAGAGGTTTTAAATTTTTATTTCTGAAGCCTGGGGCCCACGGTAAAGATGCTGATGTGGCTGGCCAACAGGCACATGAAAAGATGGTCAACATCACTAATTATTAGAGCATTGCAAATCAAAACTACAGTGAGGTACTACCTCACACCTGTCAGAATGGCCATCGTTAAAAAAATCTACAAATAGCAAATGCTGGAGAGGGTATGGAGAAAAGGAAACCCTCCTACATTGTTGGTGGGAATGTAAATTGGTGCAGCCACTATGGAAAACAGTATAAAGGTTCCTCAAAAAACTGGAGTTGCCTGCCATATGATCCAGCAATCCCACTCCTGGGCATATATGCAGACAAAACTATAATTCAAAAAGATACATGCATGCCTATGTCACAGAAGCACTATTCACAATAGCCAAGACACAGAAACAATCTAAATGTCCATCGACAGATGAATGGCTAAAGAAGATGTGGTACATATATACAAATGGAATATTACTCAGCCATAAAAAGAATGAAATAATGCCATTTGCAGCAACATGGACGGACCTAGAGATTATTATACTAAATGAAGTCAGAAAGAGAAAGGCAAATACCATATGATATTGCTTATATGTAGAATCTAAAATATGACACAAATGAACTTATCTACAAAACAGAAACAGACTCACAGACATAGAGAACAGATTTGTGGTTGCTAAGGGGGAGGTGGGGAGGGAGAGGGAGGCACTGGGATTTTAGGATTAGCACATGCAAACTATTACATATAGAATGGATAACAACAAGGTTCTACTGTATAGCACTGGAAACTATATTCAATATCCTGTGATAAACCATAACGGAAAAGAGTATGAAAAAGAATGTATATGTATAACTGAATCACTTTTCTTTACAGCACAAATTAATACAACATTATAAGTCAACTATACTTCAGTAAAATAAATTAAAAAAAAAAAAGATTCTGATGTGTTTGCTTCAGGGATATGGTCGGGGCATAGACATTACTAAAAACTCCATGGTGGCGAAGGTGACACACAGGGGACTTAAGAAACACTGCTCCAGGTGGACAAGGGCATACGGGTGCTGCATCTCCCACCTCCATTTCCCACCAATTTCTCCCTGGATTTCCACTCAAAGACCCTGGCACACAAACCTGGGCCTTGCAGGAGAGGCAAGGAAGGTCTTTGCAACTAGCGACCTGGTTCCTGCCCTTTGTCCCAGGAAGTCGAAGACCAGGGCAGCAGGCATAGGGTTGACTTAGCACTTCTCCCTGAGCAGGCCTTGGATGTTGGTGAGCTTGATCTGGCATCTGTAGTATTCCCAGACACTTCTCCACCCTTATAATTATATCCCAGATCTCACTCAGACTCCTTCAGCTAGGGTTTAAAAGCTAACTGCTTTCTTGAAGAAGCCAACTATTAAAACTTCATGGGCTTTTACAAAATATCAGTTGACAGAGGTATTATGAAAAACTGCCTGGTGTAATTAAATTACACTGCAATTGTCAACACCCATGAATCAAGCACACTGTGTGAAGTGATAGCCAGGACTGCACAGTCTGTTCCCTAGCTAGCTAACCAGGCCTGGGGCTTTCCTAATCCATCCCCAAAGCCTGGGGACCTTACCATCAGCTACGAGCTGCAAAGGCCAGCCACTTAACTAGAAGTTGACCAGCCCTGCTAGTGACTTCTGCTCTCATCTTCATCCCCTACAGGAACGCTGGCTTCCTACTACACCTTCCTGGAGGACTTCAGGAACAGCTGGAGCAGGCCAGGTGTTCCATTTCTCCTTTATGACTCCGGCTACACTGATATAAACAAGCCTTGGTTTGCGACTCTCAGCATGACTACCTAAGTACCTGAGATGAGCATGGTCTTGGATGGCATCCTTGAGAATGTCCTGTCTCCTTGCTTCCTATTACCTCCAAACTTCTCCAAGAAGAGGTCTCCAGATGCTTCAAACCCCCCAACACTGCAAACTGACTTCACCATCTCTCTCCTCTGCTCCCTTGAATATCACCAATCCCATCCCTGTAGCAAAATCTAATGTTCTCTCAATCCTCACTCTCTTTAAACTCTTTTTGGTTTCATGCTGTTGACCTTTGCTCCTACTCTAAAGTTCAAATTTCATTCCCAGGTCTACATCACCTGGCTCCTGCCTACCCTTCTGTTTTTATCTCATGTTGCCTTCTTCCTCATTCTCCAGGCTCCAGTCACTCTGGCCATCTGCCATCACCTGCACCCTGCCAAGCTCTTTCCTATTTCAGTGTCTTTGCCATGTTCTTCCCTCTGCCGGGAAGCTCACCCAACTCCTCTTCCATAGCCAGGTTCCATGGCCAGCTGAAATGACACCTGCTGAAAGAGTTCTTCCCTAACCACCCTTCTGAAAGCACATGCCATCCTCTCTTAATATCCTCTATCACAGCATCCAGCTTATTTACTTCATCACTTGTATTATTTGTAATTACTGATGAGTTTCTTTGCTTACTTGATTCATCTGTCTTTGCCAGTGGATGGTAATCTCCATGAGGATAAGGACCATGTCTGTCTTGTTTATCAGTGAATCTCCAGCAACAGGAGCTGAATACATGAACTTTTGACTAATCCATCCTGTATCACTTCTCATCCCTTGGCTCTGAAGTGTTCTTGCACTGAACTTCCTTTCCTTCATCTGTCTCCTCCACCACTTCTTAAGAGTTATCCTCAGCCCTCATGTCTTCTCAGGAACTTGGTTAGTTCATGAACAACCTCTCCTTCACATCTAAGAGCTACATCTCCATCCCACTCTTCCCTAGAGCCTGCCATCCACCTTTGATGCCTGTCTTCTATTTTGTTGTGTTTGCTAGACATTTCTATCAAGATGGTCTGCTTTTCCCCTAAACCAGCCTTTTCTCTTGACTTCCTTATTTCTCTTGATGCTATCTCCACCTCTTTGATCATTTAGGCTTGGAATCTCAGCATCATTTTTGACTCTGATCCTCTCCCTTCAATCAGATTAAGAGCTACACAATAACTATCCATTTGCTTCTGCCACTGCTCTTGTTCAGACCCACACAACCTCTTCCCTGGACTACAGAAACGACCTCTTAACTGATTCCCAAGGTCAGCTTCTCCCCACTGTGATTCATCCTTCTGTCACTAGACTGACATTGATTCAGCTTCATTGTATTATGTCAGGGCCCAAACACCTTCAGTGTCTCCCTACTGACTACAAGGTAAAGTCCAAATTCCTTAACCTGACAATCAGGCCCCAAGTTACCTTTCTTTTTGGCTCTCTATTACCACCCAATCTGCAGTTTCCATGTTCTAATCAAATAGTATATCTTCCTATTCCTTGTTTTCTGAGCTCTCTCACTTCTGATTCTTTGCTTCTGCCATTTTTGCCACCTGAAATGCCCTCCTCCATCTTCACCTGACAGACTATTTCAAGGGCTACCTCCAAGGCTACCTTGTCAATATTTTTTTTTCTGATTCTGTCCAACAAGAGTGAATTCTTCCTCATCCTGAATGGTCTGTCTACCTCTTATGACACTTTTCTTTGAATTTTAGTATTTGTATACTTGTGTCCTTTTCAGACTATATTTAAGTTCTATGAGAATGAAAAAGAAAAACTTATCTTAACCATCACTACTCTCCTGATGTGCATACACACATATATACACACACGCACAAAGGCATGTTAAGAGTCCTGAATAAAGACTATAAATAATGACTATGCTCAAGGTAGTCTATAGAGAACTCATTGTCACCCATGAAAGGATGAAACAAGTTTACATTACTCAGACGCCAGAGTAATGCTGTGGCTTATTCTCTGTAGAGCTTAGACTTTAATCCTAAACTAAACTAAAACAACCCATGTGATTATCCTCCCAGCTGTGATTTTACTACATCCTCCTGCCTGAATTCATGGAAAGAAATCAGTCTAGATCTAGAAGAAACCATGCCGTTTGCCCGAAAGCCTGTATGCGGAGCCATCAGTACTGACCCAGTGAGGTTGTACAGGCAGGCGCTTCTGCAACATGACATGGAGTGTTTGCCAAAGGAAGCTGAGGACTTTTCACCAGCAAAAAATGGTTCTCTCACCTCTGAGTTCATGTGGCACTTTTTATCATTCATCTTTAGGAAACCTAGTCAGGCAATATATCAAGTAACCATTGTAAGTCCCCAGTGGCTAGCACTCACCTGACACACAGTGGCAGGTGAACTTCTCCATTCCCCTCACACCTGGGAAAGCCTATACATTCTAACGCTAGGAAGATGTATCTTCTTCCCTACTAGTGACACCTCACAGGATGCCTCCAACCACTACTGCCCACCCAGAAGCTTTGTCCAGGAACATCATGAGTCTCCTGCTTATGATGCATCATAAGTCTGCTCCACCAAAAAAGTCCCCCTCAACCAAGAGTTCCATGTGGGAGTGGTGAAAAAAGAAAGATTTAAAATCAAAGAGACCTAGTGTTGCATCCCAGCTCTGTGACCTTAGGCCTGTGTTGTCCAGTATGGCAGGCACCAGCCCCATGTGGCTATTTAAATCTAAATTAATTAAAATTAGATAACATTAAAAATTTAGTTCCTCGGTAACACTGGCCACAATTTAGGTGTCCAGTAGCCACGTGGGGCTAGTGGTTTCCATACTGGACAGCGCAGAGATAAAATGTTCCCAATACAACTGAAAGTTCTATTGGACAGCACTGCCGCAGACAAGTCACTTAACCTCTATGGAGCCTCAATTTACTCATTAGTTAACAGCAAGTCAGTTGGACTAGATGGTACCTAAGGTTCTTTCTTCTTCTGAAAATTTTGGAAAGTGGAGAATCTATGCCTGTTCCCTTTAAAGCTCTAGAACATGACTGGTTTACTAGTCATTAGAATAGAAAATGGCCTGAGAAAAAGGACTACAGAAGTTTAACCACTCAATAAGCTCAGGAAAGGGAGGAAGTTGGCTTTGGCACAGTACCATGCAGGTTCTGGCTGTGCTAAAGACACATCTGCCCCTTCCCCTGCAGCTGTACTCCCCTCTCAAACCTTTCCCCAGCTTCAGAAAAAATATTCAGCTCTTTGAGCCTGCTCTCTGCTAGGAGACAGTTGGCTAATATGATCAACTAAATACCATTTCATTTTAGCATTGATGCCTAAAGGGTCCAACATCACAGCTCAGCCTGCTGTAGGGCAAGAGCACAAGGCAGGATTTAGCAGAGCTCAGAGCTAGCCCTTGACCTGTCACTGCCTGGAACCTTTGGCAAATCACCTGCTGGGGCACAGTTTCCTCATGTGTAACATGATGTAAGTCTTGGACTCCAAGGACATCTCTGACTCCAAGATTCTAGATTGTAGCATTAGGTTTTCCAAACCAACAATAGGCCTGTGGGGAAGTTGCATTTTCAAGGTAGAAGAAGAAGTTTGCATTGGCCTTTGGAGGGACTAACTAGACTGTCCCTGGAGAGATGGGGAGGGTCTCGTGGAAGAGGGGCATTCCCCTCCTCGAAGCCTTAGGCTAGGTAGTACAGAACAATCTTCCCTGTTCTGACTGAGTTCCCTCCTGGTGATGAGTCACATGGCAGAAAAGGTGTGCCGGTACCTGCCTGCCATGTCTGGGAAATGGAATTCCTTATATGGCATTTGTTTTCCTGATAGGTGATATGTTCCTGGACATAAGCTCATTTTAAGTCGGTTCTTCAGGTGACTTGCAGACAATGTTTGTTTTGTTTTCTTTCACAAAATATTGCCTCAAAGGTTACAGCCTTTTCACTGGGAAGTTTCTGGACACATCCAGCTGCCACAGCTTCTAATGCCATAGAAATCACTCAGATTGAGGGACCAAAGCTAGGGTCACAAAGTCCCCTTCCCCTCCCACAAATATCCCCATATTTTCTGAGAAGAGGGCATCATCAAGAGCAGGAGGGTAGACAACCAAAGCCCTACTGTAGCCAATGACTTAGCGTTCTGTGTCCAGGGTTGTGTGGATACAGAGCCTCACATGTGGTCTTCCCACCCTTACGTCCCTCTTCTCACGGCACATGGACTGCTGCAGTGCAGAAAGACTTGGCATCTCCATGCTGGCTGAGCAAATACAAAGATTGGAGGGCATCCTGGTAGGGAGACTGGGGTAAGCATGGCCCTGGATCATGAGGGCAGTTCACTCTGCCACGGACCATACACCAGGCCTTCTGCCTGCATGCCCCCCAGCAGAGAATACTAGCCTATGTTAACTGAAGTCCAAGATGCTCCAGCCCCTGGTAATAAAGACTGTTAACCTGCTTGCCTGATCCTGGAGTTTCCCCATACCCTGTGTGAGGGCCAGTTATGTGTCAGGGACACGGTATGTGCCTTCCCACATTGTCTCTAAGCCTTACAACCACCCTGCAAGGTAGGTACTATTATCTTCCCTACTTTACAGAAGAGGAGAGTGAGGGTCAATGACTGACCCAAGGCTACCAAGCAGGCATGTGGCTGAGCTGGGACTACAGCCAATTCTGGGAGGCTTCAATACCCACACTCTGGTTCCCCAAAGACTGGAGTCCTCCTAATAATGGATGAGTTTAAGGGGCAGCGATTGAGAAGTCTGAGGAAAAGCCTTAAGAGAGGGGATATATTAATTTCTTAGCCGCTGTAAAAAATTACCACAAACTTAGTGGCTTAAAACAACACACATTGGGACTTCCCTGGTGGCACAGTGGTTAAGAATCCGCCTGCCAATTCAGGGGACACAGGTTCAAGCCCTGGTCTGGGAAGATCCCACATGCCTCAGAGCAAGGAAGCCTGTGTGCAGCTACTGAGCCTGCGCTCTAGAGCCCACGAGCCACAACTACTGAGCCCGCATGCCACAACTACTGAAGCCCATGCGCCTAAAGCCCATGCTCCACAACAAGAGAAGCCACCGCAATGAGAAGCCTGCATACCGCAAGGAAGAGTAGACCCCGCTCGGCGCAACTAGAGAAAGCCCGTGTGCAGCAACAAAGACCCAACGCAGCAAAAAAAAATTAATTAATTAATTAATTTTTAAAACCCCACATATTTATTCCTTTAGGGTTCTGGAAGCCAGACGTCTGAAATCAATTTCACTGGGCTAAGGTCAAGGTGTCAGCAGAGCTGGTTCCTTCTGGAGGTTCTAGGGAAGAATCCATTTCCTTGCCTTTTCTAGCTTCTAAAGACCACCTTCATTCTTTCTTCGCATCACGCCAACCTCTTGCTTCAGTCCTCAACATCTCCTACGTCCTCCTTTGACCTTCTTGACTTCCTCTGGTAAGCACCCTTGTGATTACATTAAGGGGGCACTCAAATAATCCAGGATAATCTCCCCCTCTCAAAGTCCTTAACTTAATCACACTTCCAAAGTCTCTTCTGCCAGATGAGGGAACCTATTCACAGGTTCCAGGGATCAGGACATTGGGAGGGGGAGACATTTATTCACTAACACAGAGGATTTCTCACTTCCCTTGAGAACTTGGAATAGTTCTGAGAAGTATGTTTGGGTTTCCTCCTTTACCTCTTCTCAGCTCTTCTCTCCTCCCCTTGGATAAGAAGCAGGTGTGCAGAGATCCCAGGGGTCATGAAGGAGTAAGAGGAGAAGACCCCAGCTTAGAGGCTCTGGGCACATGCAGCCATGTCTCTCCTTGCCCCTTCATACCACATTTCCCCCACGGCGGTGGTGGTAGGAGAGCGAAAGGACAATGTTATCATGTAGCTGGTGGCCAGAGGGTTGCTACATTGGCTTTGTCGACCTGGTGAGGCTTCTCACATGGAGGAGTCCCCCATTCTTTCCAAACTGCCTCCCACCCTGACACTCCTGCCGGGAAAAGAGCACCTGTTTGCTTTAACTACTTAGTGCCCCACTGTACTTGGACAGTGTCCTGTGTCCCTTCATGATCTACACAAAGCCCTGCAAGATGAAATTCCTGCACATATTTCCCACCTCAATTCATGCCACTCCCCTCATGTGTTCTAGCCACACTGATACGGTTGACAAAAGGGAATGTTTGTGTTTCAGCAGAACCTTTTTACTTTTTTCCCTGGTACTGTTTGATGTCTGCAGTGGCTCTAGCAGTAAACTTATGTTAGAGTCAGGGTTTCTACAATGCATAGGTTTTCTCTGAAAACACAGACCAGCCCCCTTACAGAGTTCTTTTATATATATATATATATATATATATATAAACTACACACTAATATATAAGCTAGTATCTTTAGGTCACTCAATGTTGCAGCTGGAGACCATTAGAACGGCTTCTTCCTTCAAAGACTAATACATATTTTGCAAAATTGCTTTTGCACCACTATCCAAAAAACTGTGTGTGGTCAGAGGGTGGTTAATATTATCTTCACTTTATAGATGGGAAGACAATCTCACAAAAGAAAGTCAAACGACTTTTAAACGATAGTCCCAAGACAGAACTCAGTCTTTCTGACTCAGAGTAGACTACTTACTCCTCTCTCGGTGTGTGAGTCTTAGGGCCTTGAAGATAAATTGGTAAGGTACCTTGTAAAGGAAGAAAGCAAACACAGAGGTCTGTAAAATGACGAGTAGCACAAATTGCCCGCTGTGAATTGGATGCTAATTGAACACAATTTAAAAAATACATCACTGCAGGGCTTAGCCTGGCTGAAGGAGGTAAAACGTCAGAGGGTGAGCGCTTCCGGGGAACTCCAGCCCACCTGGCTTACTGCTTTCTGCGCGCATGTGCTCTGTACCCTTCACCCCCTTCCAGGCACTTTACCTGCTTGCCCCTCCAACTCCACACTCTGATCCAGAGGTCAGGAGGCAACAGCTGAGGCCCCTGGAAGATGGGAAGGGAGAAAGGTACCTGAAACATCTCCTCTCCATCCCCCACCCAGTCCTCACAGCCCTTCTGCAAGTACTTGATTAACCTTGCCCAGGTAGTCTCTGGATTTTCAGTAAACTTGGGCCAGTAGCTGAATGCTATGTTTTCTGTCTGTGCTTTTCCTTGTTTCTAATGCCTAGATCATAGATGCGAGAATGGGCGCTGCTCTCTGATAGATGGGCTCCAACCCTCCCATCATCTTGGGCCGGTCAAAAATTTTCTGAGCCTTAGTTTTCTCATCTGAACAACTGAAATAATGATGGTACCCACGTTTCAGGGATCATAAAGAGGATTAGTTAAGATAATGTGTAATTCAGAGTAGTTTCTCAATAAAGTAGAGGTATCATTGAGTTCATTATGCCTGCCATCTCAAATATAGTAATGCTCACTAGACATTTGTTCAATAATTGAATGAATGATACATAAAGTCAAGATAAATCATGGCACCCACGTTGCACACATGAACCAGAGCTCTGGAACTCAAGTCCTGGCATACTACTCTCCCTTCTCAGGGATAATTTTAATCCTCAGGACCCACATATAATGGTCATTGCAGGGCAAATGTGGATTGGCAGTAATGACTCATTAAGCCTCCAGGAGGATCCAGGAGCGCTTTTCCTGACCGGGCTACAACTATTAATAGGTCTCAAACAGTATTTTAAAAATAGTTTCAAATAGAAAACACCAGTAGTAGGGATATTATTTCATTAGACTTTGTCTCCTTTTATTTATCTGTATTTATGTATATGCCTGAATACAGCATACTGAATTTAATACCATATAGTTCCTAGGGTGGGTCACAATCCAAACACGTTGAGAGACACTGTTTTTAGTATGGGCGTAGCCTTGGCTGAATCTTCATAGAGCAATAGTTACTGGTGATCGTCCATTTTCATGACTTTTTTGGATTATGTATTTTGACAGGAGGAAATAGCAACAATGAGTGTGAATATGAGAACCCAGAGTTTGGGGAAGACATGTTCTCATGCTCCCCGCCTCAGTCATCCCATTTCTTCAGGGAGCAGATTTAATGGTACATTTTAATGAGTGAAATCACTGAGTGCTTGATGCCTGGGAGGTTGAGATCAGTGGAATACGTACGTCAATAGCTGCTTGCTGGCAATGCCTCTGCCCTTGTGTGCGGCACAGGCTGGACTTTAGGGAAAGATCACAGAACACAGCGTTCTCCTAAATTTCTTGCCCTGAAAACCATATCTCCAACTCAGCTCCTGACATTTCCTGAGTTGTGTGGGAGCACTTGCTGTACACAGGGAAAGACTCTGAGCAGGAAAAGGGACCCTGTGGGGAGCTAAGAAACATGCAAGCATCCTTACAGGAAATCAATTACCTCTCCTAGCAATGTCAACAATCATTGCATGCAGTACCCCAATTCAGAGATAAGGACTCATGCTGGTTTGCGTTAGACAGAACCTAAGGGAATAATAATAATACCACCTTTCAGGGATCATAGAGAGGACTCACTACGTTAATATGAAATATAGGGTAGGTGATGATGAGAAATGGTGAAGGCAGCTTTCTCAGCGTAAAGCAGTATGATGCTGTGGAAAGAGCAGTGGCCCAGGAGTTAGAATGCCTGGCCTGCAGTTCTAACTCCACCACTAACCAGCTGGGTCTCCTTGACACGCCATAACCTCTCTGGGCTTCAGCTTCCTCATCTGTGAAATGAAAGACTTAGTATAGATCATGGCGTAAAGTGAGGAGAGGGTGCAGCAACATCATTATTTAAATCAGATAACTGTTTATTCATTGAAAAACTTATAAGAAGGCTCCACCTAGATTACTCGTATGGTAGGCAGAATTCTAAGATGGGCCCCAAGATTCCCAGTCCCAGGGTACACACACTTTCTCCTAGTTATTCAATCAGACACTAACCTGAGTACTGCTGTGGAGGAATTTTGGAAATGTGTTTAAGATTCCAAATCCACTGAACTCAAGATAGGGATATTATCTGGGTGGGTGTGACCTAATCACATGAGCCCTTTAAGAGTGAGTTTGTTCTGGCTGATGGTCAAAGATGACAGCAGAGATCTGAAGCACAAAAAAGATTCCACGCATAATTGATGGCTTGAAGATGAAGACGACTACCTTCTTCAAGGAATGTAGGTGGTCTTTAGGAGCCAAGAGCAGCCCTCTAACAGCCAGCAAGGAAACAGGGACTTCGATCCTATGACTACAATGGGAGTGAACTTGGAGGTGGACTTTTCCCCAGAGCCTCTGGATGAGAACTCAGCCCAACCAACACCCAGAGTCCAGCCCTGAGCAGAGAACTCAGTCATGCTATGCCAGACTTCTGACCTACAGAACTGTGAGCTACTAAGATAGATGACATTTTAAGCTGCCAGATTTATGGTGATTTGTTATGCACCACAGAATACCAATACACTCCCCTCATCCTATGGTGGCTGGCAAGGACCTCCGCAGAACACCATCTTCTGAGGAGCCCTTTGGAGACCTCAGAACTGGATTGTCCTGCCATCCCTCTTGGCTCCAAGTTCCTATATTTCCCCATTCTACTTCTCTGAGAGCAGCTTTATGAAAATCATATTTTAAGCTATGAGCTATAGGAAGTCTTCATATTTTTTGGTCTAGTGACCTAGGGACTGTAAAAAAAGAAGTGAGAATTGCTAAGCAATAACTGTGTAAACACAGAGCAGGGAAATAGACATTTTCAGGTTTTGAGTAGTCTGATGAAATTGAAAACTTATTGGTACTCAGTAGAAGCAAGTTATGTATTACACCTGGGCAGGCAGCTGACTGGATGAGGCAGTTTACCTTCTTCCTAGGGCTCTGAGACTGTCAGAGTCTCGCTTGTTCTTCTGGTCACCGAACGAGGAAGTTATAGCGAAGGTATTACATTCAGAGCAGCCAGCCCACCTAGGCCACTCACAACAAGTAAAGAACGAGAAGAACTTGGCCTAGGAAACTGGTGGAGTCCATCTGTATCCGTTGGGTTGTTCCCTTTGAATGTTCTCTGGCGCAAAGGAGGAAATTCATGAGTGACTCTAAATCTCACCAGTGTTCCAACGAAAACAGGAATATTGCCTGTGGAAACACTTCCTGACTCGGAAAAATAGTTATGACCTCTAAGACCCTAGTTATCCCCATCATGTCCCCGTACTCCCTTGGTGAAATTCCTTTTTCAATACGGAGAGATCGCATAACAGAGTCTTAGCGCTGCACTTATTTGCTGTATGTCTTAGATAAGTTGCACAACTTCTTTGAGCCTCTGTTTCCTTATCCGCAGGGGTTAATAAGCGTGCCTTACTAAATAACAGTGCTTACTTCATAGAGTTCTGTTGAAAATTACACAAGATACTGTACACAAAAGATCTCGTACAATATTTAATAACGATCAATATAGTAGTAGTAGTTATATTTTTATTATCATTTGTCCTTAACAGTTTCCAAATGTAAGCTCTATTGGAATTATTTCTTCCCTTCTGGGGAAACTTAAAAATCCTGCCTCTGGCCTGGTACTTATTCCTGCAGGATTCATGGAGTACCTATATTATGGCCAGGGCTCTCCTAGTAACCAATGCCAATGACCTGCAAGAAATAACCTTTATTCTCTAGAGCTTATATTTTTATATCAAAAAGGTATTTAGATAATATAAGCATAATGGGATAAGTTAAAGTCCCTAACAAACTACAAATTGCTATGCAATCTTCAGTATCATTATTATTATTGATATTATTATCATTGTTTGTACTATGAGCATCAACAGAGTAACCACAGGATTAGATGTTTAATAAGTATTCTTAGAACTTAGAACGGGTAAAGTTCAATGTGAACCTGTAGAGTCAGAAAGATCCTGTGTAGGGTGGGCAGGCAAGGATAGTGCCTGAATTGCTCCTTGGAGGGGTGGGCGGAATTGGGTAGACAGAGGGAAGAACAGCTCGGTAAGATCCTTGAAGTTGAGGCTGACCACAGTGTGATCAGGGTGACTGAGAGGTCTGGCATGTCAGAAACTGAAAGCTTTTGCTGGAGCATTGAAATTGAGAAGCTTCTGTAGGTAAAGGAGAGGTTGTTTTAGAAAGCTTGAGTATCACATTTGAGTGATGGGGACTTAGCATTCAAACAGTTAATAGGAAACCATTTATGTTGTATAATAAATGGATCACGGCAGGTGGGGATTAGCATTTGATGCCTAATCTCAGGACTAAACAGCAGTATGCAGGCTGGGTGCTCTGCAGGGAGGACTGCGGGCAAGAAGTTAGCAGGAAGCTGCTCTCAATTGCCTCCCTCCAGAAGTGAAGAGCTTTTCTAGGACAGCTCTTCTCAAACTACAGTGTGCACTCAACCCCCCTGGGGATTTTGTTAAAATGCAGATCATGACTGAGTGTCTGCATAGAGTATCTCCCAGGTGATGCTGATGCAACTGGTCCAGTCTGTACTACAATTTGAGTAACAAGGACCTAGACTAAAAGAGTCACAGCAGATATGGAGAGAAAGAGGTGCGTGCATCAAAGGAAGATTTGGTAGAAGTTAGATGAAGTACTGATACATGCTACAACATGGATGAAACTCCAAAGCAGTGTGCTCAGTGAAAGAAGTCAGACACAAAAGAACACATACTACATGATTCCATAATGTCCAGTAAAGGCAAATGCATAGAGACAGAAAGTAGATTAGTGGTTGCCTAGGGCAGCGTGGAAAAAGAAGTGACTGTACATGGGCATGGGGATTTTTCAGGGATGATAAAAATGTTCTAAAATTAGATAGTGGTGATAGTTCTGAAACTTTGTAAATATACTAAAATTAATTGAATTGTTTCTTAAAGTAGATGAAATAGGTGGTGTGCAAATAAAGCTATTAATTTTTATTTTAAGAAAGTTTCAGTAGAAGTTTGTGTTTGAAACATAGGAGATAAGAGACGGGAAACAACACAAGAAAAAGCTGATATGTTAAGCCTGTGCCATAGATACGCTGGCCCTTGCTCTCTTGATCCCTCACCTGAAAGCAGTGAGCCTGGAGGGGCTCAGATCTGAGCTCAGAGCTATCCCAGGCATTTTAGACCCATACAAAACTAGAAAAAGCCCTCTTAGTAACTCAGATCCCAGCTTGGTTGTAACTACCTTCACGGCAGGGTCAATCAGGTTAGTAATCTAAACAACGTATCAAGGAAAAAGACAGAAATCATTAGAAAATATATAATGTAATAATATACTCATCCATTAAGTTTTAAATACTTATTCTCTATTCAGACCACAGTAATATCTCTCAGATTGAAAAACTATCTATCTTTAGGTTTCTGAGCACAAAATTGCACCTAGAAATCGCATTGCTTTTTACCACAATCTATCTGTATACAGCACTAGAACCTGAAGATTCTAGGTCAGTGTGGTTCCAGACCAGCAGCATCAGTATCATCTGAGAACTTGTTAGAAACACATCTTAGGCTCCACTCTAGACTTAAAGAATCAGAAACAGAGGGTGGAGCCCAGCAATCTAAGCCCTCCAGGTGATTATGTGCATGATAATGTTTAAGCAACACTGCTCTAGGTCATGCCCTATATGTATTTACCAGCCTCAGTTGGGAAATGATGTCAATTCAAAGACAAGAGCTACTGTGCTGTGAAGGCAGAAGTTATGATGGCAAATACAGAGCACAAGGGCAACCACTTCCATCTTCCCCATCTATGCCAATAACCACTAATTAATTACTGCATTTTTCACAATGAGCCTTAGTAGCAAGGGCTTTTAGTCAGTTTCCTATTTAGAAATCTGAGAGGAAACAACCTTACCAAAGTCCTGAACTAATGTGGAGTTGGGTAGAGAAGGCAGAAGTAGATTAGAAACTGTAACATGGAAGAATTTGGCAAAGAGTGAGAACCCAATACAGTATCACTGATTCCCCAAGGTTTTGGGTGGCATGGAGGAAATATAGAAGTTCCTATTCCCCAAGCTGAAGAACATATACTGAAAGACTGGTAGATCAAACATGGCCTGGAGGTCAAACAAATAAATCCACAAAGTGTCCATACTTCAAATCCAAAATGAATGGCAAAGTACCAGATGTTAACATGAGGTCCCAAAAGTCCAGGTGGGATCAGCCACATCTGATAGAAACCAATACAGGTTGCCTGTGACCAGGTGGGATAAACACAACTCAGCAGAGGTCAGAGAGGATCCTGAGGACAGCTCAGTCCAAAGACCCCTCTCCCAACTGCCATGTTCAAGAAAAATAAGCTTCCCCCTACCAGAAGAGAAGGGAAGAAGGGGAGGTAGAAGGGGGTTTCCTTGAGGAAAGAAATATGGTCCTGATAGGGAGTTTGAACTCTTATATTACCTAGTGTTTACTCAAAGAAGACAATTTTAAATTGGGAGATTGGGTCATCTTTGAGACTTGTGAGCTAGACAGCAATCTTAGAACAGTTGCAGGAAACAAAGTTTAAATTTTGGGCAAGCATCTGATTTATAACTGTTCATAAAGCTTTCAAAATATATCGATTCAGATTTTTTTTATCCTTAGGTGAGTCCCTTCTGGTTCAGCTAAAACAAGTGGGGGTAGGAGGCAGAAGCAAAGGTTGGCCAAGCCTTGGAGAGTTGACTGGCTCCAGGTTGCAACACGAGGTGCCCTTGTCCCACTTCAGAATGCTTCCCCTTCAGCCCAAAATGTTTCGACAGTTAGTGCCATTTGTTCCAGTCACATCTCACAGCTGGTAACTGGAGAAGGTGAACATGTGCTTCCAATATTCACTTTTCATAGACTCATTAGGTCAAAGATAGTCTGGCCAAACCCTCTCATTTTACAGATGAGGAAACCAAGGTCAAAGAAGCTAAACTAAATGACTCATGAGCTGTAGACAAGGCTGGACCTGGGATCCAAATTGCTCCACCTCCCTGTCTACTGCTCTTTCTAACACACCAAGCTGTTCATAAACCAGAAGTGATCAATTCCACACATGGTAGCCATATATCAAAACCCAAAGATTCAAAGCACCCATTTATGTTTGCTTCCCTTTTTCCTGCATTTGTTTTGAGAGATGTGAAGAGTTTCCTGATGAAAAGCTATTCTGAGAGAAGCAGAGATGAAGCCTTCATGATCTATGGCTGCCAAAGTTAGCTTCTTCACAGTTGTACCAGCACATTGGAGGCTGTGTGGCAGCCAAGCTGTCTTTGGTGCTGTATTAAGAGGTGTAAGTGTCTAGAATTCTGCAATTCAAAAGGACCTTCTGGATGGCAGCTGCCTCCTCTGAGTCTTTGAAGGACCACCCTGGTTTGACTGAAGGAGAACTTTGCATGTGTCATGGGGCATGACTTTCAAGGAGGGCCAGAATCCAAAGTCTTGACTGGTCCATGAGAATGTCAACGCACCTCAGACGGGATTTGGTACATATCTTATTTCTTCCATCCTCTAAAGAATTTTGTCTTAATTTGTATGGGAAGTAACATGGAAATCAAAGCAACTACCTGGATAATTTGATCCAAACTCACATGCTTGCTTTAAGTCTCCTGGAATGACTATTCGTGAATTGACTCAACTCTGAGTGTTATCTGTTACTGTGAAATACATCTCACGGGAGCTGTGCCTGGCTCAGGGTTCAGATTTGGAAGCCTACCTGCAACTCACATACAAAGTGACAAGAACCTTGCCAGTCACTCAGAACAAAGGATCTCCCAAACCCCTTCTTTGTCAGAGGCACTGAGAGAACCATCTCCTTAAATTGCATTTTCAACACTGATTTTATTGTGGGTTGCTACTTTTATATGTTTTTAAAACTTTCTCTCCATGTATAGGGTCTCCTCCTCCATAATAATAGCTGGAAGAATAACAAACATGGATAATTTTCTCTTTTAATTCTTGGGCTATGTGCCTGACTCCTACTGGCTCTAACATGAGGCAATCAAATAAATTCCATAAAGTTTACACCAAGTCTTGCTTGTTATCTGCTATTAACTATTTAATTTATGATTATTTTTGACATAGAGACGATGTGTATCTAGCTGTGGTATAAACGCTGATTCTAAAGACATCTTTGCTATCAATTAACATGTTTCACCATTTCCAGAACTTGAAGAGTTGTACAATGTTGTATCTGTCTAATGGTAAAGTCTGTAGGTATTTCAACATCAAAAGTTCCTCAGCAAATGGTAATATTGCCTTGCTGATGCCTAGCATTTCAATTTCAAATTCTCAGATTGGTCTAAATAAAACTTTCAAACCTTTCTCTCCCCTGACCTATATATTCCTCCTTGTTTTCTAGAAATGAGAAAAAAAATACACACATATGCAGATCTCATCTCCTTCCTTTGTCTCTCCTACTGCTTATGCCTTTACTCTACCCATTAACGCTGGGTGAGCTAGTTGTCTTTACTCTCATCTTACTCCAAGTCCTTGGAAGGCAGTTTGAGAAGGTTGATCTGGAGGTCACAGGGAGGCAAGCAGTACACATTTGCTCTAGAGCGCAGATTTCCTAGATACAAGTAACCTCATCTGCTCACTTGGATCGTCCTTCCAAAAACACAATCAAGGTTTTTGATGAGTATTGTGGAGCAGTTGTTAGCTCACAGCCACTAGCAGATGGGCTTCCTGGCATCTTTGTGCCTGGTGGGCTGAGTCCTTGGAAGAGATAGCACCATGAAAGAGAGAAGAGAGAAGAAAAACCATCCTAGGATATCAGCTCCGAACCCCCATGGTGAAGGGTTACATACCACTATCTGCACTGGTGGCAAATAAGCAGGTGCATTTTATGTAAAAATACTTTCTACCAGATTTTTCATGGACGACATTATTTGCACAACTGAAGCTTTTTAAAAAATCTCGACTCTGAATGATTTTTCACACGAGAACCATATACTTACAGAATTTAGAGCTAGGAAAGATCTTGCTCTTATCTAGCTGAGCACTCTCATTTTAACAAAATGGAAACTAAGTCCAAAAAGTTTAAGTGGTTTTCCCAAGTTCCTAGACTAGAGGAGCCACGGTTAGAACTAACTGAACTTTATAAGCATAATTCTTTAAAAAAAACAAACAAAACCCATTGTTTTAATTATTTGTAAAGCAATACATGTTGAGAGAGAGGCAGTATTTGATAGCACACAATAGAGGCAGTCTATCATAATGGAGTTAAAAAAAAAGACAACAGGCCCAAATGGAATGGCTTATGCTAAGCCCCACATCACCAAATCAAGACTTAATTATAGTTTGGCTCCCCCAGAAATGGACTCTTAAACCAGTCAACCAGGAATCACCTGATCAGCACTAGCCAGGTACTCTAAGTGATAGAGCCCTTCTGTCCCCTAAAGGAAAGTAACATTGCAATAACCAACTCACTTTTGCCGAGTATAACTTCCTTGTTCCTGCTTCCTTCTTTCATTTTGTACGGCTCTTTGGAGTTTTTGTCTGTCTGCTAGATTGGATGCTACCTGAAACATGAATCATTGAATAAAGCCAATAAGATCCTTTTACTGAAAAGCATCGATAGGCTTTGGGGTAAGCATATCTAATTTCAAGGCTCAGCTCTACTATGCTTTAACCATGTATCCTTGGGGAACTTACTAGACCTCTCTTACCCTCAATTTCCTCATCTGTAAACATTTGGCTAATAGTAGCATAGCAGACAGTTAGTAATATAACCCATCCCTTCCTTATTTGTAACAGAATTCTGATCCTGATGACAAGAGGGGACAATTCCTACTGTCCATAAGGAAGCCTGGGGCAATTTTGATGCATATCAATGCAAATTCCTTATAAATAATTTTATTGGTAGCACTGTCTGGATGGGGGCTTGAAAATGTTTTTTCTCTGGCTCAAATCTGCTCTCACAACTCTGATTTTTTTAAGTTCTCTACCTTCTTTCTCCATATGCTCCAGGGAGGCAACAAAGTTTGAAGGCAATGAAGCCAACCATGGTGGTCCCTTTCTCCTCTCAATGGATGGTTGGCGTAGGCGTGGGCATGTGAAGCAGTTGTGTGTACTGTCTTGGGAAGTGCGAGGCTTCTGGGAAAGGTTTACAACAAGAGATACATTGGGAAAGAGACAGGATGTTGCCACTTGTGGATGTGACAGGCAGTCATCTTGGGGCTATGAGGGGAGCTTGCTTAAGGACCACCTGCCATGCTGACAATGGCAGAGCAAAAAGACTGAAATACCAGATCTTGAGGTTTCTGAGTTTATCATCCATGGAGCCATTCTACCATGGAATTTCTTATAATCTAAGGTAATAAAGCTCTGTTGTTTAAGCCAGTCTTGTGTTCCTTATAGCTGAATGCATCCCAACTAGAACAGTAGTTCTTATAAGGTTATTCTGAATAGTAAATGATAAATGCAGTATGGGAAATAGCATATGATCAAGCACAAAGAAAGAAATATTACTTGTCACTATTGTGGTAGTTATTTTTATAGGAGAATATGAAGTGAAAATAAATATCTCCCACACTTCCTCATCCTATTCTCTAGTAATAAAAACTTAATAATGTCTTATGTATCCTTACATCAATTTTTTTTTTTTGCAGTATGCGGGCCTCTCACTGTTGTGGCCTCCGGATGCGCAGGCTCAGCGGCCATGGCTCACGGGCTCAGCCACTCCGCGGCATGTGGGATCTTCCCAGACCGCGGCACGAACCCGTGTACCCTACATCGGCAGGCGGGCTCTCAACCACTGCACCACCAGGGAAGCCCCTTACATCAATTTTAAAAAATCAAAAATAAAATACTATGTATACTGTTTTTTCAATTTCAAGAGTTTTCCTAAAAGATATGTTGATGCCCAAAGTAACTTGCCAACCCAGTTGGAAATTACCTTTAATCCCCAAGAGTGTGTTTCACTAAATAATCTTCCAAAGATTTGGAAATATTGCCTTCTAGCTAAAAACATTTGGTTTTTCAAAAGTTTCCTTTTAAATGTAGAAAAAAAGAAAATTCTTAGAAATGGCAAAGGACATAAAGAACCAGCATAGACTGCCCTTGCGCACATTAAGGGTTAGTTCCTAAGAGCCATGGCCTGACACCCTGACAGGAGATTTTTGTTGGAACCGAGTTTTACAGTATCTGTGGAAGTAGAGTGGCAGTTACGCTATGGGACTGTGTCAATGACTGGATCTGTTTCCAAGGGCATGTCATGCTAAATCAAAAGACCATCCAGACACATCCTGCAGCTCTTGTCCTCTAAGGACCATATGCTGTTCCCTGTGGTAACATGGGCCACAGAAATTCAACCGAAGTTCAAGAGACCCAAGAGGAAATCACCAAGCAAAGTGGGTGAGAAGAGGCTGAATGTCAGCCCAAATCTCCTCCAGAAATGATGGGCAGTCAGGGAGCATTTCTGACTGATGAATGAGATGCAAAACAACGAGGATCCAAGATCTTTTCAGATCTCTTTCTTCCCTTGGAATTTGTAATAACTATTCCTTCTGAGCTCTATGGGCCATGGAAGCATAAAAATGCTTATCCACTGACAGGAGTAAGGGAAGTGATTAAAAATTCCCCAGAAGTTCAGACCTGTCCAGAAACTTCCTGTTTCTAAAATATGGTTGGGGAAGCACTTCTTGACACTTTAATGGGGGGAAAATCTGCTATTTGGGTAGAAACGTGGTGTAGTGTGACTTTGGAGTTAAGTCAAAGGTTCTCACCCCAGCTGCATTTTAGAATCACACAAGAAGGTTTGTTTAAATGCTGACACCAGGACCCTACCCCAGGCTACCAGTTAAATCAGGATCTGTGGGACTGGGGTTCAGGCATACGTAAGCAGGTAGGTATTTAAGCATGTGTACATGAGTTTTCTGTTTCCCAACTGAGTCCAGGGGTGAGAATTTACTGAGTTAGGCCTGGAATTAAATCCTGGCTCCCCACCTTCTAAACTATGTGACCACAGACACATTATTTCCTCTCTAGGCCTCAGTTTCCTCATTTGTAAAGTGGGGATTACAATAGTATAATAGATTAAATAATGCATGTAAAAGACTTAGCCTAAAACTCGATAGGCCACATCAGGTCCATCCTCTCTATACGGGACTGTCACTGCATCCCCCTGCAGAGTGAGGTCTGCACTAGCAGAAAGAACCAGTAGGTGCAGCAAGTACTGGGAGAGTTCATTAAGAAAAGAAAGTGCCACTTTCTCTTATCTGGCCCATCTGTTGAGCTTGTGAATTCCTGGAAGAAAGGAAGTGTCTTGAAATTGCCACTTAAAATGAGTGCATCAAAAAGGATTCCACAATGAGGCCAAAAAATCCTTCTCCACCTCTTCTCTCCACTGGCAGTCAAACGGGAAGATGATGAAAAGGCTACCACGCCCTGCTGTGGACACTGGCCAACCTGTTACAAATGTTCATAGGCAGTAAACAACCATCGTGTTGACCCCGACACAAAAGATGCAGAAAAGCAAGGACCAGTATTCACCTGACACCAAGCATGACCAGTGAGGCTCCGCCTAAAACAGGCCAGGATTTCCATAAGATTACAACTCTGAATGTTGTCGCCACCACTATACTTAGGATCCCTGGAGCTGGGGACTGTATTTTTAAACACTAGCTACCACTTATTGAATGCCTTCCAAGTACTAGGCGTGCATATATATATAATTTATCTCATTTAATATTTATAATATTTAAGGGAGGCAATGCTATCCCCCCACTGTGAAGAGGAGAAACCTAAGGCTTAGGAAGAGGAAAAACTTGTCAAATTCACGTAAATCAAGAGGATGACCAGATTTGAACCCAAGTCTGTGTCTGGCTCTAAAGATTTTATATTTCAGGCCTAAAAAATTGTCTGGCATATGGTACACCTTAATGTTTGATGAATGAAGCAAGTTGTTTTTTCCCAGAAGAAAAGCAAAAGAACTCAATGTCAGCATCAATATCATCTTCATAATCTCTACCAGCCTTTAGTGATTTCTTCTGAACCACAGTCAGGAACAAACCCACCTAAAGGCAGCAGAGGTCTCCCCAAGTTTGCTATGGATTTTTTTAATCAACCTGAAAAACACTAGGCTTAGTGACTCATAATTTTGTTTGAAACATGAAGGTGAAACTAATACATGTGTACCTGTCTTATCTCCCCAACTTGACTGTAAGCCCCCGAAAACAGAATTAGGCATAATACATCATACATTATCCCATAAGCCTAAGAAGACATACGTGTCATACTTGAGAAATGCTCAAGGGCTGGCTAAAATCCTACTGTGAACTCGGCCTCCTCTCAACATTTTTATCCATGTGGAATAAAATTAGAATGAACACTCAGGATAGACTAGAAGGAGAGAAGAAGTCACAAATGGCAGCATGAGGCATGGATGTAAAAGGGCAGAGCAGCCCTCCCTGCCTCTAAGCTGTGATGGTGGTGGAAATCTTAATTAATTCCATGTCTAAATGTCTACTCATCTCTAGCACACCTCACAGGCCCCGCACCTTCTCATTTGCTGTCTCCAAAAATACACCTTTGGTTAAGTAAGTTCTACAATAGTGGGAGGGACAGGAAAAGGAAGCAGGCCATAGTCCACGAACACAGACAAACTTGGAAGCATTGGATCACAGGAAATTTAAACTTAAAGCTCCTTAGAAAGTACAGAGTTAAGCCTCTCAGTTTCACAGACAAATGAACTAAGACGTCACATCAAGAATTGATGGCTATACAACCAACTAGTGCCAAGGCGAGAACTTGAGCCCTGGCTCCTGACTCCCAATCCTCTGCTGTTTTGACTTCCCTAGGCTGCCTCTTTAAAGAATCAGTAAGGGAAGAGCCTACAGGCTGCCTGGGAAAAGTCGGGAGGCTGCCCAGAAGTTGGGTTGGTGAGGGCAGTGCGGACAAAGAAGCCAAGCACAGGCTTGCCTAAGATACTACACAAGTGGGTCCAGTCTGGCCCTCCTGGGGCCATGATTTCCCCTGCACACACAGTCAGAGCAAGGGCCATTCAACTGCTCACTTCAAGCAGAGGTATTTCTGACCATGTGACCTTGGCTTTGTTAGCTGCTGCAAGGATGCAGTAAGCTGACCAATCACAGTCACGAAAACCTAAGAATTCAAGTTTTCAGAAATCAAAGGCCTCCTAGTTCCATATAATCAGATCTAGAGAGAAAAGAATGGTTTTTGGATTCTGAACTTTTCAAATTAATCAGGAAAAGACATTTATGATGCCAACACACATGTAACTAGTCTTCCTTACAGCCTGATAGCAAGAAAAGGAAAAGAAGACCAAATTACTCATGTGAAATTAATAGCTTTAAAAACCTGAAAAAAACAATAGCTGCACAGATTATCTAGAAGAAAAGGAAGGTTTTCTTCCTTAAGCCTCAAATACTTAAATCTTTTCGTTATGAAATCATGTTCAATTTAAATTTCTTACGTTGTCCCAGAATAGCCCTCCTTGGCAACCTGTGCCAATCTTGGATGAGTCTTACTTTAACAAATTTCTCTTATTGGCTAACACAGGTCTCAAGCTAGTTCAAAGCCAACACTCTCCTCTCTCGAAGAGTGGATGGATAGTAGGTCCTCACCCTCTTCACAGGCACTGTTTCTCATGGTGTGCTGCCTTGCTGACGAGCCATCAGCCTTCTGATAAGCTAGGCCCGAAGGCACCTGAAAACCAAGCATGTGGCCAGAGTTGGTTGGCCTGATTTGCTGCTGTAAGTGTGCCTAACTGCTGCTGTTTTGGAGGGGAATGAACATCCAAGATGAAGCCATTGTCAGTACCTGCCTGATCTTGAAAGATCTTGGCCAGCCACGTGTTCTCCTGTTTTTCCAGCAAGACCAGCTCTCATAAACGATCTTGTAATTTTATCTTCTGGCGCCACCACTGTCAAACTTTGCAGCATGAATCCATTCATGTTGAAAGATCCGTAACACACTCAGTGAAGCTGGCATTGACCCCTGAACCAATCCATCACATGTGAACTTTATGCCTTGGCGTTCAGTTACAGCACACTCACTCAAATCAAATCCTTTTGGCATCTATTCAGAATCATCCAGTGAAAAGTCAGCTTGTGCAGTGGTCACAAATACCCTAAAGTGGCCCTGTTCCTAGCCCACACAGACCATTCCTACTAGAGTGGAAAGGTAGGGACTGTCCTTCAAATCATATTCACACAGGTGTTCTTTAGTAGATAAGAAAGAGCCACATCTGGAGGGAAGCTGGTTCTTTTAGCTAATGGAATTTTTATAACCTCAAGAGAAGGCAGATTGTTTTGGATCTGAGACCAGACACTTTAAATACTAGACTTTTTTTGTACATACTTTCACTTACGTTCATTTTTGATAGGCAGTTTTGTTGTGGTTTGAGTTTAAGCCATGATAAATGATGCTCCTTGTGTTTTTCTTCCCCAGATTACATCAATATTAGGCATTTACTATGTGTGGGGCTTTTTTGCTTGGAGTTTTAAAAACAAAAATTTATCTTTTGGGATCAGACTCTTGGTCTTTCTAAGCAAGTGCTCTGTCTTTAATGGTACCTCCAAAGGGGCAAAGAGTGTGGGCAGGGAGGGGTGGGGCTGAGGGAAGGGGGTAGTGCAGGATGACCTTAGAGACAGCATTCTCAGAGAAAGAGCTGGGAACTCAGGGTCTTCATTTCCCTTTAGAGAACCCTATGCTTTTATTGTCCTATCTTGTTTTTATTCAACAACCCTGGTGGTACCATTGATACTGAGCTCCTCCATGTGCCCTCACCTGCCTCTTTACTGTGCATAGAAATAAATGTCATAGGTTTTACAGTCCTATTCAAACCGCCACGAAGCACGGTATGCCTTGTACTGTCATTTATCTTTTGTATGGATGTCCTCCATCTCTGACCAGATTGGGGAGATGAACCAACATTCCCAGTTTCACAGAAGATAGTCCAGTTCTTCTACCTTTCTGAATACTTGTTCTGTAACTCAGAGCCCAGATGCCACTTTTTTTTTAATAGATCTTTATTTGCGTATAATTGCTTCACAATACTGTGTTAGTTTATGTTGCACAACAAAGCAAATCATCCATATGCATATACATGTCCCCATATCCCCTCCCTCTTGAGCCTCCCTCCCATCCTCCCTATCCCACCCCTCTAGGTCATTGCAAAGCACCGAGCCAATCTCCTTATGCTATGCAGCTGCTTCCCACCAGCCAACTATTTTACATTCAGTAGCGTGTATATGTCGATGCTACTCTCACTTCACCCAGGCTTCGCCCTCCCACCCCATGTCCTCAAGTCCATTCTCTATGTCTACCTCTTTATTCCTGCAACTAGGCTCATTAGTACCATTTTCTTTGTTTTTTAGATTCCATATATATGTGTTAGCATATGGTACTTGTTTTTCTCTGGCTTAGTCTGTATGAAAGACTCTGGGTCCATCCACCTCACTACAAATAACTTAATTTTGTTTCGCTTTATGGCTGAGTAATATTCCACTGTATATATGTGCCACATCTTCTTTACCCATTGATCTGTTGCTTTGACATTTAGGTTGGTTCTATGTCCTGGCTACTGTAAATACTGCTGCAATGAACATTGTGGTACATGACTCTTTTTGAATTATGGTTTTCTCAGGGTATTTGCCCAGTAGTGGGATTGTTCAGTCATATGGTAGTTCTATTTTTAGCTTTTTAAGGAACTTCCATACTGCTTTCCATAGTGGTTGTATCAATTTACATTCCCACCAACAGTGCAGGAAGGTTCCCTTTTCATCACACCCTTTCCAGCATTTGTTTCTAGATTTTTTTCATAATGGCCATTCTGACTGGCATGAGGTGACACCTCCTTGTAGTTTTTTTTTGTTTTTTGTTTTTGCAGTACACGGGCCTCTCACTGTTGTGGCCTCTCCCGTTGCAGAGCACAGGCTCGGGACGCGCAGGCTCAGCGGCCTTGGCTCATGGGCCTAGCCGCTCTGCGGCATGTGGCATCTTCCTGGACCAGGGCACGAACCCGTGTCCCCTGCATCGGCAGGTAGACTCTCAACCACTGTGCCACCAGGGAAGCCCCTCCTTGTAGTTTTGATTTGCATTTTTCTAATAATTGTGATGTTGAACATCTTTCCATGTGCCTCTTGGCCATCCATACGTCTTCCTTGGTGAAATGTCTATATAGGTCTTCCACCCATTTTTTAACTGGATTGTTTGTTTTTTTTGATATTGAGTCCATGAGCTGTTTATATATTTTGGAGATTAATCCTTTGTCTGTTGTTTCATTTGCAAATATTTTCTCTCATTCTGAGGGTTGTCTTTTTGTCTTGTTTATGGTTTCCTTTGCTGTGCAAAAGCTTTTAAGTTTCATTAGGTCCCATTTATTTATTTTTGTTTTATTATTCTAGGAGGTGGGTCAAAAAAGATTATTATTATTATTCCATTATTCGAGGAGGTGGGTCAAAAAAGATCTATGATTTATGTCAAAGAGTGTTCTTCCTATGTTTTCCTCTAAGAGTTTTAGAGCTTCTGGTTTTACATTTAGGGCTTTAATCCATTTTGAGTTTATTTTTGTGTATGGTGTTAGGGAGTGTTCCAATTTCATTCTTTTACATGTAGCTGTCCAGTTCTCCCAGCACCACTTATTGAAGAGATGTATTTTCTCCATTGTATATCCTTGCCTCCTTTGTTATAGATTAGTTGACCATAGGTGCATGGGTTTATCTCTGGGCTTTCTATCCTGTTCCATTGATCTATATTTCTGTTTTTGTGCCAGTACCAGACTGTCTTAATTACTGTAACTCTGTGGTATAGTTTGAATTCAGGGAGCCTGATTCTTCCAGCTCCGTTTTTCTTTCTCAAGATTGCTTTGGCTATTTGGGGTCTTTTGTGTTTCCATACGAATTGTAAAAATTTTTGTTCTAATTCTGTGAAGAATGCCATTGGTAGTCTGACAGGGATTGTGTTTCCCTGTTTTTTGTGTTTCCATACGAATTGTAAAAATTTTTGTTCTAATTCTGTGAAGAATGCCATTGGTAGTCTGACAGGGATTGCATTGAATCTGTAGATTGCTTTGGGTAGTATAGTCATTTTCACAACACTAATTCTTCCAATCCAAGAACACGGTATATTTCTCCATCTGTTTATGTCATCTTTGATTTCTTTCATCAGTGTTTTATAGTTTTCTGAGTACAAGTCTTTCGCTTCCTTAGGCAGGTTTATTCCTAGGTATTTTATTCTTTTTCTTGCAATGGTAAATGGGAGTGTTTCCTTAATTTCTCTTTCTGATTTTTCACTGTTGGTGTATAGCAATGCCAGAGATTTCTGTGCATTAATTTTGTATCCTGCAACCTTATCAAATTCATTGATTAGTTCTAGTATTTTTCTGGTGGCATCTTTAGGATTTCCTATGTATAGTATGTCATTAGCAAACAGTGACAGTTTTACTTCTTCTTTTCCAATTTGTATTCCTTTTATTTCTTCTTCTTCTTCTCTGATTGCTGTGGCTAGGACTTCCAAAACTATGTTGAATAAGAGTGGCAAGAGTGGACATCCTTGCCTTTTTCCTGATCCTAGTGGAAATGCTTTCAGTTTTTCACCACTGAGTATGATGCTTGCTGTGGGTCTGCCATACAGAGCCTTTATTATGTTGAGGTAGGCTCCCTCTATGCCCATTCTCCAGAGAGTTTTTATCATAAATGGGTGTTGAATTTTGTCAAAAGCTTCTTCTGCATCTATTGAGATGATCATATGGCTTTTATTCCTTAATTTGTTAATGTAGTGTATCACACCAATTGATTTGCATATATTGAAGAATCCTTGCATCCCTGGGATAAATCCCACTTGATCATGGTGTATGATCCTTTTAATGTGCTGTTGGATTCTGTTTGCTCGTATTTTGTTCAGGATTTTTGCATCTATGTTCATCAATGATATTGGTCCATAATTTTCTTTTTGTGTGATATCTTTTTCTGGTTTGGGGATCAGGGTAATGGTGGCTTTGTAGAATGAATTTGGGAGTGTTTCTCCCTCTGCAATTTTTTGGAAGAGTTTGAGAAGGATCAGTGTTAGCTGTTCTCTAAATGTTTGATAGAATTCACCTGTGAAGCCATCTGGTCCTGGACTTTTGTTTGTTGAAAGATATTTAATTACAGTTGCAATTTCATTCCTTGTGACAGGTCTGTTTATATTTTCTAATTCTTCCTGGTTCAGTCTTGGAAAATTGTACCTTTCCAAGAATTTGTCCATTTCTTTGTGGTTGCCCATTTTATTGGCATATAGTTGTTTGTAGTAGTCTCTTATAATCCTTTGTATTTCTGCAATGTCAGTTGTGATTTCTCCTTTTTCATTTCTAATTTTAGTGATTTGTGTCCTCTCACTTTTTTTCTTGATGAGTCTGGCTAAGGGTTTATCAATTTTGTTTATCTTCTCAAAGAACCAGCTTTTAGTTTTATTGATCTTTGCTATTGTTTTCTTCATTTCTATTTCATTTATTTCTGCTCTGATCTTTATGATTTCTTTCCTTCTACTGACTTTGGGTTTTCTTTGTTCTTCTTTCTCTAGTTGTTTTAAGTATAGGGTTAGTTTGTTTCCTTGAGATTTTTCTTGAGGTGAGAGTGAATTGCTATAAACTTCCCCCTTAGAACTGCTTTTGCTGCGTCCCATAGGTTTTGGGTCCTCATGTTTTCGTTGTCATTTGTTTCAATGTATTTTTTAATTTCTTCTTTGATTTCTTGCATTTCATGCTTAAAGAAGTTTCTTTAGCATTTGTTGTAAAGCTGGTTTGGTGGTGCTGAATTCTCTTAGCTTTTGCTTATCTGAAAAGCTTTTGACTTCTCCACTGAATCTGAATGAGATCCTTGCTGGGTAGAGTAATCTTCATTGTAGGCTTTTCTCTTTCATCACTTTAAGTATATCCCTTCTGGCCTGCAGAGTTTCCATTGAAAAATCAGCTGATAACCTTATGGGGATTCCTTTGTATGTTATTTTTTGTTTTTCCCTTGCTGCTTTTAATATTTTTTCTTTGAATTTAACTTTTGTTAGTTCGATTAATATGTGTCTTGGTGTGTTTTTCCTAGGGTTTATCCTATATGGGACTCTCTGTGCTTCCTGGACTTGGGTGACTTTTTCATTTCCCATATAGGGAAGTTTTCCACTATAAGCTCTTCAAATATTTTCTCAGACCGTTTCTTTTTCTCTTCTTCTTCTGGGACCCCTATAATTCGAATGTTGGTATGTTTATTGTTGTCCCAGAGGTCTCTGAGATTGTCTTCAATTCATTTCATTCTTTGTTCTTTATTCTGCTCCTCAGCAGTTATTTCCACCATTTTGTCTTCCAGCTCACTTATTCATTCTCTGCCTCAGTTATTCTGTTATTGATTCCTTCTAGTGTATTTTTCATTTCACTTATTGTGTTGTTCATCTCTGTTTGTTTGTTCTTTAGTTCTTCTAGATCTTTGTTAAACATTTCTTGTATTTTCTCAATCCGTGCCTCCATTCTATTTCTGGGATTCTGGATCATCTTTACTATCATTATTCTGAATTCTTTTTCAGGTAGATTGCCTATTTCCTCTTCATTTATTTGGTCTTATAGGTTTTTACCTTGTTCCTCCATCTGTGACATATTTTTTTGCTGTCTCATTTTTTTTTTTTTTTTTTTTTATGAGTGGGATTGTGTTCCTGTCTTACTGGTTGTTTGGCCTGAGGCTTCCAACACTGGAGTTTGTAGGCTATTGCGTAGAGCTGGGTCTTGATGCTGAGATGAGAAACTCCATGAGACCTCACTCCAATGAATATTCCCTGGGGTCTGAGGTTCTCTGTTAGTCCAGTGGTTCAGACTCAGAGCTCCCACCACAGGAGCTTTGGCCAAACCCTGGGCTCGTGAACCAAGATTCCTCAAGCCACGTGGGGTGGAAAAAATAAAAACAATAACAAAGTAAAAAATAAAATTAGACTAGGAACTAACAGATATGTAAGAAAGAATATAAAAATTAAAATATAGATGAATAAACAACTGGAAGGTACATCAGTACCACAATAGTAAAAAAGAGGAGGAGGGAAAAGAAAGAAAAAATAAAGGGCCCAGGATAGGCCTTGGCTGTGGAGGGTGGGGCCTAAGCAAGGGTGAGGTTTGGGCAGTGGGCAGGGCCAATGCTCAGGACCCACAGAGCTGGAAAAGGTCCTGGGGGCTGTGGGGAGTGGGGCTTAGGCTCAAGGAACAGAAGACGCCCAGGCATGCCCCCCGACCCCTGATCTCAGAGGGCAGGGGACCTCACCTGGGAGCCCAGCAGGCTTCCGGGGCTCGAGTGGGTGGGGAAAATTCCCTCCTTTCCTCTCCTGCTCCTCTGGTTTGGGAGGGCCCCTCCCACCTGCCTCTCCTGATCCCCCCGGCCTCCTTCCTATGCCCCCAGACTAATGTGTCAGGGGCGGGGGTGGGGGGTCCTGGAGGGCAGGGGACCGCCCTGGGAGCTCAGCAGGCTCCCTGGGCCCAAGCGGGCAGGGCAATCACCCTCCACTCCTCTCCCGCTCCTCCTGGATGGCTCCTGCCTCCTGCCTCTCCTGATCTCCCCGGCCTCCCTCCTATGCCCCCAGGACCAACACAGCCTGGATGGGGCTTTGGAGGGGGTGGTACTGGCTTGGGAGCTCAACAGGGTCCCCGGTCCGAGTGGGCCAGGCGATCACCCTCCGCTCCTCTCCTGCTTTCCTGGAGAGTACCTCTCGCCTGCCTCTCCTGATCTCCCCGCCCTCAGGGGCACCGATCCTGTCTGGCCTCCACTTCTCCTCCCCCCTCAGTCCCCCTACGTCCTACTGGTTCACTTTGAGGTTCCTCCTGTCTCCTTGGGCATCAGAGTTCCCCACCAGTGGCCGGCAGGCACCCTAGTTGTGGAGACGCTAACTCTGCGTCTTCCCACACCACCGTCTTGACTCCACCTCCGATGCCATTGTTCTTGATGGTCAAGATGCTAAGTAAAACAAGTGCTTTCCAGACTTGGACTGCATTGTCCTCTCTCAAATACTGTATGTCTAACTCTCAAAACTATTGTAAAACCTCCAGAAATATCCCCTTTAGAAAAACAGTTGAAGGCCTACAATATTATTATCATTGAAAGGAACCTAAATGTTCATCTGAGCCATCAGCTTCATCTTGTATATGAGGACACTGACGTCTTCCTGAAAGGAACTTGAATGATATCACCAGTGAGAATGTTTGGAAATGGCTATTTATCTTAGATGGACTTAACTACCTTGGCAAAAATGTTGGGGATGAAAAAAATTCTAGGCCTTTTTCCATGCCTAAGACTCCATTGGATTATAACAGCAATAAATAAAACCACTATTTATACGGATGGATTGTTCTTCCAAGGATCTCCAAGTGGAATGCTATTAGGGGATATTTTTTTTTCTAGCCTTTTAATTTGGGAGCTAATACCATCTCTACAATGACCGGAGGGAAAAAAACAAATATGACTGCAATGTCCCTAACACTGTACAGTGGATCAAACAGCTTCACTGCCCTTTTTCTTATAAACTCAAGTATTTGATAAACTTATCAACCAACATGGGAAATTCCTCCCTTTTAAATTCAGTACAATGGATGGGAAAAAAGGAGATGATTAATTAACTAAATAGCTAACTAATGGGCTTCAGAAACAGAATCTTACTAGAAGGATTCAGGACAGAGTTCTTGCCTATGAAGTTGCACTCTGCAATTTTATAATGAGAGTCCAGTGTGATTTTTCAAAACCTCTACATATCATGGTAGTTTTAGAATATGTTTTGGTTAGCAGCAACAAAATTTGGCACAAACATTTTGGAAAGCAATTTAGAAATATGTATCAAGAGCCCTAAAAATATTCACACAACCTGGCTCAGCAATTTTACTTCTGAGAATCCATCATCAGAAAATTAAGCAAAACTACAAACAAAGTTTTAGGCACAAAATTTTTCGTGACAGCATTATTTATGACAGCCAAAAATTAGAAAAGTTCTCAATGTCTATTAACAAGGAAATGCCAGTAATTATGGTACATGTACTCAATGGTCATCACTAAATGTGATGTGTATAAAATTTTTAATGACATGTAAAAATCTTTATGATAATATGTTAAGTAAAAAGAGCAGGGTGCAAAATATGTGTGTGTGTATCTGTGTGTGTGTGTATTGTCCAAACATTGCATGTGCATATAAAGAGACTTGAAAAAAATATAACAAACTAAACAATATTTACAGGTAGGATTCCTTTTATCTTTATTTTCATTGTATGTTTTCTAAATATTCTACCATTAAAGTGTGATACTCCTAAAAGTGAAAAATAACTTGTAATTTTAAAAATCAAAGAAAAGAGTAAATTCAAATACATGATAAATGTATGCAAAGATGAGTCACAGCTATATTGCTTCTTGATTCTGCACTTATTTTAACAAACGCATAAATAAATGTAACCATGAAGGAATGTCTGTGCCTGATTTTCAGAATACACTTGAAGCTATCCCCAGGGGATTATAGAAGGTGTTAATGAATCGGTTATCCTTCATATACCGTGATGACAATTATCACTATGCTATGCCTGGAACAGCAAGGCTGGTTGTCCAGCATCAGGAGCAGACAATGCTGTCCACCTGAGCTAATGAACCACAGTATTAAAGTGGCTCATTAAAGAGAAGTTATTGCTTCAGTTCAGTAAACCTTAACAAGCATCTACTGTGCATATATTAGACTGGACTACCTGCTACTGAGACTATAGGAGAGAGCAGACATGATTCCAGCTCTCAATATTATGCAGGTGAGACAGACCTACATAGGTAACCATAACTCAATACAGGTGTGCTAAGAGTGCTGGTGGCAGCAACTGGGGAAATGATGTGGAAATACAGAGAAGAAATAAATTGATAATCTTAGATGGCAGTGTTTTTTGTCCATGCCTAGACATCTAGCTAAAAACAACCCACTTTATTCAGTGAAATATTTTTGTGCAATTTATGGAAACTAATATTCTGTAGCCATGAGAATATTTTGCTTTTACAGTGTTCCATGATATTTTTCTAACATTTTTCTAGGTTCTACAAGGACTTACTTTACCTACATATTCACATATATCCTCAACAGATTCCTTTTTTAAAAAATTAAAAAAATTTTTTTGGCCACACCATGCAGCTTGTGGGATTTTAGTTCCCTGACCAGGGATCGAACCCGGGCCCTCCTCAGTGAGAGCACAGAGTCCTAACCACTGGACAGCCAGGGAATTCCCAACAACAGATTCCTTTTAATAAAGGTGAGAATATGTCCCATATCACCAATTGAGGGACAAGGAAAAGAAGACTAAGACAAGGTTTCTGTTGAGTCATTTTTCTTCTCACTGCTTAATGCCTATCTGGAAAATGGAGACAGAATGGGAGCCTGTTCAAAAGTTTGTTTGAATACTTTTCATTCAAGGAAATTTTCTACTGAGACAGTGAGTTATAGAATCTATAAAGCAACTTCTGAGTCTTGATGAAAAAATAAATACAGCCAGTGTTGGGGACAGTGGGGAAGAACTGGAAGGCTATTCTAACCAACTGACACCCCGCATCTTGAAATTCTATTTCCTCTGTTCCCTGATGGTCTCCAGCCTCATAAAGTGTGGAAGGGGAGGGAACTTGGGAAAGCTGATCTTTATCTGTCTAAGGAGCAGGAGAAGAGCAATAAAGGCTGTCAAAGACCTGGAGCATCATATTCATTTGCCACCTTCTTTTCCCACTTACCCCTCCTTCTTCATTAAGATAACTTTCAGTGTAGACACAAAGGAAAGAAAAGGCTCCAGTTCCTTAAGGAGCTGACATTCTAATAAGACAAATCTCAGTTTGTGTAAAAAGCCTTGTAAATCTGTAAGCACAAGTACAACAGGACATGAAGACTTCTAAGACTCCCACATGTTTACTATTTATGGATAGGGGTAGTGATAGTTAATCCATACAGGCTTTTGAAAAGGGTGGTAAATCTGGTTTGAGCAGAGGCAAAACAGCATGTTTATATTAGGTGGAAGTTAAAAATGCTTTATTCAACTCTGATTGAAAATCAAAGATTCTAAAGGTCTAGCCTTGGTTTCAAGCTAAGCCAAGTTCTGTCATTTTAATGATGCATTTTAGGAAATAGGGGGGAAATGGAGTAAAAAGGAGGTCTTTGGTCAGTATAAACTAAACACAAGTAAGACTGTGATGCTTGAACATGATTCACTGTGTCAAAATCTGCCCTAAATATATTAATTCTCTGTGTGCTTGAAAGTCTGGGTGGTCTGAGCTCGTAAAGTGGCCTCGGTGAAGACACAGTCCCCCTTCCGTTTCTCAGAGCTGTGAGCTGCCACTCACTAGCCATGTTGTATGAATGACATAATGGCCAGATAAACCTTAGTGACACTGCAGAGTAATTACTTTAAAACAGCCCAATTAGCTTTAGTCTCTTGTTTAGTTAAAATCATGCCCTTGGAAAGGTCATGTGAAAGACTCAGAAGAAATTAGCAGAGCATTTGATGAAGCCCCAGTTCCCAGAAAGCCATTAAGCCTCAGGAGCTGAAACCACTCCTCCTCTCTCAAAACCATGAGTGGAGCTTTATCCACCAAAGCATGGCTACCTGGTCAGCCCAGGAACTAACACAGCATTGTGGAAGGAGGTTTAATGACCAGAAAACCCAAAGAGCAAGCATTAAGCCTGTATTTTGCCTACAAAACAGTCACCCTTGCCTGAGTGTCACTCCACATCAGAGAGGGCCAAGGATTTTCACATCCTGCCAAGGCACCAGCATCTGCATCAGCCTTTGCAACTGTTTATTTCTGAGCTTCATTTCCAGCCTAGGACCTCACTCAGTACCTTCTTTCTTCACCTACATGTCTGGTGCTCTTCCACACCATACCCTCCATCTGGGCAAGGAAAGCATGTCCATTCCTCCTCTATGCCTGCTTGATCTTTCCCTCCAGTTTCTCCCATTCCCACTCCTGTTAACTGCCCTTTTCTATAATGAGTCACCCTTGCAAGCCTGAGGGCTTGCTTTCTATTCTGTTGAGAAAGATAGGTGTTTTCCTTTATGGTTCTCTCGCCAAGAAGAATTCCATTAGCCCAGTCAGGGACTGGAAGGTAAAACATAAATTCCTAACAGTGCCCATAGTTACTCTTTGGTAGGATACTATGAGATAAGGTGATAAGAAAGTAGAAATGCACAGTTTGCAAAACAATATGGCTGATAACAGACTAACTGCAGAGGGCCAGAATCATCTGTAGACACAAGTCTTCAAAATATTTTAATTATAGTCTTAATGGATAAGTCTAAAGTGAATTTTTCATATTTTCTCTACCACCAGTAAAACCATTAGAACTCATTAGCACCCAAGGCAAAGAACAGTTAATAAAATAATAAATAAATAACTTTGTTCCTATTTCTATTGAAAAAGCTAATCATTGACTTAAATTACGCTTTTTTACAGTTTACAGTAGGGAAAAAGCATTGTTTGAGCCTAGGCCCCTAGTGTGAAATTATCATCAGTAAAATTTCACCTGGCTCATATTCAGATAACTATGTTAAAAGCTAAAGGGCAGAAGTCACAGGTAGGTAGAAACTCACACCCTACTATATACTTGAGAAATTAGTGATTTTGATAAAGCTTTATTATCTAAGCTCTATTAGATATCTCTATTATCTAATGTTTAACTTCAGTTAGAGAAATACAAATGAGAATGATCTGCTAGTGGCTAAGAGCAGAATTTGTTCAGAAGGGGATATTGGACTTATATTGGTGCCTCTCTTTTCTTCTTTACATTCCTTAGATATTTAGTTCTAAGAAAGAGTGATTTTTCTAGCATAGTCTCCTGTATCAGAACTATGAGGTACCACAAAATCATGGAACTAATACTGCCATCCCAACTTCTAGTTAGTACTCCTACCACAAAAAAATTTTAATTATACAGAAGCTGTAATTACCTTGCAATTCAATCGTTTAATTGTCCCTACCTCACCTGGGGAGGCTCAAGAGGAAGGGATAGTACCCTTGGGCTCGATTCCTTCTGGCCTCTGCTTGATGCTCTACCCAGAGGCACTCCCAGCTCTCTTATCCCTCTGGGGACTCATCTATGGGGTTTTAACTCAAGCCTTTTTAAGACCCTTGGGCAGATTTTCTTTCTGGGACAATTTCTCAGTTATGTGTTTAGATGCCTGTTTATTATGAAATCTAAACCTTAACAAAGGTTAAGGACCAAACTTTGGTTTCTTTGTCTCTGCATCATCATTTTTCCTGCCCCCTGTTTTCTCCCCTGGAAACTCCCGTTCTCCATGTTTGTGAAGATTCTCTCTCCTCTGAACATCTGTAGGACTGAACACTATACCCCCACTACGGCACTTTCTGTGGCCTAAACCTCAAAACAGTGGACACAACACCAAGCCATCAGCCTGCTGCTTCAGGCCAACCTACATGCATATTGGAGACATCCTGACGAGCACACCCTAAATGGCATCCTAATGTAGGTCCTGGAGGCCAATGTGCTAGCTCACGCTGTTCAGCCTTTCCCATGGGGAACGTCCCCTGCAAAGGGCATTCCAACCAGACACTCCAGTTATAAACTTAGTTCCAAATCACGTGCCTTGAGCCAGTTTTGGTACTTCATCCCATTGTCTCTGAATTCCTGCAACTACCATCCTTCCTACCAACACTCTTACTTGTATCCTCTGTCTTCCTTTAGAGCTGATGCCCATCACCATCTTCCTGACTACAACACTGGCTCAGCCTGACAATTAGGCTGATTAGCCTAATTAGCCACACTGCTTGAGTAATGACTATCTTGCTTCTCCTGGTAGCCTGGGGCTTTCCAAGGTTGGTGGCACTTTCTAGGCCCAACAGGTTTCTCCCTGACATAGCAAGTGAAACGGAGTAAGAATAAAAAAAAAAAAGGATTATGAATTTACAAGAGAGCAGATGGGGTTCTCTTATTTAGCACAATCAGGATCAGGTAATTAGTTGGTTAATTAAATCTCAGTGGGAGCAGAAGTACTGAACACCCCAGAGAGCAGACTTCTAGCTGCTAGAAAGTAGGAGATAGTATCCTGTACAGAGGGAGGGTGAGTGTCAGGTAAGCTGGTGAGTTGGTTAAGTGGAGGTCAATTGCTAAAGCCTCTCCTCTAATCCTCAGTTTCTTTATAATAACCAGCAAGATTTAGCTCCTAGCTTAAGAAAAGATGAGGAAAGAAAAAACAACATATGTTAAACAATCAATTTAACCTTGTGATATTCCCTGGAGCCACAGGTCCAGGGAAGTAGCTTCTTCAGAAGCTCTGTTCCACTCACCCATGACCCAGAATACCTTCTGAGAATTATCAGTAACCTTGGCTGAGGCTTTTTCCCAAATGCAGAAGATGTTAGCACAAACAATATAAATGCAAATCTCAAAGTAAATGGAATGTGAATGATAAAAGTCATATCCTACTAGTAACTTGATAATAGCATTATATGAGTGGACCAATTCACAGTGGTAATTGCAACTTGGTACGTTATTCGTTCATCTATTTGAAATCTTGGAAGAGACCCTGCACAGCACAGTCAGGAGGCTTTGAGAGGCTAAAGCCCTTTCTGTTGTTGTTTCAATGGTGCCAGCCACAGCATGTTCAAACACTGCTGTTTTAGCTGGGTGCCAATGTGGTTTCACTAGCAAGTGTGGGCAAGGATATTTTTTAGAAATTGAAAATGATTGCTGCCAACTGTGAAACCAACTGCTAAATCTATCTACTCTTTTTTAAAAAATCCTCTATTCATGTTTAGTGAATCTGTGCAAAGATCCTTCTTGTCACAAACATACTTAACTCAAGGGCCTTCCTAAGAAACCCCTGGTGGGGAACTTAAATGACAATCAAAGCATTAAGTGATCTCTCCACTCCCCTCCCCTCATTCACCTCCAGCCCTGGCAAATCAACAAGACGAATTCACAGGAGCACATCCAGATGAATCAGAGTCCCTGAGAGAAGACTTAAGTAAAGGTGGCCTTCCTGGGAACAACTGTCAACTGTTTGAAGGGCACTTATCATTGAAGATGTTTGCTTTGGGGGTTTTGTTTTTGTACAAAAAGGAAAAGAAGAAAGGGAGTGAATTTAGACATGCAGAAAGCCAAATCCACAAGTATCTGTGTAGCTATAAACATTAAAAAGTATACATAAATCATGTGCATGGCTGTGCTACGCTCTTCTCCTACTCCCAGCCCATAATTGGATTATTGATTTCTGGAGAGCTAGGACATTGCCATCATGCTCAGCTTTCATCAAGGCTTTGTATAATGCTCTGCACAGGTCAGCTGTTCAGTAAGTGCAGTGGGTAAGGGCAGGGGCTCCAGGGAACACTGCCTGGGGTTCAAATCTCAAGCCTGCCACTTGCTACCTGTGACCCTGGGCATACAACATAATCTTTCATTTACATTCCTCAACTGAATGTGAAGCATTTAGAGGAAATGACTGGTGCATAATAAATGCTCAGTAAATATTGGTGATTATTAACTAACTACAGCTTGCTACACTTTATGTGTGAGTGACCGTATGCTCCACTGATTCTTAGAAGAAAAGAGTCTAGAATGGAAATAGCTCCCAATTAGGAAAATAGAGACACCGTATTTCTTCAGACTCAGGGACATGGTATCAAAGTGTGGTTAATCTGGAGTCACCAAAACTATGTCCCAGAAATAACAGATAGATATGGTATACCTCCTACAAACTAACCACCAGAGGGGAAGACCTGTGGATCTGCAGGTGGCTTTGTGGCCAAAGAGAAAATACCTTGGCACAGAAATCAAGAAATCTAAATTGTAGTCTAAATCTGTCCTTAACTAGCGGTGTGACTTTGGTATAACCATCTTACCTCTCTAGACGTCAATGCTTTCATGTGTATAATGAGAAAATTGACCTAGCAGTGTTATCCAACAGAACATTCTGCTATGATGGAAATGTTCTGTATCTGCACTGTCAGGTATGGTAGCCACATGTGGCTATTGAGTACTTAAAGTATAGCGAGTGCAACTGAGGACCTGAGTTTTTAATTTTCATTTTATTTATTGATAAGTAATTTAGATTTAAATTTACATAGCCACATATAGCTAGTGACTACCATATTGGACAGCACAGATAGAGTACTTTCTAAGACCTTTTCTGGTTCTACCATTCTGTGATTCATACAGCTTCTCTAGGTAGAAAGTGTGGAAAACAAGTATTATTATAGTGGATCATAAAGCTTATTCACTCTAGAATCTGTTTACTTGGAAGGTGACTAAAAGCAGATATATGAAAAGAAACCATTAGGAAGTACATAGATCATGAGAAATTAGAAGTGGTCCGGCCTGGAGGGAGAGTAGTTACTCTAATTGACCCCCAATGAAATTTTCCAAGTCTCTGATTGTACCAGGTTTGAAATATCTCACCTCCTGAAAAATAACAGCCAATAACAATTGACATTTATTGAATACTATGGATTAACTCATTTAATTCACAACAACCCTGTGATATAGACATATCATTATTCCTGATTTATGGATGAAGAAAGTGAGATACAGAAATATTACACAACTTGTGCCAGGCTATCCAGCTGCAGAATGAACTTCGACAATTAGCTCCAAAGTCTATCTTTATAAAAAAAGAAAACAAACTTCTTAATGAAGAATAACACACATACAGAACAGTGTTCAAATCGAGAGTGTATGCTTGATGAATTTTCACAAAGCACACACACCCAGATCATTTCCAGAAAATTACCATTATTATGGCCCCATTCAGTCACTGCTCACTCTACCCCAACTGATGTCTAACACCATAGATTAGCAGAGCTTGTACTTTAACCACTGTTGTTTATCCCTGAAGACAGTATTAGAAGATCACATCCTTGTAACCAAGAGAAACAAATCCACACATACAGCAAGAGCAACAGCTATTAATGATCTCAAATCCATCAGTAATAAAAATGGGCAGTTCATAGATAGAGCTACTCATTCACTCAATATGTATTTATTGAGCACCTACTATATGGCAACCACTGTGCTAAACACTGGGTATTCAACACTGATCAAAATAGACAGGGTTCCTGCCTCATACAACATTTACTCTTTGATCCAGCTCTTTAACCAATAGATGGCTCAGAGTGGAAAAGGCTCAGTGGTCTTGGTGGTGGCCAACAGGCTCAGTGGCAGTGCCAAAGGCAGTGCTAGCATCCCAGAGAAGAGTTGCCCTGACTCTGGTCCCTACAATTTTAGCAGAATGCGCTTCGAGCCTCCTGGAATTTTGGAAAGGTGACAATTGAAGCTCATTGCATGACTTCCCACTAAAAATAACTTTAAAAACAATTTCTAAATACTGTCTTTATAAGCAAGAACTTAAGAAAAGTCTGCAGGCTTAATGTAACCAGAGAGATTACAACATGAGATGGGAGATGTGGGAATATTGTGTGGACAGGAAAAAAAATAAAACGGCCACCAGGGAACTCCACCCCAGCTGATGAGGAATGATTGCTCTCTACCGACAAGCAACTGAGCAACTCTCGCTAATATATTCCAAAGCAAGAAAGGGGCTGATGCAAGACAGTAAACAGTCCAGGGGTATTTCCAACGAACATATTCTAAACCAAAACAACAACAACAAAAACAGCTTCTATGTGCTACTAAGAGTTGAGCTGCTTCCATCACTGTGACCCAGGCATATCTTAACTGTGCCTGGGGAGACTTCAGCAACTGCTCTCTTTTGGCTCAGGGAGAATGTACATGCAAGTCAAGTCTTAAATGCACTCAAGTCTTGTTTATTTCAAAGTCAGCTTGATCTCCCCCTTGAAATGCATACGTTAACATGACTCTTGGGAATTGTGCAAACCTACCAACACACCATGAGGTCAGTTGTTTAGATATGGTTGAGTTTTCTTAATGCTGAGAAAATAGCATGGGAGCCCTGTAGGAACAGTGCCATCACTGTGTTTTTCTTATGCAGGCTCGGTTCTCACACTAGCTGGAGCTCTTGCATCTACTGTACAATGAAAACATACTGTGGGAACAACCGAAATTGCATCTCAGGGGAGGAGAAGGGGTGCGTTATCTCCTGTTACCCAACTCCATGCTATCCAACCAGTCTCACCCATCCTTGCATCAAATCACATAGCTAATGGAGCATTAGCTATGGGCCCTGAGGGCCCCAGTCTATTTATTGTCAACAGTGAATGCAAGTAAGCAATAAATAGGACTTCCAACCACAGAAAGTTGATTGGGGCTGTGCAGAGGGCTTGCAGGGAAACCCAAGTCCAGAGAGGGCAGCTGGTGTGCAGTAAACTGAAAGAGTGGCCCCAGGTTCTTTCCTATAAATGAACAATAGGCAGACTCCCAGGAGCTTTGCAGCGCCAATGAGGAGCAGGCCGACTTAAGCAAGGAATTCTACGTGGCTCAGGAAGTTCTAACCTGATGAAGAGTCTGAACAAGATAAAAGCCACCCTTTGGAAAAGAAAGGGTTTGGACATCTAAATCCATTATTCCCAATCTTTGCTTGCATTGACCTTGGCTTGAATACAGTGGGACCTGGCAATATTCCCACTCAGGTCTCATGCCTTTGACAAACCATAGTGTGAAAGCTGATGCTTCGTTTTAGACTATGTGAAGCACACCCAAGGCTACTTTGTAGAAAGCAAAGGTCTGTGCAATGATCTGCTCCCTGGATCCCTTGCATTACTGGCCAAGAAGTTCCCAGAGACAGCAAATGATCATTTCTGCCTCTGTGGCTAAGGGATGAGGCCGCAAGGCATGTCCTCTTGGCTTCTTTTCCTATAGCCAAGATCTGTCTGCTCTGTACCCTGCTCTTTTCCACAAGGGGTTGGAGTCTAGACTCATCCATTCATCCATTTATTTATTCATCTATCCACTCAGCAAGTATTTACTGACCTACTACGTGTCAGGCACTGCTCTAGGTGCTGAGGATACAACAACACAAAAGGCAGACAGTCACTCCCTTCATGAAGCTTACATTCTAACGAGACAGAAAGATGAAAGACAAACAAGTAAGTAAATGCATCATTTAATATCAGGCAGTGATGAGCAGCATATAGAAAAATAAAGCAAGCTAAAGGGATGGAGAGTTATTGCAGTTAGGGTGCTCAGAGAAAGTCCATCTCAGGAAATGGCATTTGAACCAAGACTTAACGATATGTGCAAGCCATGTGGACACCTAGGAGAAAAATGGTCCAGGAATAGAGCGGTAGTAGAAATAGAAAGTGCATAAGCTAGAAGGTGGGAACATGTCTGGCATGCGGGAGGAACAGCAACGGGACCAGTGTGGTTGGAATAGAAAAAGCAAGAGGGAAAATAATAAAAGATGACATCAGAGAGGAAGGCAAGTGCCTTATCACGTTAGACTCTGGCAAGGACTTTGCATTTCATTCTAGGGGGATGGGAAGCTGTTTGAACATGGCTGAGACACGATCTTTATTTTTAAACTTTGTGACTCTCAGTGGCCCCACTCAATCACAGAGTAAGACAGAGAACCAAAGTTCTAGCTGGAGAACAGACAACCAGTGAGAAGTAGGAAAAGACATAATGGCTATAGCAATTCCAATGGATCAATGCTCATGTGACAGCAAGACCAGGATCCTTTGATATAATTTCCTATCCTCTGTCCCTTCTCTTTGGAAAGGGCCCCATTGCTACTGTTGGGATATGGAGACATGTTGGGTTCATCAGATCTGTGCCCCGACTGGCTACAGCTCCCTCTGTGGCATGCACATGTGGCCTGTGCCCACCTCTCTGTTTCCATTACCTGCTATTCCCACATACACCCAAGGCTCCCGTCACAGTAACAGGTAACCTCCTCTTCTGCCTTATGCCTCTATGCCTGGAATGTGCTTGTTATTCTGCTACAAGTGATAGTCTCTGCTTTGCATGCCTGAGGAAACACCCACTCATCTTTTAAGAGTCAGCTTAAATAGTATCTCCTCTGTGAAGGACAGACTGTGTTTCTGTTAACATGGATCACACTGTATTGGAATATAAACAAGTGACTGTGGATAAGAATAAATAGTAATCCAGACTTGGGGGGAAATAGACCAATTTCAAAAGATGTTGCTGTTGCTGGTTGGAGTGGGGGAGATACCACCCCCCTGTGGTGGAAAAGGTAGGTCATTCTGAAGGGAATAGATGTCATTCATCAGGAAGTAGGTAACTTCTGGAGTAAGAAGAGGCAAACCAGAAGGGAAAAGGATTTCTTAGGGACTGGGGAAATTGAGCTAGACACTCAAGCACAGAGAGGTCTAAACTGGTTCCACTAGATAGGGCCAGGCTGACACTGGCCATTGGGGTTAGGCAGGGAGCTGACCCAGGGAGAAAATGTGCATCTGGGTTTGTGTACCAGTTCTGTCTCCACTTAGAGTGAAACTGGCGGAAGGAACAAAGTGGCTTCTCTTCGGAGAGGAGGATTACAAGGAGGGCTGCTCTATCATTGAGCAAGGCACAGAGACGGCAGAAGTGGACGGCTGTCTGTTTCGGGGTTGTTTGTTTGGCAACAGCAACAACAGAGCACAGAAAGTGGCCTGTTTCTTGGGTATGTAGCTTCCAATCCAACATCCACAGATTTCTTATACATAGGGAAACTAAGTTCTAGATTTATTAGAAAGACATGAGAGCACCCTGTACTATCTAACCCTTTTGATACAAATAAAGACTCTGGAGATTCTTGGGCATTTCAGGGGGAAGGAAATGCTGGCAAAGGCTGGTCTTCCCACTCTGGTGGACAATGGAGGTTTAGGGTTGTTCAACGTTAGGCCACAGATATAACGTCAGCAGCACCCAATACCTCACACATTATTTAAGTTTTGTTTTCTCTGCCTCATTCCTCAAGAACAGAGAAGCCATGTTATCTACCTTTGTTCTTCTTCAATAATCAAGGTGCCTGGCACATAGTAGATGTTCAACAGATGTACAATGAACAAATAGATGAATGAAGAAGGGGAACTGAGATGGTGGGCATTGGCGAGGGTGGGGGGCGGTGGAGGAGGAGAAAGCCAGGCAGAATTGGCCATATGGGAAGGCATGTGTTCAGACCAAACAGCTGTGTGCTTTCCAATACTCTTGACTCTATAAAGGCAGATGCTTCACCTGTAAAATCATACGCCAACTCTGATCTTCCAAGGTAGGTCTTTCTACATCATTAATAGAGGAAATGCTTGACAACCTGTTCTACCACTACAGAAACACAATAGACAGTCACCCACTAAAGAATGTGGGATTCCATTGGATGAGTATGTTAAATAAAGGAGCTACCTGCATTATAGACAGTCTTCACTCAGGAAGAGGACAGCAATCATAGCCTAACATATGGTAATCCACTGTTTCTCATGACCAAATTGAGGTTAAAACCTAAGAAGTTGCTTGTGTAAGATCAAGTCACTTTGTACTATATTTCTGTTATTAGAATTATAATGGGATAAGCCATTATATTTATGTACAACCAATTTACTTCATTATTATTACTGAAGAATGTAGCCAAGGAGAAACACTGAACTTTATGTAGGTATGTGTATTCTAGTCAACATATATGACAGTTCTTGAGGTGTTTTCTTTAATGTCACTAATCAGAGTTATAGCAAATGAAGAAGTCCCTGGGGGAAACATGAAGCCTGTAAGAGTAAAGATTATTTTTATAATTTGTCTTTCACATTTTGTTTTCCAAATCCACCTCAAAATGTTGGTTCCTTATGGTCATACAGACTTTGTAAAATAATACCAGAAGGAAACACCTTTCTAGGCATAACAAGGTCAGAAACTGTAAATATATAGATGGATAGAGTTGATGACATAAAAATTCTAAATGTCAATAGAGCAAGAAACCATACAACTAAATTAAAACAGCTGAAAGACAGATTAAAAACTGGGGGAAATGTAGCATACAGAAAAGAGAAAGTGCTAATTTCCTGCATTTATAAAAATTTTAATTAAAAAATTATAACAAGACAATGGAGAAAATGGTCAAATGGCATATAAAGATAATTCATAAGCGAAGAAACACAAACAACCAATAAGAAAGAATGCCTAATTTGCCTAGTAGTTAAAGGAGTGCAAACTAAAACAAGATGTTATTTTTCACTTATCCGATGGGCAAAGGTTTAAAAGAATGTTAATACTCATTGCTGGTGAGTATGTAGGAAGTGGGCACTCTCATTAACTGTTCGTGGGAATTAATTCTGGTACAATCTTTCTAGAAGGCAATTTGGCAAGACCTATAAAAATCTAAAATATGCAAACTCTTTGACCCAACACTTCCACATCTAGAAATTTATTCTAAAGAAATCATGAGACAAACACATAAGATGTCTGTACAAAGTTATCACTCACCAAGTTGTTTATTACAGAAAACTGGAAGGAACTTAAATACTTAGGGGATTATTTTTAATAAATAATGGAACATATGTATGGCACAACATTAAAAAAAAATGTCGGTCTAGTCATTGACATGAAAAGATATCCATAATTAAGAGATGAAACACATTACAAAACAGTAAAAACTATCAATCGGGTTACTGCTGCTGGGTGGGATTAGGGGTAATATTCACTCTCTATAATTTTCTCAATTGTTCTACTCATGCTTTTATTATATCAAGCATGTAATAACTACTTTTATATTAAAAAAGATAAAATCTATTTCCAAAATAGTTTTATTTTAAAGCAATGCAGCTATTCTCACAATAATTGCTTTACATCACAACATTTTTTTTAAATTTATTTATTTTATTTTTGGCTGCGTTGGGTCTTCATTGCAGTGCGTGGGCTTCTCACTGCGGTGGCTTCTATTGTTGCAGAGCATGGTCTCTAGGCATGTGGGCTTCAGTAGTTATGGCGCGCAGGCTGAGTAGTTGTGGCTCATGGGCTCTAGAGCGCAGGCTCAGTAGTTGTGGTGCACAGGCTTAGTTGCTCCACGGCATGTGGGATCTTCCCAGACCAGGGCTCGAATCCATGTCCCCTGCATTGGCAAGTAGATTCTTAACCACTGCGCCACCAGGGAAGCCCTACATCACAACATTTTAAATGTGACTTTCTGTTTCTTAGTCGGTCCCAACTGAGACGTATTTGAGACAACACAATACTCTCTCTGGAAGTACTTAATTTGTCTTCATCCTCACTATCTGATATGCCAACATAAAAGCTAAAAAAAAAAAAAAAATTCAGAAGGACTTCCCTGGTGGCACAGTGGTTGAGAGTCCGCCTGCCGATGCAGGGGACACGGGTTCGTGCCCTGGTCCGGGAAGATCCCACGTGCCGCGGAGCGGCTGGGCCGAGCCATGGCCGCTGGGCCTGCGCATCCGGAGCCTGTGCTTCGCAACGGGAGAGGCCACAGCAGTGAGAGGCCCGCGTACCACGAAGAAAAGAAAGCTAAAGTAATGAACTGTCTTCCTTCCCCAACCCTTCTCTAGGAATGTTTGCTTCCTTTCCTACTACTAAGACAAATCACAGCTCCAAATCAAAGAATCCAACTATATGGAGCATGCTTTTCACACAAGGCTGCTGGTCCCTTCTCTGGCTTTTGCCTGCCTATCTACAAGGTGACCACTGGCCCAGGTCTGGAGCTACTTTATTCAAAAACAGCAAAGTAATCCCACTTATAAAAGCACTCAGGTCAGTGGAAAATGTATTCAGGATGAAAAAGATAAGCTGATATAGCAAACAGAGCATACTGTTTAAGCATTCAGGTTCTAGAATAAGACTACACAGATTTAAATTCTGATTTACTAGCTCTGTAACTTTGGCAAAGTTTCCCCATCTATAAAATGAGCATATGAATATCTTCTTCATAGGATTATTGTGAAGATAAAAAGAGAAATCAGAACCAAAACACTTAGTGCGTGACATGTAGTTAACACTCAAGAATGCTAGTCATTAATATTATCATTTGTCTTAAATATCTGTTGTTATATAATTATTCCAGTTTCTGTAGGTCAGGAATCTGGGGGTGGCTTAGCTGAGTCCTCTGGCTCTGGATCTCTCACAAGACTGCAATCAAGGTGTCAGCTGGACTACAGTCATCTCACAGTAAATGGGGGAAGGATCCACTTCCAAGTTCAATCAAGTTATTGAATTGGCAGGATTCAGCTCCTCATGGGCTAGTGGGCTAAAGGCCTTAGTTTCTCAGTGAGGTGGTCTTCAGCTCTTCATCCTTGTCAGAACATGGCAGCTTGCTTCATCACAGTGAGCAGGTCGGAGAGAAGAGACAGTGACAGCATGAGGGACAGTCACAGTTTTTGATCACCCAATCTTGGATGTGACTGCCCTTCACTTTTGCCACATTCTATTCCTTAGAAATAAGGTACTGGGCTCAAGGGGAAGTGATTATACATGGGAGTGTATAAGGAGGCAGGGATGAATGAGGGCCATTATGGAAAAAGCCTACCACATCATTGTGCAAGTTTTTCCAGGAAAATACTAACTTTTGAGATCTATATTGTGTGGCTTTTGTAAACTTTTGTAAACCCAGACAAATTGCAAAGTGTCCAATCTGAGTAAATGGGTCATCCGCATCTGAATTATTATCTATGTTCACATGATTATGAGGTAGTTCACAGAGAGTTCCCACCTTAAAGGAAAGATGGGTGCTATAGAGGTCCTCTTTGGTATTTACGTTACAAAAATGATAGGGATTTGTTTATTTGTTTGTTTTCCAAATAACCCAACTCTCTACCCTCTAAGATATTCTTTAACCAACTTTTAAAGATATTAGATACTACCTCAGCACTTGGGATGATTTTCCTCTTAGTGCAAAAAATGGTGGCCCCACATTCAGAGTCCATTTAAGTCACAGCCTGCCTCTTACTGTCTTCTAGTTCCTAATAGTTCTGGGGCTTTTGTTTTACTTTTATAGTTTATCCCAGGTTGTGAGTACTCCCATTCTCTTCAGTACTCACAGTACCAGAGAGATTTTCTGTTACTTGACTCAAAGAGCAATTTAGTTCTTTTTGAGTCTTTTGATTCTCTTTCCAGATCATGTCCCATATTATTAAAAAAAAAAAGAAGAAGGCAATTCTCTCCCTAAAAAGAGTTCCAGCCTCTGAGTAAGGCAGCCAATTTTTAAAACTGTGTGATGTTCTTTCTCATTACACAAATTATATTTAAATATTAAATTAATATTTTAAAATAAATTTATTCATTTATTTATTGGCTGTGTTTGGTCTTCCTTGCTGCGTGTGGGCTTTCTCTAGTTGCAGCGAGTGGGGGCTACTCTTCTTTGTGGTGCATGGACTTCTCATTGCGGTGCCTTCTCTTGTTGCAGAGCACAGGCTCTAGGCATGCAGGCTTCAGTAGTTGTGGCATGTGGGCTCAGTAGTTGTGGCTCATGGGCTCTAGAGTGCAGGCTCAGTAGTTGTGGCACATGGGCTTAGTTGCTCCGCACATGTGGGACCTTCCTGGACCAGGGCTTGAACCTGTGTCCCCTGCATTGGCAGGCAGGTTCTTAACTACTGCGCCACCAGGGAAGCCCTTAAATTAATATTTAAAGGATATCAGCTGACTTTTCCACAGAAACTCTGCAGGCCAGAAGGGAGTCACATGATAAAGTGATAAAAAGTAAAAAAAACTTACAAACAAGAATACTCTACCTAGCAAGGCTTTCATTCAGATTAGATGGAGAGATCAAAAGTTTTACAGACAAGCAAAAGCGAAAAAAGTTCACCACCAAACCAGCTTTACAAGAAATGTCAAAGAAACTTCTCTAAGCAAAAAAGAAAAGGCCACAACTATAAACATGAAAATTACAAAAGGAAATAGCTCATTGGTAAAGGCAAATATACAGGAAAGGTAATAAATTAACCACATACAAAGCTAGTAGGAAGATTAAAAGACAAAAGTAGTAAAATCACCCATATCTTCAATAAGGAGTTAAGAGATACACAAAACAAAAAGATGTAAAATATGATGTAAAAAACAGGGGAGGAGGGGGGTTAAAAATGCAGGGTTGTTAAACTGTGTTTAAAATTAAGAGAACAGCAACTTAAAATAGTCACATATATATAGGGATTGCTATTTATAAATGTCATGGTAACCACAAACCAAAAATCTTTAAGAGATACACACACAAAAATAAGAAAGGAATCCAAACAGAACACTAAAGACAGTCATTAAATCACAATGGAAGAGAACAAAAGAGGAAGAAAGGAACAAAAGAGAATTAAAAATAAACCCAAAAACAATTAGCAAAATGTCAATAAGTATATACCTACTAATAATTTCTTTAAATGTAAATAAACTAAATTCTCCTATCAAAAGAAACAGAGTGACTGAATGGATACAAAAACAAGACCCATATAGAGCTTGCTATAAGAGACTCACTTCAGATCTAAAGACACACACAGACAGAAAGTGAGGGGATGGAAAAAGCTATTCCATGAAAATGGAACTCAAAAGAAAGGCAGGGTAGCAATACTTATATCAGACCAAATAGACTTTAAGACAAAGACTGTAACAAGAGACAAAGAACATTACATCATGATAAAGGGATCAATCCAAGAAGAAGATGTAGCACTTGTAAATATATATGCACCAACTTAGGAGCACCTAAATACATAAAGCAAATATTAACAGACATAAAGGGATAAATTGAAATTAATACAATAATAGTAGGGGACATTAACACCCCACTTACATCAACAGACAGATCATCCAGACAGAAAATAAATTAGGAAACACTGGCCTAAAATGATACATAAGACCAAGTAGACTTAACACATATTTATAGAACATTCCATCCAATGGCAGCAGAATACACATTCTTTTGAAGTGCACATGGAATATTCTCCAAGACAGATCATATGCTAGGCCAGAAAACAAGTCTCAGTAAATTTAAGAAAACTGAAATAAAATCAAGCATTTTTTCTGACCACAACTCTATAAGACTAGAAATAAAAAGGAAAAAAAAACTGCAAAAAACACAAACACAAATTTTCTACTAAAATCCAATGGGTCACTGAAGAAAATTTTTTTAATTTGGAGACTTGAAAATGAAAACACAATGATCCAGAATCTATAGGATGCAGCAAAAGCAGTTCTAAGAGGGAAGTTCATAGCAGTTTAAGCTTACCTCAGGAAACAAGGAAAATCTCAAACAAACAACTTAACCTTATACCTAAAGGAACTAGAAAAGGAAGAATGAAAAAATCCCAAAGTTAGTAGAAGAAAAGAAATCCTAAAGATTAGAGCAGAAATAAATGAAATAGAGACTAAAAAAACTATAGAAAGGATCAATGAAACTAAAAGCTGGTTCTGTAAAAAGATTTTTAAAAATTTGATAAACCTCTAGCCAGACTCATCAAGAAAAAGAGAGGGCCCAAATCAAAAAAAAATCAGAAAAGAAAAAGGAGAAGTTACAGCCAACACCATAGAAATACAAAGGATCATAAGAGATTACTATGAACAACTATATGCCAATAAAATGGACAACTTAGAAGAAATGGACAAATTCTTAGAAATGTACAATCTCCCAAGACTGAACCAGAAAGAAATAGAAAATATGAACAGACCAATTACCAGTAATGAAGTTTCATCAGTAATTTAAAAACTCTCAACAAACAAAAGTCCAGGACCAGAAGGTTTCACAGGTGAATTCTACCAAACATTTAGAGAAGAGTTAACACCTATCTTTCTCAAACTATTGCAGAGGGAAGAATGCTTCCAAACTCATTCTACAAGACCAGCATCACCTTGATATTAAAACCAGACAAAGATATCAGGAAAAAGGAAATTACAGGCCAATAACACTAATGAACATAGATACAAAAATTCTCAACAAAATATTAGCAAACCAAATTCAACAATATGTTAAAAGGATCATACACCATGATCAAGTGGGATTTATTCCAGTGATGTAAGGATGGTTCAATATTCGCAAATCAATCAATGTCACATGTCACATTAACAAACTGAGGAATAAAAATCTTATGATTATCCCAATAGATGTAAAAAAAGCTTTTGACAAAATTCAACAATCATTTACGATAAAAACTCTCCAGAAAGTGGGTACAGAGGGAACACACCCCAACATAATAAATAAATATACGATAAGCCCACAGCTAACATTACACTCAATGGTGAAAAGCTGAAAACATTTCCTCTAATGTCAGGAGCAAGACAAGGTTGCCCACTCTCACTACTTTTATTCAACACAGTATTGGAAGTCCTAGTCACAACAATCTGACAAGAAAAAGAAATAAAAGGAATCCAAATTAAAAAGGAAAAAGTAAAACTATCACTGTTTGCATATGACATGATACTATACATAATATCCTCAAGACATCACCAAAGAACTACTAGAATTCATCAATGAATTAGGTAAAGTTGCAGAATACAAAATTAATATACAGAAATATGTTGCATTTTTATACACTAACAATGAACTATCAGAAAGAGAAATTAAGAAAATAATGCCATTTACCATGGCATGAAAAAGAATAAAATACCCAAAAATAAATCTAAGGAGGAAAGGAAAAAAAACTTGTACTCAGAAAACTGTAAGGCACTGATGAAAGAAACTGAAGATGACACAAACAGTTGGAAATATATACTATGTTCATGGACTGGAAGAATTAATACTGTTAAAATAACCATACTACCCAAGGAAATCTACAGATTCAGTGCAATTCCTATCAAAATACAAATGACATTTTTCACAGAACAAGAGCAAATAACTCTTTAAAAATTTGTATGGAGACATAAAAGACCTTGAATAGTCAAAGTAATCTTGAGAAAGAAGAATAGAGTTGGAGGGATCATGCTCCATGACTTCAGACTATACTACTAAGCTATGGTAACCAAAACAGGTATGGTTACTGGCACAAAACAGACATATAGATCAATGGAACAGAATAGAGAGCCCAGAAATAAACCCATGCACTTATGGTCAATTAATTTATGGCAAAGGAGGCAAGAATATATAATCAGGAAAAGATAGCCTCTTCAGTAAGTGGTGCTAGGAAAACTGGACAGCTATGTGTAAAAGAATAAAATTAGAACGTATTCTAACACCATGTACAAAAATAAATTCAAAATGGATCAAAGACCTAAATGTAAGAACTGAAACCATAAAACTAGAGGAAAACATAAGCGGAACACTCTTTGGCATATATTGTAATAATATTTTTTTGGATCCCTCTCCTAAAGCAAAGGAAACAAAAATGAAAATAAACAAATAGGATCTAATTAAGCTTAAAAGTTTTGCACAGCAAAGGGAACCATCGACAAAACAAAAGGACATCCTACTGAATTGAAGAAAATATTTGTGAATGATGTGACTGATAAGAGGTTAATGTCCAAAATATATTAACAGCTCATACAACTCCATATCAAAAAAACAAACAAACAAATTAAACAATGGGCAGAAGACCTGAATAGAAACTTTTCCAAAGACATACAGATGGCCAACAGTCACATGAAAAGATGATTAGTGATGTTGAGCATCAGAGAAATACAAATCAAAACTACAATGAGATATCACCGCACAACTGTCAGAATGACCATAATCAAAAAAGATCACAAATAACAAATGCTGGCAAGAATGTGGAGAAAAGGGAACTCTTGTGCAGTGTTGGTAGGAATGTAAATTGGTGCAGCCACTATGAAAAACGGTATGGAGCTTCCTCATAAAAACTAAAACTAGAACTACCATATGATCCAGCAATTCCACTCCTAGGTATATATTTGAAGAACACAAAAACACTAATTTGAAAAGATACATACACCCCAATGTTCATAGCAGTATTATTTACAGTAGCCAAGATCTGGAAGCAACCTAAGTGCCCATCAACAGGTGAATGGATAAGGATGTGACACACACACACGCACACACACACTGGAATACTACTTGACCATAAAATAGAATGGAATTTTGCCATTTGCAACAACATGGGTGGACCTGGAGGGTACTATGCTTAGTGAAATAAGTCAGACAGAAAAAGACAAATACTGTATCACTTACATGTGGAACCTAGAAACTGAAACAAACAAATTAACAAAATAGAAACAAATTCACAGATATAGAGAACAAATTAGTGGTTACCAACGGGGAGAGGGAAGGCAGAAGAAGCAAGATAGGGATAGAAAATTAATAGGTACAAACTACTCTTTGTAAAATAAATAAGCTACAAGGATATATTATACAGTGCAGGGAATATAGCCAAAATTTTAGAATTAGTACAACTTTAGAATTCTATGACTTTCAAGAATAGGCCAAACTGAGGGAACTTCCCTGGTGGTCCAGCGGTTAAGACTCACACTTCCAATGCAGGGGACGCAGGTTCGATCCCTGGTCAGAGAACTAAGATCCCATGTGCCTCACAGAGCAGCAAAGCAAAGAAAAAAAGAGTATGCAAAACTAGTCCATGGAGATGAAAATAAGAATAAATGTTACCCTGGGCTGGGAAGGTTGGGTGGGAACCTTCTAGGGTGCTAAAAATATTTTAGATCTTGATTTAATGATGGTCACATGGGTATATAAATATGTAAAAAGTCTTTGAGATGTACATTTAAAATGCCTGCAATTTATAATATAGAAATTATATCTCAATACGTGCTGAAAAAATCAAAATAATACTGAAAATGTTTTTCAATATTGAAAATAATTTTTCTAATTAGTCAGAATCTCCGACTCTACTTCCATAGAACCCCCAGAAAAACTTCAACATTGTACCATGTGCTGTTTGTATATCTTCGAAACTTTCCCTCAAAATTCATTTATTCAACTGTTATTTGTGGAGCATTTATTATATCCTCCAAAGAGCAAAACTGTATTAGTGGAGCCACAGATGGGAAAACAAACAATTTATCCCTAGAGTACACTTGCACCATGATTGGGTAGCAGCCTGGGCTCCTGAGTGAAATAGGAGGAGAACCAACTCTCAGTCATACATGCAAACTTCTGGTTTAACTAGAAATTCAGGGGTATGCACCTCACCTACAGACAGGTGAGTGTGGAGATGGGAGCTCCTTGCCTCCATTTAATCCCCTGTCCTTTTTCTAATGAGCTTGTCTGACAGAACATGTGGTGGAGGATTGGGAGGGGGGTTCATCTTGACAAACAAAAGGTTGCCAAACCACCTTCAAAGGTGTTGAGACAGGAATCATTTCTTCCCTGCAGAGTGCCAAAGAACTGATGGCATCTAGGGTGGTTGTCTAGTTGAGAGTGGGATCAGAGCCAGTGTGGTGGATAAAGCTAGGAAGGTTAGTACGACAGGTTTTCCAAGCACATGGGAACATGGGGTGGGGAGGGGGCTTGGGGTGTTCCCAGAGTCTGTGCCAGCTGAGGGTACCTGGTACCACAGTCTTCAGGAAAATTCTAAATACCTTCCAAGTTTTCTATTCTATGAAAAAAAATTATATCCAGGCTCTGTTGCTAAAGGCACAATCAGCCTATCATTGGTGTTTACCAAGGATTGAACTTATGGGCTCTAAATAAGCCAACAACCAAGCTTCCTTTTTCAGGAATTTCAGGCTTCAATGCAGAGAAGCAGTGTTATGTGTAAAACTTGGGTGAATCCCACTCTAATGTTCTTTGTTCACCGTCTCACAACTTCTAAAGATGATGATATCTTCTCTTACCTCAAACATTTATAACCTTTCACCAAGAAATACCAAACTTTAAAAATATGTACTTATGTCATTATTATAACTATAGATTTTGCTATTTAAGACTTATGAGAAAACACACAGATGCACGCACACACACACACACGTTTTCATCAGCTTGTGGTACAAACCCTTAAAAGAATGTACATAGAATACCCTAGAGTTTGTTTTAAAAAAAAAGAGAGAAAAAGAGATTAAATTAAATACATATCAATTTTAAATGAATACTGATTCCTTTAAAACAGTAACTAGGAAGATACTTTTTCCAACAAAAACTCCTCTTTGAAATTATCCCTAGAGCTACTTCATCAGCGGCACATAACGCAGTGACAGATAAAATAAAACTCATTATTTTATAATTACAACTCTCTTTAATTAAGAAAGATGTTGGCGAGCTTACAAAATCAAAGCCACCCTTAAAAAGAATGATTAAAAAATATCTGCAATTCAAAAGTGTTTTTTTTAAAAAGCATGGTAAGCAATGGCAGCATTACAGAAATACATGACAAGCCTCCCAAGCAATGCTTTAAAGGAGACAAAAGTCACTTTTTCTTTTTTTTTTTTTTTTATAATAAGACGTTTTCTGTGAAATTTTTTTTAAAAAGAGGGAATTCCCTGGCGGTCCAGTGGTTGGGACTCAGCGCTTTCACTGCTATGGCCCAGGTTCAATCCCTGGTCAGGGAAGTAAGATCCCAAAAGCTATGTGGCATAGCCAAAAAAAAAAAAAGGAGAGAGAGAGAGAGAGAGAAAACAACCTAATCTCCAATCTCATTATAATGTTATCATTCTTCTTTCAGTTGAGTACACACACACATTTATACCCTATATCATCACTCTTTGAATAAGTCGTTTTTATTTTTTAAAGGATAATTTGTAAATTTTTCTTATTAATAAACTAATACAAATTAATTGAAGAGGTCAGAAAACTCAGAGTATAAAGAATTATATTAATTATTTTAAAAACAAGTTTTGTATATTACCTTAAAAAGGATTAGAATGAAGCTGAGATGGCCCAGACGGTTGAGAAATAACATTCAAGAAAATTTGTATTTACCTTGTAGAAACTGAATACTTGGAGAGAAAATCAAGTTACAGCATTTTGTCTACAAGTCAGATCTCAAGTTACCAACGCCAAACATGTAAGTGCCTTTGGCATTAGGGATTCTTAGCATATCATCTGAGAAGTAGTGCCTTTCCCAGCTCAGAAAGCTGTGTCCCACAGAACAGAGCAAGCCAAGGGCTGTTTGTCTTTCCAGGCAAGTTAACCTGAGTAAAACAGAACAGAAGGTGCTATCAGCTTTCCCCTCTGGACTATAGAATGGGAGCCACTGAAAACTTTCATCCACTAGCCATGGCCAAATCCAACCAATCCTGCCAACACTCCAGAAAAAAAGAACTCTACTCTTCTTAAGGGCACCAAAGTTTACCTGTGAAGGCTGAGGTAAGGAAAAAAGCATTCTTGACAAATACCTTAGAGACTCCTGGAGTCTAAACTTAAGTCTACTCACTAATGATTGTACTTGTGAGCCAACAAAGGTATGTGGTGTCTGAATTCCTCCATCTATATTACCAGAAATCTGTATAATATCAACTGAATGGGCATTTCCTCTCTACCATCTTCCTGCGTCCCTTTGGCCAGGCTGATGCCTCTCCCCGGTGTCTCAGTCACTGAGCTGGGCACTGACTCTATGGACCTGGAGCAGAATAGGACCCGTCTGGGTTGGAGAAGCAGGCTCGGGAGATATTAGCATATAAAGCAGGCTGAAGTAATAGACTGGATCATGTCCTCAAGGAACAGCACGTAGAGTAAGAAGAGGAAAAGACCAAGACAGAGATCTGAGGAAGCCTTAAAGTCTGGCAGGACAAGGTGACTGACAGAATGTAGGGGACAAGGAACTGGGACATGCACGATGGTACCCATATTTTGAATGCATACTATATTATCATTATTCGTTATAAAGTTCTATTTTATATTGAGTATCTCAATGGCAGGAATTTTGTCTTATCTTTGGGTCTTTCTTAGTACCCGGCAGGTGCTTAATTGATATCTACACAAAAGAGAATAGAGAAGAAGGAGAAAATGCAAGAGATGGAGTGGGAACTAGGAAGACAGGAAGGAGGAAAGCAGACAAAGAGGCAATATTTCCACAAAGGTTCCAAGTCCACCCTGCTTGTGATAAACTTAGAACACTGGTGACCAAGTCAAGCTCTGAACCAGAAGAGACACAGCAAAAAGCCTGGATATAGAACATTTGAATGCATGTCCTGCAGAACATACTGCTGGAGAAAGTCAAGGCCAGCTCCAGGGAATCAGCCCCCAGAGCAAAGATGAGGAGCCCTGCTCCCACTCAGAAAGTACCCAGTGTTTCTAGATCTACAAGAGAAAACAGTGGTAACTTCAGCCAAGTCAAGGTTGCTGAAGGCTTCTTCATGGGTTCCTTCGGCTGTTTAAAGAGGAAAGCAGTACAGTAGATCTTAGGAACTCAGTTGGCCCAATACAAGGCACAAAAGACTTGGTAGCAGCCACATAATATGTGTTTATAATAACCTGTTCACACTCTTGTATTGGCTTCCAGGAGATATGACCGTGAGGTGGCAGAATGACGCTGGTTCACATGGCATTCATACTGCACTGATGGTTGGTTCCCCGCAATGATGCCAAATGGCACTTCCCCAAATGACTGTGGTCTGCATCTTTAAAAAAACTCCTATTTATTTTCTCCCAATGCAAGTTTATCTCCATTTGACTTTGTAGGTCCTTGAAGCTAATAAATTATGGAATTGCTTGCCTAGAAAAATATTTTTCATGGAAAGAATCAATTGTAATCTAGAGGAAACACTCACTGTCTGAATTCCAACAAACCTGTTCCATGATATGGTTGAGTTCTTGCACTCTGCCCAAAGCCAAGAGACATACCACGAATAGAAACAGTTCAAGGCCCTTAGTCCAACATGCCTGCACTATATTGCAAATTCAGCCCTCTAATAGGAAGGTGGGGTGAGAGACAGGGAGGGTCAGAAAAATCTTTTTATCTGACCATACTTGGAACTTTTTGTTTAGTCTGGAGAAACCCAAACGATACAGTTCTTAAGATTCTGTACTTTTTCACTTTGGCTGTTTGTGTATGCTACATGCACCAAAATATCTGTCCAAGCGCAAAACCCATTTCTAGAGCAATTTAAAGTTGGCTCATGCTAAACAATGAATTAAAATAATGTATTGCTTTTCTGTAGTTCCTTTCGAGTACAACATTAAGTCTCTGGGTACTTACAGGAATTTCCTTGACAACACAGTCAGATAATACTCACCCCATTTTCCAAATGAAAAAATATTTGATAAACAGCCTAGAATAAGCCTATTCCTTTTGAGGGAGTCCTCACTACCTGCCCAATTTCCCCCTCCAATTTCCATTCCATTCCTCCCCCTCCCAAGAAGGGCCCTAAACACCACTCATTTCTTTGCAGCATTCATACCCACATACACACACAAGCATGGACACCCACTGTATTGACTACATTTTCTTATTTTCTACAATCTTGATGCTCTGGTATTTGGGACACTAATCCTGGAGAGACTGTCCCTTCTAGCATTAGCTAATTCCCAAAGACAGCAAATGACTTCCCTGGAAGCAAGCCTTTAATAAACAAACCAACCAATTCAGAGCCTACACCCCTAACCATCTCCTTTATCAAATTCTCACACACCAAGCCAATATCCCCCCTGCCCAAAATCACCCCAAGGCCAGGTACCAGAAAATTAGGGACCACTCCTACAGCCCAGAGTCTACCTAAATTGTTCAAATTATTCAATGTACCTTCCCTGCCTCATCCATTCCTTCCCAGAAAAAAACCAGTAAAGGCTTTGGGCCATGCTCTGCCCTCCCCTCTCTGCCTCCTGATCAACCCTGTTGCTTCCCTCTCTGTGGCCCTGCATGGCCTGGTGTGCTGTGCCTCATGTTTCTACAGATCTGCGAGTACAAAATTCTTTCTTTGTGACAATCATTTGTGTCTGTCTGTCTTACCATACCTGATTAGAAAAAACCCCAGGTACATTTTTAACACACCCACATTCTGAGAAAATCCAATAATCTAGGTGCTTTAGAATTCACTCACTTTTACTAGGCCACCTAAAAATAGAGGGACAATGATGAAGAATTCTAGTTGAAGGTTCTGATCCCTAGGGAAGAAGGTATCCTCTAAGTCTCAAATCTCATTCTATCTGAAAATAAGAGTCCTTACTTTGAGTATGACGCATGTGAACACAATTGTGTTTTTATGTAACTATTTATGCAATGGGTATACATGTGTTTACGAGCTTCCCCAAACCAGGCATGATAACTCACACTTTTTTGCTTCTGCTATTGCTCCAAGCACAGGGAAAGATCACAATGCATAAACAATATTTGACAGTGATTAAGACATGGCCACTGAAGTTGGCCATGGACCAAGCTGTGGATCTGTCACTTACTACCTTGAGCAACATATTACTTAAGGCTCAATTTCCTCAACTGTAAAACGAGCATAATGATATGACACACCACATAGAGATGCTGAACAATTAAATGAGAATATATGTAATAAATTTAGCAAAATTCCTAGAAAATAGTAAGCCTTCAATAAATATTTTCTACTATCATCATTGTGATGGGTGCTTTAGAGTGATAGTTAAATAGCATTTAAGACAAAGTCTCTTCTTTTTTTTTTTTTTTCTGTGGTACGCAGGCCTCTCACTTTTGTGGCCTCTCTCGTTGCAGAGCACAGGCTCTGGATGCGCAGGCTCAGCGGCCATGGCTCACGGGCCCAGCCACTCCATGGCATGTGGGATCTTCCCAGACCAGGGCACGAACCCGCGTCCCCTGCATCGGCAGGTGGACTCTCAACCACTGCGCCACCAGGGAAGCCCCAAATTCTCTTCTTGTTATGGTAAAAGAGCTTGTACCTATCCATCAGTTTAATTAGAAAAAAACAAAACAGAAAGGGAACATTTATTAAGCACCTTATGTAAGCCAGACTCTGAGCTAGACCCTTTACGTTATTTATTTTATCTAATCCTCACAACAACCCTGTGAAGTAATACCATATCTGTTTTACAGATGACGTGACTGAGGCTCAGAGAGACCAATATCCTCAAGATAACCCAACTTGTAAGTAGCACAGTCTGGATTTGGCCAAAAATCTGCCCAGCTCCCAAGCCTACTGGTCCTTGTTGCTTCCTGAGTAGAACTTGAATCCAACATCCTTGGGAAGTTCAACTATTACAGGGATTCCTGGGAACTGGTAGAAAACAGAGATGATACAGTGATGTGCTCCTTAGCAAAGGGAAAATATCCAGGATTGCCACTGCAAACCAAGAACACAGAACAGAGACACAAGCACTGAGGGAAAGTATGAAAAGACAGAAGTAGATGAAACAGGAACTGACAGAATTTAGAAAAGAAGTGGAAGAAAAAAATTATAGCATCACAAGAATGAAGTTCACATTGAATGTACGTTAAGGAGATGAGTCCCTGATGCAAATACAGTAAAATAAATGGAGGATGTGGTAAGAAAAGTGAGTAAAACAAAATGGAAATAAGCAAATGGTTAAAAAAAAAAAAGTTTAGAAAAGATGATGAATATGGAAGAGATTAAGGGAGAAGAAGAGAACCTGAAGAAGAGAACCCAAATAATGAAACAGCAAAATATTTCAAGATACAATTGAAAGTGACTTCTGCTCAGGTGGCAGCCCCCCAAGACAAGGCAGTCCTTGCAAGGAGGTCTGCCATTCTCTAGAGAGTTATATCAAACACAACTCTTCAAATCTAGCCCCATCAGCCAATCCTAGGAGTGCAACGTTTTGAATAATAAAATTGATTCTTTGGATATAAAAGCTATATATTTTCCCCAAAGAAAGGAAATATTTAAATTTACAAATTGAAAGGTACATCTTGTCCCTAGGAAAAAAATATCACAGCACAATTGTTCGACTACAAAGATAAGAAAAAAAAAAGAATCATTTTAGTATCATGAAAAAAACTATCAAGTCACTTACAGAAGGTGAAAACAAAAAATCAGTGCTAGAAAACAGTAAAGCAAGGCCAACAAAGTCCTCAAGAACAAGGTGTGACCTAAGAATTTTATTATCCACCAATAGAAATGTAAAAACAATGGGTAAACTTTCTGAAAATGTAAGAGGTCAGTAGCTACAGCTTTTCATTTGTGGAAGCTACAAGAAACAAATATTACCCAACCAAAAGAACAGAAAGTCCTCATTAAAGAATAGCTGGTTATTTGTGTATTTGATCCAATTAACTGAAGGAGAACAACTAGAAAAAATGTGGGTACTTATTTACACAATAGAAGGTATATATGATTAATAACATTTTTAAGGTGAAGAAGAAAATATGTGTGATGACTTAACACTGAGTTTTGCTCTTTTTATCCAGAGTTAAAGACCCCAACCAAGAGTCCAAGGGATGGACCCTGGAAGCCAGGACCTGAGGGGAGAGTTGTAGGTAGCCCTTTCCCAGCAGGCTTCGGCCAAGACAAGAGAACTGTGGTTGGAGGGGCCTTATCAGTATTTGGATAATTGCTGTCTTAGGTTAGTTCCTGAGAAGCAGACCCTGAAATGAGGGTTCCTGTGCAAGTTAGTGATTTCTTAAGGAAGTGTACTCAGAAAATCTGGTAAGAGGTTAGGGGAAACATAACAGGGAGGGAGAAGCCAAGGGAGGATGAGATTTCCAGCACAGTCCTAGCTTCAGGCTGACCCCACAGGGAGCTCTAGAATATAAATTATATCTCGGAGTTTGTCCATTTTGCAGCAAGGGGGCTAGACTTTCATTATCCCATTCCATTCAGGCGTTGGCTCTCTGGCAAAGGGGAACGATATAAAGCCCCAGATTTCCAGGCACACCCAGATCTCTACACCCATGGGTGAAGAGGCTTCAGCAGCCCAAGGGTGTTTCTCGAAGGAAAGCTGCAGGTGCAATCCACCCAGCCCACCAACCCTGGAAGAGTCAGATAGCAGGGTGAGTGCAGAAGAGCAGCAGAAGAGCAGGGCTGGGAGCTGGTGGGGAGGCAGGCTGAGCCTCTGGGCACATGCGAGCCCCAGCCAGGCCCCAGCCAGAGAAGGGGAGATGTTTTTATTGCCAAGAGAGACTGATGTTTTGATTCTATATAAGTCCAGACTTTTTAATGAAAGTGAGGCATCTGTTAATACCAGAAAGTGAATAGAAAAACTAAGGGATTTACCAGAGAATTCATCCATGGGCAGGCAAGAAAACAAGAGTAAATTTCAAGAGTCCTGGAATGAGCAGAAATAAAGTTACTTTCTGTTTATACCCTATAAACTCCAACTCATTCAACAAACTGCTTACAAATATGTGCTACCCACCCCATAAATACGCTTACATTCACACAGATTATCTCAGGAAAGACATGCAACAAAACAGTAACAGCAGTTGCCCCTGGGGAAGGGAACCAGGTGGCTTTGAGGCAGGAGAGAAGACTTAATTTACGCCTTTAAATTCTGACTATAAACATGCATCTTTAAGAAATAAAATCGTTTAAAGTCTTTTAACTAGTAAGGAAAATAAAGCGAATAGAAAATCAAATAGGAAGGTAAGTTGGAGCCAGGCAAGAGTTAGTTTGGAAAACATATAATATAAATCTTATCGACTTGCTATGGAAGAGAAAACAAATCAGGCTCTGAGTTCTTGGCTACCAGTATGAAGAAAGTAACACCACTATTCCCAGCATCCATCAGATGAAAACAAACCATTTGTTCAGGAAAAACAAAGCTATTCCTAGAACTAAGATTAGAATTAAATTTCTCCTGTGGGTCCTCTCTTTTGGATCCTATAAAGGAGTGAACATTTTCACTAGCCTCACTATTATAAACACAGGGGCAAACTTAATAGAGTTGCCAATCTTATGATGTTTGTTATTATCAGCAATAAGAGCTAAAGGTGATACTGACCAGGATTATTATTGGTTTCATAGGCGAAGTAATGAAATCACAGCAATTATTTGGCTTTAGTAGGAGAGATGGGAAGAAAATTAAGGGGTCTACAGCACATTAGGTTGCTGCTGCTTGAAATTCACTTAATCTTCTGAGTCAGATGCAACCAACTGTGCGCCAGGGATTAAATGTCACCAGTGTTTGTCTTCAGATAATATCTGAGCTTTATAGCCTATTCAGTATGCAATGAATGAACGGTATGAATTCAATGAATGAATAACACAGAATGTTCACCTAAATATTTTCACTGCAACTCAAAGTAAATGTGAATCACTTACCACTACACACCTATTAGAGTGGATAAAATTAGAAAGACTGACCATACCAAGTGTTAGCAAGATTGTGGAGCAACTAAAACTCTCATACACTGCGGGTGAGAATGTAAAATGGTGCAACCACTTCAGAAAGTAGTTTGACATTTTCTTAAAAAGTTATATCAACACATACACCTACTGTATGATCTAGCCATTCTACTCCTAAGTATTTTACCCAAGAGAAAAGGGAAACTATGTCCATACAAGACTCGTACACAAATAGCAGCAGCTTTATCTGTAATAGCCGAAAACTGGGAGCAATGCAAATGTCAAATCAACAGCTGAATGGATAAACGAATTGCGGTAGAGCCACAATAGAGTCCTACTTAACAGTAAGAAGAAATGAACTCTTGATACGTGCAACATCGGTGGTTAAGTGGTTCTTATGTGGAAGGCACTTTACACTGTTTCATTTTAGCCTCACAGGCACCCTATAAGGTAAATACCATTCTGCTTTTAGAGTTGAGAAAACCGAAGCTTAGAGGTGAGCAACTCATCTGGGTTCACTCAGCTGGTGAGTGGCAGAGGCAGGACACAGACCAAGCCAGTCTGATGGAGAGTCCTCACACACACTTTGTTCAACAGGGAATGCTCTGGGTTCCTTAGACCCACCAGCCTCTTCAAGGTGAGGCAGTACCATCCAGGAGATGACCTCCAAAAATAAGAAGGGGTTCCGAGTTGGTGGGGAGAGGGTAAATTTAAAGGAGGAGGAAACTTTTTCCTTTTTCAGATAATGCCCAGATGACTCACCCTTTCTTGTCACTCTGCTCCAAATCCTCAGGTCTTAATCTTGATATGTCAGATTTGGGGACCCACTGGAATGCTCTCCAGGGAGGCTGCCCTTCTGTCTCAAGGCACAGGGCTGTACCACCAGCAGCTCCACCTGGGCACCTATACCAAAGCAAGCAGCAATTTGGTATTCTGTTACTGTTTACTTCTGCCTTAATTGCAAGGTGGGGGAAAGAGTGCCTAAGGTTTGCCAAAAACTGGGTGATTTTTTTTTTTTTTTAAGTTCCTTCCTTTCTTTCTAGTTGTTCAAGTCTGTTGGGAAAGGCAAGAGGAACGATTTTGGAACTGAACTTGCTGCTGAGTTGCCAGGGTTTAGAGATCTCTGCAAAGGTCATTGTTTTCTGTAAAGGTCATTGTCTTTTCATGAAAACCCCGGCAAAGCATGCCAATGGAGGAAAGCCACCAGCTTGCCAAACGTCCGGTGTCCCAGTCACCTGCTCTTCCTGCCCTAGGAAGGATGTGGACGATCTCTGGAGTAAAGACATCAGATCGGTTTTGTTCCTTTCTTGCTCTTAACTCAGCTGCAAAATGCATGAACAAAGCACACACAGGACTATTCTCAGAGCCCTGTGCCGCCTCCTCGTTAAACGCCAGCAGCTGCTGGGTGTTGCACAGAGCAAGATAAGCAACATGACATTCGCGGCCATTTACATCCTGAGTGTAGATCACTGTGCTCTCAGCGGAATTTCTGAGGTTTCAAGCCCTGAAGAATACCCCACCAGTGAAAATGCGCAGAGGGGGTGAGGTCTGGGCAGGGGGTCCTGGGTGGGGTGAGGGGCTCGCAGCAGGAGTGGCCAGCAGAATCAAGCAACCAAATCACGAGTTACTTGCTCTTGGGAAAAGCAGCTCTGCTGACAAGAGAATTAGGGCAGGATGATTTTGGCAAGCCGCGTGTTGTGTTAGCTGCACAAACTTTTTCTTTCCTCTTAGGCAGCCTCTTAATAATTGGGTGGGAGCTTCTTTTCACATTTCGTGAAGAGGCAATTCCTGTCAGATGTTTTTCAGAGGGGTTTCACCTCACGTTTGCCAAGCACACACAATTCCAGATGCAACTCTGAGTCTATTCAGTTTGAGAAGATTAGAGTTCGCAGCCATTGGCAGGATTTTTACTTTCCTGCTGGCCTCATAGTTCCTCATATTACTTTAAGTGAACCTTACTCTTATCTCTACATCAAGTCTTAATGAAAAATATGAGGGAGAGGAAAGGACCCAGAGAGTCACTGGGGCAACTGGCATCTCACTGGAAGCTGCCAAACTATGTGAGTCCTAATTGGAGACATTTCCCTTCTCCCAGTAGGTGCCTCTAATTTACCTCTTTACGGGCAGATATTAATTTTCATTCCTATGTGAGGCTTGTGGGAGGAAATTATTTCAATTACTTCCCTTCCATCTTCCTGCCTGTTCCAATAACCTCTATGTCTCATTATTGCAACTGCAATAATCCAGGCAAGAGATAATGGTGCTGGGCCAAGGTGGTAACAGTGGAGGTGGCAGGAGGAGAGTTTCTGGATATGAGTAGAGAGAGTTGCAAGATGGGGTTGGCTGAATGCTCTTGGTCTTGAAACTTCTGGTAAGGGAGTGGTCGCAGTAGTAAGCTCAGAGAGGCAGAAATGCATCTTAAATTCTGGCCCTTAGGCAAGGAGCAAAGGTCCCATTTATTGAGTACCTGCTGTGTGCCAGGTGCGAAACTTCCTCCTCACAAGTCTTTGTAGTAGGTTTGACTATTTCCACCTCACAGAACCTGTGTCTGTCGGACCCTAGAGGCTGTCACCCTGAGCCCCTTACGAGGGACAGCCCCTGGGGGTATGGGATGCACAGCAGAGTGGCTCGGGGAGGATCCATGAGCACCAGAGTGAGGGGGCCCCGACACCCTCCCTTCGGCCGCAGCTTCTCAGCAGAGCTCCAGGGTGGAGCTGCAAGACCTGGGTCTGACCCCGCACTAAGCTTCCTCAACGGGATGCAGGATGCAACTGCTGCAGCTGCAGCTGCCAGAGGCAGGAAAGCCAAGCAGGGAAAGGCAGGAGATCCCGCTGACCCTTCCAAACCCCGGACCCAGCTTTCCGGTGCTGACAGGGAGGGCACCACCCAGGCACTGCCGGCAACCCCCGTAGGCAAAGCCCCTGAATTCACGTTTTGGTCTCCACAGCCGGAAACCTTCAGCTAGCCATCCTGGAGGAGTTCCGAGGTCTCTGTCTCCAGGCTGGCCAGGACTGCTGGAGGAAATGGGCCCCTTCAACCCCAGCGCACCTGCACTGGGCGTAGTCTATTTCTCCTCTGGCTACCAGAGCAACGGAAACAACAGTGGCCGCCGAAACCCCCTTAACACCACAGCCCAGGCTGACCCTGACCAATGGAAGCCAGACTTTGCATCTTGGTTTCTCCCCTTTTTTTCCCACATACCTAAAAGTATCTTCTCTGAAACCAAGAACTTACCCAATCCTCATACTGAACTGAAACTGTTCTGAAAGCCTGATCCGCTGAGCTCTTCCTGGCATGCCTGGGTTTCACTGATTCCCAGACTCCAGGGAGAGGGTGGGAAGCCTGCTTTCAGGCTTGCAGCAGAATATCCATCTGGGGGAGCGTGCCCTGGAGGCTCCTCTTTGGAACCGCTGTGCAAGCTGCTTTACTCCAAACCCAGGTGAAGTGTGCAGCTTCCCAAGGTGTGGCCACAGCAACTGACCCCAGAGTTTGTACCCCAACACATGTGGGTCTGACTACTGCCCTAACAAATCCCATCCCATGAGAGGGCACTTTCACAGAAAATGCCTCCTCACAAGTAAGTCCAGCCCTTCTTGAGAGCACTAGTGTCCTCATTCCACATAAGAAAGGACCCACTTTGAGAGGACAAATGATATATAATAATTTATGACACCAACTGACTTCTGTGAAAGTGACTGGGAAATGACAACTTGTCCTGCCTGTTAATTCACAAATGGACATGACGAGCCCAAGACACACTTGCACTGAAGCAGAGTGTACGGCCCCAGCCTTGAAACCTGTTTGTAAGGGGCGTGACGGGCTCACGTGTCCTCTCTCAGGCTGCAGCAAGAGGATGGAGACAGGACGCCAGGGTCCTTCCCCCCTGTTCTGTTAGCATCCACCACAAGAATTACCCTGGACAGGGAGGCGGAAAAGCACTGCTGTGCTATTTCTTTAGTTCTCTCTGAAATCCCGCAAGTTAGACAGAGCACTTCCCACACGTTACAAATAAGAAAATCCAAATTCAGAGAGGTCAAGTGACTTGTCTGAGCTCATACAGCAGGCACATAGCAGAACCAGGACTTGAATCCAGATTTCCTATTCCACATTATTCTCCAGTGGCTTATTGAAAGGCTTACATAAAGGGCTCTGTTCCTTGGTTATTCCATGCAATAAACCAGGGCATATACACCAAGCCTTATCTTTTCAATTCTATTTTTAGCTCTCATTATAATGTACTCTGCACTTTAATAGGTACTTGAATGGGTGACAAAATGAGAGATTTTTACAGAAGATCAACTTTCAGTTTCTAGTCTGCTCACAAATGTTTTCAGAGAGCAGCTCCCATACACAAAACACTTTGGATACTACAATACTATATGATACATACTTCCTCTACTCATCAAACTTGCAATGGGGCTGGGAAGATAAGACATGGACCCAAATAACCACCATACCAAAGCAGATACAATCTGTGTGTGCCCCAAGAATGGTGCCCTGCAGAGTATTGGGAGGTCCAAGGGCGTGAGACATAACTTCTGTTTGACATAATCAAGGAAGGCTTCCTGGAGGGGGTGACTTTGAAGCTGAGCTTTAACTGTCACATGGGATTTTAGTAGACAGAAGGTGATGATTTTAGCTTTTAAAAAATCTGATTGGACCTTGTATTTAAATTTTTATGCCCCCCAAATTTGCTCTAAGTAAAATAAGAATATTTCCCATATGATTCTGCAACATGTCCTTTGACAAGGAGCATCTCCCAGAAGAGAAAAAGGGCAGTGTCCAGAGAAATGAAACCCAGCAGCTCAATTCATCTGACTCTATCTATCCTAAGTCCATGCAGAAATGGGTGGCAGGTCTCCCGGTACACTGTGCCACCCTCTCTTCCCTCACTGTGGTTCCTGCCCACCTGCAGCAGCCAACAACAAGCTTGGCACTGTTGTGGCAGGGAAGGGCAGGGGGGGTTGTCCTTTGTTCATCCCTATTTCTCATTCTCCGTTCAGAAATCAGCAGGACACTTATTTCCCAAGATAGAGGAAGACAGGTCTTGTGCAAACAGGTGGTTCCAGGAACACTTCCCGCAAGAACAGGGTTTTTCTTCTACTATAGCCTTGAAACTCTGACCCTTTTTTTTCATTGCTCTCCTGTATCTTCCTTTAATAGAGCAGATGACCAATGAATCCACAAAAGCAGTGTGCTACACTGCGGGAAATCTCAGGTTACTAACCAAGCATAGGATGTGTCTGGCTTGTACTTAGTTCTCCCTGCTAGAAGAGCACTTCTCCCTCTCTCCATTCAACCTAGTTATCTCCTACCCCGCCCTTGAAACCCCATTCAAAGGGCACCCCTTCAGGGAAACCATTTCCCCTCCACACATCTATATCGAGGCCAGGCTTCCCTGTTACATATTCTCATTCTAGCTCTACTTCCTAGTTTGTGGTTACTTTAGTGGGTATCTCCTATAGCAGATCTTAACCTCCATGAAGGCAGGTATCACCTAGGATTATCGTCATGTCTCACACATAGAAGGTGCTCTGTAAATAATTGTGGACCAAATGTCCTGATGTAGTGATAAATAGAGTCAGACAGCCCTTCGCTGGAATGCTAGTCCAACACTTACTATTTCAACAATTAATTATACTCCCCATATCTCAGCTTCGCCTTCTGCAAAATGAGGCTAACAACGTCTATTTCACAAGATTACGATGAGAAAAATATAGATAAGAGCATCTACCTGGCACCTGTGAATGCTCACTCAGTAATATTCATTTCTTCACCTGCCTTGTCACCTAACCGGCTCACCAGGGTGCCTTTGACCTTGACCCTCAAGCCACACAAACCTTCCTTCACAAACTCCAAAGTTCACCCTAGAATTCAGATTAAAAATGCTCTCTGGGGCTATCTGAAGCTGAGTTGAAAACTTCCATTCATCCTCTATGTCTGTCAGGATTCTAAGCTGCAAGCAACAGAAATCAACTCTTGTTCATTTAAGCAGAAAAGGAAGCTACGAAAAGCAAATGGGAAGCTTGGAGTTCCTAGGATGATGCGGAACCAGGCTCAGGCTCTCCACGAAGAACAATGCCCCAAACTGGGCCACTGGGCTGGTCCAGTGAGGCACTGCTGCCACCCACACAGGGCACAGACCCTGAAACTGGTACTATGTATGTGGCCAGCATTGGACACTAGCTACAGAATCACAGTCTCTGTTGCCTCTAGAAACTAAACGTTCTGTAATTGTTTTCCCATCCTCATCAGAATGGAGTCCACCAGGTGCCTGTTTTTGCTCTGAGTGGAAGTCTAGGACAGGAACTTCTGATCGGGGGAGCACAGGTCAATGTGCCTGGAATCTAGCTGCAAAATAGGCTAAGAAAGCATGATGTGTCATGTTCAGCTTCTCTATGAGAGAATACTCTGTCTTGTCAGGTCGAGAATTCCCCCCAAAAGGAGACGGGCTCAATCTCTGAACATAAAAAAATGACAATTGCCTGGAATCTGCCCACCATCTGTATTCTGGATTTTTCCATACTCTACCCTAGCTAGCCTCGTGGATTAAGCCCCCTGACTAACTGCTCCCCACAAACAAGCATTTTCTAGTTTTCTCCTTCTTGCCACACATCCCTGTTGATCTAAAATACTTCCATTTTCTTAACTCCTTCCTCATCCATTTATATCAGTCTTCTCTCTCCAAAGTCATAGGCCCAGCATTCTACATGCATGGAAGCCACAGTCAATCCATCCCCCAGCTCAATTCATCTCTATTTCTAAAGTTTAATTTATTTTAGAGTTACTCTTAGTCTATAGGGGATAAGGGCAATTTCACGTTTACATAGTATTTTAGGCAAGAGTTCCTCCTCTCGTGTGGTCACCTATGACAATGTCTGAAACAGCCAGTCTTGGTCAACATTATGCTCTTAATATGGTCCTCAAAAAAGTATTCTTTGGGCCAATGAATTTGAGAAAAATTCCCCTATGAAAGTCACAAGCACACTAGCCTATTAAAGGCTCCAAGAAGTCATGAAATAAAGAAATCTATTGAACTTTTCCACCCAATACTTCTGAAGTTTATTTGACTACTGCCACGTTTTTACTGTTATCCTCACAACATCTCTTCACATCTATAATATGCTGCAATAGAGATTCCTTGAGATCTACTCAGAAGATTCTGCAAGCTTCCTTTTTCTTGTCTGTCCTGCCTCCCTAAATAAAATTATCCCAAAGTAAGTGAATCTTGACTGAGCTTAGAGAAGGGGAATAAGGACGATGCAGGGAGGCATAACACTTGCTGCTCAGAGTGTGGTCCTTGGACCAGCGGTACCAGCATCACCTGGGAGGTCTGGGAAATGAAGATCTCAGGCCCCATCCCAGGCCCAGGAAAACAGAATCTGCATTTTAACAAGATCCCCAGGTGATTCCTTTGCACAGTAAACCCTGACCGATATTGGCATAGGTAACTTCTACACCTGCAAACTCCAATTCCAAGTAATGAACATTTAAGGAATTCCACTACCACCCAGATTCCCTCACGTAGATTAATGTGTCTATACCCCCAGGGGATCTGGTTCCTCCCTTCAGCATTTTACAGAGCTCAGCATTCTTTCACAGGGATTGCCTACACCCTTTGGGATTCCGGGACTTTAAGGAAAACAACATTTTGTGGTTTGGCCACAGAGAAACTGAGCTGCCTTCTATGATCTTCTTTAAAATATCCTGTGAGAGGCCCTGGCCCCCAGCACTGAGGGGTGTGCCATCCACACCACTGTCTCCGAGGGTTGCTATTGTAGCTAGCTGCACACCACATGACATTTAGAAATTCAATTCTGCAGAGCACAAAAGGAATTATAAAAAGGTACTACACTAGTATTCTGCAAAAACTAGAGTCTCTCAACCACCAGCAGGTGTGTTAAGATATGGTGGATTTTTTAAAAATGTAAACTATAAACAGAACCAGTTTTGGCATCTGGACCTTAGACTGCCTGACACCTCATTCACCTGCCTTAAGTTACAAAAGGTCTTACTACTTCCCGTAAGTCCCTGCTTTCCAAAGCAGGATTCCAAGGGATTTAGAGTAAGGCAGACCTGGGTTCAAACACTGGCTCTGCTACTTTCCAGTTCAGTGGCCTAAGCATTTTGCTTTACCTCCCTCAGCTGTGGATTCCTCCCTATTAAGTGAAGCCATGAAGACAAGCTTCATGGAGCTGTGTAATGAGAACTCCATCAGGTAAGTGTGGAAAGCACCAGCACAGTGGCTTGCTTGTGTCAAGGGCTCCAACCGCACTGGACCCACACACGCCCTCTCTCCAAGCCCACTCACAAGTGTCAACCCAAAGCTTCCCTGCCCGCAGTCCTCCAGCCTGAGGGGACCACCCTCCTAACTCCACAAGCTGTGGAAATGACAGCGTGGATCCTCCCCCACTCCTCAAACGCCCTGCCTTCCTTTACCCTCCCGCTTACCACAGACCACAAACTCTACAAGCTGCCTAGAGCTTCAGCAAATTTCTCTCTTCACCCTCCCAGCAGCCTGCGGGGCCTCTCCAACCTGTGAAGGGCTTGGGGAAGGAGGCAGATGAAGGGACCTTGGGAGGAAATGGGAGAGGAAGGGCTGGAGGATTCACTCCTCCAGAGACCTACAATCTGGAGTCTATCCCCACTGCTTCTGAGGATAAGGAAGGAAAAGGAAAATTCTGCATGCTTTCCTCTTAAGTCATGGGAATAAGGTAAATAATGAACCTGCTTTCTTCTGTTTAAACTTGAGGCTGGTAGAAGTGGATTCTACTAACCAATTCTCATACATGAATACAGATTCCATCTTTGGGGGGGGCGGTCATATTACGATTTATAATAAATATATATTCGATCTTCTTCCGCTGTTCCTGGCACAAAGTTCCTAAAACGTTTCAAATCTCCTAAGTGATGAGAGCTTAAATGATATCTTTTGTTATGTTACCGAGGTGATTCAGTAAGGACCTCACCTAAGGATGGGGGCTGGTTGCCAGGAGAACCAACCAAGTGATTAGAGGGTTGAAACTTTCAGCTCTACCCTCCCTGACCTCCAGGAAATTTAAAGTTTAATTTATTTTAGAGTTACTCTAAAGGGGTGGACTCTTGAGGCAGGAACAATCAACTCACACGCCTATATACCCACGGATCCACATGGCCCTACAAGAAGCCTACAATTGTGTTCTAGGGCTCACAAGGCCTGTGAGGTAAACTTGTCTTGTTCTTTATGGCCACGCTCATTAACCTTCAACCATCATAACATGGATGTGCTGGAAAATGCAATGATAACCGATTGTGCAACATCAGTGAAATGGAATCATGGGATGAAAAAAAGAGGAGGGAAGAGGAAGGGGTATTTTACAACTTCTGTAGGAATCAGGACCAGTAAGATGTGTGGAGTTTCAGGCTTGAGGAAGGGATGGAAAAAAGTAGAGACAGGTTAACAACAAAAACTGGCCTCTGGCTTTTACTGAATAAATTCAAATGTGTTCTTAAAGCCCTTTGACTTTCTGAATATTTCTGACAATTTATGATTAGATTGTTTGATGAAGTAGTTTAGACTAAGCAGAAGAATGTCTATACCAGAACATTTTTATCAGATTTTTAAAAATGCACCCAAAGCTTGTGTTGCAACATATTAAAATTGGCATATTTATTTATAATGTGAAAGCAGACCAGCTCAATCTGTGTCACCAACAGTCTGCCTCCAGCTGTGCTTCTCTGCCCCCATTTTGCCACTTTGACAACAGCTAGAAAAATTACAGTAGTGCATTAGCAGGGTTCTACTTCCAAATCCTGCAGTGAGAGAGACAGCTAAACTTCACAGAAATATGGGAAAAGATGGAAAATTCCCTTTTAGAAAGGCTGATGATGGTTTCTAACTTTTTCAGGAGTTTATTTACATGGGAAGACAGACTTTAAGGCATTAAAAAAACCACAGTGGTACTTATCCAAATTTTATCTTCCATCTGCATTCACATATCTTCCACTTTAAAATCCTCTCCTAAAATTTCCAAAAGAAAATCTAATCTCCGATTCTGCTTCACCCCCACTGGAAGAAAAAGCAGGCTTCTAGGGCAACAGCCTTGAAAGGCCCCTGACTTGGATAAGAGGAAATAAACAACGTAGAGTAACCTATACCATTTATATGGCCCTTCTCCTTTATGAAGTCCTCTAACTTACATCATCTGAAGCCTCTGAAGAGGTATGAACTGTGTTTAATTAAAGCCTGGGTGATGGAAGTGAACAGAAAGTTATTTTGAGGTTGTTCACACATCTTCAGCCCCTGTTATCAAGCTTTCAGAGCTCTATTCTAAAAAGTAAGGGGGTGGTAGTAGACAATGTCTCTTCTCTAGCAGCTGCCAGAGATTACTGCCATCAGAGTAATTATCACCAGATAATTGTCCCCTTTCTTCCTTGCTGATGGGGCAGAATGGGAACAGAGACTCATCTGAAATAGATTTTATACTTCCTGAATACAAGCTGGATATCTCAGGTCAGTGGGCACCCACTGAAGGATTTCCACATCATGCCTTAGAGGAAATTAAAATTCGTCTCATACAAAAGGAAAAACCATCAAATGTCACCTACTTGAGGTTAACCAGATTTCTTGAAGTTGAGCAATTGTGGTTTCAGACTGGAGTAAGTGCCTACTTTAGCCTAAAAATCCTCTGCTGCGAATGATTTCTGAAGATGGTAACAAGAGGAGCATTTTCTGGTGCCCTGAACTTTGAGGCAAGCACCTGGCTTACCTCTGTAGTGGTATTGGTGAAAAGACAGCACTAACAACCCCTACCCCTCCCTGCCTTTATGATATTCACAGGGAGGTTATTAAAATTGTTTACTTGGCTGGTCTCTGGAGCAGTCACGAAGTCCAAATTCTTTAAGGGAGTCCTCAAAGTTGTCACAGGACTGAAGATAAGATAGGCTACAGCTTGAGTGGACAGTTCTGCAAATTCGATAGTGTTACTTTCAGGCTCCCGTCTACCCAGGAATGCCCTAGACTGCTGGGTGATGAAATGTTCCATACAAACAAATATTTATGGGCAATTCAATGCAGGTTGGTGGGCAAGAACAAAGTAGAACAGATTATCATCAGAATCTTTACAGTCTGGTAATGTGAAGGTGGGAAGGTGGCCATCTCTTTATTCTCTCTCATTGATGGGCTTTAATCTCACTCAATAAACCTGCACTATTGCCTGATTATACCAGACAATGTGCTGGGGCTAGGGGTAGGGAGGACCCTGAGGGAAGCAAGATAATCTCTCTGCCCACAGTGGGCTCACAGCACTGTTTCTCATTCTTTTCTAAAGGAGGTGGAATGGCAATAAGACTTCTGAATTAGCAGAGTCACAAGATCAGAGTTCGAGATTTGGTTTCACCACTTGCTAGCTATTGACCTTGGGCAGGTCACTGACCTTTTCCTGCCTCAGGTTCTTCCTCTGTAAATTAAAGGTAATGATACTCTGGCAACCTACCTCACAGAATTCTTGTGAAGAGCAAATGAAATTAAATATGAAAAATCTTTGCAAAGCATTATGCAAACGTCAGCATTATTATAATCATGGGTCACAGTGAAAGAGCTATTAGATTCCTAAAAACAATGCCACCTTCTACACGGACAGTAACCCCCCAGCAGCTCCTATTTTGTAAATCCCCTAAAGTCAACACATGGGAAAAGTAAGTCTGCTTTCCTTCAAAGGCAAGGGTGTATCGTAAGTATTTGTATTTATGTTTGTGTTTCAAAACCTAGTGTCAAGAGTAAAGTAGGTGCTCAGAAAATATTGAAAAAGCAAAAGTGCTGTGTGGCTCCATAGTTAGATTAGACAAAAGGAACTAAAGAGGCCACTCTGGCCGCTACTGGTAGGAAAACGGGGCCCAGAGCCATACATCTTAATGGTCATAATTGGTCAACTTGTCTTCTTATATAATCATGTAAATATGTCAGTAGTAATAGTAAATTTGAAACTGTTTACTGTAGACCAACCATAAGGTAAGGGGTTCTTCCCCTCCTCTCTCACCATAACAAGACTCCTTGCTAGGAGCTTTGGTTGCTGCTTATCTTTCACCTAGATTGTAAAATCATAGTCTGTAGCCTATAGAAAGGGTTTGAGAAAAGTACAGAACCATGAATTCTTAGATAATTGGAAGCCAATTTCATAGGTATAAAGTTTAAGTAGGAAAAGGATTCAGTGTCAGAGTCTAGCTGGCCTAGAATAAAATTCCCTGCATGTAACTGTGAAACATATACCTCTAGTTGGGGGATTGAGCTCAATAGACCAAGTGCTCCTTATAATAAGTCTGTCCACCCTTCTACGGCCAACAGCCCAGTTACATGTGTGAGAGGATCAAGCATGCCCTGCCATTTTAGCACTAAAATTTATGACAGCATCTGAGCAGAACTCCCAAAGTGCAGAAACCCAGAGCATGGCTGCGGGTCAGACAAAACATGTGGCCCACACAGGCCCCTCACTCCCCTTGCTCAAACCCAGCTTACTTTTCCCCTCCGCCACTCTCCACAGGACAGGTTTAACAAGGAAAACTTGTCTTGAAATCAAAGATACTCATTTAGACTTCAACAAAAGTAGCTGTTTTTGAGGCGACACAGAAAAAGAAACAGCTTAGGACAAGGGAAAGAAAGCATATAAACAGAACTTAGACCCCAAATAGTTTCAATTAAAAGGATTTTCAGAAAGGCTCTTACATTCTCTTCTCTGTAGAGGCCAAAGCAACCAAATGTGCTGAATCAAAGCTCTGCCCTAAATAATATATTCACATAGGCAGGCCCTTCTGGCCAGCCCTGAATACAGCCTCTCCAGACCCAATCATCTCATCTGGGATCACAGAATTCCAGGAGCTATTCAGGATGGCTTGTCACCTCCCTGGTTTTATAGGTGAGGAAAGAGGCATATGCTGAAGACTTGCCCAAGGTCCCAGAAATGGTGAGTTAGAACTGAGATCTTCCAATACAGTCCACCTACTTCTGCAGGCAAAAAAAATCAGTGAAAAATGTTTTGTTTTATTTTTGCCTTAGGAGGGAACTGGCCTCCAAAGAAACCACCTCACCAATTACCAAACTGTCAAACCCAGAGGAGGGATTTGCCATTATTTTTCAATCTGTGCACCAAAAGTGCACCTAATAGAATACCTTATAATTGATTCCAGGAATAGGTCTCGTAACCAAATAAAGCACATTCATAAAGGGACACATAACAGATCCCTTCCATTCTGCCTGTTGGCCTTCTCCCTTCTCTTTATCACAGGTCTCTGGCTTTGGGAGAGTGCCACGCCCAGTCACAAGACTAAGGATGTGCTAAGACTTTGTGTTGACAGATATTTAGAAGAACACTAGTTTCACAGTTTTGCCCTGTGTTTCAGTTGAGACAAGTAACACATACACACTTTTACTAAGAAATGAATATAAAGCAGCTAAAACCAGACAAGTTCTAGATCACTAGGGCTTGAGACCCAAGCCTAAGACGGTGTTCCTAATTGGCATGGAGTCCCAGATCCTCTCCTACCCTTTGACCCCCCTATCTTGCATTCTGCCCAGATATGGACCAAGTGCCCCCACCAATCCAGTCTTTAAATTCTCCTGTGCCAGGTGATAAATGCCTCTTCCTCACCCCTCTCCTGAAGATTTCTGTGGCTGTGAGTTTGGAAGCCCTTTCTTCCACTATATCACGTTCCTCTTCTGGTCATTTGGTCTGAAACAGAGCCTTGTTCTAGTCCTCAGTGAGTTCCTTCTCCCACTGGTCTAAGCTTGAATTTCTACTTCTCTACTCTGAGCCTCTCTATAAGGCGTCAACTCCATTTCTTGTCCAGAAGTAGAATTTCACTCTCCCATTGTTCAAAAGCTCCACAGAGCTTCAGACTCATCCACAGAATCCTGTTTTATGTGCCTCTCCAGCTCATTCATTTGAAGAGCAAAGGCAACAGGTTCTGTTTATTGATCCTTGTTCTCACTGATGGCCTAGTCATCGTCTCTAATGCTTTTTAATTTTTAATAGGCTCTGTTTGGTTTCCCCTATAGCACTTCACTATAGCAAGGATTTGGGTGAAGTCGTTTATTTGGCTGTTGATCCCAGTAAAGCATAGTGAGGGAATGTGAAACAGGGAAGGGAAGAAAGTTAATAGAGTGTGTTAAGAAGCTGTAGTTACCCCAAATAGCCAAAGCAATCTTGAGAAAAAAGAACAAAGCCAGAGGCATCATGCTTCTTGATTTCAAACCATATTACAAAGCTATAGTAATCAAAACAGTATGGAAGGAACACTTCCGAATTCATTCTTTGAGGCCACCATCATTCTGATACCAAAACCAGACAAAGATATCACACAAAAAAAGAAAAATACAGGCCAATAGCACTGATGAATATAGATGCAAAAATCCTCAACAAAATACTAGCAGGGGCTTCCCTGGTGGCACAGTGGTTGAGAGTCTGACTGCTAATGCAGGGGACACAGGTTCGAGCCCTGATCTGGGAGGATCCCACAATGCCGCGGAGCAACTAGGCCCATGAGCCACAACTACTGAGCCTGCGCATCTGGAGCCTGTGCTCTGCAACAAGAGAGGCCGCAATAGTGAGAGGCCCGTGCACCGTGATGAAGAGTGGCCCCTGCTTGCCACAACCTGAGAAAGCCCTTGCACAGAAATGAAGACCCAACACAGCAAAAATAAATTAATTAATTAATAAACCCCTACCCCCAACATCTTCTTTAAAAAAAAAAAATACTAGCAAACTGAATCCAACAATGTATTTAAAGGATCATACACCATGATCAAGTGGGATTTACCCCAGAGATGCAAGGATTTTTCAATATCTGCAAATCAATCAATGTGATACACCACATTAACAAATTGAAGAATAAAAACCATACTATCATCTCAATAGATACAGAAAAAGCTTTTGGTAAAATTCAACATCAATTTATGATAAAAAAAAAAAAACTCTCCAGAAAATGGGCAAAGAGGGAACATACCTCAACATAATAAAGGCCATGTGTGACAAACCCACAGCTAACATCTTACTCTACAGTGAAAAGCTGAAAGCTTTTCCTCTAAGAAAAGGAACAAGGATTTCCACTCTCACCTCTTTTATTCAACATAGTTTTGGAAGTCCTAGCCACAGGAATAAGAGAAGAAAAAGAAATAAAAGGAATCCAAATTGGAAAAGAAGAAGTAAAACTGTCACTGTTTGCAGATGACATGATGCTATACACAGAAAATCCTAAAGACACCTACCAGAAAACTACTAGAGCTCATCAATGAATTCAGGAAAGTTGCAGGATACAAAATTAATATACAGAAATCTGTTGTATTTCTATACACTAACAATGAAATATCATGAAGAATAATTAAGAAAACAATCCCATTTACCATTGTACCAAAAAAAAATAAAATACCTAGGAATAAACCTACCTACAGAGGCAAAAGACCTGAAATCTGAAAACTATAGTATGCTGATGAAAGAAATTGAAGACCACACAAATAGATGAAAACATATACCACGTTCTCGGACTGGAAGAATCAATATTGTTAAAATGACCATAGTACCCAAGGCAAACTACAGATTCAATGCAATCCCTACCAAATTACCAATGGCATTTTTCACAGAACTGGAAGAAAAATTTTTTTAATTTGTATGGAAATACAAAAGACCCTGTATAGCCAAAACAATCTTGAGGAAGAACGGAGCTGGAGGAATCAGGGGCCCTGACTTCAGACTATACTACAAAGCTACAGTAATCAAAACAGTATGGTACTGGCACAACAACAGATGCACAGATCAATGGAACAGGATAGAAAGCCCAGAAATAAACCCATGCACTAATCTATAACAAAAGAGGCAAGAATATACAATGGAGAAAAGATAGCCTCTTCAATAATTCGTGCTGGGAAAACTGTAGAGCTACATGCAAAAGAATGAAATTAGAACATTCACTAACACCATACACAAAAATAAACTCAAAATGGATTAAAGACCTAAATGTAAGACCAGTTACTATAAAACTCCTGGAGGAAAACACAGGCAGAACACTCTTTGACATAAACTGCTGCAATATTTTTTTTTGGATCTGTCTCCTAGATTAATGGAAACAAAAGCAAAAATAAACAAATGGGACCTGATTAAACTTAAAAGTTTTTGCAGAGCAAAGGAAACCATCAACAAAATGAAAAGACAACCTACAGAATGGGAGAAAATATTTGCAAACAATGTGACTGACAAGGGATTAATCTCCAAAATATACAAACAGTTCATGGAGCTCAATATCCAATAAACAAACAACCCAATCAAAAAATGGGTAGAAGAGCTAAACAGACATTTCTCCAAAGGAGACATACAGATGGCCAACAGGCATATGAAAAGATGCTCAACATCGCTAATTACTAGAGAAATGCAAATCAAAACTGCAATGAGGTACCACTTCACACCAGTCAGAATGGCCATTATCAAAAAGTTTACAAATAATAAATGCTGGAGAGGGTGTGGAGAAAAGGGAGCCCTCCTGCACTGTTGGTGTGAATGTAAATTGGTGCAGCCACTATGGAGAACAGTATGGAGGTTCCTTTAAAAACTAAAAATAGAGTTATCATATAATCCTGCAATCCCACTTCTGGGCATATATCCAGAGAAAACCACAATTTGAAAAGATATTTACATGCACCTCAATGTTCATTGCAGCGCTATTTACAATAGCCAAGACATGGAAACAACCTAAATGTCCATCACAGATGAATAGATAAAGAAGACATGATATATATATATCATATATATATATATCATATATATATATATATATATATACACACACATCTACATTCACATATACACAATGGAATATTAGCCATAAAAAAGAGTGAAATAATTCCGTTTGCAGAAACATGGATGGATCTAGAGATTATCATTAAGTGATGTAAATCAGAGAGAGACAAATATATGATGTCACTTATATCTGGACTCTAAGAAAATGATACAAATGAACTTATTTACAAAACAGAAGCAGACTCACAGGCCTAGAAAACAAACTTATGGTTACCAAAGGGGGAAGGGGAGGGGAGGGATAGATTAGGAGTTTGGCATTGACATATACACACTACTATATATAAAACAGATAAATAACAAGGACCTACTGTGTAGCACAGGGAACTATATTCAGTACCTTGTAATAACTTACAGTGGAAAAGAATCTGAAAAAGAATATACATAATATATATATATGTATTACTGAATCACTTTGCTGAAGCACTGTAAATCAACTACGCTTCAGTTAAAAAAATACATAAGGGAATTCCCTGGCGGCCCAGTGGTCAGGACTCTGTGCTTTCACGGCCGAAGGAGCAGGTTCAATCCCTGGTTGGGGAACTAAGATCCTGCAAGCCGTGCGGTGTGGCCCAAAAAAAAAATTGAAAAAAAAATTTTTAAACATGAAAAAAACAGTATGGTACTAGCATTAAAGCAAATAAATAGATCAATGGAACAGAATAGGAAGCCCAGAAATAAACTCATGCATGTATGGTCAACTTATTTATGACAAGGGAGCCAAAAATATACAATGGGGAGAGGACAGTCTCTTCAAAAAATAGTGTTGGGACAACTGGACAACAAAAGAATGAAACTGGACCACTATCTTACACCATACACAAAAGTTAACTCCAAATGAATTAAAGATTTGAATGTAAGACCCAAAACCATAGAACTCTAGAAGAAAACATAGGTGGTAAGCTCCTTAACATTGGTCTAGGCAATGATTTTTTTGGATTTGACATGGAAAACAAAGGCAACAAAAGCAAAAATAAACAAGTGAGACTATATCAAACTAAAAAGCTTCTGCACAGGAAAGGAAACCATCAACAAAATGAAAAGGAGAAAATATTTGCAAATCACATATTTGATAAGCGGTTAATATCCAAAATATCTAAAGAACTTATGCAACTGAACAGCAAAAGATCTGAACAGACATTTTTCCAAAGACATTCAGATGGCCAACCCGTACATGAAAAAATGCTCAGCATCGCTAATCGTCAGGGAAATGCAAATCAAAATCATGAGACATTACCTCACACTTGTTAGAATATGGCTATTATCAAAAAGACACAATAACAAGTATTGGCCAGGATATAGAGAAAAGAGAATCCTTGTGTGCTGTTAGTGAGAATCTAAATTGGTGCACCCACTATGGAAAACAGTATATTTTTCAAAAAAAAATTAAAAATAGAGCTACAATATGATCCAGCAATTCCATTCTGGGTATTTATCTAAAGAATATAAAAACACTAACTCGAAAAGATATATATATATACCCCCATGTTCATTGCAGCATTATCTACAATAGCCAAGGTATGGAAGCAACCTATGTGTCCACCAACAAATGAATGGATAAAGAAAATGTAGTGTGTGCGTGTGTGTGTGTGTAAGAGCTGTTGAACTCGTGCCATTTGCAAACTCATGGATGGAATTCAAGGGCACCATGCTAAGTGAAATCAGTCAGACAGAGCAAGACAAATACTGTATGATATCACTTATATGTGGAATCTAAAAACAAACAAACGAAGCTCATAGATATAAAGAACAGATTGGTGGTTGTCAGAGGAGAAAGATGGGGTGTGGGTGAAATGGGTAAAGAGAGGCAAAAGGTACAGACTTCTAGTTATAAAATAAGCAAGTCATGGGGATATAATGTACAGCATTGCAACTCTAGTTAATGACACTGTAGTGCATATTTGAAAGTTGCTAAGAGAGTAGATCTTAAAAGTTCTCACAAGAAAAATTCTGTAGCTATGTGTGGTGACGGATGTTATCTAGACTTACTGTGGTGATCATTTTACAATATATACAAGTATCAAATCATTATGTTGTATACCTGAAACTAATACCAAGTTGTATGTCCATTATACTCAATTAAAAAAAAAAAGCAGCAGCCGCAGCTGTTGGGTAACCAGGACTTCCTGATGTAGTAACCATCTAGGAAACTGTAGAACATTCCTCAGAATGAGGGTAGAGAAGCAAACTTATTTAACCACCCAGGCCTGTCCCTCCTCGGCTGAGGGTTGCTCCTCAGGCAATACTCGTGGCACTTGCAGCCTAACCTGTCTGCTTCCAAGCTCACATTTGTGGCCAGAGAATATCCTCAGGCAGAGAGAAGCAAGACTTGTCTATGTGTACAGGCTGTCCACAGTTGAACCCTGGGGCATCTGCTACAAAGATGACTGTTACAGTCACTTGGAGCCCCCCTTCTCTGGGTGATCTTTCAGAATTCAATTTAATTTAACACATATTGAATGCCTATGCTATATAATGTGCTAGACTAGGCTCAGGTGTATGTGTGTGTATATATATGTGTGTGTGTGTATACCTGAGTATATATAATGTACTAGACTAGACTCAGGTAAATACAAAGGTGTGTAATACATGGTTCTTCCCCATGTAGAACTGCAGATCTGATGTAGGAGAGAAACAGAAATATAAGTCACCATAGAATAAAGTAGAATATGAGAAGTGCTAATATTGGAGCCACAAGCTATGAGAGCTGTAGGAAGATAAGATTAAATTTGACTAGAGTGGGCTTCCCTGGTGGCGCAGTGGTTGAGAGTCTGCCTGCCGATGCAGGGGACACAGGTTCGTACCCCTGTCCGGGAAGATCCCACATTGCCGCGGAGTGGCTGGGCCCGTGAGCCATGGCCGCTGAGCCTGCACGTCCGGAGCCTGTGCTCCGCAGCGGGACAGGCCACAACAGTGAGAGGCCCGTGTACCGCAAAAAAAAAAAAAAATTTGACTAGAGGGAAACGGCTATCAGTGCAGCTTCCCAAAGCCAAAATATTTTAAACATATGCTAAATCGACAAACATCCAATTCCCACCAAAAGCCAAAGAAGAAACATTCTTTCACAGGGCCCTAAAGCCAGAAAACAGCAAGAAAATTAGAACCATTTTATCTCAACTCATAGAAGGAAATAAGTCACATATTTCAATATCACCCAGTCTTCTAGATACATTTAAAATGAAATCACAAGAGTAAGATATTCCTTCTGCTTCATATTCAATTGTGCATTTTTAGTCTGTTCTCGTTAGTAGGAACAAGGTATTAACAGTCTTTGTGAGACTCCCAAACGCAAGGAATGTGCCCTTAACCTGTTTTCCCTGCGACAGGCAGTTACCTTCTGCTATTGATGGACAACTTTGGAATGAAGCTGAACCAGACCTCAGCAGTTTTCCAAATCCAGGTGAAGAAAGTGGATGACTTCAGCATGAAAGGGCTGTGGAGAAGATGGATGGATGAGTCAGCCCCCATTTGTGGAAAGCGGAGGTTTTGTTAGGAAAATCTCAAGCTTTCATTCTGTGGTGTTTGGGAGCTTAATTCCTTGCTTCTAATTAAATGTATAAACTGTAATCACAAAGGTATTTCACAATTAGTTTCTTAGATCTGGAAGAGGCTCTATGAACAACTTAAGTCGGGGGAAGAAGGGGAGTGGTGTGGGGAACGAGCAGAAGGGCTGAACATCTTGGTTTCAGGAAGCTGCCTGCTGACTAGATGTTGGGGATTCCATACTCCAGTTCCAATACTGGAAAATTGTGGATAGAGAAGAGTGGGAATGAAGGCATGACTCTTCTGGCTTCCCCACTCCAAACCAGACTTTAGCTGTGCAGCTGGAAGTCTGGGGACAGAGCTAGAAGCATCAATTGCACTGTCACAACTCAAGTTCTATGTGGCCAAGCCCCTGCCACCATCTCAGAAGGAGATGCCAGTGGGCAACAACAGGGAAGACAAGGTTGTGTGGGTCTGTGGGAAAATGGCAGAATGAAACTGCTCTCTCTAGCTGTTACTCCTTCAGCTGTCAGCTGAGAACACTGGGGGATATTTCTCGCACTTCTCTCCTTTGATCCCCTGCAGAGAGACTCAGCCTTATTATGCCCAAACCAGCCAAAATCCAACCACTCTACAGCCAAAAGGAGATTTTGCCTAATACCACCATGTACTAACCAGGGGTGCTGAGGATTGTATGTTTTCTGGAGTGGAGAAGAATGCCATATTCAGAAGTTCAAGTCCAAAAGAAATTGGGGTCCTGAGCATTTCCCCAGGGTTGCTCTGTGACTCAGCTGCACAGTGTTGCTTAAGAACCACAACAGAATAATTCCCTAGTAGAGACAAGTTCTAAATCATTGGAGCTTGATCCCCAAAACAGAAAAGTTCTAGATTACTGGAGCTTGAGGTCCAACTGGCCTTACTCCTTTTCTTTGCTCTCAAAATATTTTCAGGTGAAGAGTAGGAATGGAAATGATAATATGTATGATTTTTAGGGCCTCCATTGTGCCGGCTGCTTCAAAGTCATTACCTCATATCACAACAACCCTGAAAGGTAAATATTATTAACTTCTACCTTATAAGCGGGTTCAGGAGGTTAAGATTAAGGAACTTGGCCCAAATCACACAGCTAATGAATGGGAGAAGCCAGCTCTGACTGACTGCAAAGCTCTTTCTACTCCAACTTGCCATCTCTTCCCGCTTAGAGCACACCTTATTAAATATTTGGACATTTATGTCTGGGAAGCGGGAGTGAGTTGGTTGTCCAGCAGACCTGAATCTGGCCCCATAGTCTGCCATGGGAATTTGGGCAAGCATTTAGCTACTCTGGGACTCAGTTTCCTCATTTGTAAAATGGGAAAGAGAATATTAGTACTTAGACCTCATCAGGTTGTTAAGAGGACTAAATGAGATATTGTTTGTAAGCCACTTAGCATAGTGCCAGGCACATGGTCATACTTGATAAATCTTGATTACTGTATTTAGTGTCTGGATTCAGAGCTCCCCAAAGGACTTTAACTTTTTTAACTTGGATGCACAGAACTGGATTAGCTATAATCTTTGGTTTATGATACATTCTCATCATTAATCCATGAGTGGTCCTCTTTATTAATGTATTTATTTAATACTAAATACCCACAAAACTACCACTTAACATAAGAACTATACAATTGACGTAACTTACACCTTTTATGCATACAAGGGACTTCATAGTTATACAATATGTATACTGACATATAGCCATATCTATATTCTAAATGTATCAGCATGATGAAAGTACTCAGTGTTCATTGAATAAATGACGGAATCAATAAATGTAACGTTTCTTCATTATCTCTGGTACAATCTGATGGAGTGTTAAGACAGAAGTCTTTTAGTCTCATTGGACTGAGGAACCAGATCATAGATACCACACTCCGAAAGAGATATGACACTCAAAATAGAGTTTGCAAAGACAGTATCTACAAACCAGTTTTAAAAAATTATTAGCCCCTTCTCACATTAAGACAACACCCCACTAAATTAAAAGGTGAATGGGCATATAAGAGAGGAGGATTTGGGGAGAGAACTATGGGTGTGCGCTGGGTCTCAGGTCCATCTCATGTGGGAGGGGTTGGAGGTGATTTCCCTTTACCTGAAGTCAAAGAGAGCCATAACTGGTCCACTCTAAGAGACTGATCCATGTGCCCTGAATATGGCTGTCACAGGGGACAGGTGTCTGTCTCAGGGCTGAGACATGTAGAGGGCGAGTAGTAAGGGCTGGCAGGCCGCTGTCACAAGGAATAAAAGAGGATGGCTGCATCATGATGGAACAGTGCTCCCAGACACTCAGAGTAGAAGTGACATGAGTGTTTCTCATGGATCAGGTATCAGCCACACAGAAGAGAGAGCTGGCCTGAGATCATCTTAGATCCTAAACAAGAGGACTGTCTGTAGGGGCAAAGTAATGCCATTGGAAGGTATGCCATCAGAGTCCCAAGGTGAAAAACTGTAAGCCACCAGCAAGAGAACTGCATACACTATCCCCAGAATGCATAGACCGTAACTGCAGGACTCACAAAGTTCCCCCCAGAAGACTGGCTACAACCACCTGCAGGCTCTGATACACCTCCCGGTGTTAGTTAAGTAAGACCTTTCCTGCTTCCTTCCCTCTTCTCCTTTCCCTGTCTCCAACCCAGGAAGACCAAAGGCAGCCCAGAGAATAGATGAGAAGGGGTGAGAAACTCAAGGAGCACAATGGAGAAGCAACAGTCCTCCTCTTCCACTGCAGGTCTGAGTTTGGGGTGGGGTGGCAGTGGTAGGGAGAAGCTTTAACTTTGAAGGAAGTGTACATTTTTCCTTATTACATTGGACTGGGCATAATAATTACTAAACTGAAACTGTTTATCTGACTAGGAATGACCAGAGTACTTGTCTGAGAGGGTGCAGCCTTCAGGATGGGCCTGAAGGGACACTGGGAAGAAATGAAATTAGCTATGTTCTGCATAAACTCTGTAAGTCCCACTTGCTGAAAGTAATGGTTGTAGGGGCTCAACTGAGATTCTCTAGGAATCAATGTACAGTGCTACAGACATACGCTGGGCTCATCAAAAATTCTCAGACACAAAATGGGATCAGGATCCCTATTTTGGATCTCTCCCTCTCCATCCAGGGCAATCAGGAGCTTGATTTATGCCCAGAAAATGTTGTAAGAGCCTCCAGATTTTCTCCATTGTGGTCAGCTGAGATGCTAATTAACCATCGAAAACAAGTGGCTGTCCTGCTTCTGTGTCAAGGCTGGAGCCTTAATGAAAACTGGCAGCCTTTCCCTTAGTGGTCCTACCACCTCTCTGACCTTCCAGGAATGAGCAAAGCACTGGTCCTCCTACTTTGGAGATGTACTCCAAACCCTGTTGCCTTCATGATGTGAGGCACTCTCCACCATTTTTCATGCTTCCAAGCACATTTATCTATTCCTCCCCTTCCAGAACTCCCCTGGTATATCCCCCCTCCATGAGCCTTTAGGAATATACCCGCCATCTTCCTCCCAGGTCCATGCTTGAAGGAATAAGGTCTATAGCAAATTCTGCTGTGCTCCACTTGGGGCTATGTGCTGGTCACCAAGCTCTGCATGCTTCACTGCTACTGCTGTCACCAGAGGCCTTCCTTGAGTTGTCAGTATCACTTGGCCTGGAAACACCCAGAGCCGGAAGTGCCTGGGAGTCTACATTTCTGCCACCCAGGGCTCATGGCTGCCTGATGCGGGAAAGTGAAAGCCCAGCTCTCTTGCCAGGAGCTAGGACAAACTCTGAAGTATAGTTTAGACTTCAGCACTCCTCCTGGGACCAGGCTAAGGATGGGTCCTCACCTGAAGTCACACACTTGCTTAGCTTTTCTGCCTTACCTGTCCTGCTCCCCGCCCCCCTCTTTCCCCACCCCCCTTCCTGGTTTCTCCTTAGAGCACTTTATTACTAAACCATTTACACGGGAATCCTCTTCTCAGGGTCTGTTTCCCAAACTCACCTAAGACAAGGGGGTAGACCCACTCAGTTTTCTCAAACCTGCTAACTTTTTGCTGCAAAAAGAACTGATCTCTAAGCAGGACAAGAATGCAGGTCCCAGGCGAGAGCAGCTTGGTGACCCAGAGCACAATCTCACCCTAAACCTCCCCCCTACCCCCATCTCAAACAGAAAATCTCTTAAGAAGTCAGAGTGACTTCTTAAACACTCTTTGAGTGCCTAAACTCAAAGACATTAGTCACAAACATTTATTCAAATTTGTTTTGACTCTCCCTCTTTGTTTTTAAATCTATTTGGACTGCCAGATCTTTCCTTTAGTACCTGAGGAGACTGAATAAACATTCCACTTAAAAGCATGCATTTTAAATGCTGAATACCTATTGAAAGTTAAGAGACCATAGGATAAGGGTCAAGATAAGCCTAAAGTGGAAGTCTGAGTGAAATTCAATACCTGTTTCTTTATATGGAATGGTGCAAAGCTAAGCTGACTGAACTGGATGAAAGAGCAACAGTCAACAGAAAAATCAATAAAGGTACACTGTGCACCTATTTAAAGGACATTAGCGCATTAAAAAGACCTATGCAGCAGCACTCATAGTCCTAAAACAGATGGGGAAAGGCAGCTCCTTAGAAATCTGGAAGTGGAGGCCTCTGGCTCCTGGGTGGGCCTCGCCAATGCGGATATACCTGTTATTTGCTGATTCCCCACTTAGAGAACACTGATGAGTCACAAAGAACTTAACAGGCCCCTCCCTGACCACCTGGGACAAGTCAGCCATAATTGTCTTCAGACTGTGCATAAGGGCAGTGTGAGCCCCACCACTCCAAGCAACTTTATAGGGAGAAGAGAGTCAATGAGAAAAATGATGACCACATCTCACAGTTCCCCATTTAGTCTTGGCCTCCTTCTCCCAAGACTGCAATCAGAATCCACATCAGTAAGTACCCAAATGTGCTTTGTTTCACCCCTTCCCTGCACCATCTGGGTTAGAATTAATGGTGGGGCAAGTGTTGATGGAGACTTGGGTTCTAAGAGATTAGTGCTGGAGCCAGACAGCCAGTTCAAATCCAACAGCAAAGCATATCAGCTGTGCATCCTTGACCAAAGTTCTTTGACTCTACATGCTTGTTTCCTCAATTATCAGATTAGAATGATAGTATGAGTCCCTACCTCATAACGATAGTAAGCATTAAGTGAGTTCATACTTGAAAAGTAACTCACACATAGTGAACACTCACTAAATAGAACCTGTGACTGTTGTTACAAGTGCTATTATTTATTTCATCGTCATCATCGCTGTCATCAGCCAAACCTTCCTTAAGAAAATTCACAAACTTGAAGCAATTTCTATTGTCTATTAGGAATAGAAGATAAAGAAATATTTGCCCTACCACTTAAGTCCCCCGTATCTGAATAAGTCTCTCAGATTTTCTCTGTATGTATCTTGATCTAAAAGACTATTCTGTAGACCTCTTAAGCCAAATATCTTTTGCATTCCATTCTGTGCGACTCCTCTGATACTGCGGAAATTCAAGGGATTCAGGATAAGAAGTCTCTATTTACAATGGATCTTGAACACACCATAAGAAAAGCATAGGTCACATAAATCAGTGCAGTGTTTTTCTCTTGTCCCTATACAGAGACTTACTGCTACACCCTGTTAAGTTTAAACAAAACCAGTAATTGAATACTTTTAGTACTTTCCCTCCTTTTATTCCACCAAGCTAAGGTTATTTTGTGTCAGCTGAGTATAAGAAAAATGTGTCCCTCTTCTCTCTTTCATCCTTGCCTTCTCCAGTTGATCCAACATACAGCCTCAAGGGTTTCAGTGGTCTAGCTCTCGCTAATTTTCAATCCTGGTCTAATACTCAAACTGGCTTAATACTCAATAATACTAATCCTGGTCTAATACTCAAACACTGAAGCAGCATAAACAATGAAGTAGAACACCTGGTCAGGACAGGCTACATAATTTGCAGAGCTCAGTACAAAATGAAAATGTTGGGCCCCTTATTCAAAAAGTATTAAGAATTTCAAGATGGTGACAGCAGAGCATCAAACCTAAGTGCTATCTGCACAAGTCATATGCCCATGAAGCCAGCCCTGATCCTGGTCACAGAGCTGTCAACACCAGCACTACCACTCTGGCCCAATACTCCTACAACTGCCCCCATCTCTTGCTTCAATCCAGCTCTCTGCCGAAGACAAGAAAATCATTTGCCACTGTCCTCCTGTGAGACTTTAGGTCTCACATGCCATTCACTTCCTCTGCAGTATCCTGCTCACCAAGACTGCCATCTCTTCAAAGCTCTGCTCAATGCAGTGCAGATGGAGCATGGCAAGGGCAAAAGGGGACACTCTCCCTGCCGGTGTCAGGATACTGGAGGTATGAGGGGAAATAAGGAGGTAGCAGAGGCATGGAATATGCTCTGGGGTGAAGCCTTCAAGGACTCCCATCACCCCAGTGTTCTCCCTGTTTATTTGCACTTCTCACTGCCCAGAAGATCAGCTCTGGTGTGTGTAGCTCTGAACAGGCTGGTGACATGCAGCTGTGGTTGCTTTGTTTTCACAAGCCTATTTGCATTTTCTCCATTTCCTTACCATTGAGACCTCAATATGCAAGGAAGAAAAACTAGGCTTTGAGTCAGAGCTTTGACTCCTCACCTTGGCTCTCACTAGCTATGTGACCCCAAGCAAGTCAATTAACCTCTCCAAGCTTCATTCTTCACCTGTAAAATGGGATAATGAACACCAGCCCTGCATACCTCACTGGATTACAGTTATTCTCAAATAAGATATGATATGTGAGTGACCCCTTCAAGCAGGATCTTTGCCCCACTTACTCTTCTTTACTCGCTCATCTTTCTAAACATAGCACAGTGTATTCAACAAATGTTGGATGAATGAATAAAAACCCCAAACCACTGTAACATAAACAAATCAATTTTGTGAGGGCAAAAAACCATTGATTCCATGTTTAATTCCCATATCAAAAGGTTACCTAGTACCTTCCAAAGAGTATTCCATCATTAACACAAATAATGGTTCCTCTTTTCTTCCCTTGGTTTCAGAACTGTAATGTGAGTACAATCACTTTAAAATTCTTTCCTGTTTTCCACTCTCTCTAATTACATGGTATCAGGAGCCAAAAGATAGACCATGAGATCCTGATGTTGCTACAACTTGCAAGTGATGCAAATTATCATTAGCAAATTGCATCTGAAACTGCATCTGACACTTCACCCAAAATGATCCCAGGAGAAACAGCTCACTCTAATGACAGTAAAGGCTGAATTCACAGTTTAAGGAAAACATCGTGACCAACCTGCAGCTGTTATAAAAGCGCTCATTGCTACAGCAGGTTGTAGGGAGACTAAACCAACTACCCTTATCTGTAATGATTTTAAAAAAAGAAAAAACTGCTACCAACACATTTCGCACATGCTGAAAACTCCAAGCTAAATTGGTTGCAAGACATAAGTGCATTCAAAGAAATAGTCTCTGCAATTATCACTAATTAACCAGCCCTAACAGCTGGGAGCCAGTTGGAGAGGTTTACCCTTGAATGTAAATGAGGGAGGAGGGACCTGGGTAACGACACGGGGAATATATTTGTTTTGTTTTGACTTCTTCCCAGACATATTTCAGTTTACATAAATATTTGAAGGTTAGATCAGACAGGATTCACAGCACAATGGTATTAGGAATGTCTTTATAAAAACTTGGATATTGTCTAAATTAGGTTTCAAGAAGGAGGGGTAGGGGTGAGAGCAGGAGTCTTTTTCAATATTTAACTTAATGCCCTGACCAGAACGTCATACCACTTAATAAATCCCACTTAATAAATAGCTCTGACTTAGAATGAGTGAGCAGTGTTTCCATGGCTTCGATTTTAGCTATAGTCAGAAGGAACAGACACTGCCTGGAGAGCCTGCCAACCTTCTGGCTTAAGCACTGCATGTGTGACCTTTGGTTGACCTTGGGTTCTGGGATTTGAGGGTTAAAGTAGTCTTTTGGCATTTGAGCCTGATTTTTTTTTTTTTCTCCAAAAGTGTTTAGAGAAATAAGAGAGGGCTCCACCCTATGCAACAGGGCAAGCTGTTTCCTGTAGGAGCAAGGGTTAGTGGCTAGCTCAGCGCCTTGTGGAAAACACTTCTTCACGAGAGAAGCTCTTTCTCAAAGAATCTGTTCCTGTTCTATTTCTCTTTCAGCATCTAATTTTGCAAAGAGCTCTTTTAGGAGTAGCACATTCTTCTGCCTAAAAGCAGATAAAGCGAAGGCAATGCATGAAATACCAAGTCTATGTGTTCTCAAGGCGAGAGTTGGACCAAAACAGGAATCTGACAGGTTGAACCAAACAAAAAGTCCTCACCTCGGTTTTCTTAGTTCATAGTTTCCTCCTGAAGGTGGATGGTTCAGGGGCAGGTAGCCTATGGGAACTTAAACTACATAATCATCTCTTTAATAAACACACATTTTTATTGAGCCTGATGTGTCTGATTACAGGTACACATGAAGCATATTAGCCTATTTCTGGGTGAAGCAGGAAAGCCTTCATAAAGAGGTTTTATTGTTTACATTCAATGAAAGGAAAGGTCTGACTCAAAGTACTCAGATTTAATCTCTCTCTGAATTAAAACAGTTCTATTATACTCTAACTGCTGGTGCTGTTAGGAGAGGTGAATCCAGGATTTTTGCCCAGCCATGGAATCTCTTTATACAAGGGAGCTAGATACGTGGCCACAAACAGACAAGCATGCCTGGTTTACTGACAGCTGTCCTCAGTGCAAGAAGAGGAAGAGTTTATTTTCCTTTAGGAACCCACAGTTGAATAGTGTTCTGGTGCCCTGTTTCATAACTCTCCGTGTAATGAAGCAGCTGGCATGACCTTCCAAGGCAAGATAATAACAGGAGTTAAGCAAAGGCAGGACTTGTACACAAGGACACTCTGGACCGCTCAACCTCACAAATAAAAGCTTTCATATACATACAAAACTGTCAAATGCAAAGTGTTTTCCCAGTGTAGTGAAGTGACAGACCTTCAACCACCCACTCACACCCTGCATGTGAACATGGTGAAATCTTCTGTAATTCAAGAACAGCAAGGTACAACGCAAAAGGGCATTGGGGGCTGGGGGTGGGAACAGGCGCTGGCTACCATTTCTCCAATGCCACCTTCCCTGTCCAGATGAGTTTAAGGATGAATATCAAAGCCAGTCATTTGCAAAAGGTAATCACTATAGATTGCCAGAAGTAAGCTGGTTTTGAAAAAGAAGTTACGATTAAAAAAAAAAAAGGTCAGAAGCACAAATTACATGACCACTGAACACCAAGTGGGTTAAGGTCAAGATCCAATAGAACAGATTTGCACCCTTCCTAGGGACAGGAAATCTGAGCCCTGCTGTCCCCTGAGTGGCTCAATAAGCAGGCAACGGGTAGGTGGGAGTGGCAAATGCTCTCCAAAGATGGAAGGTGGCTGCCACCAACGCCTTCCCTTCCTACACACACTTGCTGCTTCTCCCATCAAGCTGTGTATGCCAGTTCTCTCTCTGAATCTGAGCTGGCTTTAGTGACGGGCTATACAATAAATATGGCAGAAATGAAGCTGTATGACTTTTGAGGCTAGTCCATTCGAGCCTGGCAGTATCCCCTGAGTCTTATGGAACACTCATTGGTGGAATGCTTCTTCTCAAAACCAGCCTCCACGCTAAGAGAAGCCCAGACCTCACGAAAAGTCACATGTGGGCACCCTGGTAGACAGCCCCAGCTGGACTCCCAAACAATAGTCAGTAGCAGCCACACAGGACAGCCACCTTGAATGCACAGCTGCAGCCAACATCTACCTGCAACTACATGAAAGACCCCAAGCAAGAACTGCCTAGCTGAGCCCGCTTAGCCCACAGATGTAGATAGACAGATGATAGATAGAAAGAAATGTAGATATACACATGTAAGTATATATACATATATACATATTTATATATGTGAAGAATAATAAAATGACACCTATGCCCCCTCCACTACACTCTGACCTTTGATGACCCTGTGTCCCCTTCCTGGTCTGTCCTCCTCAGTGCCAAGGTAATCCTATACTGAATAAGCATTAAACATTCCTTTGCTTTTCTTTATAGTTTTATCACATGTGTATTTTCCTAAACAATATGTAAATATATAATATGTATTTAATATAATGATGTTAAATTATATACAAATTATAATAATTATATACATTAATCTTTTTCTTTATTGTTAGTTTCTTGTCTTGTATGTGAAACCTTTCCCTATTCTGAAATCACAGAGATAGTCTCTGTTTTTACTGAGATAGTCTCTGTTTTTACTGAAAGCTTTAAAATTTTGACTTTCAATTTCTAAGTCATGAATTTATTTGGAATTGATTTTCATGTAAGACATGAAGAGGAAAGCATTTTCTATTTTCTATCCTTCATCAGGACACCCAGTTTCCCCCCGAATTTTAATTTGATAGTCCTTCCTTGCCTCGTTGATCTTATACCTAATGAAGATGACATCTTTTAGGAGTCCCAAATTTAGGCAGAACTCTTCAATTTACCCTCACCTTGATTAAGCTCCAGTTTTTGCTCCTACCCCTTGAGAATGTCTGATCCATTAACATCCAGGCACAATCCACTAGGGATCAGCACGAGGAGATGTTGCATCAGGCAGACGCCACTCCAAGGCCACATCCTCCTGTGGAATCATTCTTTCTTCTGTTTCTGGCCTCTAATTGTTCTTCGAACCTTAGCACCAGCTCAATCATACTTTATAAATATTTATTTCAGGTGTCAGTATAAAAGATTTTCTATACTTTCAATTTAAAAATATTGCCCTTACTTTTTTTTTTTTTTTTTTTTTTTTTTCCGGTACGCGGGCCTCTCACTGCTGTGGCCTCTCCCGTTGCGGAGCACAGGCTCCAGACGCGCAGGCTCAGCAGCCATGGCTCACGGGCCCAGCCGCTCCGCGGCACGTGGGATCCTCCCGGACCGGGGCATGAACCCATGTCCCCTGCATCAGCAGGCGGACTCAACCACTGAGCCACCAGGGAAGCCCCTGCCCTTACTTTTAAAGCTAAATCAGTTCTATGCTTTTTCTCCAGTTCTTTTGATTTCTTTTATAAATTTGTTTTTTTTTTTTTACACTACTGTTATTAGTTTTATCCTGATTGGCTGAGTTTATGTTTTCAAGAAATTTTCCAGGAAGAGTTCGTGAATAATTCCATTCCTGAGAATATTTTAGTATTGGCCTCACATGAGAATGACACCTTGGCTGGGTGACACTCTTTCCCCCTTAACATTCTACAGATGTTATTCCATTGTCTTCCATCAGAAAATGCTCTTGAAGAGTCAGAGATCAGTCTGAACTGCTGGGTGCTTTTGTTTTTGTGGTTAGAAGTTTATGGAGGTGGGGAGAGAATAGGAGTAACAGTGACCTGTTCTGTTTGTGGACATGGTAGAATGTTTTTTTTCCTTTACTTAACTTCACCAGAATGTATCTTGAAATGTAAGCTGTTATTTATTAAATTTTCCTGGGCCACCATAAATCCTTTTAATCTAAAGATTCAGATCTTCTTTAATTTTAGGAACCTTTTCCTCTCCTATATCTCTGAATCTTTAAATTTCTTTTCTTGTCCATGAATAGCTCTCTTCTGTGTCTTGGATCTCCATTGGCTATTCTTCATATCTATAATTTCATTTTTAATCTATTGCAACTCAGGCCTTTTCCTTAGCCACTTTTGCGATTTTTCTCAATCCTATCCTTAGCTCACTAATTTTGGTGCTTCACAGTATCAATATTTATTGTTCTTTCACTGCCTCTAACGTAATTTAAATTTCTGTAACAAAACAGCAGTGCTAGTCAGGCTGCAGTCATGAATGCCCTATAGTATATCAGATTTAAGATGGCCTTAATCTCACAGTTTTTGAAAACTTCTATCAGGAGTGAAAAGAAAAAACATACTTGACTTTACTATGAAGTGGGGAAAAGGTAAATACAAAGGAATAAATTGGCATTTGTAATGTCTCTTTTCCTCAAATGTACATTCCATTTTGAGAAATAATTTAGGAAAATAGCCAAATATGAGTAAGTCTGGCCACACCCAGAGTGAGATGACAAATTCCCTTCATATTCTAAAATTCTATAACATAAACTGTTCAGATTGTTTCAAAAGTCCCATCAACTCCTCTGACATATTGAGGATGTATTTGCACATCTTTTTTTTTCTTTTTTAATGAAAGAAACACTGTTCGCTATCAAAGCCAAGAGCCCTCACATAGAATCGTGCACAAAGAATCAAAAGAAAGATAAGGCAATCATAGTACTTTCCATCCTTAGGGTCTAAATGAAACACAAAGAAACCCCAGAAAATAAGAACCGTCTGCATATGCTAAAAGACCCAGACCAGATCACTTCTAAGTTCCCTTTGGAATATAACAGTACTTACTGTGGATATGAAATAATTTCACAGATTCTAATTTCAGTCATTATGGCCCTCTTACGACTGGGGAAGCTAAGGTGTAGTGGAAGGAGCTCTCTAAAAATAGCTCGTGAACTGAGAGTTGAATAAAGACCAAATCCCTTATTTATCTTACTTGTATTTTTCAAAGTGCATATGAGAATGTCTATTCAAGAAACTCTTGCCTCTTAAGAGTAGGTGGAACTACTATTGCAAAGTTGTCATTTTCAAGGGAAAATTGTGTGGGTAGCTTCCTCTATGTCTGAACAAATTAGAGCTGTACAGGAATTTTCTAATTGGTATGTGGTGATGGCTCCATTCAGTAGCCCTGGTGCAAGACTCCAACAGGGATAACATAAGAAATTTTTAAAGTCACTTCTCCAAGTATAAGAAAAGAGGAACAGAATTAGAATTATTTAACTTAATAAGAAGGAATTATTTAACTTAAGAAGAGAATGCCAAGGGCTAAACTTGCTATTTTCTAATATCTCAGAAGAACAGCTCTCTGTGGCCCAGAAAGAGGAAAATTAGATAACTGTGGGAGAAAGAGTGGGATTACATCAAAAAATGAACTTCCCAGTTATAAAGACTGCATGGGGGGGTAAGGAAATCACCAAAGAAATTACAAAATATAATTACAACCACAATAGTAGTTATCACTTATTGAGTGTATTATATATCACTTTTCTATTTTAAGCACTTTATAGACATTATCTTATTTAATCCTCATAATGGTGTTCTATGACCTTATTGTTACCTCCACTGAACATTATTTAACATTTTTAGAGGGGCTTCTATGTGCCAGGCGCTGTACTAGGCAGTAGGATTAGAGATTCATAAGACTAGACAAAGTCCCTATAACCATGAAGCTTTTATTCTGGGGGGGGAGACTGACAATAAATAAATAAGCAAGAAAAGTAAATTAGAGTGGAAAGTATTATGCAGAGAGTTAAAAATAGAGGGATAAGATGGTTACCAGGTAAACTAGGCAATAAGAGGAGGTACCTCTGAGGAGGTAAAATCTGATTGAAAGAAGGAGCCAGCTAGGAAAAGGGAAGCAGCAAAAACAGAGCTGACAGAAAGCAGGTAGAGACAAGGACCTAAGGCAGGAACAAGTTTAATCACTCTGGAAGCCAAAGGAAGGCCACTGAGACTACAGCAGAGCGGATAAGAAGATGACCGAGTGGAGGACAAAGAATGGGTCATGGGGTTTTCTGAGGGTTAGGGTAAAGACTCTGGATTTTAATCTAAGTATTGTGGGAAGCCCTGGGAGAGTTTTAGACAGGGGAGTGAAATAATCGGATTTATCTTTCTTAAACCTCACTCTGCCTTCTGTGTAGAGAATGGACTATAGGAAGGCAAGAATGGAAGCAGGGAGATTTCTGCAGAGAGATAATCCAGCCTTTCCTTGGAAGCAGGAAGAAGCTTCCCCCAGGAAAAATGGATGCAGGGGACCTGGTCACTTATCCGTTCTATGATTCAGTCACAGCTAGAGCATATTAAATTCTCCCACTCCACAGCGGTTAGTGACATTAGAGCACCGATCTGCTGTAAACTCCCCTGGTGATAATACTGTTTTTCTTTTTAAACTTTTAAGTCTTGGCAGCAAACTTACCTGCCAACATCCCACAATTCCTACCAAAAAGCAAATAAAGTGAAAAAAATGCATTTTTGCACTGTCTTAGTCATGTAGAAATGTCTTCTAATGGAATGTGTCTGACTTGGGCCAACTCTTATCTGTGATGCAAGGCTGACTCTACCCAGAAAATTTTTTCCTGTGTTTCTAATAGTATGTCCCAGAAGAATCAATGTACAGTAATTCTTAAGGGACACTTCAAAGTTATTTTAAAAACAAAACAGGTTTTGAGGAGGTTATTCCTCAAATTTTGCTGCATAAGGGGAAATTAACAATGTGGCATACAGGATTCAATCCCTTGATGAAAGGAAAAAGATCAAAGGAATCATGAACATCATCTCCATGCATCTCTCATCTTCCTCCTACAATATTCTCAAGTCAAATGATGTCTAAAGCCTATGTCCATCCGGTATATGAAACATAATGGAAACACAGGTTCCTGTTCAAGAGGGCGACCTAGGAGGATCCTGGGCTCACCTCCTCCCACGCACACACTAAATTTGCAGCTAAATATGGAACGTCTTCCTCTGGAGAAAAAACTAAAAACTGAGTGACTCTATGCATCAGGCAAACAAAGGAGAGGAAGCCCACATCAAAGGGGTAGAAAAGTCTGGGATACAATCTCACCAGAAGCCCCACCCACTGCAAGGCAACCCAGAGTCAGGAGGGAACTCAAAACGCGGAGCTGCTCCCTGAGGAGGGAAGGGTTTGAACCCCACATTGGGGACCCCAGCTTTTAAGACAAGCACCTGAGGGAAAAGCCCCCAAACATCTAGCTTTGAATACCAAAGGCGTCTGGAGGCCCACCAGTTGCTAACAATCTGAGAAATGACCCTTAAAGGGCTGGTTGTGGACTCACCTGCCCCAGGGCTCCGCAGCTGATGGAGAGGCACCCAGATTGCTGTGAATGAGGCTCATTTGCTAATCTTGAACGTTGGCCTGAGGGGCAAGCATCGGATTCAGCACACCCCTGGGCCCTGCTGGCTGCGGGCGCCATCTTCAATCCTCGCTCTAGTCAGTGGACGCCGTTTTTTTTTTCTTCTTTAATACGAGTTTGGTTTTTTTTTTCTTTCCTTTTGTCCTCTTTTTTCCTTGGGCGCCATCTGTACACGCTCCCTCCGCCTCATTCCAGGTTCCAGCTGGTACGCGCCATCTCCATGCTCCAGGGCGCCAGTAGCTCTGGGAGGAGAGGTTTTAGGCGTCTGGTGCCCAGTGTTTTGGGACTGCAGAGCAGGGGATGCCCCTGACCTCCTGGCTTTGTTGACCAGGGGGGCTTGCGTTCCTGGGTCTCAGAGGATTGCAACAATTGGCAAGACAGTTCTTGGCAGGCTACCACCCCAGGGCACCGTACAGACTGCGAACAGTAACACAGCCCAGTCTTTCTGTGAGGGAGGCCCATTTGCTCAGCCTGGAGCCTTGACCTGAGGGTCAGGCTTCCGGCTGCCACACAACTAGAGGAGCGGCTCTCGCAGAGCAGAGGCTGGTGGGAGCCATCTTTGCTCTCCCTCTGCCTGCCTACAGCTTGCTGGGATCTTCCTGAAAGAAGCTTATACACTCCACTCACCTGGAGCCCCCTGGAGGCACCTTCAGATCGCCTGACTCAGGTGGCCAGGGGGTTTACGCTCGTGGGCCCATAGTATTGGCATACTTTAAAAGCTGCTGCCCTGGGCTTCCCTGGTGGCGCTTCCCTGGTGGCGCAGTGGTTGAGAGTCCGCCTGCCGATGCAGGGGACACGGGTTTGTGCCCCGGTCCGAGAAGAACCCACATGCCGTGGAGCGGCTGGGCCCGTGAGCCATGGCGTCTGAGCCTGCGCGTCCGGAGCCATGGCGTCTGAGCCTGCGTATCCGGAGCCTGTGCTCCGCAACGGGAGGGGCCCCAACAGTGAGAGGCCCGCGTACCGCAAAAAAATAAATAAAATAAAATAGTCTTGGATGATCACAAAGGTTTGAGAGACAACAAAGAGGTAGGGCAGGGTTGAATGATGAGGTTCATCCCCTACACCACGCCACTCCTTCAAGACTGGGAGAGGTAGCTGTTTTATCTAATGTATAGAAACCAACACAGAGTCAAGAAAAATGAGGAAACAGAGGAATATGTTCAAACTGAAAAAACAAGATAAAACCTCAGGGAAAAAGACCCTAATGAAACGAAAATAATTTATCAGAATCTGGAAAAACAAAGGTAAATAAAACCTTGAACTTTAATAATTAAACAAAAAAGTAATGTAGAAACACTTGATCTGTTTCTTGCAACAAATAGGCTGCCCAAATCACATCTGCTACAGGACATCATGATGGTCCACAGACACAATGATTTAGTAGTAATTTAAAAAAAAGGTCGATAATAATAATAGTATTTGTTGAGGACCTCCTACAGGTCAGACACTGTGTTAGTTGTTTGTAGATCGTTCCCTAAAAATGAAAAATGCTTCTAGATCTACTGATGATTTGTACCTCCAGAATAAAAAAAAAAAATCTCCTCAATAGTCTTTGGGACTCGTTAGAAACATTTCTCATTAGGAAACAGTGTTTGGTTGTTCTGTTTTTCCACCCAAGAAAGAGTTGAAGGGATTTAGTCTGGATGGAAAGAAGAGCTTCCTAAAGCTAATATTAAAAGCAAAAACACATACATCATTTAAGTCACACAGAGTTGGCCTCTAACCAAAGAAGAGAGAGGTAAGACATAAACACAGAAAGCATTTAATTCCTTCTTTGTGTATGTAAAAGGTATAAGTGGTGTACTTTGAAAACAGCAACAGGATCCAGAATTGATGAATCATGTGGCTAATGTCATTATGTAAGATAGCTATGAAAACATTTGAAGCAAAAATAGTATGCTTTCTCTCATACTTGTATAAAAATTAAGGGCTTTTGCATGAAGATAATCACTAAAGAAAAATTGCCACTTGTTCTAGTCCTTAGTAAATGTTAAATGTCACATTTACATTATTACCTTTTTTCTTTTTCTGATTTTAAAAGTAATATTTGCTCATTAAAGAAAATCTGGGAAATTAAGAAGGTTAAGAAGATAAGAAGGGAAATCACCCATAATCTCACTACCCAGAATTAATGACCTTAACTTTTTTTTGGTAGATTCATTCCAGCCTTTATCTTAAACAAACGTTATCTTTTTTCAGAGTTAAGAACCAACTACGGGCTTCCCTGGTGGCACAGTGGTTAAGAATCCACCTGCCAATGCAGGGGACACGGGTTCGAGCCCTGGGAAGTCTGGGAAGATCCCACATGCCGTGCAGCAACTAAGCCCATGTGCCACAACTACTGAGCCTGCGCCCTAGAGCCTGCGAGCCACAACTGCTGAGTCCTCATGTCACAACTACTGAAGCCCGGGCACCTAGAGCCCACGCTCCACAACAAGAGAAGCCACCGTGATGAGAAGCCTGCATACCACAACAAAGAGTAGCCCCCACTCAGCACAACTAGAGAAAGCCCATGCAACAACGAAGACCCAATGCAGCTAAAAATAAATAAATAAAAATAAACTTATTTTTAAAAAAAAGAACCAACTATACGTACACTTCTCTTTTTAATTTATTTTTCACTGCGCTGGGTCTTCGTTGCTGCGTGCGGGCTTTCTCTAGCTGTGGTGAGCAGGGGCTACTCTTCGTTGCAGTGTGCTGGCTTCTCATCGCGGTGGCTTCCCTTGTTGCAGAGCACAAGCTCTAGGCACATGGGCTTTGGTAGTTGCAGCATGCGGGTTCAGTATTTGTGGCTCTCAGGCTCTAGAGCACAGGCTCAATAGTGGTGGTGCACGGGCTTAGTTGTTCCATGGCATGTGGGATCTTCCTGGACCAGGGATTGAACCCGTGTCCCCTGCTTTGGCAGGTGGATTCTTAACCACTGTGCCACCAGGGAAGTCTCTGTACACATTTCTGAACTTCCTTTTTTCAAGTAACCTTATACAGTGAGTACTTGCCCATGTCATTAATAATTCTTCATACATGTTAATAAGTACAAAATATTACATTCCTAATTAAACCTCTATTTTCAAGCATTTAGGCTGCTTCCAATATCTTCCTATTATGAAAAAGCACTAAAAAATATAATATTAATGACATCACGACACAACTGTGAAAACAAAGTAAAATAGCTCCTATTCCATGAATAGGCAAACAGAGGTAGTATTTTTCCCTATACTTTCCTCCCTTAAACTGGGTCATAAAGCGATTGAAAGAAAGACAGTCTAGAGAGAGCTCTCTCTGGTTACAGCACATTGATTAACAGGGTAGAAAACCTCATCACCAACATGAAAGATGTTCAGTACCCCTTTTTGCCCATCTCACTATCTACTACCATTTCCCTCCTCTCCGTGAAAACTGGACGTCTATTGGCCAGAGGTCTGTTGATTATCCAGAAATGACCCAGTGCACTGCAACCTCCAACCAACTTCCCCAAAGTCCCAACGTTGGTCTAGGATATTCTCTCAGTATCAGTGGGTCGCACAACTCCAGAGGTACCATTTGTATTATTTCCTGTGTGATGGTCTCCCCTGGAGTTTTGCAGCATTGCCCCAGACTGTTGCTTCACATTTATACAAGAGCAAAATGAACAACAGAGACTCTGGCTAGTGAAGAAGTCCTTTTGTTGCTCTGACCCCAATGCTAGTGCTGGAATCTCCTCTGGCTTTAGTGCCCAAGACTTCACTTGTTGAATCAGTTTGGACATATTTTCCACACAGAAAAGCTTTTTTTAAAAGACCCCTCAAGATACAGGGCCACAGGGCTTCTCTAAGACAAAAGCTAAACCAGGACAACAAAGAAATCCCCTGCTCCCACCACCAGGCTAGCAAGCCCCAGATAACAAGAAGAGTCTACTGCTGGGCTCCCCTAGTGGCACAGTGGTTGAGAGTCCGCCTGCCGATGCAGGGGACACGGGTTCGTGCCCCGGTCCGGGAGGATCCCACATGCCGCGGAGCGGCTGGGCCGTGAGCAATGGCCGCTGAGCCTGCGCGTCCGGAGCCATGGCCGCTGAGCCTGCGTGTCCAGAGCCTGTGCTCCGCAACGGGAGAGGCCACAACAGTGAGAGGCCCGCGTACCGCCAAAAAAAAAAAAAAAAAAAAAAGAAAAGAAAAGAGTCTACTGCTGGTTGAGGATCAGGAGCAGGGAGAAAAACCTCTGAGGTACCGGAAAGGCTTAAAGCTAAAGATGGAACAAGAACATTGAAAAAACCCTTCCAGTAATTCAACCTCCACCACAAGGTAGTAGAGGAATTTGAAGCCAGTGGTACACCGAAGGTAACTATAGCAAAACAAAGAAACAAATACAAAATCAACTCATTATATTGAACTGACACTATCACCCTCTTCCCCCACTAATGGCCGAGCAGAGGAAGAGACATGTTCATATCTAGGCATAAAAATATTGACCTCAGATCCATTAGATCAGACAGTCAATCAAAATTAGAAAATACACACACAAAAAAATCAAGGAAAACAACTCATTTTCAAATGACAAAGCAGCCAACAGAAGAGACTTAGAGATGAACCAGATGTTGCAACTATCAGAAGGATAGTGTTAAGTAACGAATTAATATCTCTAAAGGCTCTAGTAGAAAAGGTGAACAGCATGCAAAACCAGCTGGAAAATTTCAGCAGAGCAATCCATACTATAGGGGAAAAAATGAAACTGCTAAAAATAATAAGAGAAAAAAAGAATGCCTTCAACTTGCTGATCAATAGATTCAACAAGCCAAAGGAAAAAGAAGTGGAAAAAACATTAGTGAACTTGAAAATAGGTCAGTAGAAATTACCCAAATTTATACAATGGAATATTATTCAGCCATTAAAAAAGAATGACATCTAGAGGACTTCCCTGGCAGTCCAGTGGTTAAGACTTTGCCTTCCAATGCAGGGGGTGTGGGTTTGAACCCTGGCTGGGGAACTAAGATCCCACATGTCTCGGGGCCAAAAACCAAAAAATAAAACAGAAGCAATATTGTAACAAACTCAACAAAGACTTGAAAAATGGTACCCACACACTCACACACACACAATATTTTTTATTTTATTTTAATTTTGGCTGCGTTAGGTCTTCGTTGCTGCCTGTGGGCTTTCTCTAGTTGCAGCGAGCGGGGGCTACTCTTTGTTGCAGTGCTCAGGCTTCAGTAGCTGTGTCGTGGGCTCTAGAGCGCAGGTTCAGTAGTTGTGGTGCACGGGCTTAGTTGCTCCAAGGCATGTGGGATATTCCCGGACCAGGGCTCGAACCCGTGTCCCCTGCATCGGCAGGAGGATTCTTAACCACTGCACCATGAGGGAAGCCCCCACACACAAAATCTTAAAAAAAAAAAAATGAAATCTTGCCATTTGCAACAATTTGGTTGAAACATAAGGGCATTATGCTAACTGAAGGAAGTCAGACAGAGAAAGGCAAATATATGATCTCTCTTATATGTGAAATCTTAAAAACAAAAGAAAAAACACGCTCACAGATATAAAACAGACAGCGTGTCAGTTGTAATTAATAATACTTTTTGTAGTATGGTACTGGCACAAAAACAGAAATATAGATCAATATAAGGGGATAGAAAGCCCATAAATAAACCCACAGCCTTATGGTCAATTAATCTATAGCAAAGGAGGCAAGAATATACAATGGAGAAAAGACAGTCTGTTCAATAAGTGGTGCTGGGAAAACTGGACAGCTACATGTAAAGGAATGAAATTAGAACACTCCCTAACACCCTATACAAAAACAAACTCAAAGTGGGTAAAAGATCTAAATGTAAGACCAGATACTCTAAAACTCCTAGAGGAAAACATAGGCAGAACACTCCTTGACAAAAATCACAGCAATATTTTTTTGGATCCATCTCCTAGAGTAATGGAAATAAAAACAAAAATAAACAAATGAGGCCTAATTAAATTTAAAAGCTTTTGCACAGCAAAGGAAACCACAAACAAAACAAAAAGACAACCTACAGAATGGGAGAAAATATTTGCAAACGAAGCAACCAAAAAGGAATTAATCTCCAAAATATACAAACAGTTCATGTAGCTCAATATCAAAAAAACAAATAACACAATCCAAAAATGGGCAGAATATCTAAATAGACATTTCTCCAAAGAAGACATACAGCTGGCCAAAAGGCACATCAATAGATAATCAACATCACTAATTATTAGAGAATTGCAAATCAAAACTACAACAAGGTATTGCCTCACACTGGTCAGAATGGCCATCATCAAAAAGTCTACAAATAGCAAATGCTGGACAGAGTGTGGAGAAAAGGGAACCCTCCTGCACTGTTGGGAATGTAAATTGGTACAGCCACTATGGAGAACAGTATGGAGGTTCCTTAGAAAACTAAAAATACGGGCTTCCCTGGTGGCGCAGTGGTTGAGAGTCCGCCTGCCAATGCAGGGGACATGGGTTCATGCCCCGGTCCGGGAAGATCCAACGTGCCACAGAGCGGCTGGGCCCGTGAGCCATGGCCACTGAGCCTGTGCGTCTGGAGCCTGTACTCCACAACAGGAGAGGCCACAACAGTGAGAGGCCCGCGTACTGCAAAAAAAAACCACAACTAAAAATAGAGCTACCATATGATCCAGCAATCCTACTCCTGGGCATATATCCAGAGAAAACCACAATTCGAAAAGATACATGCACCCCAATGTTCGTTGCAGCACTATTTACAATACCAAGACGTGGAGGCAACCTAAATGTCCCTCAACAGAGGAATGGATAAAGAAGAAGTGGTACGTATATACAATAGAATATTACTCAGCCATAATAAAGAAAGAAGTAATGCCATTTGCAGCAACATGGATGGATCTAGAGTTTATCATACTAAGTGAAGTAAGTCAGACAGAGAAAGACAAATATCATATAATCTCACTTATATGTGGGATCTAAAAAATGATACAAATGAAATTATTTACAAAACAGAAGTAGACTCACAGACATAGAAAACAAACTTATGGTTACCAAAGGGGATAGCAGGGGTGGGGGGGAGGGATAAATTTGGAGTTTGGGATTAACATGTACACATTACTGTATATAAAATAAGTAACCAAGAAGGACCTAGTGTATAGCACAGGGAACTCTACACAATATCTTGTAATAACCTATAATGGAAAACAATCTGGAAAAGTATATATATATATGAATCACTTTGCTGTATACTTGAAACTAACACAACATCATCAATCAACTATACTTCAATTTAAAAAAAAAGAAAAAATAATAATACTGTTTGCACTGAAAGTTGCGAAGAAAGTAGACCTTACAAATTCTCATCACAAGAAAATGCAACACTGTAACAACGTGTGGTGGCAGATGCTAACTAGATTATTGTGGTCATCATTTCACAATATATACAAATATCAAACCATTATGTTGTACACCTGAAGCTAATATAATGTATGTCAATTATACTTCAATAAAAAGAATTTTTAACTACCCAAACTAAAACAAAGAGACAAAAAAACAGTGAAGAAAAGCAAAAATTAAACAGAGCCATCAGAACTATGGGTCTAACATGTGTAAGGTATAAAGGCTGAGAATTTCCCCTCAGATCATGAAATATAGTAAGCCACAGGTCTAAGAAGCTCAGAGGATCCCCCCTCCCCAACAAAAAAACAGATTAAATAACAAAGTAAAGAAGAAGAAGGAGGAGGAGAAAAAAGAGAGGAAAACAAAAGCCACACCACCCATACTCATCTAGAACCATCATAGTCAAGTGGATTAAAAATAAAGAGAAAATTTTGAAGACAGTCAAAGAAAAAGGAAACATTACATACAGAGGAACAAAGATAAGAATGACTGTAGGCTTCTTATCTGAAACTATACAAGCCAGAAGACGATAGCTTTAAAATACTGAGGTGGGGAGGAACTATTAACCCAGAATTTATGCCCAGTGAAAACTTATTTCAAAAATGAAAGAGGAAAATTTTTTTAAACATATAAAAACAAAATTTGTTACCAGCAGACCTACACTACTGAAAATGTTTAGGGAAGTTCTACAGATAGAAAGAAGGAAAATGATACTAGATCAAACCTTGGAGTATAAAACAGGCAGAACCCCAGAAATGGTTAAAATGAAGGTTTTCCTAGCTTTAGGTGAATGAAATTATCTTTAATATAAAAAAGTCAATCTAGTATACTCTGTTGGTGCTCCACACTGACCCCATTAACTGGGCGAGTGCACCTTCACCCACTTGCTGGAGGCGGAAGGGCTGCTATCGGCTCACAGCTGCACTGTACTCCCGAGAATTGCCCTTGACCAGTGGCAGCCACTTGGACACGAATATGTGGGAGGTTATGCCTTGCCCTGCAGGGGGCTGCAGCCAACCACTAACAAATATGGGATACCGAAAAGACCTGCCTCCTTACCTCAATGTAGGATAACTCTGTGGTACTATTCGTGTTTCAGAGTTCCCTGTTCACTAGCTTAGGTTAGCTTTAGCTGAAAACACATCTTTACCTAACCTTTTCCCCTGCCCTATCCTATTTCCTTCCCTTTCTGACAGGTTTCACCAGAAAACTCTCCCTTAAGAGTCCCCTTCTCCATCTCTACTTCTGAGGAGCCTGACCCAAATCACTCAATGTTTCCCCACAAAGCATGATGTTTGCCTTAAGTTTTTGTACACACTGTTTGTCATATTAAGGGCTTCCCTTCTATTTCTAGTTTCCTAAAGAGTTTATATCAAGAATGGATGCTGTTTTTTTGTCAAGTTTTCCCACATTTATTCATATGATCATATGGGGTTTCCTCCTTCATTTGGTTAATGTGGTAATTTATGTACAATAAATTCGAATTCTTGGAATAAATGCAACTTGGTCATAATGTTTTAAGAAAGAATTTGCTAATCTATTAATTTAATAATTTTTAAACTGACTGTAAAGTACAAGGATTTTCTTCTCTTTTTTTCTTTTTTTAACAAGTGTTCGCCTATAAAGATGAAAGGGAAGAAAACTCACTGGGACTAAGCAGGGAAGAGCAGGAGAAATCCCAAATACATTTACACCTTCTGAAGTTGTTAACCACAGAACAACGCTGGCGTATTTCATGTTCAGTGAGCGTATACCACTCCAGGTCTGCAAAAGGAACAGGCCTGCCTGCAGGCAAGGGGGCACTGAGAGGGGCTGCAAGTACCCATTAATCACCTGACTTCTAAAAGCAGGTTATGCTGGAAGAGCCAATACAACTCTGCCACAGGCCCTGGGCAGAGCCTTTCTGAGCATCGAAACACATGGACCAAAAATCTCATAGGATTATAAGAGCAGAGAGTATAAAAGAAATCCAAAAGCTGGCATACAGCCTTCCACAGAATAGATTTTCAATAAATATTGGCAGATCAACAGATTTCTGTCACATATACGTCATCGAATCCCTTTCTCATCTTTATTTGGTCATTTTAGAAGTTGGAGGAAATTGAACTCAGTTGCTAGAGTCATTTCATCACTAAATCTTTATTAATGAGAAAAGAAATAGCCCTCAACATTCTAACTAGAATATGCATGAGTCTTCATGTATGGAATGATGTCACCAAACACCCTCACCCCTCAAATACACAAGCTCTGGAATGATGATGAGTTTACCATGATCCAACCAACCCATTCAATCTCTCTTTCCATTCTTGAGATTGCTTATCAGGGCGTGTGACAGTCTTTAGCTGCAAGGTTAAAAGATTTCCAAGTCTGTTATCCACTATAAGTATGTGTTTGCAGTCTCTTCTAAATTCTACATTCCTCCAAGCCTGTGAATGTATCTTGTCTTTCGTTCTGTCTTTCCTGGCAAAGTCCTAAGGACATAGGAGATTTTGTCAATTATTACTGAATCAGAGATGACTGGCCCATGGAGTTCAACACTGGACCTTGGCTTCACTGACACCATTCTTTAACCAGATGTGCTACTGAAGAACATACCCATGATGACATTGAAGACAGAAATCCTTATAAACCCTGAAATCAGCTTTCTCTAAATTTCTCTCTATGATCCTTCCATTTATTCATGAGATCCAGTGTTTAGTGGACACCTTTAACCTGAAGAGCTAGGCTGTTAAGAGTACTTTTCAAAGAGTCAGTCAGTTGTAAAATAAACACTCCTTGATCATCTGATTGGTGCTGACTTATGACTTGGTTTTTCAGGGAACTCTCCTATGTCTCAGTTTAATCATTTCACCAAAGATCTTGTGCTGTTTGTCAGCAGAAACCACTGCTGTTAGAAGAAACTGGCCTCTCCCTTAACTCTCCCAGACTCAGTCTGTTCTTTCCCACCCTTTATTTCCTGAACAACCTTATTGGTGATGCAATTAGTATTGATTTGCCACCAAACCTTCTGTTTCTTCCCATGACCCTGGAATTGAAACTGTGCACCTCAGATTGGGAGTTGAACCCACGCAGCCGGGACTTAAGCCTGGCCAAAACCCACCATCTTCCAACTGAGATCACACACCTGGTTTCAGGACTTGAAGCTCAGGGTCTTGATGTCTCATCGCAGAAAGAATTCAGTGAGAGACAAAATGATGTATTGCAATGAGCGTATACTGAGGCTCCAGGTCTAGTGAAAGTTGACTTGTCTGCCATCTTGCACCCATTTTGTTCTAATCAGTTTATGTCAAGTCCTTGGGCTATACCATTCTTTCAAAGGTTGTGCCCTGTCCCCTTCCCTTCTGTTTCAGAATCACTCCAATTTGAGAGGCAACAATCCATGGAAAATGGCCCCTATCCCTTGCATTCTTGGTTTCTAACCTTTTACCAGAGTTCTGACCCTAAGCATTTTGGCTTAAATAATATTATATCAAGTTGCACCCATTAATTTTATTTCAGAGATCTCACAGATCATCAGGTTTCTGGAGGTAAAGGAAACCTCAATGATTGACTAGTCAACTCCATTTTACCAAAATTGAGCTCCAGAATAAATGCCTTAGCCTTAATCTAGAGGCAGAACAGAGACAAAACATGAAGTCTAGCCCTCTTCTAGTAAACACACTGTATTACCCTATGTGCACGACCAAATCTAAGAAAATGAGCTTGCAGGTTCATGCTCAGAAAGACGAAAATGTTCCCAACTCTCTCGAAACAATGTGGTAATTTAAGCAAGCAAGATCTCACTCCAGGTCGCACCCCCCACCCCCATCACAAAATGAGGTGGCAGGGCTGCCCTGAACATTGATGCCTCCTGGAGAATTTCCTGCTATATCCCAAGGGCAAAGAGGGTCAATTACAGATCTTTTTCACATTCTTGCTTCACTGACATTCATTAGGGCTCACTGGAATAGGTCTCAAACACCTTATCTCTAACAACATGTTAGAAATCTCTCTGTGCTATTTGTCCTGCTCACCTCAGCCTCATACCTTCTCCTCTGAGGGTGGCTCCACAAAGAGGGGAGGACAAAGGCGGGTCACCTCTTGAGTCTGGGAAGGGAGCCTGCTAAAAACTGCCCTCCTTCCAATGAGAAATTGTTTTTTCAGACCTCTGTGTGACTAGAACTTGAAAACTTGAACTTTGAGTTGTGATTTGATACCTGAAATTCCTTTCATTCCACAATTAAAGATAAGGCTTTCGGGGTAAACATAGCAGGACTCAGCAATCTCTGGACTAACTAATACACATAAAGGGATAAATGACTGATATGGGTCATTTCCTAGAACAGGTTTTGGAAAAAGAGGAGGGAAAGGAGAGGTCAAGGGCACTGAAGGGAGAAAAAGGAAGACTGGAGGCAATGAAGAAAAACTCTGACCCCTTCTCGGCCTGCGTGGAACAATGTTATGTTTAATTGCTTCCTGAACCATTCCTCATTTTTTTTTCTTTAATCAACTTTAACCACAAAGGTAACTGCTATTGGTTTTCTAACGCACAAGGATGTCTTAGCGTGGCATCTACCTAGATGAATATGAATGGGAAATAGTTACTTATAAGCATGTGTACTAGAAAGAGATTTCAAAACGTGACACGCCTGCATACTGATTATTGTACTACTTAATCAGGGTATTTTATATTAGTATGTTCCTTTCTACTGGAGAGCTTAAAGCGGAAAAGGAACCATAGATTTATAAAAAAGAGAAAAAAAATCAGCTTCCTGTGCACCCACTAGAGTATTGTATGTATTAGAAATCACAGAAAAATGAAAGATAAAATCAATACTCATGTTAAAGGAATTCCCATGTTGGTATGATTGTTTCCATAAATGGAAATGTGGAAGCAGTGATGATGTTGAGAACGTGGTAGGACGCAGTCACTTTTTATTTTCTGAGGGAAAAAAAGGCAGAGAGAGAGAGAGGGGAAAAAATGGAGTGGTTGTGCTTCTGTTTACCCACTGCCTGGGTTAATATGTAATTGACAAGATTAATGGCTGCATAATAATTGTCTCTATTGTTTACCGTCTGGATGGTGGCCAGCCATCTTACCACTCTGCCCACCAGTGGGTTTGGGTTTGTAAGGAATGCAGTGAGTAGATAGGGTCTGTGTGCCAGGTGTTACCTTGCTAAAGAAGACATTCAGGGAGAACTGTACAGGGAGACCTGGTGATGTTCTCTCTGGTGGGGTGTCCCTCTCTGCACCGGGTAAATAGTCCCACTTCAAAACTGCTGTATCCATTGTGGTGGAACAGAGACAGGTGGGCCCAGCCAAACCGCTCTACCTGAGGAAGACAAAGAAAAACATTCAGGATCCAGAGAAAGGTCTCCGTTCTGTCCTGTCCAAGGTGTAAAACAAACAGCAGTACTCCTCGTGGCTGTTCCTTGCACTGCCCTGGGATGTGCTGGGAAGCACTTGCCTTTCATCTGCAGATTTACATGGATGTGAAAATACATTCCTCTCCCCTCTTTCCTGATCCGCTTTCAAAGCTCCTGTTTCTAGCCCTTCTCACTGTGAGATGAGCAAAGAGACCAAGACTTTCAGTCACGAACCGCAGAAAGGATTTCCATGGAAAGGTACCATGAGTCTACCTGCTCTGCTGCTGATCTTGTCTTGTCTTGCCTCTCACATAGACCAGGATGATTTGATATACAAAAACAAAGGCTATGTCATTCCTCCTCATGTGGCCTCGTTCTGGTCTGGGTCACACACGTTCTCCTTGATTGCCTCAAACTACATGGGTTTCCTCATTTTCTAACAAATCAAGTTCAAATTCCTGACATTCGAGGAGCCTCTCCTGGGGACTGGTACTAATACTTGTCCTACTGTTGGCTTCACCCCAAATTACACTGTCTTATTGTGTAGTTCCATGCTTTCCTCCTTCCACCTAGATGTCTCCCTCGACCCCGTCTCTCTCAGTATATTAAAATCTTATTCCTTTGGCGCAAACCCTGTTGTATAGCTCCCTATTCTACATTCTTATACACCTTGTACTTTTCCTTCATAACATTTATCCCTACTGTCATTACATACTTACAGTGTAGTCACTGTGGCCTGACTTTCCTCCTTACTAGATAATGAGCCCCCTGAAGATAGGGACTGCATGTATTATGTTCTTTGACATATATCTAGCAGTGGACCAGTAGTAGATTAGTGCTTAGATTAATGGTCAAGTTAAGGATGATATTAATGAATGTAAAGACCAGCTCAGATTTTCACTTCCTTCATTAGCTCGACCTTCAGCTTCTCCAGCTGAATATATTGCTAGTCATCTTTTGAAGTGACTTGTGAACTTTGTACTTCCTGCTGGCACCAATCATTTTCCATGTTTTATCATCATTATCTAAACCTTAGCCTTATCTGTTTTGTTACTCTAAGGTTCCTTGGGAGCAGGGACTCTCATTCATTCTTTAACTTGTTCACAAGTCCAAACAAATTTTATCTAGCTGGGACTCAAAAACTGTTTGCTGAGTGATGGATTAATTTATTTATCTATCTTTCTGTTTATATAATGCCCATAGTTCCACATTCTGCACACATTACTTTTCCTACATTAGAGGAAAAAATAAATAAGTAACCAGTCAACAAATCTTTTCACCATTTAAGTTTCAGCCATACAGCATATACTCCTTCCAGGGGCATTCCATTCCATTCGGTGAAGACTTGAGTTTAAAGATGTGACAGCAGAGCATGAAAGAGCTCTAAGTTTTTGCTAGAAACAACAGAAGAGGTAAAAGGTTGGAGCAGTGGGAAAAATGAAGAGAGCAAGGATGAAAGTGAAGACAGTACTGGCAACCGATGGTTTAGGTGGAAAAAACTTAGAGCTCTAAGAAACTCATAGGAGTGATAGGCTTTGAACTTAAGCCTTTATTCTGTATAAACTGGAGCCAAGTCTTCAACCTATATGTTCTGTGTGACCTGGGAAAGGTCATTTTTCTCCCTGGATCTGTTTCCGCATGGGTGAAATGGCATGAATGATGTATATCTTTCAGATTGTTTGTGAGATTCACATCATCATATGAGAAATTCTTCTGCAAGTTCAAAAGTGTTTTGCAAGTGGTATTACCTAAATGGTGGCTGAGGACCAAGAACTGGAGTGAGACAGCTTGCAGAGGGTTTGAGAGACCATAGACAGAAGCTTACGTTTCATCTGGAGATTAAGGGGAAGCATCAGCCTAAAGCCAATTTGGGGTGATGGTGGGGGGAGTGCTTCCTAATTCCTGTTTATCCAATCTAATTAGCATAATGTCATCAATGTGGTGGCTCAGTGTAATTATTTATTTATTTTTTATACAGCAGGTTCTTATTAGTCATCCATTTTATACACATCAGTGTATACATGTCAGTCCCAATCTCCCAGTTCATCACACCATCATTCCCACCCCCCCACCGCTTTCTCCTGTTGGTGTCCATATGTTTTTTCTCTACATCTGTGTCTCAATTTCTGCCCTGCAAACCAGTTCATCTGTACCATTTTTCTAGGTTCCACATATATGCGTTAATAAACGATATTTATTTTACTCTTTCTGACTTACTTCACTCTATATGACAGTCTCTAGATCCATCCACGTCTCTACAAATGACCCAATTTCGTTCCTTTTTATGGCTGAGTAATATTCCATTGTATATATGTACCACATCTTCTTTATCCATTCGTCTGTCAATGGGCATTTAGGTTGCTTGCATGACCTGGCTATTGTAAATAGTTCTGCAATGAACATTGGGGTGCATGTGTCTTTTTGAATTATGGTTTTCCCTGGATATATGCCCAGTAGTGGGATTGCTGGGTCATATGGTAGTTCTATTTTTAGTTTTTTAAGAACCTCCATACTGTTCTCCACAGTGGCTGTATCAATTTACATTCCCACCAACAGTGCAAGAGGGTTGCCTTTTCTCCACACCCTCTCCAGCATTTGTTGTTTGTAAATTTTCTGATGATGCCCATTCTAACTGGTGTGAGGTGATACCTCATTGTAGTTTTGACTTGCATGTCTCATAATTAGTGATGTTGAGCAGCTTTTCATGTGCTTCTTGGCCATCTGTATGTCTTCTTTGGAGAAAAGTCTATTTAGGTCTTCTGCCCATTTTTGGATTGTGTTGTTTGTTTTTTAAATATTGAGCTGCATGAACTGTTTATATATTTTGGAGATTAATCCTTTGTCTGTTGATTCATTTGCAAATATTTTCTCCCATTCTCAGGGTTGTCTTTTCATCTTGTTTATGGTTTCCTTTGCTGTGCAAAAGCTTTTATGTTTCATTAGGTCCCATTTGTTTATTTTTGTTTTTATTTCCATTAGTCTAGGAGGTGAATCAAAAAAGATGTTGCTGTGATTTATGTCAAAGAGTGTCCTTCCTATGTTTTCCTCTAAGAGTTTTATAGTGTCTGGTCTTACATTTAGGTCTCTAATCCATTTTGAGTTTATTTTTGTGTATGGTGTTAGGGAGTGTTCTAATTTTATTCTTTTACATGTAGCTGTCCAGTTTTCCCAGCACCACTTATTGAAGAGACTGCCTTTTCTCCATTGTATATCCTTGCCTCCTTTGCCATAGATTCGTTGACCATAGGTGCGTGGGTTTATCTCTGGGCTTTCTATCTTGTTCCATTGATCTATTTTTCTGTTTTTGTGTCAGTACCATACTGTCTTGATTACTGTAGCTTTGTAGTATAGTCTGAAGTCAGGGAATCTGATTCCTCCAGCTCTGTTTTTTTCCCTCAAGACTGCTTTGGCTATTCGGGGTCTTTTGTGTCTCCATACAAATTTTAAGATTTTTTGTTCTAGTTCTGTAAAAAATGCCATTGGTAATTTGATAGGGATTGCACTGCATCTGTAGATTGCTTTGGGTAATATAGTTATTTTCACCATATTGATTCTTCCAATCCAAGAACATGGTATATCTCTCCATCTGTTGGTATCATCTTTAATTTCTTTCATCAGTGTCTTATAGTTTTCTGCATAAAGGTTTATTCCTAGGTATTTTATTCTTTTTGTTGCAATGGTAAATGGGAGTATTTCCTTAATTTCTCTTTCAGATTATTTATCATTAGTGTATAAGAATGCAAGAGATCTGTGCATTAATTTTGTATCCTGCAACTTTACCAGATTCATTGATTAGCTTTAGTAGTTTTCTGGTGGCATCTTTAGGATTCTCTATGTATAGTATCATGTCATCTGCAAACAGTGACAGTTTTACTTCTTCTTTTCCAATTTGGGTTCCTTTTATTTCTTTTTCTTCTCTGATTGCCGTGGCTAGCACTTCCAAAACTATGTTGAATAATAGTGGTGAGAGTGGACATCCTTATCTTGTTCCTGATCTTAGAGGAAATACCATGCTTTCAGTTTTTCACCGTTGAGAATGATACTTGCTGTGATTTTGTCATATATGGCCTTTGTTATCTTGAGGTAGGTTTTGTAGAATGTTAAGATAAAAAGGTCAGTTCATAGAGATGGAAAGGAAAGTGTTGGTTGCCAGGGGTTGGGAGGAGGGAGGAAGGGGGAGTTATTGTTTAATGGGTACACAGTTTTGGTTTTGCAAGATGAAGAAGTTATGGAAATGGATGGTGGTGATGGTTGTATACCACAATTTAATAAGTAAATAAATACTAAATTAATAAATAAGAAAAAAGTGAATTAAGAAGAGTCTGTACTCTCTCCTGAAAGGACATAAGAAGGAGAGGAACAGTAAAGTAATCTCTGAAGAACTGATAAAAAGAAAAGGAACTACAGATTCAAAGCTAGAGAAAAGGCCTAAGCCAGGCTGTCTGGTCAGATAACAATCCCATTTCTTCTTCCTGGACATGCAACCCACTACATTTTCTAGATTCCCTTGCAAAGGGTGTGGCCTTGTGACCGAATTCTAGCAACTAATGGAAAACAGAATGATGTTGGTCATTCCTAGACCAGGCACATAAAAACCTTCCGCCTGTGTTCCGCCGTGTTATTTTCCAATCCAGAGGGTGCGTGCTCATGCCCAGAGTGACTTTGGAAGTCACACGTTGAAGATGGTGAAGACAGAAGACAAAGTTGCTCAGGTTCCTGCATCACTACTGGGAAGATGGAACTCTATCAATCAGGACATCTGTTTTAGACTTTACAGCAGCAAGGGAAAACATGTCTATTGTGTTCAAGCCAGTATCCAGTTGGGGGTGAGTTTATTACAGCAGTTATCGTTACCTTAATTAACACAGCATGGATGAGTTGGGGAGGTAACTGAGGAGCCCTCTGTCTGCCTTTTTGAATAATGAAAGTTAGAATTATAAGGAGAGAAAGTGGAAACAGCTGGGAGAAGGAAGAGGCTGGCAGATGGTATCTATGGACAGTCTTTGAAGCCAGGGTCTCAGAATAAATAATATCAAAATATGGCTTTTAACAAGGCATGTACTATTGCACATCATGACCCAGTCAGTCCATATCTACCCCTATTTAGTGGCTCCCATCTACTCTATGACCTTGGCCATGGCACTTGACATGTCCTTGACTTTCTATTTATAGCCACAAAAGAAAAATACCAATCAAATTTCTATAAAAGTTTCTCTAAAACTCCAGGTTCCCTCTCTTGCTTTCTCTCTCTCTTCCCCAACCCCCAAATAATTTTTAATTGTTTAATGTGGGAAAATGCTTTATGAAAATTGCATTCCTTTCTGAGCCACTGCCTGGGTCATTTAAAAATAAACAATAGACAAAGGGACATTAACCTGGGGGGAACTTTATAATAATAACCTCCAGGGCTGATCCAGGATTGGCTAAGAAGATAAAAGGAGTTGGAAGATTTGTGGCCATCCAAGCTACATAAAAATATATTCAGCTTTTCTCTTCTCCCCAACAGGTATGCTCCAAATGAAGACAATGTCTAATTAATTCTGTGGTCCTGTCATTTCCTATTATTGCTAATGTGTTCTCAGATGTTCAGATAAGTCATAGGCCAATGAACAAATATAGTTACTAAAGGCTAAAGTTTGTAGAGACTCTGAAGCCATTCAAGCAAAGACAAGGAGTAAGCAGGATTTATTATAATTACTATTACTGTTTTTATTATTTTAAGTACATAGGTCTATCCAGGACTTAGCTTTTGAGTCTTGGTCATAAACCTTTGGGCACATTGCTAGCCCTTATTATAGCACCAATAAGAGATTAAACTAGAAAACAAATCTACAAATGAGAAGCTATCTTTTAAGTAGTAAGCACTCTTCTTCATATAAAATTCCATGCCTGTCTCTAATAGCCACACTTAATACTCACCTAGAGCCTTTCGTCTGAAAACCTCAAGGTACTTCTTGCAATACGGGTGCCAGTTCTCTCAAAATTCCTGTAAGTCAGGGAACTAAAATTCCCATTCATAGGGTATTTTGGCCATTGCTGAGGTCTGAGCTCTTCTGCCTCCATCCCATGTAGCTGTGGGTGACACTCCTTCCCAGATCATAGCTTCACCCCCAGTGCAGTGAAAGGGAGAAGGATCCTATCAGGACAGGAAATACTGGTTTCATCCCCATGAGAGGCAATAGGATGGAAAGGAAAACTCAGCCTTGGGAGTTAGACCTGACTACAAACTCCGGCTTTAAACAAATAATCTTAACCTCTCTGAGCTTCAGTTTGCTTATTTATAATCAAGAATGTAAGGTAATACTACAGTTCTTGGTACACAGTAGGCAATCAATAATACTTGCTTAGTGGTATAAAGCCATATCTTCCTTTATATCCCTAATTTCAATGGATCTTTGAAACTAACCAATATTTTATCTGATTAATAGTTGGTTGAGAGTCTGCATGAGAATACTGCCCACAGTAGCACTCAGTAAATGTAGTGGAGTTGTCTTGCTATGGAAGAAGTCTATATCCAATGCCCACAGTACCCAAGCCAACTTGGGTTTTCCATAAGAACAAATCCAATATTATCTCACATAAATGCTAATCCCTGGGTATGAAAGCTCTATTTAAGTGCAGTTGTAACTCTTCTTCTTCAGTATACTTGGGTTGATTTTCCAAATCCCATCATATCCTGTATTTATAAACAAAGGAGAATACTGTCATGAACTTTATCACTTCGTTAAATACCAAATACTAAATTATTAGTTACAGAGATTTATTGAAAAAAATTCTTATAAAATTGTCTTGCAGACACTTGAATGTATTACCATGCTTTATGGATTTGTTCAGATTATTTTTAGAAAGCAAATGCTTTAGTCCTTTCAACTATTTGAAAACAAAAGAGTGTACCTTGGATTATAAATCTTACATTTTCATTAGATTTTTCATAACTCTACCAAAAATTCAGCCAAGCATTTATCAGTCAGGAGTTAGAAAGTCAAAAGGAGTCCCTATTCCCTGGATTAAAAAAAAACTTTTTTTAATTTAATAAATTTACTTGGAAGGCCATGATAGTGACATTTCTTACTGAGAACCTCAACAAATTCAAAACATGTTGTCAACTGAAAAAACACACAACCTAAAAGTTGAGAATTATGTTTTATTCAGGGACATTACTGAGGACTATAGCCCAGGAGACAGCCTCTCAGATAGCTCTGAGGAACTGTCCCAAAGAGGTAAGGGGGGGGGGCCAGGATATATAGGAGTTTTTGCTGAAACACAAACAATGCAGTCAAACATCAAAGATTACTGCTAATCACAAAAACAGACATCTCCAATTAACGATTTTAGTGGTTTTCTATATAGGGGAAGTTGTAAGAATCTGGGCTCACTGAAATTATTCCTTTGATATACATCTTAACTATACAGGACCAGTACTCTGTTTTTCTCCATCCTGAATTTCCCTCATGGCATACTGGGTGAGCGGGGCGGGGGGGGGGGGGCAGGGGGACGGATGGAGACTGTTGCTACATCAGTAGCTGATGTCTTCATGGTGGGCAGCATTCATTGTTTCCCAGGATGGCAGGCAACATTCTTTGTCCACAATGGTAATGACCAAATAGTAAGGACAGGGGTTGGGGGAGATTGTGAGTAGACAAAACAGAAATGTTAAACATTTATATCTAATAGTCACGAATTTCTTTCCTAAGAGATCTTTCAGAATATCACTCAGAGATAAGATACCCTTACTTTGTCCACAATTCTCATAAGCTTTTTCATTTGATTTCTCCCACTGTCAGTAGATGAAAAGTGGCAAATCAGAAGTGTGCAGACATTAGAAAGAAGAAGAGTTCTTGCAGCCGTCAGCCAACAAGCCAGCAAACCTACAAGTTCATTTTGAATGTTAACTACTTTTCTGGCACTTCAGCAGTTGTTAAGGGACAGAAAAGTAAAAGCTATTTTATTTGTCCTCTATAGCTTATATTGGATTGGCCAAAAAGTTCGTCTGTTTCTTTCTGTAAGATGGCTCTAGTAGCACTTAGTTGTCCTTAACTTCATTCAAAACAATTTTGTTAGATTGTATTGTGACAGCTGTCATAATCAGCGTGCATGTAAAAAAAAAAAATTATCAGAATTGGTGAATTTTTGTGTAGCCATTTTAATATTGAAGATGGAAGATTAAAAGCAACATGTTCAGCGTATTATGCTTTATTATTTCAAGAAATGTAAAAACGCACTGAAATGCAAATGAAGATTTATGCAGTATATGGAGAAGGTGCCGTGACTGATCAAACGTGTCAAAAGTGGTTTGCGAAGAAGTTTTGTGCTGGAGATTTCTCGCTGGACGATGCTCCACGGTCAGGTAGACCAGTTGAGGTTGATAGCGATCAAATCGAGACATTAATTGAGAACAATCAATGTTATTACGACACAGGAGATAGCCGACATACTCAAAATGTCCAAATCAAGGTTGAAAATCATTTGCACCAGTTTGGTTATGTTAATCGCTTTGATGTTTGGGTTCCACATAAGCGAAAAAAAACTTCTTGACCGTATTTCCACATGCAATTCTCTACTTAAACATAATGAAAACGTTCCCTTTTTTTTTTTTGCGGTACGCGGGCCTCTCACTGTTGGGGCCCCTCCCGTTGCGGAGCACAGGCTCAGGACGCACAGGCCTAGTGGCCAAGGCTCACGGGCCCATCAGCTCCGCGGCATGTGGGATCCTCCCAGACCGGGGCACGAACCCACGTGCCCCGCATCGGCAGGCAGACTCTCAACCACTGCGCCACCAGGGAAGCCCAAAAACACTCCTTTTTTTTTTTTTTGATGTGGACCATTTTTAAAGTCCTTATTGAATTTTTACAATATTGCTTCTGTCTTCTGTTTTGGTTTTTTGGCCGCGAGGCATGTGGGATCTTAGCTCCCCGACCAGGGATCAAACCCGCTCGCCCTGCACTGGAAGGCAAATTCTTAACCACTGGACCACCAGGGAAGTCCCCGAGAACGTTCTGTTTTTAAAGCAAATTGTGACGGGCAATGAAAAGTGGATACTGTACAATAATGTGGAGCAGAAGAGATCGTGGGGCAAGAGAAATGAGCCACCACCAACTACAGCAAAGGCCAGTCTTCATCCAAAGAAGGTGACGCTGTGTATATGCTGGGATTGGAAGGACGTCCTCTATTATGAGCTCCTTCCAGAAAACCAAACGATTAATTCCAACAAGTACTGCTCCCAATTAGACCAACTGAAAGCAGCACTTGATGAAAAGTGTCCGGAATTATTCAACAAAAAACACATAATCTGGGCTTCCCTGGTGGCGCAGTGGTTGGGGGTCCGCCTGCCGATGCGGGGGGCACGGGTTCGTGCCCCGGTCCGGGAAGATCCCACATGCCGCGGAGTGGCTGGGCCCGTGGGCCATGGCCGCTGGGCCTGCGCGACCGGAGCCTGTGCTCCGCAACGGGAGAGGCCACAACAGTGAGAGGCCCGGGTACCGCAACAAAACAAAACAAAACAAAAACAAAAACAAAAAAACACATAATCTTCCATCAGGATAACGCAAGACCGCATGTTTCTTTGATGACCAGGCAAAAACTGCTACAGCTTGGCTGGGAAGTTTCGATTCATTCACCATATTCACCAGACATTGCACCTTCAGATTTCCATTTATTTTGGTCTTTACAAAATTCTCTTAATGGAAAAAATTTCAATTCCCTGGAAGACTGTAAAAGGCACCTGGAACAGTTCTTTGCTCAAACAGATAAAAAGTTTTGGGAAGATGGAATTATGAAGTTGCCTGAAAAATGGCAGAAGGTAGTGGAATAAATGGTGACTACGTTGTTCAATAAAGCTCTTGGTGAAAATGAAAATGTGTCTTTTATTGTTACTTTAAAACCGAAGGAACTTTTGGGCCAACCCAATATTTTTCTTGGGTGTAGAAAAGAGCTCCACACAAGAAACAAATAGAAAGAAATAAATTATGTAGCACTGACCATGATCTTTTTAAAAATTCAAAGAAGGGAGAAATCAGCAAGGAAGAAAGTATAAAAGTTTTCACGAGGCCAAATCTTTTAAAAAATATTAGAAAAATTAGAGCAGCCCTTTGTCTTAAAGACAAAAACCAAATGTCTGAAAAGTGATGCCATGAAACCACAGTGGGAGAAATTTAAAAGGCTCTTTTAAAAAAAGTTTTGTTCAGAAGAGAAGATGAACGGGGAGTTTTAGGAAACTTCAATATCTAAAACACAATTTTTTTTTTGTAGATGCCTGGAAAATTGAATAAGAAGAAATCAACTTACAGTATAGAAGGAAAGATTTAGATAAGGCATTGGAATGTATCCTTGAATACAATTACGATTTTTAAAAGTCTTCCTTTTATATGCTGCTCTTTAAATGGTTTCGGTAAAACAGTGAGGAGGCACAGTAATGGGTTCAATGACCCCTTCCCCTTCCGTAGTCCTGGGTTGCATGACCTGTGTAGGATCACCTCTCCTGCTCTGTCCTGCCCCACCCCGCTCTGCCGCACCAGCTGTGCCAATCCACAGGAGCGCTCACACTTTCCCAGCAGAAGTGCTCTCCTTCAAGGAGGTTCACAGAGATTATCATCTGTAATCAGGATTCTGAACAAAAACTTCATGAGCTGCTCTGCTCATGACCTAGGTTGGGAAAGAGGGCCAAGTTTGTCTGCTAGTATCAGTGGAAAACGGTGATGATAAAGGCTGTGGACTGAAGGTTCTAAAGGAGAGCAAACATGTACACTTCAAACTCGCTGGCTGACTCTTTGGAGACAGACACTGGCTTGGAATTTGAGGGCCACCAAGATAACCCCCAAATCACTTTTTTACCAACAAGAAAAGCAATGTAGTATGAAGAGAGGATAGTGGTTGTCTCTCCCCCAGGTAAAACACAGGCAATAAAAACAGTAAAGTTCCTACCAGCCAGACACAACTAATAATATATATTCCAGGTAAGTGGCCATTTGTAAATCTGTCCTAGATCAAAGATTGTAGAGAACAGTTTTCAAAAATGGAAAGAATATTTTCTCATTTTTTGGATGCCATTCACAATGTAAAAACTATAGATGTGACATACTTTTAAGTTTAATTTGCATTATCAACATTTTTTTCCATCACATTCTTCTTTTTTTTTTTTTTTTTGCGGCACGCGGGCCTCTCACTGTTGTGGCCTCTCCCGTTGCGGAGCACAGGCTCCGGATGCGCAGGCTCAGCGGCCATGGCTCACGGGCCCAGCTGTTCCGTGGCATGCGGGATCTTCCTGGACAGGGGCACGAACCCGTGTCCCCTGCATCGGCAGGCGGACTCTCAACCACTGTGCCACCAGGGAAGGGAAGCCCTCCATCACATTCTTAAGTCTAGACTCTAGACAACCAACAAAGCAGTAGATCAAGCCCTGATTTGCAGCATTTGCGAATTTCTATGGTGTAAATGCACCTACCATGGCCAATTTCAAGCTTCCAACATAATACCACTGAAAAATAGAGTTGCAAAGTGATGGGCAACAGCACACCATTCTAGAGTGTTTCCACCATACAGATACAATAGATGTAAAGACTCTCAAGAGCAAAGATAATAGCAAAGTGCAGCAAAATAATTAGGAAGTGATGAGTTTTAAGAATTTACTAACTTTGTGTTTAATATAATTGTTAAGCCTGAGTTTATATAGTTTAATTTTTAACAGTGGATGTGCTTAACAACTGGCTCACAAAATTCCTGAAAATTGAACAATCAGCTCTCAAGAACCAGTAGGGGCCAGATCCAGCACACGCCAGGTTCCATTCATTCCTGAGACCTAGCTATATTTCCATCCTGATTTCAGGAGCTGACAAATGCCCTCATCTGTCCAATCTGTATAGATCAAGTTGCTTTCCGGTCACCGGCAACCCAAAGAATCTTGGCTTATTAAAGAGATCCCTGCCAGCTAGAGTGGGCTGCTTCGTCAAGGTTCAAGCTACTACCTCTGAGGACTAATATTCCAGCCTACCTAGATGCTGCTGCTTTTTTTTTTTTAAACTGGGCTTCCCACCTCGTTAAATAGAATTTTCCGCTATGGAAAATCTGGCCATGCCATGCAATGGTCCCTTTAAATGTCCGCCCCAGATGAAGAATGTTTAATCAGCTGAGCGGAGCCTGCCCCTCCCCACAGGAGCTCTGGAGGATGTTCACAGCTCACAGCCGCTCCTGCCCCTTCCCAGGAGCCCCAGCGTCACTACGTGAAACCACAGAGGGTGGAGCCCAGGCTTTTCCCTGGAGAGGAAGTGGCTGCCGGAATGCCAGATGTGCCATTCCCACAGCAGCTGCTGGAGGGCCCGGCTCTCCCAGGGTGAGTAGCAGCCTCCGCAGCGACCAAGCCCTGGAAGTCTGCAAAGTTTCCACAGGCTAGGGAGAACCCAAGCTGCGCAGGGCCCCAGGCAACACAGGGTGAGAAATAGAACGTTATTCAAGGCTGAATGCTCCCACGCACCTCGCTTGTTTCCTTCCACCAGTGTTTGGAAAACCTGTTTAAAGAGTTATTCCAAGTGTTTTTTCAAGCCTCTAATCTGCCTTCAAAAATATCCTCGAAGAGGAAACAAAGATTGTTTGCTAGCAGTCAACGAGGGTGGAAACAGCCAGGAAAAGTCTTCCCAGCACACCTAGGTGAAAGCCACAAATTAGGGCTGGGGAGGGCTTGGGCAGAAACCAGCCCGGTGGATCAGTTTGCAGAGCTCTGTGTGTCCTGCAGTTTTTTTTCAAAAGGGGCAGCTGAAGTCCACAGCTCTTTGTGAAATCTGGGGGAGGGAAGATGAGGGCAGAGGGGAAATGAGGGGAGCAAGGGTGGAGATGCTATAGATGATTGGACGTGGGGAGAGGGCTGGATGTGGGGAAGCAGTAGGAAAATCAAGTGTGCAGTTCATCTGAAATCTTGTTTAATGTACATTTTCTCAGGGGGGTTGAGCTGAACCCTTCAACTGTGCATCTGAAGTTGATTAAAAACCTGAAATTTTCTGTAATTGGACCTCATTAATAAATTCCTCAGGGTTCCAGTAGGCTCTGAAGAGGTAGAACAAGGGTCTGGAGAGAAGAGAGCAACAGGAGGTTGTAAGATCCCAGGCTGTGGAGTTAATTCCATTTAATCAGCTTGGAGAAAGTCCTCATTTACAACCCCCAGGACCCACGGAGGCCTCCCGCCCTCTTCAGCAGGGCAAGATTTTCTCTCATTTGCTTCTCCCTTCTTTTTAACGCCCCTATTTCCAATCTGGGTAACTAGCTGCCCCATACGTTCTGCAAGCCAACTGTTAGGAAGTAATGCCTCTCTTCTCTTTAGGACCCTCGCTGTTTCTTTTGCAGGTGTGATTTCAGCATCAGAGCTAGGAAGGCTGCCACCTCCCAGCCTCCTCTGTTTATTTTCCACCCACCCCTGCCCACCACCACCCTGCCCTGCCCCACCCTTCTCCTCCCCTCCCACATCTATTCCCACCTCCATCCTCAGTTGTTAGCTTGACCCCCAAATTCACACAGTCCCAAACCTCGAATTGAGATATTAGCATTTGCTTGTTGCCACACCAAATCCTGCGTGCTTAGTAAGTGGCAAACCTGCTTGGTTTGTAATGTACCTTCTCTTTTTCCTCTGGTAGAAGTGAGCCTGAGATGCAACATGTTAAAGCGTCAGTTACCTGGGGGAAAAAACAGAAGCAAAGGGTGATGCCCAAGCTGGGAAATCAACTTCTGAATAGGAAAGGACAAAGGTCAAATGCAGGATTTTGCCAGGGCTCCAAATAGTTCATTCTCATAGCATCTATACCTTGTAAATGTTCCTTCCTTTTCTGGGCATTTCAGTGAGAAGTGTCATGCAGTAAAACCAGTGTGGAAGAGGCATAGAAATATCAACCTCCATTCCCAAGGATCGTCAGCTTCCATCCCCAAGGACCCCTCTATGATATTCTGTATGTCTCCAGGCTGTGCTTGAGCTGCAGAGAACGGGGGCTAGAGACGGAGGGAGCAGAGAGGAAGGGTCAACTTATCAGAGGCAGTGGAACCTAAGGAGGTGGTCAGCCCACTCCTGCAATTAACCTCCTTACTGCACCCTACCCACTCACACCCCAAATTCAAACTTGGAAGCATGAGAGCAGGCTGTCTCCTTCACTTCCGACTTAGCTTCTATTCACCTATCCCCTTGCCAGGCTGCATCTGGGCATGTTCCTTCCTCTCAACTTTTCACCATCCCTTACTATAACATCTCCTCACCCCCACCCCAATGCAGGACAAAAAAAGTGTTTTGCACTGCTCTTTTTTATGATTTTAGAGAAGTCTCAGGTGACGCAATGTTGCCATCATAGTGAAGTGATGGCTGAGCTGTAGCTCTCCCTCTCCTTGAAGGCCTCCTTGGTGTTCTTCCTCCCATCGTGGGGTGTTATATTCAGGCCATCATAACAGAAAAGGCTGATGAATGTGCCCATAAAATAAATTAAATAAAACAATGCACTTTCATATGGCAAATATGGTGTGCATCATAAACAAAGTCAAAAGACAGATTAAAAACTGGAGAAAAGTCCTTGCACATATCTGACTGACAAAAGTCTGGCTTCTTAATAAACAAAGAGTCTTTATAAGTCAGTAAGACAAAAGGGCAAAGAAAATTAACTGTCTGCTCATAAAAAATAAATAGAGATAAAATAAGTGGACAAGATCACTCAACATTTAAAAGATAAAAATCAAAACAAGTCACTGCTTTTCCCTATCAGATTGGAAAACACTAAAGGTTTAGTCGTCCCCAGTGTTGGTAAGGATGGGTGAAACAGGCAGTTCCATACTGTTGGTATAGGACTATTCAGTAAAAATAGCTTTATATATGTAAATTTGGCTGCATCTAGCAAAATTTTTTAAATGTGCATACACTTTGACCCAGAAATTGTACTGTGAAAGATGTAATCTATAGATATAAAGTACACAAAGATACATGTACAAAGATGGAAACTTTGTCAGTGAAACTTTATCTGCAATTATAAACAAAAAAGAATGTGCATATATAGGCTATTACATTGATTTTTTAAATTCTGAGAGGACATTAAAGACACTGGTAAGTGTAGATGTCTTAGTTTGCTTGGGCTGCTATAACCAAATACTACAGACTGGGTGGCTTATAGACAACAGAAATTTATAGCTCACAGTTCTAGAGGCTGGAAGTCTAAGATCAAGGCACCAGCATGGATCCTTTCTGGTGAGAGTCGCCTTCCTGCTTCATAGCTGGCACCTTCTTTCTGTGTCCTCACAGCAAGGGGAAGGGGTAGAGGTCTCTCTTTTATAAGGGCTCTGCCCTCATGACCTAAGCAACTTTCAAAGCCTACCTCCTAATACCATCACCTTTGGGCGTTAGGATTTCAACATGTGAATTTGGAGGGGACACAGATATTCGGTAGGATTGGGGGTGAGGAAAGAGAGAGGCTTTTATTTTTTGTCTAAAATTTTCTCTTAATTTTTCACCAAGTGTATTTTTTAAAAAACATTCATTTAAAAATCAATAAATAAACAAACTAAACTCTGGCTATACCTCCTATGCTGGTTGCTAACACTTTTCTGGTGCCCAAGAATTCCCCAAGACAAACACAAGGTTCACCTAACCAGTCCCAATTGGCCAATCCTTCAAACTGAGTAAAGCCTTCGATATAGAGATATATCAATATAGAAGAAAGCTCCATAACAGAATAGTTGACAAAAAACAAAAATTCAATCTTTTGAGAGTCCCTTTCCCAGTGACTCATTCAAAAAGAGTTGAGAAAGGCTGGGTTGCAGGGCAATAAAGTGGGATTTTGGAATAAGTAGCCACTAGCTCCACCCTGCTTCCTTGAGGTGGAGGCTGGTCTGGGTGGGGCTGGGAGCAGGGCAGCAGGGAGGCTGGTGGGCACAGGCACACACCGATCTGACACCAACGGGCCTCTCTCTCTGGGCCGTACCCACTGTGGGAAAGAGACGAGGAGGCTTAGAATCCTGCTCCAGGGTATGATTCCAACTATATGATATTGTGGAAAAGGCAAAACTATGGAGACAGTAAAAAGATAAGTGGGTGCTAGGGGTTGGAAGTGGGGGTAGGGATGCATAGGTGGAGCACAGAGGATTTTTAGGGCGGTGAAACTACTCTGTATGATACTGTCATGGTGGATACGTGTCCTTATACATTTGTACAAACCCACAGAATCTACAACACCAGGAGTGAACTTAATGTAAACTATGGACTCTGGGTGACTATGATGTATCAATGGAGGTTCATCTGCTGTAACAAATGTACCACTCTGGTGAGGGATGTTGATAATGGGGGGGGTGCTATGCAGATATGGGGGGGCAGAGGATATATAAGAAATCTCTGTACCTTCCTCTCAAAAAACAAACAAAAATGTTTGATGAGATAACAGATAATGCTAAAGGTATGCTTGTTAGATGCTAAGTAAAAGCAAATCCTGCCCTAGGCTTTGCTCCTGCGACCCCCGGGAGGAAGGAGAGTGCTGTGCACGCATCTCTCACCTGGGACACTTTTCACCCTCAACTGGACTCCTCAGGACTTGGCCAGGTTCCGCCTGGAATTTCACTCTTAAACATCTGGAGATGGGGTAGGGCTTTCATTTTCTACTCCACATATATTTATAACTTGGAATTCTACGAGAATACCTTCATGCACTGCTTCTTTAAAAACAAAATAAAATAAATAGAATTTTGCAATATCATATTAGTTAAGCCTCTGACTTCAATTATAAACCAGATGTCTGCTCAAGCCTTTCTACTCTCTTGAATTTGTTAACCTTGGCCTAAGCCTTCCTCCCGAGACTTGAGATACGTGCATCCCCTCCCCACAAGTGTCCTGACTTCGTGCCTCGTTCTCCTCTTTGCCTGTGCCCCACCGCCTCCCTGTGCAATGTCTCAATGGAGCTCCACACCAGGATGTTCTCAGACCCCACCCCCATCTTTGGTCTCATGATAAACCCAGGCATTTCACGAGGTTAGTAACTCTCTGGGGTGATGAGAAGGCATAGCTCATGAAAATGGCTCTCCACCATTTTCAGCCCCTGGGGGAGTGGAGTCCACATTCTCTTACTGCCTGCCTTTCTTAGCCCCTCTTAGGATCTCTGATGAATCCATTTCTTTCCATCTGAACAGAAATTAACTCCAGCTAGCTTAAACCAAAAGGAGAAGTCTGTCATGAGGGTACAGGGGGTCTCAGGAAATTCAGATGGACTATAAGAAGAACTGGAGGGACTTTGCTGGTGACGCAGTGGTTAAGACTCCCCAATCCCAATGCAGGGGGCCTGGGTTCAATCCCTGGTCAGGGAACTAGATCCCACATGCATGCTGCAACTAAGAGTTCACATGCCACAACTAAGGAGCCCACGAGCCGCAACTAAGGAGCCCACCTGCCACAACTAAAGACCCAGCGCAACTAACTAACTAACTAAATAAAGAACGAACTGGAAAGTCTGGGCAGGACTGTCTCTGTATCTCCTCTTTGCTTATATATCTGCATTCCTCTCTCTCTGCAATCCGTTTTCTCTGCTTCTCCATCTGCATGGGGGGATGTGGCTGCACCTTAGTAACCAAGTGTCTAGTTACGTAGAAAGACAAACTGGCTGTCTCAGAACCCCAATCCCACATTCCTGGGAAGGAGTGTCAGTTTGGCCCTTGTCTAATTATCTCCAGCCAGAAGAAAGAGGGTCTTATAGCAGCAGGTCACATGAAAGGAGAATTGTTCGTGGCTAGGCACCCTTGGGTGTATTGCAGTCTTATAGAACAGACAAATAATATTCCTCCTAGGATTTGAGATTTGGCCATATTTTCAAAAAGGGCATTTGTTCTGTTTTGTTTTATTTTTACTGAAGTGAAAGAAAGCACAGACTTTAAGATCAGACCCAATTGCTTTTGAGTCTTTGCTTAGTCACTTAATAACTGGACAATGTTGAGAAAGTCACTTAACTTCTCTAGTCCTTAATGTCCTTGACTATGAAATGAAAATGATACCCATTCAGAGGGTGGTTGTGAGTAGAAGATGATATCATTTATCTGAAGCACCCACTTCACAGCAGGTTCTCAGTAAATGTTGATTCTCTTCTTCCTTTATTTAGGCTCTTGATGGAGTGAGAGTAATCTTTCTACAGCATCATCTGGCCATGTCACTCCCTTGCTTAAAGCCTTTCTGTGGCTCCACATACCCTCAATAAAGTCCTGTCTCCTCAAGATAATATAAAAAGCCCTTAAAGATCTGTTCTCCACACTAATCACTCCCCATCACACCTATGCCCAGCCATACTTGCAGTTCCCAGCGCCCATCGTGCTCTCTCCTTCCCTGTTCCTCTTCACATCCATACTCCCAACCTTGTCTGCCTAATGTCTATTCCTTCTTGGGGACTTTTTCCTGGGGAAAATCTTCCTTGACCATCACTTCTACCCACAAGACTATACTAAGAGTCCCTCTCATATGCTCCTAAACAGGAACTTTCCTCAGCTTCCCTGGTAACCAGCCTGCCCAGCTTTAATGGTTTTAGGGACTTTGCATTGGAAGGTAGAGCATTCCACTACTAATTTCTAGAAGGTTCTACCACTCTCATCCTAACCAACAATAAAGCTGAAAATGTCTCCCCAGAACTTCCACCCAGCATTCTTAGCTTTCACCCTGGAACAACCTTCAAATTACTGGAAGCTTGAGTCAGTTACCCTCTCCTGCACTTCCCTAAATCTCTCTCTCCATCCCCTTACGAGATGTGGTTCAGAGAACAATCATCATCCCAAACATCCTCTAATTTGTCCCTATTCTTCTCAAAGCCTGTTGCTCAAGTGTGAGTCCAGCCACCACCTCCCTATTATGCATCCTACAAACCCTACACAGCCTCAGACTGAGTCAATCAGGTGATCAACCTACCTACATCCTGTGGAGCTTCTGGTCAACCACACCCCCTCCAAGTCCTTATCATGCCAAGTCCCGTCTCTCCTTACCCCTGGACTTAGCAAGTGACTGAAGTTACACAACAAGCCAAGGACAGAGACCAGGAACCACGTCAAGATTTATGACACCTCTAATCTATCAAGGTTCAGCAATTCACTTGTCCACAATTCTTTGAACTAATGGCCCTCTATAGCGTGATAACAGTGAATGTGGCTGATGCTTACTGAGGGTCTACTGCAGGTCAGGCTCTGGGCTAAGAAATATACATGCGTTTTTCTCATTTAACCCTCACAACAAGGACTGTACAGATGAGGAAACCGAAGTTTAGAGAGATTAAGAAATGTAATCAATAGAATGGAGGGTTAGGTTAAACAACAAAGGAATAAAGTCTTAGAGCATACCAAATATGGCAGCTGTAGATTCCCACATTTCTCTCCTATAATTAGGAGTTTCCTAATTTGAAACTCTTAGTACCAAACTTTACTTCATTTAAACACAGGAGAGAAAGGACTCACATCAATCAAATGAAGCCTGAGGGTCCAGAGGAACAGCCCGACCCTCAGCTATTCAACTCCTCGGGTGTTCAGGTGCCTTCTTACAAGATGTGTGGAAGCCATACAGCTTTTGCCTCACTCATCCACCCCTTTTATTAACCTGAATGTGGTGTAAGAAACGATGTTGCAGCCTCGCAAAGCTTCTGTAGACGTTTGCTATCTCTCTTACACTTTTATAACAAGGCTGCATCTCTGATTAATTTGATTATCCCCAGTCGATCTGATGTCAGGGCTACAAATTATAGTAAACCCTTGTTTGTTTATTTAACACAATTCCAGAATTTCCTTATATTCAATTTTTAAAAGGCAATAATGATTTATTGTTATAGCTAAACCATGGAATGAGAAACTTGCATTGGTTGTGTTGGCTCCCATGTAAAGAAGAGCTCATACGTTTTGTGACCTTCTGGTGACAGCCGACTAGCTTGACTGGCAAGTAGAGAAGTCCTCAGTCATATCACTTCCCTTGTAATCACTGTATAATGAAGAGATATTTGTCCACCAAACCTTTCACCCCCTTCTGGAACTCAGGGGGACCAGAGGCTGTCAGCCAACATCCTGGGTAAAGGCTCCCAACGGAAATTTCTGCTGGTTGAACTCAGATCTCGCCTTGCTTGTTCTGAAGCAGGATCAGACATCTGACTGCTCAATGTGTGGCTTCCCAGAAGATTCGGAAACATGCTTGATGTGGGTATGGGATGGGGACAGGGGAATTCTTGTGGCCTATGGGACAGAGAAGGGCTCCAAACACAACATTAGGGTTTGGCAAAACCCAAGAACATCATGCCAAGACCTTTTCCCTTCACTTTTAAGTCCATATGCATTTCAAAGGGAACTTAGTCCTCATTTCAGTAGCTAGTACACAATAGTCATCCGTGTACAGTCATATTAGCACTAAGGGCTGGTTCTAAAATGTCCCACTCTTTTTCTTTCCTATCCAATCTCTATTTATCCCTCAGAATCCAGTCCCTTTCCATCAAGACTTCTCCATCAAATCGTCCATGAACACTGTAGCCCAGAGTAACCACTAGCCTATGACAAGATAACACTCGTTACTAGAAAGGTGTCTCTTGACCATGTGCAGCCTTATGGCATCTTTTGAATTGTTTAACTATTTGTATATACATTTGTGCATCCATATTCATATTACAACTTTTAATGCACTTACTCAAAAACTGTTTACTGAGAACCTGCTACTGCCAACCCTTGTGCTTGGTACTAGGGAAGCATTGGAGAACAAGAAGAGCAGGTCTTGGCCCTTCCAGAACTTACAGTGGGAATTCGTATTAAGTCAGAGTTCAGTGCAGACAACAGAACCCACTCAAGGTATTTCCAACTGAAAGGGATTTAGTGTAGGGAATGGAGTGCTTACAAAACTATTGGAAGGGCTGACAAGAAAGTCAAGGGACCACCACTGGACCATTTATTTCAAGGTTATACAGTTATAACTCTTATCTGGAAGTAGCACAGATGCTGCTGCTACTGACACTGCTATCTGCTCACAACTGACTCACACCCACAAAGCTGGAGACTAGGCATGGGATGCTGGATTTACCCGCCACAGCTGACTCTAACATCTCTATGGCCTTGCTCACCAGCAAGAGAACTTTACACGCATTTTCTGAATTTTGGAAAGGGAGGAAGGAGGGGATGAGTGCGGCCATAGATTTCTGTGTTCCACACAGCATAATACAATAGTCAGACGTGTGCTGAACAAGGAAGACTGAACTGCCTTCTCTAGCCTGCAGGTGGTAGATTTTTAAGTCAGACAACAGTTTACAGTTGACATTTCTCTTTTGGACCGGATTGGTCTTCCTCCTCCATACTTTTTTTTTTTTTTTGCGGTATGTGGGCCTCTCACTGTTGTGGCCTCTCCCGCTGCGGAGCACAGGCTCCGGACGCGCAGGCTCAGTGGCCATGGCTCACGGGCCCAGCCGCTCCGCGGCATGTGGGATCTTCCCGGACCAGGGCACGAACCCGTGTCCCCTGCATCGGCAGGCGGACTCTCAACCACTGCGCCACCAGGGAAGCCCCCCCATACTCTTTTTTTAAGCTAAAAAAAATCTCTATTCATCTTTGTAGATACACCTCAAGCATTGCCTCTTCCTTGAAGTCTTTCTTTGTCTTACTAAGATAAGAACTGGCCACTCCCTCCTTAGGTCCCCCATGGAAGCAGATGTAGATTCTCATCAAGAACCCTGCTCTACTTCTTTGCACTCATACCACCAGTCTCTCTACTTGACTGTGAGCTGTTGAAGGCAATTCTTTGGCATGTGGCAGTGACAGAATTAATGACTGCTGAATGAATGAACAAAGCTGGGGTTCTTACCATAGACCCAAGACCCAGGTGGGGATTCCAGTGGTACCTATTATCCCATCTAATCAGAGAAAAACTAAGTAAATGAGTCTTCCTGTTTTAATCTAGGCTGAAATTTTGGACAGTGTTAGTACATCGTAGCACTGGTACAGTTTGGGGCAATTGCAAGATACTGTAGCAAATAACTGAATAAGGGTAGCCTGAGCAGGTAATAGGAAGCAGAAAAAGTTAGCATCTGTTAGGACTCTTTTAGTCTCAACTAAATGAATTGAACTAACAGAAACTAGTTAACAGAAACTCAACTCAAGTGAGATAAAGGAATAAAAGTGAATGTTCTGACCAGTTCAGGGTGTGGGTTTCAGGCATAGCTGGATCCAGTCTACACCCTGTTATCTAGGGTCTGTCACTCTGGCCCAGTTTTCCTCTGTGGCCTATATTATCAGAGTGACCCTTCCACGTGGTAGCAAAGGTGATCACCACAGCTTCCAGCTTAGAGTCTACATAGTCAACACCTCAGTGAAAATGGGGAGCCTCTTTCCCAATACTTCCCCCAAATCTTTCTGCTCAGGATTGGCTCTAAAGTGGCCCAGTCTAGGTCCCAACTACCCCCACCCAAAGCCAGGAGGATAGAAGATGCAGGCCAGGGTGCTGTGCCCACCCTGAAACCAGGGGGCCTCGTGGTCATGTCAATCCCATCAACACCCATGAGCTGAGAGTGGCAGGGAGTGGCCCTTAAAGGAAAATCGAGGTAGTGTTATGAAAAAGATGAGTGTGGATGGTGAGTAGGATAAACAACAGGTTTCCTTCAGTACTTTGCTATCTCCAAAGTCGCACTCTTCATTTTGAAAGAGACTTTGAACTATTCTGGGGCTCAAGAGCAACAGCCATACTGGTGCCATTCTCAAGGTGCTTCTCTGATGGGCTTCCCAAAGGGACGGGTACAAAACAGAGAAATTTGACATCATTTCTAAGTGTCAGTTGAGACTGGGGGGAGAAGGAAAAAACCCATCAGTGTGGGGTCTTGAATAGTAAAACAAGAGTAAGAAGGAAGAGGAAAAATGCTTGAGATGTAAATGTAATGAGCAACAGAAAATAATTGAAAAGGAAGTGGCTTCCTCTCATGTTTCAGTCCGGCCTTGAGGAGAACAAGAGAAGTACCTTTTCTGGAGCCTCAGCTGCTCTGCTGCCTTTCCAGCCGCCTCCTTCAGAAGAATGAGGCTTTAACAACTAGCATGGTGTCAGGGCTGGCTTCCACCCAAGCCTGAACAGTGCCCCCATTGAGGGACCCCGGGGCCGGCCCTGGATGCCTCTCCCTTCTCCTGCTCCCCTCAATGGGCCATTTGTGGGACTAACAAGGCCCGGGATACACACTGCCCATCTTCTACGAGCCCCCAGCAGCTGCAGGATTCCTCAGGAACTCCACAGGGCCCCTGCACATCTCTGCTAAGAGACTAGCAGGAAGATTGCTGGGTTCAGAAAGGGGTCCCTAGGAGCCTCCTGGATGGGAGAGAAGAATACTCCTCAGTTCTCCTCTCCTTTCCAGGCCTTTCTCCCATATCCTGGGATGGTGGCTCTTCACCCCCCAGATATTTGGTATCCTGCCTTCTTTCAGGGCAGACACCCTCCCTATTCCACCCTTCTGGCTGGCTGGGAGAGAGAAGAGAGAGGAGGAATGAGCTGAGAATTTATGATTGAAGCCATATTCAAATACTCCATCCTTATTGCCCACTTCCAAGACTGAGATAAAGTGACCTAGAGTAAGAAGGTGGCTAAAAAATTCCCATCAGACACCAAGATCACAGCTACTGTTCTTATTGGTCTTTTAATCCACAGCAATGCAAAGGAATGGTAGACAGTAATACTCTATTTCTGCAGTACCCATTACGTAATGATTGCTGTTGCCCTGGGAAAACAGACCAGCATACTGTCCAGAATAGGCGGGTGAGGATGCATCGTCCCTGACTTCCTGCTTTCATAGGATATGGAGACGTGATTATATATTCTCATTTAAGAGGTGCAAGTTGACCCCTGCCAAATGTCTCCCTCCAGGAGCTTATTCTTGCACGTGAAAATCTCCCATTCTTGTGACATTTCCTTTGTTTTTAGGCTAAAGCAAGTGTAGTCGGCTTGAATGGAAGCATGCCTGTTTGGTGGAAATTTACTGAAGTATAAATTTCTCAAGACCTCAAGCCTTATAAGTCATTAATATTGTGGTGGGATGCAGGTGATCCTGTTGTTCCCAGAATAACAGCTGGGATAAAGGGGACACGGGACAGCTCCAGAGACAAACTGCCTTCTTGGCAATGGATGGAATCTGAAGGGGGATCTAGTATAGCTTCACACTTCAATCTCCCCACAACCTCCTTGCCAGGTGGTTGATATCTGGCCTCATTCTTCAGGACCAGGGGACTCCCCTCCTCCCATGCCAGTGCATTTCACTTTTGAACAAATCTTGTTCATCAGGGAACTTTTCTTTATATCAATCCCCAAAGGATTTCCCTGCAATCTCCAGAGGTTGATCCCAGTCTTGTCCCAGTGCTAGACGCTCGTATTCCAGGAAACCCTAAACCCTTCAGATAAGTAATTCCACACAGCAATCATCCAGGCCTCCTCCTGAGCTTTCCCCCTTTGGGCTAAACTGTGGCTCCTGCAATTCCTACAACAGTTTCCTATATGATACAGTTGCATGATTTTTGTCTTGGACCCTTTTAAAGATATGGAATTCAGCTGAGGTTTGACCAGCGTTAAAATATAGGATCATCCTTGATAGAAGAATTCTAGCTCCATGAATGCACTCTGAGAGCTGGTGCTCATCATGAGACACTGTACTCCCACTGAACTTTCTAGTGATAAAACTCGTGAGCCCTTTCCCATGAACTTCTGTTAAGTCAGTCATCTCCAGTCAATTGATCTTTTTTAACCTAAGATCTAATATTCATTTCTTATTAAACTTTATCCCCTTTGTCTCAGTCCATCAATCTAACATGTGGAGGTCTTTTAGGAATATTGATTCAATTAGTAGAATTTATGTAATAGTAGTAGAACTTATTCCCAAATTTATGTAATCTACAAACATCCAAATGTGTGTTCTATATTTGCATTCAAAATATTAAGAAGAGAGAAGGCAACACTGACAGGCTCAGATGAAGAGTCCTGAACCCATTGTTAGAGACCTAACAATGCCATGTTCAAAACCATGTCAATACAAGAAAAATAGATTCTAGAATGCTGTGAGCTCACTCCTGCTTGCCAGCCTGGGGACACCTCAGAGAAAAGAATACCGTATTGTTGGACAGAAGGAAGTATTTTTATGTTTTTCTTTAGTTGATTTTGGATAGGGGTGGTCAGTACTGTTTTCCAGACTATGCGAACATAAGATTCTATGGATGCAGCAGAAGTAACCGCCCTTTAACCTGCCTTATGCGTTAAGTAATGGGTCTCTGATCTTTAAAGATTACGTTTTATTAAAACAGCCTTCTTGCCAAAATCCTATATGTTTCTTTCTAAAACAGATTCCTGAACCAAAGCCTATCCAATCAATATGACAATAAAGGCCACATCGAAACCTTACTCCTGTATTTTCCTGGAATTCTCCAAACCCTTCCCAAAGAGGCACTATGTTCTCATTTCCCAGAGAAAAAGAAGACCACTCTATAAATTATTTTCAGAAACTATCATGAATTCCACATCCAAGTTCTTGCAAAGCAGATTCGAATGTTCAGTTAAGGCAGTTCTCAGGGTGGAAGCCTCCTAGTTTGAATGCAGAAACCCTTTTGGCAAAGTCATGTGAAAAAAAGTCTTAACCAGATATTTTTTCTAAGCCATTCCCCAGCTTCATGTCTAACAGAGGTTGAGTGTGAGCTGAAAAATGGATTGGATAATAACATGAGAATAAATAATTCACTTATTTCAGGTTTCTAATGGAAAAAAAAATTCACTGAAAAAGAAATGCACAGCCAAGTTCAGGTTTTGAACTAGTCTAATCATGGGATGAACACCCAAAGGGAAACCTAAGTAATTCTGTTATTTCTGGAGGTCAAATCCATTGGAATATTAGTCCCTTTCCTATAAGGTCCTATTATAAATAATAAGGTGGATCATAGCTTACCTTGCCATATTTCAGCCTTATAAAGGGAAGCTTACTTCTCTCTAGGCAGAGTTTACCTTTTTCCCTTGCCAAACTCAGTTCAATTTATCATGTACTCTTCTCAATCATTTTATAGCAACTGTTCTGATAAAATATTACTTCCCTCATCCAGTTCTAACCCCCAGCACCTTCCCACACAATGTCACCAAATCCATCCCCCATAATATCTCCTCATCCATCCCCTCCTTTGTTTCCGTTATTACTTCCTATGGGAATGACATACAACTTGAGTCCTTCAGACTTTGGGGTTGCCCTTCCTTTTGATATCCAGATATAATTCTTGGAACTGCAGAAGTGCCCACCCAGTATTTCAGAAGATCAGCCACAGGTTGCTTCCCCTGGGGAACTGCCAGTCTCCGCTCTCCCCAAATCCCTGGCCCAGGCTCCTCCTAACCAGCTCTGCCCCGCTTGTCCACTCTTTACAGCCTTTTGTCCTTCGCATAGTCTCTGTTCTTGCCTCTTCTCTCTACAAGTCACCGTCAACATAAGTCCACGTTGTGCGAGACTAACACCGAAGGTGTAGAAAATTTGGAAAGGAATTATATAGCACAACATAAAATCTAACTCAGGCATCACTGTTGTTAATGTCCATCCATAAATAGCCCTTGCCTGGCCAAGTTACTGGGCCTGCCCTCAGAATGGAGTCCCGGGTACCGCTTCCTCTCTTCCTTACCCACCAAGGGAAAACTCAATCTTCCTTAATATTATAAAAAAGAAAACAACCAACCAAAATTCTACAATAATTCAGCCATCCTGAAGTACAGATATGTCTGTAGTCAGGTTTTTTTAGAGCAATTTTTTAAATTTAGCAATTTTTTTAATGATATAAAAATGCAAAATTAATGGAGCATTTTTTTTTTTTAAATCACAGTACGTCTATATGATGTAATGGCATTCAGTTCTTTAAGGTTATTCTGCTACCTCTAAAAGGAGCAGCCTCTGATCAGATAGTTGCAGCTTTTTTCAGTTGTGGGAAAATTGCTTATTATGTATTGTCAAAGAAAACCAGGATCCAAAATGGTATATAGAGTATGATTTCAACTCTGTAAAAAGTCTGGAAGAAAGCATGCCAGATTATCAACAGGGATTACAGGAATATGGGTGATTGCCATTTTATTGCTTAAGCTTTCCTGTGCTTTTCAAGCCAACTGGATAATCACTGCCTTTTAAGACCATGCAAACCATCAAGACCATGCAAACCACCAACACCTGCCTGGCGGGTGCAAGACTGTTTTCAGGCTGGGGCTTAACCTAATCCCAGGGAAATATCTTATTCCACAAGATTCAGCTCAGACATCACCCCATCACCCATGAAGTCCTCTATGCCTACCCATCTTCCTTTCCACTGGGCAGTTGGTTGCTTCCTCCACCTCCAACCTATAACACTCTGTACAACCCTCTTAAATACCTCTCACAGCTGTATTAGTCAGGGCCTCAGCAAGAGACAACTAGAGCCCCTATACTGAAGACAGTTTATTACAGAGACTCTTTACAAAGAAGCAGGGTGTAAGGAAACCACAAAAGACAGTGCATCCCCAGGGAAATGGAGAGGGGGCTCTGTTACTACCGTTAGCCTGAAAAGGTAACAGGAGGGAGTGGTTCCCAGAGCCTGGAAAAGGAATTAGAGGGATGCTTGCCGGGAGCTGCAGCCATCAGTAGATCGATGCAGCCAGCCTATAGCAAACCCTCAGGGAAGGAGCCAACTCACTCTCCTCCCTCCTTCCAAATATCACCTAGTGCTTGTCATTGGCCAAATCCAGCTGGAAGCCAGGGGGCAAGAGAGCCCTAGGATGTGGGCCATAGCGGGCAGCCTCCCAGGAAGGAAGCAGAGAGAAGGATGGTGAGTGGACCTGGGTGAGTGGACCTGGAGGGGTAAACCAGAGATCCAGTATAGTCACATAATTATTGATTTACAGGCGCAGCCCCAGTGTCTGTTACCTGAGGTGCCCTCTTTCCCTTAATATTGCAAAACTTGTAGAACTCAAAGCTTTATCCCATGCACTGCAAAGTCCAGACTCCTTCCATCTTCTCTTCAAAGGATTTCAGGGGGCGAGGTTTCTCCTGAGCTGGGCCTTGCTTCACCCTGTCTTGTTCCTCCATCTGCCCTCCTCTCACTAGACCACTTCCTACCATGCTAGACACCACCCTTCTTCCTTCCTCTTTCTCAAAGCAGCATGAATCCTTGGGTTACTGTATGTATCAGACTTCTAAGAGAGGGGTAGGGGGCAGAGAGGGTAACTGCAGCACAGTGTAAGGAACAACTTCAAACCCTTTTTTAGGCATCTCTTTCATAAATATTTATCAACCATTGTCCACCATGAAGAATTTCTCGGTTGTGCTCACTGCCACCTCCCGGGGGACCCCGTGCCCTCAAGGGTCTTCTTCTAAAGACAAACCTCTAAAACCCTAAACTCTGTTACCACTCTTGTCTAAATCTTTAGATATTTTAATCCAATGGTTTTAAAAAATCAAATTGGAATATTTTATAAAGTTTTATTGGAACCAGGACCAGAATTAGGGTGAGGAAAGTGAGGCAAGATTATACATGTGTAGGATCAGATTCTCTCTATTTAAAATGTGCATACTTTGTTCATCATGGATTTTTTTTATTTTTTAAGTATTACATTATAATAGTATTTATGTTGATCACTGTGTTTTTTGGCATCCCCTTATTTCTTCGACCAAGGCAAGTATCTCACATCACATAGTCCTGACCCTGCCACTTGGGGGTTGGGGGGTGGAAGGGGCTCATCTTTCTACATTAAATATGCCCATTAAAGTGCTTTTCCAAACCAAAAGGCAACTTCTTTTCCAAGCAGAATTTTGCATTCAAACTACTGCCAATTTTGAGAATAATTTCTTCTTGCTACCCCTCCCCATTAGACCATGAGATCCTTCAAGATAGAAAATGATGCTTTGCCTGTTTCTATATCCTGGGTGCCTAGACTTAGTAGATGAATTGTAAATATTTACTGAATGTAAGTCTCTAGTGCAAAAGTTTGTGTGTAAGTAAGGTCAGTTGATTGTTCGATCTATTTAGAGCTTTTCTGTGTTGAATTGCAAAATCTTAGGAAACTAGCAGGCAAAGTCCTAAAGAGATCATTCAATCTAATCTTTTTATTTTATACATCAGGAGACTGAGACATTTCCATGGTTATATTTGTAAGCAATTTGCTCACGGTTTATCAAGAATCATTAATATTTCCTACTGTCAGGGTGCCATCCCATCTGAATAATTTTGATAGCATCCCAGTGGGAAGAAAGGAGTAAAATTTTCCAGGGGGTTCAGGAAGCCCCCTGCCACCATTATTACAACACTATTATTTCTCCTAACGAATCTCGGGGCACAGAAAGTGGAGCTCATCCTGTGAACACACGCAAGAGATGGGAAGGGGGAACATTCCTGACACCCAACCTAATGACCTGAGTCAGAGCCACTTGTATCAGAGAAGCAGAAATACAAACATCAAGGAGAAACTAAACTTTTATATCAAAGCCAGAAAATGTATTTGCCCAAGGTAAAGGCATGAGTGTAAGAGTTACAGAGAGGACAGCGGTGATAAGGAAACTTGCTTCTTTACAATGAACTCATTGTGTCAGACTGACGAGGCACCCAGCAAGCTGACAACGGTTCCTTCACCCCTGCGCCCAGGACAGTTTGGCCAAAGGACATTTAGGGTGACAAGCCGCAAACAGTCAGCACTAATCTCTTATCCCGGAATAGCCCAGAGAACCCGTCGAACCTGACTGGCTGCCCTTCAGAGACGCCTTTGGAATTCTTTATTCAGTCCTGCTTGGTTTACACTGGATTGTCTCTCCTGGGACTTCTCTGGTGACCTGATCTTCGGCCATGACAACATCCCCCAAGAGATCCACCAACCCCCAGATTTGCCCAGCAGGTGACACTAATAAGATCCAATGAGAAGTGATGCATTCAAAACAGACGAGGCACACATTCACACACAAGTCAGAGTCGCCACAAAGTCTCTTCTTCTTCACAACATTCCCCAGGCAGAAAAGAGATCAAACCGACCTTGAAGAAGAAACGTCCTTTTTCGATCCGTTACCATGGCAACACCAGCCCTCTCTCCCCAGGGCACCTGCCCATGGGGGCTCGCACCTGCTGGCTGGTAGCAAGAGTGGCCCAGCAGCCTTAGTTCCCTGACATTGGGCTCATTTCACCAACAAAGTTGGCAGCAGTGCCAGTTGGCTTCATGATATGGATACCTGCCCACTAAGCATTGGCCTGGAGATCCGGGACTTTCACAAAGGCCAGCCAACAGCTGGCAGGCAGGCACCGCCAGGTCATTGTCATCCTGGGCTGAATTGGAGACAAAGGCTCTGTGTGTAACATGGCATCCCTCCCTCCTTCCCTTGGTGTTTTATTTTCATCTCCATGTCCCTTCCTATGGGAGGACCATGTGGCTAAAGGCGCCTTTCTTGGCCTTTTTTGTTCCTTTATCATTAACCTGCCTGTGTACGCTGGTGTAGAAAAGCTTCCCCTGTCCCATGTCTCATTTTATTGCAAATCAGGAAGCTCACCATAAGTCACCCTGAGCCAGTGGATTCAGATTTGGAGCTGGTAACCAGAAGCCATGTCAGACTGCCCCCCTGGCTCCACACCAAGGCCTCCGAGGATTTCTTGTCACATGAGGTTAGTGGAGTTTCACATCCTTTAAAGCAAATCTCTGTCGAAACTCTCGAGTCTCACATGGCTTCAGCTCAAAACAACACCCCACTCAGCTGCCTCTCTAACTGTTTCAAGCACCAGGTCAGGAGACCTGGGTTCTAGTTTCAGCTTAGTCTACTTGACCCTGAGCAATCACTGGTCCCAGATCACTTCATATAGAAAATAAGGGCCAATGTAGCTGTCACTAGGGTCCCTTTCAACTCTCCTTTTTTAAAAAAAAAAACAAAAACTTTATTTTCCCTTTTTAGCTACTGCTTTCTAAGGACATTGCTAACCTGAGAGTTTCTGAAAATGAATAGAGATTATTTTAGTTTAAAAAAAAATGGAAATACATAACAATATGGATGAATCTCAAAAATAGAGTGAAAGAAGCCTCACACAAAGTTCTAGAATAGATGAAACTTACCTACAATAAAAGAAATAGGAAAGTGGTTGCCTCTGGGAGTGAGTTGGGAGCAGGGATTGCTCAGGAAGGGGCATGAAGAGACTTTCTGAGATGAAGGTTGTATTTTATATCTGGATTGGGGTTAGGGTCACACAGGTGAAAGCCTTTGTCAAAACTCATAGAATGCTGCTCTTGAGACAGATTGAGAGAGGGATGAAGAGATAGGTAGTAAAATAATTCTAGCAAAATGTTCATCATAGACTGTAAGTGGGTGTATGGGTGTTCACTGTGCAATTCCCTCAATTTTTCTGTATGTATGAAAATCTTCATAATAAAATACTGGGGGTGGGGGGAATATACTATAATAAATTACAAAATTCCTGTCCCACCCATGCCCTCCCTCTGTCTTGACTGTCCTCATTTTTCCACTAAATGAGTCAGGAAATGGCAATATTTATTGACTTGAGCAGACAAGTCAACAGAGCTCTATGATGACTAATTCCTTTATCACTGTCCATGGCTTCAAGGGAGGACGACGCAAGTCCTGCGCACCCAGAACCCATCCTTTGGCCTCACCTTCCTCAGCACAGTTATCAGAAATGGGCTTCCTGTTAGGCTGGCCAGCTGCCCACAACAGGAGTTGGTCTCTCCTCACCCCACCTGCACCTCTGCTCTTTGATTACCAACGTCCTAACAGCCTTACAATGAACACATTCCAATTAAGACTTTTAATTCCATGAAATGGAGATATACATTTTTAACATATTTATTGGGGTATATATGCTTTACAATGTTTTGTTAGGTTCTGCTGTGTAACAAAGTGAATCAGCTATGTGCAAATGTACATCGCCCTATACCCTCCCTCTTGCGTCTCCCTCCCACCTTCCCTATCCCACCCCTCTAGGTGGTCACAAAGCACTGAGCTGATCTCCCTGTGCTATGCAGCTGCTTCCCACTAGCTATCTATTTTACATTTGGTAGTGTATATATGTCCATGCCACTGTCTCACTTCATCCCAGCTTACCTTCGCCCTCGCCATGTCCTCAAGTCCATTCTCTACATCTGTGTCTTTATTCCTGTCCTGCCCCTAGGTTCATCAGAACCTTTTTTCTTTTTTTAGATTCCATATATATGTGTTAGCATATAGTATTTGTTTTTCTCTTTCTGACTTACTTCACTCTGTGTCACAGACTCCAGGTCCATCCACCTCACTACAAATAGCTCAATTTCGTTTCTTTTTATGGCTGAGTAATATTCCATTGTATATATGTGCCACATCTTCTTTATCCATTCATCTGTCGATGGACACTTAGGTTGCTTCCATGTCCTGGCTATTGTAAATACAGCTGCAATAAACATTGTGATACGTGACTCTTTTTGAATTATGGTTTTCTCAGGGTATATGACCAGAGGTGGGATTGCTGGGTCATATGGTAGTTCTATTTTTAGATTTTTAGGGAAACTCCATACTGTTCTCCACAGTGGCTATATCAATTTACATTCCCACCAACAGTGCAAGAGGGTTCCCTTTCCTCCACACCTTCTCCAGCATTTACTGTTTGTAGATTTTTTGATGATGGCCATTCTGACCGATGTGAGGTGATACCTCACTGTAGTTTTGATTTGCATTTCCCTAACGATTAGTGATGTTGAGCAACTTTTCATGTGTTTGTTGGCAATCTGTATATCTTCTTTGGAGAAATGTCTGTTTAGGTCTTCTGCCCACTTTTGGATTGGGTTTCTGTTTTTTTGATATTGAGCTTCATGAGCTGCTTGTATATTTTGGAGATTAATCCTTTGTCAGTTGCTTCATTTGCAAATATTTTCTCCCATTCTAAGGGTTGCCTTTTCATCTTTTTCATGGTTTCCTTTGCTGTGCAAAACATTTTAAGTTTCATTAGGTCCCATTTGTTTATTTTTGTTTTTATTTCCATTTCTCTAGGAAGTGGGTCAAAAAGGATCTTGCTGTGATTTATGTCATGGAGTGTTCGGCCTATGTTTTCCTCTAAGAGTTTTATAGTGTCTGGCCTTACATTTAGGCCTTTAATCTATTTTGAGTTTATTTTTTGTGTATGGTGTAAGGAAGTGTTCTAATTTCATTCTTTTACATGTAGCTGTCCAGTTTTCCCAGCACCACTTATTAAAGAGGCTGTCTTTTCTCCATTGTATATTTTTATCTCCTTTATCAAAGATAAGGTGACCATATGTGCATGGTTTATCGCTGGGCTTTCTATCCTGTTCCATAGATCTGTATTTCTGTTTTTGAGCCAGTACCATACTGTCTTGACTACTATACCTTTGTATTATAGTCTGAAGTAAGGGAGTCTGATTCCTCCAGCTCGGTTTTTCTTTCTTAAGATTGCTTTGGCTATTCAGGGTCTTTTGTGTTTCCATACAAACTGTGAATTCTTTTCTCTAGTTCTGTGAAAAATGCCATTGGTAGTTTGATAGGGATTGCATTGAATCTGTAGATTGCTTTGGGTAGTATAGTCATTTTCACAATGTTGATTCTTCCAATCCAAGAACATGGTATATCTCTCCATCTGTTTGTATCATCTTTAATTTCTTTCATCAGTGTCTTATAGTTTTCCACATACAGGTCTTTTGTCTCCTTAGGTAGGTTTATTCCTCGGTATTTTATTCTTTTTGTTGAAGTGGTACATGGGAGTGTTTCCTTAATTTCTCTTTCAGATTTTTCATCATTCATTTATAGGGATGCAAGAGATTTCTGTGCATTAATTTTGTATCCTGCTACTTTACCAAATTCATTGATTAGCTCTAGGAGTTTTGTGGTAGCATCTTTAGGATTCTCTATGTATAGTATCATATCATCTGCAAACAGTGACAGCTTTACTTCTTCTTTTCCAATTTGGATTCCTTTTATTTCTTTTTCTTCTCTGATTGCTGTGGCTAAAACTTCCAAAACTCTGTTGAATAATAGTGGTGAGAGTGGGCAGCCTTGTCTTGTTCTTGATCTTAGAGGAAATGGTTTCAGTCTTTCACCATTGAGAATGATGTTGGCTGTGGGTTTGTCATATTGGTGTTTATAAAGTTGAGGTAGTATCCCTCTATGCCTACTTTCTGGAGGGTTTTTATCATAAATGGGTGTTGCATTTTGTTGAAAGATTTTTCTGCATCTATTGAGATGGTCATATGGTTTTTCTCCTTCAGTTTGTTAATATGGTGTATCACATTGATTGATTTGCATATACTGAAGAATCCTTGCATTCCTGGAATAAACCCCACTTGATCATGGTGTATGATCCTGTTTATGTGCCGTTGAATTCTGTTTGCTAGTATTTTGTTGGGGATTTTTGCATCTATGTTCATCAGTGATATTGGCCTGTAGTTTTCTTTTTTTGTGACATCTTTGTCTGGATTTGGTATCAGGGTGATGGCCTTGTAGAATGAGTTTGGGAGTGTTCCTGCCTCTGCTATATTTTGGAAGTGTTTGAGAAGGATAGGTGTTAGCTCTTCTCTAAATGTTTGATAGAATTCGCCTGTGAAGCCATCTGGTCCTGGGCTTTTGTTTGTTGGAAGATTTTAAATCACACTTTCATTTCAGTGCTTGTCATTGGTCTGTTTGTATTTTCTGTTTTTTCCTGGTTCAGTCTCGAAAGGTTGTGCTTTTCTAAGAATTTGTCCATTTCTTCCAGGTTGTCCATTTTATTGGCATATAGTCGCTTGCAGTAATCTTCATAATCCTTTGTATTTCTGCAGTGTCAGTTGTTACTTCTCCTTTCCATTTCTAATTCTGTTGATTTGAGTCTTCTCCCTTTTTTTTCTTGATAAGTCTGGCTGATGGTTTATCAATTTTGTTTATTTTCTCAATGAACCAGCTTTTAGTTTTACTGATCTCTGCTATTGTTTCCTTCATTTCTTTTACATTTATTTCTGATCTGATCTTTATGATTTCTTTACTTCTGCTAACTTTGGGGTATTTTGTTCTTCTTTCTCTAATTGCTTTAGGTATAAGGTTAGGTTGTTTATTTTAGATATTTCTTGTTTCTTGATGTGGGATTGTATTGCTATATACTTCCCTCTAAGAACTGCTTTTGGTGCACCTCAAAGGTTTTGGGTCATTGTGTTTTTATTGTCATTTATTTCTAGGTTTTTAAAATTTCTTCTTTGACTTCTTCAGTGATCTCTTGGTTATTTAGTAGTGTATTGTTTAGCCTCCATGTGTTTGTATTTTTTACAGATTTTTTCCTGTAAATGATATCTAGTCTCAGAGCATTGTAGTTGGAAAAGATACTTGATACAATTTCAATTTTCTTAAATTTACCAAGGCTTGATTTGTGACCCAAGATATGGTCTATCCTGGAGAATGTTCCATGAGCACTTGAGAAGAAAGTGCATTCTGTTGTTTTTGGATGGAATGTCCTATAAATATCAATTAAGTCCATCTTGTTTAATGTGTCATTTAAAGCTTGTGTTTCCTTATTTATTTTCATTTTGGATGATCTGTCCATTGGTGAAAGTGAACTGTTAAAGTCCCCTACTATTATTGTGTTACTGTCAATTTCCCCTTTTATGGCTGTTAGCATTTGCCTTATGTATTGAAGTGCTCCTATGTTGGGTGCATAAACATTTACAATTGTTATATCTTCTTAGATTGATCGCTTGATCATTATTTAGTGTCTTTCTTTATCTCTTGTAATAGTCTTTATTTTAAAGTCTCTTTTGTCTGATATGAGAATTGCTACTCCAGCTTTCTTTTGATTTCCATTTGCATGGAATATCTTTTTCCATCCCCTCATTTTCAGTCTGTATGTGTCCCTAGGTCTGAAGTGGGTCTCTTCTAGACAGCATATATATGGGTCTTGTGTTTGTAGCCATTCAGCCAGTCTATGTCTTTTGGTTGGAGCATTTAATCCATTTACATTTAAGGTAATTATTGATATGTATGTTCCTATTACCATTTTCTTAGTTGTTTGGGGTTTGTTTTTGTAGGTCTTTTCCTTTCCCTGTGTTTCCTGCCTAGAGAAGTTCCGTTAGCATTTGTTGTAAAGCTGGTTTGGTGGTGCTGAATTCTCTAAATTTTTGCTTACCTGTAAAGGTTTTAATTTCTTCGTTGAATCTGAATGAGATCCTCTCTGGGCAGAGTAATCTTGATTGTAGGTTTTTCCCTTTCATCACTTTAAATATGTCCTGCCAGTCCCTTCTAGCTTACAGAGTTTCTGCTGAAAGATCAGCTGTTAACCTTATGGGGAGTCCCTTGTATATTATTGTTGCTTTTCCCTTGCTGCTTTTAATATTTTTTCTTTGCATTTAATTTTTGATAGTTTGATTAATATGTGTCTTGGCGTGTTTCTCCTTGGATTTATCCTGTGTGGGACTCTCTGGGCTTCCTGGACTTGATTGACTATTTCCTTTCCCATGTTAGGGAAGTTTTCAACTATAATCTCTTCAAATATTTTCTCAGTCCCTTTTCTTTTCTCTTCTTCTTCTGGAACCCCTATGATTCGAATGTTGGTGCATTTAGTGTTGTCCCGGAGGTCTCTGAGATTGTCCTCAATTCTTTTCATTCTTTTTTCTTTATTCTGCTCCTGGCAGTTATTTCCACCATTTTATCTTCCAGGTCATTTATCCATTCTTCTGCCTCAGTTATTCTGCTATTGATTCCTTCTAGAGTATTTTTAAGTTCAGTAATTATGTTGTTTATCACTGTTTGTGTGTTCTTTACCTCTTCTAGATCCTTGTTAAATGTTTCTTGTATTTTCTCCATTCTGTTTCCAAGATTTTGGATCATGTTTACTATCATTACTCTGAATTCTTTTTCAGGTAGGTTGTCTATTTCATCTTCATTTGTTTGGTCTTGTAGGTTTTTACCTTGCTCCTTCATCTGTAACATATTTTTTTGTCATTTCATTTTTTTTTTTTTTTTTTTTTGATGGGTGATGCTGTATTCCTGTTTTACTGGTTGTTTGGCCGGAGACATCCAACACTGGAGTTTGCAGGTAGTTGGATAGAGCCAGGTCTTGGTGCTGAGATGAGGACCTCCGGGAGGCCTCACTCTGATTAATATTCCCTAGGTTCTGAGGTTCTCTGTTAGTCCAGCGGTTTGGACTTGGAGCTCCCACCACAGGAGCTCAGGTCTGTCCTCCAGCCTGGAACCCAGGATCCCGCAAGCCAGTGGCTGTGGATTCCTCCCATCCCCTTAGGTGTCCATGGTCCCCTACTGGTGCCTGGTAGCTGCCCTAGTTGTGTGGAGATGTGAATTCCGTGTCCCCCTAGGATGCCATCTTGACTCCACCCCTGGAATGTGCATTTTTAGAATCACTCTGGAGGTAAGTCAGTTTCCAAGGGACAGATTACAAGTGCATCTTTTACTAGACTCTACCCTGCTACCCCATCATAAATAGAAATATCATAAGTATGTCCCTGAAATATTGACTTTCTTGACCACTTCCCTTTAAGACTCCTAAAACACATTCTTCTTTGTTCCTTCTAACTTGATTTCTTCTCCCTGAAAATCTTCAAGCCAGACACACACAAAAGAACTTATGTTTCTATGGTCTTTGCTGGCACCATTGGAGACCTAATTCACAGCTAACTTCTTTTTGGGGAAAAAAATGAAAGGAAACAAATAATTACTAAGAAGGCAGTGTAAATCTGTTTCCTCAGGGTAGAATTCATGACTTTCATCCATTATTCTCATTGGCAAGTTAATCAAATCTAACAGAAACATACATTTACTAAGTGCCAGATATGTTCAAGTCCTTGAGTCACCTAAGGAATTACTTTCTTCACTCCAAACCAGTGTATAATCTACTCTAGTGAAGGAAATCAAATATATAAGCTTGTGTAAAAGTTGAACAGTAAAATATCCAGATATTGGTCCCATCAGTGGAAGAGGTGCCCACGCTCCACAAATAATGAACTGATGGCTGGATGGTGGGAACTCTGGGAGTTTAAGAAGGGACATAACACCTTTGATGGGAGTGGGGGACAGAGGCCTCACAAGAGCAGGATTTCAGCTATTTCCAGAAGAATAGGTAGGATTTGGGGGATATAAGAAGGGGAGAGACTCCCTTAGGAGGGTAAAACTGGGTAATTAAAGGGGCACTTCTGTTCTCAATACATGAACACCAAAGCATCATTCCCAGTATAAAACACCTCTGTGACACTGAGTTCCTTGAAGGAATTGCTGTCCAAATTTTTTACCCACCATTTTAGGGGAAATTCTGAAATAAAATCAAATTCTGAGGTTGAAAATCAACCTCAGTCTACTCTAATGTCTCAAAGGAAATGAGCACAGATCACATCATCAAATTGGACCACGGAGACAACGTTAGCCGGATCTTATCACTCAGGAGGGACATCTCAATGACTGGAGTACCTCTGAAGGACACACAGGGGAACGTTAGTTCTTCTAGATGAGCACTTATCCAGCATTAGAAAGAGGCCTAAGGGTCCTTGCTCATTGATCCAGGTTATGGCAGGGAAGGGTGAGGCTTAGGGCTCTTCACAGTCATGGTCAATTCTTTTACATTAATGCTTATTTCTAGATTCATCCTAAATTTCCAAAAGCCACTCCACAAAAAGGAAAAATACAAAACCTTTCTAAGTAATCAGAATGTTTCTACTCCTTTGATTTCTCACAATTTTAGTTGTGGCAGCAGATGACTTACTGTGGATAAAAAGCTAAATTGGATCTGCATATGTAGAGTCAATGTGTATTCAAATAAATATAATAATTTTCCAGCTTTGTTGAAATACAATTGACATATAACATTGTGTAAATTTAAGGTGTACAAGGTGATGACTTTAAAAACTGATTTTTGTGTTTTTTAAATTCACATCTGTTCCCTCATATACCCACTGTACCATATAACCATCATAATGGAGAGTAAGCAAAGGAGATGGAAGGTAGAATATGGGGTTTAAATCCCAACTTGTTCTATGTGACCTTGGCCAGATTCACAACGTTTCCAAGCCTCCATATCTTCATACATAGGTGGAAAATATAAATAGCTATCTCAAAAGGTTGATGTGAGAATGAAATAGAGAGGTGCCTTCAAGATGGTGGAGGAATAAGACGTGGAGATCACCTTCCTCCCTACATATACATCAAAACTACATCTACATGTGGAACAACTCCTAGAGAACACCTACTGAACACTGGCAGAAGACCTCAGACTTCCCAAAAGGCAAGAAACTCTCCACATACTTGGGTAGGGCAAAAGAAAACAGAAAAAACAGAGGCAAAAGAATAGGGACGAGACCTGCACCTCAGGGAGGGAGCTGTGAAAGAGGAAAATTTTCCACACACTAGGAAGCCCCTTCAGTGGCTGAGATGGGGGGTGGGCAGTGCGGAGAGAAGCTTTGGAACCACAGAAGAGAGCGCAGCAACAGGGGTGCGGAGGGCAAAGCGAGAGATTCCCACACAGAGGATCAGGACCGACCAGCACTCACCAGCCTGAGAGGCTTGTCTGCTCACTCGCCGGGGCACATAGGGGCTGGGAGCTGAGGCTCGGGCTTCGGAGGTCAGACCCCAGGGAGAGGACTTGGGTGGCTGCATGAACACAACCTAAAGGGGGCTAGAGCACCACAGCTAGCTGGGAGGGAGTCCAGGAAAAAGTCTGGACCTGCCTAAGAGTCAAGTGACCAACCACTGTTTTGGGGTGAGCTAGGAGAGGGGATTCAGAGCACTGCCTAAATGAGCTCCAGAGATGGGCGTGAGCCACAGCTATCAGCATGGACACCAGCGACAGGCATGAAACCCTAAGGCTGCTGCTGCAGCTACAAGAAGCCTGTGTGCAAACACAGGTCACTATCCGCACCTCCCCTCCTGGGACCCTGTGCAGCCCGGCACTGCCAGGGTCCCGTGATCCAGGGACCACTTCCCCGGGAGAGCATGCAGCACACCTCAGCCTGTTGCAGCGTTGCACCAGCCTCTGCCACCACAGGCTCACCCCGCATTCTGTACCCCTCCCTCCCACTGGCCTGAGTGAGCCAGAGCCCCCTAATCAGCTCCTACTTTAACTCCGTCTTGTCTGGGAGGTGAACACATGCCCTCAGGCGACCTACACATAGAGGCAGGTGCAAATCCAAAGCTGAACACCAGGAGCTGTGCAAACAAAGAAGAGAAAGGGAAATCTCTCCCAGCAGCCTCAGGAGCAGCGGATTAAAGCTCCACAATCAACTTGATGTACCCTGCATCTGTGGAATACCTGAATAGACAACGAATCATCCCAAAACTCAGACGGTGGACTTTGGGAGCAACTGTAGACTTGGGGTTTGCTTTCTGCATCTAATTTGTTTTGGGTTTTATGTTTATTTTAGTTTAGAGCTTATCATCAGTAGATTTGTTTATTGATTTGGTTGCTCTCTACCTTTTTTTTATGTATATATATTTTTTTCCTTTTCCTCTTTTTGTGAGTGTGTATATGTATGCTTCTTTGTGTGATTTTGTCTATATAGCTTCGCTTTTGCCATTTGTCCTAGGGTTCTCGCTGTCCTTTTTTTTTCTTTTTACATATAATTTTTAGCACTTGTTAAGATTGGTGGGTTTGTTTTTTCATTTTGTTGCTCTCTTCTTTCTCTCTCTCCTTTTTTTATTATTTTTTATTTTTAATAATTTTTTTATTTTAATAACTTTATTTTTTTATTTATTTTGTTTGTTTCTTTCTTTTTCCTCCCTTTTCTTCTGAGAGATGTGGCTGACAGGGTCTTGGTGCTCTGTCCGGGTGTCAGGCCCAAGCCTCTGAGGTGGGAGAGCCAATTTCAGGACATTGGTCCACCAGAGACGTCCCGGTCCCACGTAATACCAAATGGTGAAAGCTCTCCCAGAGATCTCCATCTCAACGCTAAGACCCAGCTCCACTCAATGAAGAGCAAGCTCTAGTGCTGGACACCCTATGCCAAACAATGAGCAAAACAGGAACACAACCCCACCCATTAGCAGAGAGGCTGCCTAAAATCATAATAAGTCCACAGACACCCCAAAACACACCACTATACGTGGACCTGCCCACCAGAAAGACAAGATCCAGCCTCATCCACCAGAACACAGGCACTAGTCCCCTCCACCAGGAAGCCTACACAACCCACTGAACAAACGTTAGCCACTGGGGACAGACACCAAAAACAATGGGAACTATTAACCTGCAGCCTGCAAAAAGGAGACCCCAAACACAGTAAGATAAGCAAAATGAGAAGACAGAAAAACACACTGCAGATGAAGGATCAATAAAAACCCCACCAGACCTAACAAATGAAGAGGAAATAGGCAGTCTACCTGAAAAAGAATTCAGAATAATGATAATAAAGATGATGCAAAATCTTGAAAATAGAATGGAGAAAATACAAGAAACGTTTAAAAAGGACCTAGAAAAACTAAAGAGCAAACAAACAAATATGAACAATACAATAAATGAAATTAAAAATACTCTAGATGGAATCAATAGCAGAATAACTGAGGCAGAAGAATGGATAAATGACCTGGAAGATAAAATGGTGGAAATAACTGCCAGGAGCAGAACAAAGAAAAAAGAATGAAAAGAATTGAGGACAATCTCAGAGACTTCTGGGACAACATTAAATGCACCAACATTTGAATCATAGGGGTCCCAGAAGAAGAAGAGAAAAGAAAAGGGACTGAGAAAATATTTGAAGAGATTATAGTTGAAAACTTCCCTAACATGGGAAAGGAAATAGTCAATCAAGTCCAGGAAGCCCAGAGAGTCCCATACAGGATAAATCCAAGGAGAAACACGCCAAGACACATATTAATCAAACTATCAAAAATTAAATGCAAAGAAAAAATATTAAAAGCAGCAAGGGAAAAGCAACATTAATATACAAGGTAATCCCCATAAGGTTAACAGCTGATCTTTCAGAAGAAACTCTGCAAGCCAGAAGGGAGTGGCAGGACATATTTAAAGTGATGAAAGGGAAAAACCTACAATCAAGATTACTCTGCCCAGCGAGGATCTCATTCAGATTCAATGGAGAAATTAAAACCTTTACAGATAAGCAAAAATTTAGAGAATTCAGCACCACCAAACCAGCTTTACAACAAATGCTAACGGAACTTCTCTAGGCAGGAAACACAGGAAAAGGAAAAGACCTACAAAAACAAACCCCAAACAATTAAGAAAATGGTAATAGGAACATACATATCGATAATTACGTTAAATATAAATGGATTAAATGCTCCAACCAAAAGACATAGACTGGCTCAATGGATAGAAAAAGAAGACCCATATATATGCTGTCTAGAAGAGATCCACCTCAGACCTAGGGACACATACAGACTGAAAGTGAGGGGATGGAAAAAGATATTCCATGCAAATGGAAATCAAAGAAAGCTAGAGTAGCAATTCTCATATCAGGCAAAATAGACTTTAAAATAAAGACTATTACAAGAGACAAAGAAGGACACTACATAATGATCAAGGGATCAATCTAAGAAGATATAACAATTGTAAACATTTAAGCACCCAACATAGAAGCACCTCAACACATAAGGCAAATGCTAACAGCCATAAAAGGGGAAATCGACAGTAACACAAAAACAGTAGGGGACTTTGACAGCTCACTTTCACCAATGGACAGATCATCCAAAATAAAAATAAATAAGGAAACACAAGCTTTACATGACACATTAAACAAGATGGACTTAATTGATATTTATAGGACATTCCATCCAAAAACAACAGAATACACTTTCTTCTCAAGTGTTCATGGAACATTCTCCAGGATAGACCATTTCTTGGGTCACAAATCAAGCCTTGGTAAATTTAAGAAAATTGAAATCGTACCAAGTATCTTTTCTGACCACAACACTATGAGACTAGAGGGAAAAAAAACTGTAAAAAATACAAACACATGGATGCTATACAATATGCAACTAAATATCCAAGAGATCACTGAGGAAATCAAAAAAATACCCAGAAACAAATGACAATGAAAACATGATGACCCAAAACCTATGGGATGCAGCCAAGGCAGTTCTAAGAAGGAAGTTTAGAGCAATACAATCCCACATCAAGAAACAAGAAATATCTCAAATAAAGAACCTAACCTTACACCTAAAGCAATTAGAGAAAGAAGGACAAAAAAAAAAACCCCAAAGTTAGCAGAAGGAAAGAAATCATAAAGATCAGATCAGAAATAAATGAAAAAAAGGGAAGGAAATGACAGCAAAGATGAATAAAATTAAAAGCTCTTTCTTTGAGAAGATAAACAAAATTAACAAAATATTAGCCAGACTCATCAAGAAAAAAAGGGGGAAGACTCAAATCAATAGAATTAGAAATGAAAAAGGAGAAGTAACAACTGACACTGCAGAAATACAAACTATCATGAGAGTTGCTACAAGCAACTCTATGCCAATAAAATGGACAACCTGGAAGAAATGGACACATTCTTAGAAAAGTACAACCTTCCGAGACTGAACCAGTATGAAATAGAAAATATAAACAGACCAATGACAAGCACTGAAATTGAGGCTATGATTAAAAATCTTCCAACAAAGAAAAGCCCAGAACCAGATGGCTTCACAGGCGAACTCTACCAAACATTTAGAGAAGAGCTAACACCTATCCTTCTCAAACTCTTCCAAAATATAGCAGAGGCAGAAACACTCCCAAACTCATTCTATAAGGCCACCATCACGCTGATACCAAAACCAGACAAAGATGTCACACAAAAAAAGAAAACTACAGGCCAATATCACTGAAGAACATAGATGCAAAAATCCTCAACAAAATACTAGCAAACAGAATTCAACAGCACATGAACAGGATCATACACCATGATCAAGTGGGGTTTATTCCAGGAATGCAAGGATTCTTCAGTATATGCAAATCAATCAATGTGATACTCCATATTAACAAACTGAAGGAGAAAAACCATATGATCACCTCAATAGATGCAGAAAAATCTTTCAACAAAATTCAACACCCATTTATGATAAAAACCCTCCAGGAAGTAGGCATAGAGGGAACCCACCTCAACATAATAAAGGCCATATATGACAAACCCACAGCCAACATCATTCTCAATGGTGAAAAACTGAAACCATTTCCAGTAAGATCAGAAACAAGACAAGGTTGCCCACTCTCACCATTATTATTCAACATAGTTTTGGAAGTTTTAGCCACAGCAATCAGAGAAGAAAAAGAAATAAAAGGAATCCAAATTGGAAAAGAAGAAGTAAAACTGTCACTGTTTGCAGATGATATGATACTATACATAGAGAATCCTAAAGATGCCACCAGAAAACTACTAGAGCTAATGAATGAATTTGGTAAAGTAGCAGGATACAAAATTAATGCACAGAAATCTCTTGCATCCCTATAAATGAATGATGAAAAATCTGAAAGAGAAATTAAGGAAACACTCCCATGTACCACTTCAACAAAAAGAATAAAATACCGAGGAATAAACCTACCTAAGGAGACAAAAGACCTGTATGTGGAAAACTATAAGACACTGATGAAAGAAATTAAAGATGACACAAACAGATGGAGAGATATACCATGTTCTTGGATTGGAAGAATCAACATTGTGAAAATGATCATACTACCCATAGCAATCTACATATTCAGTGCAATCCCTATCAAACTACCACTGGCATTTTTCACAGAACTAGAACAAAAAATTTCACAATTTGTATGGAAACACAAAAGACCCCAAATAGCCAAAGCAATCTTGAGAAAGAAAAACAGAGCTGGAGGAATCAGGCTCCCTGATTTCAGACTATACTACAAAGGTATAGTAGTCAAGACAGTATGGTACTGGCTCAAAAACAGAAATATAAATCTATGGAACAGGATAGAAATCCCAGAGATAAACCCATGCACATATGGTCACGTTATCTTTGATAAAGGAGACAAAAATATACAATGGAGGAAACACAACCTCTTCAATAAGTGGTGCTGGGAAAACTGGACAGCTACATGTAAAAGAATGAAATTCGAATACTTTCTTACACCATACACAAAAATAAACTCAAAATGGAGTAAAGACCTAAATGTAAGGTCAGACACTATAAAACTCTTAGAGGAAAACATAGGCCGAACACTCCATGACATAAATCACAGCAAGATCCTTTTTGACCCACCTCCTAGAGAAATGGAAATAAAAACAAAAATAAACAAATGGGACCTAATGAAACTTAAAAGCTTTTGCACAGCAAAGGAAACCATAAACAAGATGAAAAGGCAACCCTCGGAATTGGAGAAAATATTTACAAATGAAGCAACTGACAAAGGAGTAATCTCCAAAATATATAAGCAGTTCATGCAGCTCAGTATCAAAAAAACAAAAACCCAATCCAAAAATGGGCAGAAGACCTAAATAGACATTTCTCCAAAGAAGATATACAGATTGCCAACAAACACATGAAAAGATGCTCAACATCACTAATCATTAGAGAAATGCAAATCAAAATTACAATGAGGTATCACCTCACCCCGGTCAGAATGGGCATCATCCAAAAACGTACAAACAATAAATGCCGGAGAGGGTGTGGAGAAAAGGGAACCCTCTTGCACTGTTGGTGGGAATGTAAATTGATATAGCCACTGTGGAGAACAGTGGGGAGGTTCCCTAAAAACTAAAAATAGAACTACCATATGACCCAGCAATCCCACTACTGGGCATATACCCTGAGAAAACCATAATTCAAAAAGAGTCATGAACCAAAATGTTCATTGCAGCTCTATTTACAATAGCCAGGACATGGAAGCAACCTAAGCGTCCATCAACAGATTAATGGGTAAGGAAGATGTGGCACATATACACAATAGAATATTACTCAGCCATAAAAAGAAATGAAATTGAGTTATTTGTAGTGAGGTGAATGGACATAGCGACTGTCACACAGAGTGAAGTAAGTCAGAAAGAGAAAAACAAATACCGTATGCTAACACATATATATGGAATCTAAAAAAAAAAAAAGATTCTGAAGAACCTAGGGGCAGGGGAGGAATAATGATGCAGACATGGAGAATGAACTTGAGGACACGGGGAGGGGGAAGGGTAAGCTGGGATGAAGTGAGAGAGTGGCATGGACATATATACACTACCAAATGTAAAATACATAGCTAGTGGGAAGCGGCTGCGCAGCACAGGGAGATCAGCTCTGTGCTTTGTGACCACCTAGAGGGGTGGGATAGGGAGGGTGGCAGGGAGATGCAAGAGGGAGGGCATATGGGGATATATCTATACATATAGCTGATTCATTTTGTTATACAGCAGAAACTAACACAACACTGTAAAGAAATTATACTCCAATAAAGACGTTAAAAAAAAAAGAGAAAGAATGAAATAGAACAGTCGGCATGAAAGGCCTGGGGAGAGGATGCTGGCCCACAGCAGATGCATTATATATATATGTCTGTCAAACTGAATTTAGAAGAACCAGCTTTGTGAGTGAAAATCATGTTAAATTGATCAAAAATCAGATGTAAACCCATAATTAATCAGTTATGCCATTGTTTTTTCCTTTCTGATAATTCTTCTCAAAGAGTTTTCACCTATAAAGTTGTGTTAGAAAGGATTGCAGATTTGATAGCTGTCTTTCCAGGGCCCTGACCCCATGCACAACACACACATTTGTTAAAAATTAACATTGTCCCTTTTGTGAAGTCTGTTATCAAGAAATCTCAAAAATAGTGCTCAAAGGACGTAGCAGTTTCTGTTTCCTCCATTTTTCTGTACCTGTAACTGAGGCACGAAGCTAAGTCACAGGTGTGACCAGGTCCTTTTTGTCATTCAGCTGACTGAAGAGCTTCCCGGCCTGAATCATCCACCTAGATGCCTTAAAAGGAGGCAAAGGAATGGGAATTAAGTGAAGTGGAAACGCATAGTTTTAAAATGCTACAGTTTCTAATGTCAATTGACCAGAATTGAGGTTAAAGACATATTTTGTCACCATTTTCTCCATGGACCATTTCCTGTCCTCTCACTGTCAAGTTTAGAGCATAAAACAAACCACACAGATCCATCTCTGCTCCACACTCTGCCAAAAAGCAGAGTTAGTGTTCACCAACAGCAAAGTATGCACACTACATCTACAAGTGTGTGATATAGCCTCACATTTTGTGTGTGACCACAGCCTCAAAGAAACCAAAAAAACAAACAAAAAAAAAAAGTAAGAGGTTTAATTTCACCAGAGTAAGAAAAAAAAAAATCCAAAAGCACAATCAAAGCAAAGAATGTTAGACTTGAGAAAAACCTTAGAGTCTGTTTTAGCCAAACTTATTCACTTTACAGAAAAAGAAACTGGACCTCAGAGAGATTTCCAATTTCAATGCAGTTTATATCTGAGTCTGAATCTGAGACCTTTCATGATACCACCCAAAGACAGGGTTGGAATTAACCTTATACGTGCTGTACTCTAAGTTCCTCACTTTATTGACGTGGAAACTGAGGCCAAAAGAAATTAAATGACTGCTTTGAAGTCGTATACTTACTTAAGACTAAATCCCGTATGTTTATGCTTCTTAGAGAGAGCTTTGGTACCTTCCTCCTCTGCCTCAAACCCCATCCAGCAGGCTTCACCACTCCTTCATTCTATGAGATGGGCAACTGATCTTTTTCACATGGTCTTATAACCACATCAATAAGGTTTGAAGACCCACATCTCCTTTCCAACCAGATTAGCACTCCTTTATAGAAATTCAGGAGCCACCAATTAAGCCCAGCCCAGTACAAACACAGCCAGGTAGCATCTGGGCAATTTTAAATATCTGTGTGTGTTTTATAACCACCCAAAGTTGGTAAGCTTCAAGAAGATCAACTAGAAATGTTCAGCATTTTTCCATGTTGTATTCTGTCTCTATTTACCAAAATAAATAAATTAGGATACTGAAAGACTACAGTAAACACAGATATTTTTACTCATGGTTACAGTAGCCGTACTGCTCTTCTGCTCTTAGTGGTAAATATGCTGAGATAATAAGATCGCTAGAATTAATCAAATGTAGGAAGTTGTATAAATTCTATGTGATCCTGTAAAGAACTATTCCAATAATAATTCAGAAAAACTCAAGCTTTAGAGCCATTTGTTTCATTCGTTTAATAGTTTAGCAAAAATGGCTTACTATGTGCCCAGAACTTTCTAGGTGCTGGAGATACAGCAGGAAACAAAGGTCCTGCCCTCTTGGATGTTACATTCTAATAAAGAAACAAGCAAAGCCATAATATGTCAGAAGTTCATAAGTGCCATGGAGAAAAAGGAAGTAGAGGAGGTGGGACAATAGGTGCCTGACTGAAGAGGTAGGGAGGGTAGTTGCTATGGTTTATGTATAAGATGGCCTTGCTGATAAACAGGGATGAAAGAAATGAGAACGCAAGTTCTGTGTGTAACTGAAGGAAGCGCTTTCAAAGCAGAGAGCCAACAAGTGCAAAGACCTGAAGCAGGAGTGGCGTGTACTTGGAACAGCATGAAGGCCAGTGTGGCTAGCGTAAAATGAGTGAGGGGGCAGTGGAAGGAGATGGTGTCTGAAAGGCGGTTGAGGCCAACTGTGTGGGACCTTTTAGAGCAATGTAGGGGATTTGACTTGTACTCAAGGTGAGATGAAAAGGCAGTGGAAGACGTGGAACAGAGGAGTGACATGGTCTGATTTCCCTTTAAAAGTTATCACATTACCTATGTGTTGAAAAACAATTGTAGCCTATTATTGGCTATGACAATAATCCAGGTGAGACATGATGGTGGCTTGGACCATAATGGTAGTGGTAGAGGTTGTAAGAAGGAGTAAGATTCTTGGAGGTACAACCATGGGACTTCTTGGTGAATTGGACATGGCTTGTGAGGAAAAGAGAAGAATCCATGACTTCAAGCTTTTCCTCTTGAGAAACTCTTGGGGGGAATTGCCATTTGCTACAATGAGAAAGCCTATGGGAGGAGTGATTTGCAGGGGAGGGGATCATGAATCAGTAGTTCAACACTAAACTTGTATGGCTGGAGATGCCTCTTAGATATCCAATTAATAGATACATCCTATTTCAGACACATCCTATTAGAAATGTGTCTTAAGAATGCAGTTGAATATACAGTAGAGGTCAGAGCTAAAATCTAGACCTGATATACAAACGCTGGTATTGTTAGCATCTGGATGATGTTGAAAGCCATGAGATCAAATGAGATCATAGTGAAGGTGGATTAAAAAAGAAAAAAGGGGGCTTCCCTGGTGGCGCAGTGGTTGAGAGTCCACTTGCCGATGCAGGGGACACGGGTTCGTGTCCCGGTCCGGGAAGATCCCACATGCCGCAGAGTGGCTGGGCCCGTGAGCCATGGCCTCTGGGCCTGCGCGTCCGGAGCCTGTGCTCCTCAACGGGAGAGGCCACGACAGTGAGAGGCCCGCGGACCGCAAAAAAAAAAAAAAAAAGAAAGAGAAAAGGGGCCTTGAGACACTCCAGTATTTGGAGGTCAGTGAGGTGAGGAGGAACCAGCAAAGAAGGTGGAGGAAGGGACCAAGAGAGAGATACAAAGATCAGAGACCAGTATTCTCTAGTTAGGTGAGTGATCAGCTGTATCCAAAGCTGCTGGTTCTGGATGCAAGCTCAGTTATAATGGGCAAAGTAAAAAGTAGCTGCCTGTGTCTCCTGCTGTCATATCCACAACCTACTGTGAATAGTAATAATAGAAGAATAGTAACAATTAAGAACTACCACCTACTGAGTGTCTATCAAGTACCAAGGATTGTGCTTTGTCAAATCTCCCATGCCAACTCTGATGGATTGATAGTGCTTACCTGGAGCATTGTGTTGAGGAGTCTAAGGCTGCCTCTTAGCTTAAGGAAAAGGATTGAGTCACAGTTTCTGCCATGGACACAGAATGAGAAATTCTGGCTTCGTATCTGCTAGGTATGCATGATCCCTGTAATAGGACTCTACATACATTTTCAGTAGGGCTAACAACACTTCAGCGGTAGTATAATGAGCCCCATTTTACAAATGCAGAAACTTAGTTCAGGAACGTTTACTAATCGCCCTGAGGTGGCACAGCCAGATGTGGCAAAGGGGAAACTTGCCCCAGGTCAGCTGGCCTTTGTCCCATACTGCACAGTTTCGCTCTCCATCCCATCAGAAAAGTGCACAGAATTTCGGGTCCCCAGGGTACACCTCTTCTAACTGAAACCTAGGACACAGAAAGCATATAGTCAAAGGTATAAACTTCAAAAGTAATGGTTCCTTTATGCTCAAAGAAAATATGGTACGGCTGGATCGATGAACTGATTTAGAGAGATATGTTTGCAAACTTAAGTACAGGAGAAAAAGAAGCAAAACATGACACAAGAGTAGTCAAAGTGATTCAAGCAGAAGTTTTTTGTTGTTTTTTTTTAAATTTTTTTTTGGCTGTGTCGGGTCTTTGTTGCTGCGCTGGGTCTTCGTTGCTGAGAGTGGCCTTTCTCTAGTTATGGTGAGAAGGGCTACTCTTTTTTTTTTGCGGTACGCGGGCCTCTCACTGTTGTGGCCTCTCCCGCCGCGGAGCACAGGCTCCGGACGCGCAGGCTCAGCGGCCATGGCTCACGGGCCCAGCCGCTCTGCGGCATGTGGGATCTTCCTGGACCGGGGCATGAACCCGTGTCCCCTGCATCAGCAGGCAGACTCTCAACCACTGCGCCACCAGGGAAGCCCAGGGATACTCTTTGTTGCAGTGCGTGGGCTTCTCATTGCGGTGGCTTCTCTTGTTGCAGAGCACTGGCTCTAGGCGCACAGGCTTCAGTAGTTGTGGCACATGGGCTCAGTAGTTGTGGCGCACAGGTTTAGTTGCTCTGTGGCACGTGGGATCTTCCCAGACCAGGGATCTAACCCGTGTCCCCTGCATTGGCAGGTGGATTCTTAACCACTGCACCACCAGGGCAGCCCCAAGCAGAAGTTTTTTCAACCTAGGGCAGTTGAAGATGACACAGTAAGAGCAATCATTAAAAATATGACTATTATTTTGTCTTCGTCATTCCCATAGCAACCTAGTAGTATTGCCTGCCAAAAAATAACTCAGTAGGCACCAAGAATTCTCAGCTTCTCTTTTAGCAGCAAGCCCTTCCCACAGTCATTTGTATTAACATTTGCAAAAGATTTATTTCCCTTTGATTCAAATAATTCCACATTCCCAAGAATATCTGGACTGGAACATGGCCAGCTGCCTGCAGGGGCCTGCAGCCGTCTCCCTGGTCCTGGGTAGCTCCCTGGGTGCCCATGAATGGCTCATTGTTAAAGACAAACCCGCTGCAGAAAACAGAGAAAACACAGAAGAGGAATCAGTGTCCTGTTCGGAGGACTGGTCTGGATTTTGAGCAATGAGACTGCGTGGGAGTAGCAAGCACCTAAGGCTGTTGTGAATCAGTGATTGATGACTGTCGGCAGGCCTATGGCTCCTCCGAGATGCTGCCCCAGGTCACCATCAACAGTCAACTCACTCCAGGAGATTCTGAACACAGATCCTTCCATGTGGCCAAGCAGAAGCCCCAAATGAAAATCATCTTCATCAGCCCCTTGAATCTGTTAAGCACCAACTGGATGCAGGAATAAACACTAATGGAGAAAAGTGGAGGTCACCTTCCAACAGTGTGTAACAATCCAAGAAAAGTATGACCTTTAGACTCTTACATAATGGAGACTGGGAACCCATATTTTGCTCTGAGTTTTGCTACTGGTTTTCTGCATATATTCTTTCTCTATGCCAGCTAATAGGGCACTTTGGACAAAGGTCCAGCTGCCCACTTCAAAGTCCCTTGAAATCAAAGATAAGAAGTACTATAATTTTAGTATTTCTTGGAATTAATCAACCTTCCACTAAATTTAATTGCAGAGTGGAGTAAATGTTTTCCTGATGTATACTTTCCACACTTAGACCATGTTTATTATTTCAGAGATGTACTGATAAACCCCACACTTAATGCTAGATGAGTATAATTTAGCAGCCACAGGCCTATAATTTAGATATGGCGATTTTCAAAAAGTTACACCTTCTGATACTTATTCAGATCTTTCATTGTCCTTATTTGAGCTTTTTCTTTTTAATATTCAGAAAACTACCATATTTCAAGATAAAATTCTCATGCTGCATTACTTCTCCCAGTTCTCAAAAACCCACCCAAACAGGGAAAATCAATGAAGTGATCTAGAAACAATAGACTAATTCAGTTACAGTCATAATTAATCAATCTGCCAAAACAATAGCTATATCTGCTCAAGTGAAAATATATGACTTTATGCCATGGAGAAAAATAAACCTAACTTGCTAAAACATGCCTCTATCTTTCAACTGCCCTACTTAACATTCTGCAAATAAGGCAAAAAAGCTATATGGGGTCTGAACTTCTATCCCTGTGGACACGTCTCCGTCTTCACTGAGGCCATTAATACATTAAAAACACTGATGAAGGGCTAGTTGTTGGGTAAAGTCATTTTTCCCTTGACATTTATTATCAGTAGAAAAGTTTTTCTGTTTTAATACCCACATTCTGGCATATAATTACTGTAATAAAGTCTGTTTCGCTCTGGGTGACTGCTGCCAGTATTATGAAATCATGGCAATGGTTGTAAACATAAGGGAGGTCACAACCTTTCCACACACACACCCCCACACTGCAGCTGATATTAAACAGCTTTGGTGGGAAAACGCAGACCTTTAAACTTTCTCTACCAAATTCAATGCATTCTGTATTTAACTTCTTCTTCTAAAAAGTTTGTGTTTTAAGAATTCAAAAACTGCATATGGCCATGGGGGAAAAAAAGAAGAGGAAGGCGCTTATACTTGATTAGTTACTAAGTCCAACTTGGACAAAGCACAATAACAACCATTTCTTTGTGCTAACTATTTTTAATCATATGCATTACATGCATTGGCCTGTCTACTGCCCAGACTGTTCCAGCCTCAATCCTGCTTTACCATTACGGTTTTGGCAAAGGACAGCATCGAGAAAAGTCTCCATTTCGATGTTTTGCCATTTTGATAGGGATAATAACTCCTAACAACATGAATTCCCTCTAAACCTTAAACCGCCACCATGGCTTCCTGACCATGAGAGAGTCAACATCCAAGTACATCAGATGCTGTACAGATGTCCTCCTTACACCCCCAGCAGTACTCAACATTTTGATATATCCTCTCTGGGCTTAACCTGCTCAAATATTTTAATCCAATTGCTTTCAGCTATTCTCTTACATAACTGTTGGATGTAATTTTTCTACTTCCAGCCAAGACCCAAGTCAAGCTAATTCAGGAACATAATAAAGACAGATAGGCCCAGGAGGAGTATCTTATGCATTTTTTAAAATTTTCTTTATTCAATAGGAATTTCTTTACGGAGGGTCTAAGGAAATACCTATTTTAAAAGTAGAATCTTGGGATTCCAAATTAAAATAATCCTTAGTAGAAATGCTGTTTGGGGGTTCAGAAGGTCAGAATCTCTCCTTGCCCTTGGAATGCGAAATCACTGGAATCCCTTGTCTTTTAAAGCAACAGAGGGAATATAGAAGCAAATAGAATGTTGGAGAACAGGGTGTGTTAGACCCACAAGAAAGCACCAACAAGGGGACCATACAGAGAAAGCCAACCCTGGGACTGCTCGCTGCTTCGATCAGAGCTGTGCTGTCATCTACTTTATTTCCTGACCTTATGCATCAGGTTTTGTTAGGGAGGAAAAGAGCTACTATAAGCACATTGAAAAACAATTTGAGGCATGCATACCCTATGACCAGCAATTCTGCTCCTTAGATATGTATCCTGGAGAAATGTGTACCTATGTGCCCCAGACTGCATGTATATGAATGTTCACAGCACTGTTGTCCATAATGGCTCCAAATCAGAAGCAACTCAAATGTCCATCCTTAGTACAATGGATTGATACATTGTGGTGAATTCATACAATGGGAGACTATACAGCAGTAGAAATTAATAAGCCAGAGGTTTGTGCCACAACATGGACGAACTTGCAAACACAATGCTGGATGAAAAAGGCAAGACAAAAAAGAAAACATAAAATTATTGCATTTATATAAAATTTTTAAACCAGCAAAATGAATCTATATTTTTTAGAGGTATACATACAGGCAATAAAACTTAGGAAGAAGCAAATGAATGGTTATCACAAAAGTCTCAAGAATATTTCCTTTGTGGGGTGAGAGAAGGTTGTAATCAGGACTCAGGGTGGGAACTATGGGAAACTTTCGGATGCTTAGTAATGTTTTGTTTCTCATCCTTCAAAATTTTTCTATATGGATACTTTATCTTTTACTTCAAAATTGCAAAAAACAAAAAGCATCACTCTTAAAAAAGAAAAGTCTGAAAATTCACTGCTTCATTCCAACTTCTTCGTGGGAAACATAAGGAACTGGAGGTCAGGGAGATTAAGTCAATTGCCCATTTCTCCTGTCACCTAATATGCAGCTCAGTCACGGAGCCTCTTCTCCAGTGCTTTGGAGGCAGGGGGGTGGGGGGGTGGGGTGGGGGGTGGGTGGGGGGTATGTGGAAGGGAGGGAGGGGGATATACATTCTGGAGGCTCAGAGGGCCTGTCATTGTCCCATTCGGCTCTTCAGTCCAGCTTGAAAGCTGTCCCACTCCTTTCCCTCCCTCATCTCAACGCCCCTCCCTCATCTCAACGCCCCTCCCCTTCATGGCCAGCCCCCAGCATCTCTCCTTGTGGGTCCACAGCCAAGGTCCACCTCTGAGTCCACTGGAAAGATGTCCATACTATATATGCGTTCGCAGATAGATATATATGCCCACTTGTACCTTGTACCCTCTTTTGGGTCTACTAGACTTGCCAGCCCTATATAGAAAATATGTCATATTTAATCTATACCTAAAACCTACCATATTTTGCATGTTACAGACATCTAAAACCAAAATAAAGTTTGTTAGCTACAAATATTAAATCCAATGCTTCTATAGATACTTTTCAAGCATCCCTCCAATAACCAGTGGAAGGGACCGTGCGAGTTGTAGACTTGCCACTGGAGGGGTCCCTTCCTGAACTACTACTCCTGAGCTGCACAGGATACGTTGCTTTTATAATGGAGTTTTAAAAGTCTTTACTATACTCTTTGTTTTTTTAAAAAAATCAGTTGCTGAGAAAACATTTAGCCAGAGCCTTTTTTAGAAAGTAAAATTGTGAGTTAAGAAATTCTAGGGAAGGCATTGCATACAGATATGAATAACATGATTTTCGAAGCTTATACGGGAGTCTATTTACTAAATTTCGCCAAATCAGTGGTATTCTTGGATGTTCTTTCATATTTAAAGACTTATTTTCTTGTAGCAGCAGGAGCAGTTTTAGACTCACAGCAAAACAGAGAGAAAGATGCAGAGATTTCCCCATATACTTCCTGTCCCTACAGATGCATATCTTCCCCCATTATCTACCTCCCCCATCAGAGTGGTACATTTGTTACTGTTGATAAACCTCCACGGACACATCATTATCATCCAAAGCCCATAGTTTACATTAGGGTTCACTCTTGGTGTTGTACAGTCTATGGGTTTGGACAAATGTGTAATGACATGGATCCATCATTATAGTATCATACAGCATCTTTTTAGTGCCCTAATAATCCTTTGTGCACCACCCATTTATCGTTCCGCTTTCCTTTATCCCCTAGCAACCACTGATCTTTTTACTGTCTCCATATTTTTGCCTTTTCTGGAACAGTATATAGTTGGAATCATACAGTATATAACCTCTTTCAGATTGGCTTCTTTCACTTAAGTTATACACATTTCAATTTCTTCCATGTCTTTTCATGGCTTGATAACTCATTTCTTTTCAGCACTGAATAATATTCTATTGTCTGGATGTACTTCAGTTTACTTATTCATTCACTTACTGAAGGACATCTTGGTTGCCTTTAAGTTTTGGCAGTTATGAATAAAGCTGCTATAAACACCCATATGCAGATTCTTGTGTGGATATATGTTTTCAAATTATGGAGTAAATGCCAAAGAGCACAACTGCTGAATTGTATGGGAAGAGTATGCTTAGTTTTGAAAGAAACCACCAAACTGCCTTCCAAAGTGACTGTACCATTTTGCATTGGACCAGAAACTTCAGATTTGACAAGGTAAAGGTAGAAAAGTGAAGCTATATCTCATACATGAGGAATTCTAAGATAATTCTCCTAAAAATGGAACTACAGAAGAAGTCAAAAATCCAAGACAGACAATCCCACCAAGCAGAGCAAAAGTACAGAAGGGAAGAACAAGTACAAACATAGGCAACAAAAGAAAAACATTACATAAGAAAATCCAAATAAAGGGATAGAGTTCTTAGCCCCTGAACAACTTCCCTCCAGATAAAACTGCTATCATTATCAAAGAAGCCCTATGCAAGGAGTAGTTTTCCAGCCATGGATAAACAAGAAAGAAGTGTCATTTCAAGAAGAGCTGGCCATGGGGAAAAAATGCTTTTGTCAGAAAAAAGGCAGTATTTCCAGTCTCCCACATTATCAGTAAAAGGCCAATGTAACCAAAAGCACCTGAAGAAGTCAAAATCCTCTATGAGTCATGCTGGTATTATACCAGTAGCAGATACAGCAAAACAAGAGGGGTGATTGTTGTTTTCTTTGAAACGACCCCATGCACAAAGATTTGGTTTTCTCCTGGAGTGCACCTTCAGTAGGATGAACTCATTTCATTAAAATTCCAGACCATATCACTTCTTGAAAAATAATTCCTGGAGAATTTGCTCTCTGGTCCTCCTGTCTGTGCCTAACAGTACTCTTCCCATCCTTCCCCGTGCTGCCCACAGTGACAGCCTCCTGGCTTTGAATTCCTAGGGCACATCACTCATTTGGACTCAGTTCCACAGAGCCCTGCATAGGGGCTTAATGACTCCCCAACCATGCATGGTTTATTTTTCCACCCAGATTTGAAGGTCACGGAAGACAGACCACTTGTGCTTTCTTGTGCGTCCCCTACCAAAGTGCTGAGCTCATAGTAGGTGCTCACACCCTCCCCAGTGGTTCATTTGCTCCATGCGGCCTTGCCTTCAACAGCTCACGATCATCACCAGAAGTAAATTCCCTTACAGCACTACACATCATGGAGCCACGGTTTTCCCTGACCTCTGTTACTACAGTGCCTTCTCTTTCTCTGTTTTGCTTTAAAAGCAGATGGTGGGGGCTTCCCTGGTGGTGCAGTGGTTGAGAGTCCGCCTGCCAATGCAGGGGACACGGGTTTGTGCCCCGGTCCGGGAAGATTCCACATGCCGCGGAGCGGCTGGGCCCGTGAGCCATGGCCGCTGGGCCTGCGCGTCCGGAGCCTGTGCTCCGCAACGGGAGAGGCCACGGCAGTGAGAGGTCCGTGTACCGCAAAAAAAAAAAAAAAAAGCAGATGGTGGACAGAAACTAAAATCACATCCAGGTCAGTGAGTGTACGTTTTATGGAGATGGTTCCCAACATTAGAACACAGATCAAGTCACCACTACACTTTAACATACCTTGATGGTAACACAGTTCATAAATGGTAATAAACATGGGCAGGATCACTGTGAACAACAAACCAAAACAAGGAACAGATCGAAGCTTTCATAGTAATTTGGAATTAGACTCTCAGAGCTTTCAACACTACTGTTTGTTCTGCTATAATGGGATATGTAGATTCCTAAAAATAACCTGGTTTGCCAAAAATTGTGATATTAAAAGACTTGTTTTTGTGGAAGAGGAAGGTATTAAGGTTAGGGTTAAAGTTTCAGTCACAATAACCAACAACAGAGGAATTCCCATAGTTATAAGTAAATGTTATTATCATAATCTAAAATGTATATATCCATTGATCAACGATGACAACACACACCCAAATGTTTCATTCCACATACTCAGGAATTTCACAGTCTTCTCCATGCCCTTTGTCTTTTATTTTGCGATTCTGTTTGTTGAGCCCCTAATCTTAAACCAAAGGACAAAGGAGTATACACCAAACAGCAGAACAACTCACCAGGGTGACACACAGCAGCATCTTCCCAGGCTTTGCAGGACCATAACTTTCCTCCCTCTTCTTGGGTTCCTAGTCCCTCAGTCACCTACATAACCAGAGGCAGTTACATAATACAAAAATGCTCCTCAATTGATAAAACACCTCATATCTAATTTCCATTATAAAAACTCCCAATGTAGGAAAAATGGTTGAACATCAGGCTCAAAATTAAATTTGGGCTTTTCACATCTATCACTGGCTTCCTGCGGCCACATCTGTGATGTTTCTGCAAGGGGTCTATGGCCATAAAGACATTAGCCTTGCCCATTCTAAACCAGCCTCTCCAGATTCACTTTCCCCTACCAATGGAGGAAAATGGTCACTGCACAATAAACAAAACCCAAAAATCTAGTAGAAAAGGCCAGGTGTGTTTCCTTAAGGTATAGGCACCTCTCCACAGCGAGAATGATTTTGGAGGTGAGACTTAATGGGCCTGCGGCCATACCTCCAGGACAGCTCTTCATGTCCTATGGCTCATTGGGATATGGTTCCTTAAAGGAATGTCATCAACCGTGAAAACTAGCAGATTCCTGAGGAAGGTAGGAATACAAATCTATATTTTAAAAAGTCATCTTGTTCGGCTTCTATGGAATCCACCAAATCCATCCTAGATGAGTGGGTGAAAACTCTTACTTCCATGCTATCTAATTAAGACCATTAATCCCTTCCAGTACTAACATATCAGTCTGACCTTATTTGCGATTTTGACTAAATAGCTTACACAAGTTTTTTAACTTATTCTAAGTTATTGTGAGGCCCTGGGAGAGTCAAACCTGGCTGCTAAGTGCTCTACCTGGATAATATAATCCATCCCCACAATATTTCAAGGAAGATTTCAATAGCCCCATTTCACAGATGAAGAAACCAAGGCTTAGGGAGGTTAAGTACCTTGCTCAAGAACATGTGCCTGGTAAACTTAGTGGAATCAGGATTCAAACCCAGATGCTCTGCTATAGCCGCACAAGGTTAACCACTACACCACACTGCCTTTCCCGTATAAGCCACAAGGACAAAGGGTAGAAAACATGATTGGTGATTTCTTGGCACCCATATCACATCCCCTCAGCCCACTTCTGATTTCAGCCACATTTTGGCAGAAAGTTCCATGAATCTCAGGCCAATTTTCTGCTTTCCTGCCTCATGATTTCCTCTGAAAGTGCAGGAGCCCACTCAGCCCATGTTCAAGTTGGCTTGGAAGTCCTCAACCAATGGGCCATGGGGACCTGGAGAAATGCTTTCCAAAGGACAATCCTGGAGACACCCCATATGCTTCTCAGAACCCCAGTGTCATCAGGGCCCTTTACCCACCGCAGCAGCCATGATACCCTTTGCCTTTCTGCCACTCTCTCCCTGTTCTCTCATTCATTTCCCAAATAAACAACTTGCACCTGAGATCTTCTCACCAGCTTGCTTTTTGGGAATTAAGACATCCTGCCTTTGTGGTGTAATTAACTAGACAGTTTCTTATGGCTCCCTCCCAATCTTTTATTCAGTGACTTTTAAAATCACACACAAAATTTCAACAGTCTTCCAGTCAATTAAGCCTGAATTCATTAGCCCTGAATGCAGTCCATTAAGGCATACATTCTAGAAGGAGCTGCTGCTGTTGTAGGAACGTGGAGACACAACCATGGGACACGTCCCCCATGTTACAATTTACTGGAGTGTGAACAGCTGAATATGCATTTCCATCTAGATTTTCAGAGAAATGGCTGTTTACCTGGGAAGGCTCATTCTACTCACTCATCTATACAGAAGGCATGGCATAATTTTGTATTAAATTATCCAAAAATACAGTTCTGGTCCTCACATTATCATTTCCTGTCCTTTTATCCAATCCAGACAAGTCTTGAAGCATAATTGACAAGTTCTCTTCATCCAAGTAAAAAGTTTCTAAGGCCAATCCATTTCTAATTACGTGACCTTAGGGGCATACCTATGACCCTATGGGGGACAGTCCCCCCAGATCTCTGAGGGTATGTCTACAGAAGGAGTAGGGACAGGATAAGAGACACAATGTTCACCTAATCCAACGGTATGTTTTCACAGATGAGAAAAGTGAATTGCTCGGAGAGTTATTGGACTGTGCACCATGCCCCCCAGCCATTAAGAACTGGGAGAACAGCCCAGGTCCCTGCACTGCACTGCCTTCTCCACAGAAAGCCAACTGGTGACAAAACCCAGCCTGAAAAAATCCTTCACAGTCCCTGTCTCCAGTTTCTCTAGAATCAGTGTGGGATACTGCCTTGTGCAAATATTATAAAGACTCCCATCCTGCCTATACGAACAGTAATGAAAAAGCCATAGTCCCTCAGAAACATACCATGCAGTCAGCGGTATAATCGTTGTATAATAATCACAGGTTTGCAGTTTTAGAGCTGAAAGGTCTGGTGGATGGTTGTTCACTGTTAGGTGTCATTAAATTAGAAAAACTATGTATTTCTCATAATAGCTAGCAAATTGGGGTTTTTTTTGCATTTCTCCAAATATTTTATTTTTCAAGAGAGCAATAGCAATAATACTAATTAAGATTTATTGTGCGATTACCATGCTAACTGCCTTAAATGTATCATATATTCCCTATGTTGTAGGTATAATTCTAATCCCCTTTAACCCCCATAGCTGCACCATAAACTCAGAGTAATAAATTAACATTCAAGAAAAATAACAGAATCTATATTTGCAATTCCTGACATAATAAGGCGTCGTTAAATATTGTTTAGAGTTCTGTGACAGTAATGTTACTTTGGTTTAAGACCTATTTTCAGTACACTGATCGTTATGGGGAATGCTACTTCTTTGTTTGTTGTGGTAAAATACACATAACATAAAATTTACCATCTTAACAAATTTTAAATGTACAGTTCAGTAAAGTATATTCATACTGTGGTGCAACCCATTCCAGAACTTTTTCATCTTGCCAAACTGAAACTCTGTACCCACTAAACAACTCCCTATTTCCCCCTCCCCCAACCCCTGACAACCACCATTCTATTTTCTGTTTCTAGGACTCTGACCACTTTAGACACCTCAGATAAGTGGAATCATGCAGTATTTGTCTTTTTGTGGCTGGCTTGTTTCATGTACTGTCACATCCTCAAGGTTTATCCATGTTGTAGCATGTCAGGATTTCCTTCCTTTTTATGGCTAACATTCCATTGTAAGTATATACCACACTTTGTTTATCCATTCGCTGGTCACAGACACTTGGGTTGCTTCTTCCTCTTGGCTACTGTGAATAATGATGCTATGAATATGAGTGTACTAGCAAATTGCTCTTAAGTAAAATAAATTGGTTACATTCTGCAGTGTTCATTTCAGCTCATAGTCTTGCATTCACGTTCTCAAGAAAAACTAATCTCAGTCCGTCTTATCCAGTTATTTACACTTGGAATAATCTTAGCCTGTTGGCCAGTCATGACCAGGTGTAGCCATTCATCTCACAGCCCAGATGAAGAGGCAATCTGCCTAGGAGGAAACAGGTTCACAGAGGGCTGGCCTTGCAAAACTCATTTTATGAAGTGGTGATAAAGTTCTTTAGGGAGACAATATAAGCATAGTGATTATAAACATGGGTCTGGCCTCAGAATCCCAGCTCTAGCACTTACCAGCTGTGTGACCTCCAAAAAGTTACTTAATCTCTCTAAGCCTCTGTTCCTAATCTCTAAAACAGAAGCAGTGATAATAATAGTACTTACATCCTAGGGTCATGGTAAGAAATAAATGAAATAATCCGTGTAAAGAATTTAGCGTAGCGTCTGACATACAGTAGCTCAAGAGTTGTCAGCCTTTATTCCGTGGTTATAGGTCACCAATTCCAACCCCCTCATTAAAGATGAGGTCCACCAAGATAAAGCAGTGCACACTCCTGCCTTGATAGCCACAGAGCTCTGGATGGGCAGAGACCCCTTGTCTGACATGAAAGTGATCAGAGATTTACTCTTTTTAATCACAGAAGTTTGTTTTATTTCAAAACTTTGATAAAAAAGATACACCACTTAACCTAAGGTTGACCATTTTAAGTCCACAGGCTTAAAAATAAAAGCTAAGAAACAGGAACTGAAAATATTAAAAAATAAAATCTGAGCAAAACCAAGTAAACATCACAGACATCTTTCTGCTAAGAAAGCCCTTGACCTTGTAAGTGTGTCTTAAATATTGTTTAAAACATGTTTGGTTTTCTTTTGCTTTTGTATCAAATGTGGATCATCACAGCCATCGTGCAAAGACCACCACATTTTAAATAATAATCTATGCTTTTACTTGGCCTCTTCTCAGGCTGTACCTCAGCATTTCTGCCTTTGCAATTCTGACAGACTTAAGAGTTTAACACATTTGGGCAGTTCATTGGACGGCAGTCTAAGGCTTCAGGGCAACTAGGGGCCACTTTAGGATAGAATCAAAAACTTTTCCCTCAATCACCCCTGCAGCTGAGCAGCTCCCAGCCCCAGAGAGGAGCCTTCTAGCTCCAGCATCCTCTCTAAATCCCTGGACCACAGCACTTTTCAAGCACATGGTGTGCTTCCTCTAGCAGTCCCAGACAACTTGAAGAACCTACCTGGCCTTTCTTTGATCAGATTTACATTCCACGATATTCAGGGTTCATGGTGATAAGCAACACTAAAGACATCTTTCTTTCCCAGGCTACGCTGCTTTGCTCCCGTTCACTGGTGATACCCTCAGGCCAAGAATCACCCAGCACATAAGTGGTTAGCAACCCTTGCTGTGCATTAGAATCCCCTGCAGCGCTTTTTTGTAAAACCATGGATGCCTGGAGATCACCCTAGGTCATCTGAAACTGAACTTCTGAGGGTAGAGTAGAGGGCTCAGCAGTCCTCAGGAGCTCTGCAGGTGGCTGCGATGGGTAGTGAGGTTGAGAACCTCTGCCCTAATCAAAACAGGAAGTCAGAGTGTAGCATCAGGCACCGTGCTCCAAGGTAGGCCACACTCAAGCTGAAGGGCAGAATCTTTCAAGCCACACCACAGATTCCAATAAGTGACCTCAATTCACCACTAAAGGGGAAGAGGTCCTTCCCCAGCTCATCTAGACATCAAACCAGGACAACTCATTTCTAGCTGGGGCTACTGAAGCCCTGATCCACACTCCAGCCAACTTCACACCCTGAGTGCTCATCTTATCCAGCCAAACTCTGCTTCCAGTCTGTCTGCAGTGACTACACCTGCACGACTAGACTCTACTGAAGAGTAAGAGAGAATCGTATTCAGTCACGGCTCATAGGAAATCTCAGGGGCCACCAGCAGCATCTTTATAAGCAGCAGGACCAGTAAACATGAAATGGTCAAGACCCAGAAAGTAGGCAGACCACTGAGCGGGGCATCACTAAAGAAAGGTGAAGGAGGCAGACATGCTGAAGGTGTTCAGCAGCAAAACTGAAAGGAGAAGAACATACAGGAGGCCCATCCCAGTACAATCAGAGTGGCAGACAAAGAACCAAGGCAGAGACTGAATATAGAAGCAGGGTGGCATGGTGGGTACACAATTGGGCTCCGGTTATAGATTGCCTGGATCGAACCCTGGCTCTGATCCATGACTGGAGGCAAGCAAAAGAACAACAACAAAAATAAAATAAAACACTCTAGGGCTTCCCCGGTGGCACAGTGGTTGAGAGTCCGCCTGCCGATGCAGGGGACACGGGTTCGTGCCCCGGTCCGGGAAGATCCCACATGCCGCGGAGCGGCTGGGCCCGGGAGCCATGGCCACTGAGCCTGCGCGTCCAGAGCCTGTGCTCTGCAGCGGGAGAGGCCACAGCAGTGAGAGGCCCGCGTACCACAAAAAAACAAAAAAACGAAAAAAAACACTCTAAGCCTCAGTTTTCTCATCTGCAAAATAGGAATAATATTACCTTTCTCATAGGGTTATTAAATACGATAGTGAGTATGAGGACCAGCACAATAGCTGGTGCTTAATCAAATGTTAGCAATATCATTATAAGAAAAAGAGGCAGATCCTAGGACCCAAGACAGAGGCTTAGGCAAAAGGAAATAAGACAAAAGGCCAGTTACAAATCAGAGCAGACCCTGCAGTAAAAAGAGAAGCCTTGTCACCACAATGGCAATAGACTAGAGCTCTCAGTTCTAGTTTCTTTGTAAAAACAGGGTTGGCTCCAGAGCCTTGGGCCAACTGGACAGCTGTGACCTTAGCTGCAAAGGTTAGAGGCCTGGAGGCGGGGGAACCAAGCTGACTGTTATGCCCATTGGCTTGCCACAGGTTCAAAGCTGAGGCCACTCCCTGGGACTCCTAGAGCCCACTTTCCTTTGAATCCATAGGTCCTTCCCAGTGTGGCCCTTACCTTCAGGAATTACTTTAAAAAACAAAAAACAAAACAAACAAACAAAAACTCCTAGTATTTTCTACCTCCAGCTGCAGGTTCCCATTCTTGCCCTGGCCAGGGGCCCCCCTCCTGTGCTACAGTCATTTTAGTTTTTCTAGCACCTCCCCTGCTTTGCTCAGTCTCCCTTCCAGCCTTCATTCTAGGCCCTTTAAACAGGCCCACGGAGTCCCCAGAGTCCAAAAGAAGGCTTTCTTCCCTACCCTTTTTCCCCACTCCCAACCAGTCCCACACCCTGCCCACCCCCAACCAGCCAGAGTCTTATTAGCTTCCAGCTCCACCCTATAAAGCCTTCATTTAGGAATTCTCATACATATTTCCATGTTAATAACACCCACCATCTTCCCTGGAAAGTTCCCATTAGCTTTTCCTTAAGCACTCAAAATACAGTAAGACTTCACACTCATGTCTTAACACAGAAACCTCTGTCCTGCTGGCTCTTCAGTTCACTGTCATTAGGGGGAAGGGAAGCATTTGACAATACTCTGAAAACAAACCAAACCAGGAAGTGGATAAATGGGGACATCTTTCTTAACATGTTTACTTCTGACCTTCTCCCCTCCATCCCCCAAAGCTGACATACCCAGTGGACTGGACCAGTACTCTGCTTCTCGCTGCAGCACAGAGGTATTTGGGGTCTGTCTCCAGCACAGACCAATAGATCTGTTCTCTTCCAGGGCAAAGCTTGAAGCTTTAATCTTGTCCAGCCGTTTCACAAATTCATTGTAGAGCAGTTACAAATCTGTGATAAGGGGAACCAAGCAAGAGCGCCCACCTGGAGCCATCCGAGAGCATCAGTGTGGCTCAAGATCAATAGGCCCCCATGGTAGAAGGCCAAGAGGTAATTATCCTCCCGGCAGAAAGTACTCCTATCTGTGCCTGCAGGGTTCTATCTCCTGCTTATTTTCTGCACTCATGCATAGGAACTGAGGGAAAAAAAATTCAATAATGATACTGTGGTCAGCTGTACTCTCGGGTTAGGCAGTATTGGAAGAACATTCCCATTTTATAAAACTACCAAGTCTTAGAATATTTTCAGAGCTGAAGGAACCTCAGGAGTAATCTCTCCCACTGCTTCATTTTAGAGATGAAGAAACTGAGACCTTGAGAAGTAAATGGACCCACAAGGGTCACCAGAGCAGAAGAGGAAGCAGCTTCTCTCTTCCTGTACTCTAGCCATTGTACCACACCAACCCACGGACAGCTTCATCTTGGCTATTTACAAAACGCATTTTTTAATGTAAATATATGACAGGGACTGAAAAACAACATGAGTGGATTTTTTTTCTTTGAAAAGTATTTATAATACCACAATGTTTTTACAAGAAATATACGTACCTGAATTGTCCTTAGAGAATGAGAAAGCACTAAGGATCAAAGAAGTCATTTGGTTGCAGAGAAGAAAAGGGGAAGAAAGTCATGGGTGTGTGTGCGGAAAAAAACAAGATGCGAGGTTTAAATAGTATTGAGATTGAATGCAGCATGAAGAAGGGAAGAACGGGGCTGAAAAAGAACATCCATGGAAGAAGGATATAGGAGATCAAGAGAGAAGAAAGACTCCAGAGAATCCTGAGGAAGTACTTTGAACTGTAAAGTGTGAGAATTCTTAATGTTACAGCTTCAAAATACTGTGAGTAATGGAAAAGGACAATGGGGAAATGACCTCTGTTAAGCAGGTGATTTACATATTTTCTCATTCAATCCTCACAAAATACCATTATATCTATTTTACAGATGAGAAACTATGTCTCAGAGAAGTTAACTTACCTATGGTCACAAAACTAAAATGTAGTAAAGCCAAGATTTTATTCAGGGTTGACACTGAAATCCGTCTAACAATCTAGGTTATGGCTTCCTTTCCACTGGAAACTGTAAAACAAGTTATAGTGCAGAGTTAAAATCTCATAGCTACATTTGAAAAGCAGCAACCACGTGTCATATTAATACATTTAACATTACAACCTGGAAATGCTCTATTCTACTAACTTTTACTTTGGGCCATAAGAATTATCTCCAAGCATTATAGGAAGTTGAAGCTGGGTTTTGGGCCAATCAAAGAATGATCAATGTGAGAGGTCCTTTTATTACCTAAGTGATTTAAAAAAAAAATTGTATCAAGGGTTCATGTCCCCATTTCAAAGTAAAACAATGTGAGTCCTCACCTAGCAACCAAAATTTACGTTCCTAGCTCATTTCAATTCAGATTAGGTTTCAGAAGTCCTAGTACGTATTCAGTTTCCATTTCTTCATTCTTATGTATTTTTTAATTAAAGTGTGATATTTTCGACATAATTTAGCTCCAAAAGTTTTAATAGTTCCTCCATTAAGAATATGCCACTAGATAACCACATACTGCGAAAATGCCAAAGAACTGATTAAAAGTTCAGATTCCCTTGTTAATTTATGTTATTTCAAGGGAAATGATTGCATATATGATAACAATTTCTCTGGGAGGTATGTTTTGCTTTCTCTTATGATTACTACACAACTGGAAATTAATTTAATTTTCACGATCTCTTGTGCAGTTTCTTTTGTTCTACAGATCTTCTTCATCTCCCCCTCCCCAAAATATTTTAATATCAAAATAACTGAGCTGATATTATTTTTTAAAGTCCTAATATAGAAGACTTTTAACAGTTACAAGAAGTTGATTTTAATAGACATTGAGTTCAGCAGATTAATTATAATTTCAAATGACAGTGAAAAGTTGAGGAAGGAACTGAAGAGAACAAGAAGAATGTGAGAAAAAAGGAGTTTCCCCAGTAAGACAATTTTTTGTTAATTTTTAACCCAAAATTGAATCCACTTTTTATTCATTTCCACATTAAATTATAAACACATTTTGAGGTGTTGTTTTTAGATGTTTTTTGTTTTGTTTTGTTTTGTTTTAGATGTTTTTAATTTGTCTAGTCTAACACACAACCTAAAAATTTTCCTTTAGGGTGTGACAATGCTTAAAAACAAAACGAAAACAAACCCTTTTTCCTGTTCTGTTTAAGGTGGGTGGATCAAAGAATGTCTGGGAAGATAAGAGAGCTTCAGACATTGGGCAACCCCAGTTACTGAGGAGAATAAAAAGGACGGTTCTTACAATCATGTCTATAAACAGTTTCTTGCTCAAAAAGGCAAGAGAATTCTCCAAACACTTGTTGGTAAATGTTCAATTCAGTTTGCTACATTTCACATCTTCACAGTCTTCAAAGGCTACAAATTTGAAACATTATTGGGTAGGAAGGTTTTGAAACTCAAGTTCCATTTATTCTTGGCCAAGTTCAATAGTCTGGTTCCTGGGATGGGGACCAGGGAGGGACAAACAGAAATAGTTTCTGATGATTTCCTCATCACTCAAGCTCCCCAGAGAAGGAGTCAAAAATGTTTGTTGTTGTTTTATTTTGTTTTAAGTATGAGTCTAAAATACAACTGAGAAAAGTGTTTTACTTTGTTTTGTGTTTCAGCAGCCAAGACCCAAGGTGCTCTGATTCTGTAGATTGAGTCCCACTTTTCTTCTTGGGTAACTTCTGTTTGGTTGGTTGGTTCATTGGTTGGTTTTTATTCTGGGCACACTGATGCTTTGAAAGAAATTTGAGACTTGTTAGAAAGAAGAAAAGAAAGAAGAGATTTTGAGTAGGTGAATTAGTTATCTGTTGCTGTATAACAAATTACCCCTCCCCAAAACTACCAGCTTAAAGTAACAAACATGTATTATCTCAAATAGTTTCTGAGGTAGAAGGATGGAGAAGCAGCTTACTTGGGGGTTCTGGCTCAGAGTCGCTCATGAAGTTACAGTCAAGCTGTCAGCCAGGGCTGTAGTCACTGAAGGCTCAGGATCCATTTCAAGGACACACACATGTCTGTTGACAGGCCTCAGTTTCTTGTTGGCTGTTGGCTGGAAACTTCATTTCCTAATCATGTGGGCCTCTCCATAAGGCTGCTCACAAGGCTTGCTTTCCCCCAGAGTAAGTGATCTAAGAGATAGAAAGAGAGAGGCCGACGACAAACAGATGCAACATGCCCATGATGGAAGTACAGCCTCTTAGAACCTAATCTCAGAAGTGACATTCCTTCACTTCTGCTGTACCTTACTGCTCACACAGAACACCCTGGCACATGGTAGCAGGGGCTTGCATGAAGCCACAAATACCAGGAGATGGGGGTTGTTGGGGGCCATCTTGGAGGCTGACTATCACAGAAGGCACCTAGCAGATCTGCCAAACTTTGACCCCTTTTTTTTTGCCATGCAGCGTGGCTTGTGGGATCTTAGCTCCCCGGCCAGGGATCGAACCCGGGCCCTCAGCAGTGAGAGTGCAGAGACTTAACCACTGGTCCGCCAGGGAATTCCCAAGCCCTTAATTTATATTTCATATGCCATTATTGAGACTTCACACAGCCACAGAACCCGGGACGCTCAACAAATATTTATGGGATGAGTGAGTTGAGAAACGCACATCTCAAGCTCCTGTGCTGTGCTGCTATCTTCCGGCCAGCAACTGGCAACATAACCGTCTTATTAGGACTTCGGCATTTCCTTCTGCAAATATTTCACGGGAGTGATTTTCAAATGATGCTCCAAGGGGTCCCAGGTGGAGCCCCTGGAAGCTACCCCCTCAACCCTTCTTGGTTCAGTCAGAGCAACTCCCCTGACATCTATTTTTACATGTTGGATTTCCTTTGAAAAACAATTCTTCAGCTAAGAAAGGGGGTGGGGGGTTGAAACTAAACCCTTCTTATGCATTTTACCTATGTTATTTTAAATAAGAATATTAGAAAATGTGGATAGTGCTGAAAAGTATTGTACTCTAAATTTAGAAATCCTTAGGGAAGCCCAAAGCAGTAAATCTTTAATGTCAATTCAGACATTAGGCTTAAGCTGGTTGACTTTGGATTCAATTATACAAAACATACACATGCAGGTGTGCACACACAAAAGACAGGGGAAAATATATGCAAAAATCTAGAAGGATGCAATTGAAGATTATGTCTTAAAAGTAAGGTAAAATTAAATTTTTTATATTTTTTCCAGCTCTTGAGAAGTGAGGACATTCTCAGAATATATGAGCCTATCTTTTGACTTTTGTGTCAGACTTTCCTATTAGTTTTGGGGGACAAAGTACATGGAGAGGTAGAATCTTGTCTGTGTGCTCCTAAATTTTTCTGGATTTATCATCCCATGTTTAAAATTCCCCATATTTCCATGGCTAGCCATACTCTAATCAAATACTAAAAGTGTTTCGAGGGACCCTTTAAAGCCATTGGGCCTTAACCTCACCTTAAGCCAAACAGAATATTTGGATTTCTATCAAAGTAACCTCTCTTCACCCAAGTTCGCAAAAATCACAAGCCTCTCAAGTATCTTCTAAATGAGCTCTGTTTTGTGTGTTCTACTTCACATAAGGCAAAGGTCATTTGCTTTACCATTAGCTCCATGTCTCAGTTGATTGTAAAGTCCTCAAATAACTACACATTGACTATAAAATGTCATTAAGGTATATCATATCCTCTTAACTATTCCCACAGAAAGGAACAAGGAAAAAATTAATGAATTAGCCTCCACTTATAAGGAAAACAAAGAACTTAACTATTGAATTACACTACCTAAAAGTGAATGTTTGGGGATTGAATTGTGTCCCCAAAAAGATATGTTGAAGTCCTAACCCACACCATCTCAGGATGTGACCTTGTTTGGAAATAGGGTCATTGCAGATGTAAAGATGAGGTAGGGTGGGCACCTAATCCAATGTGACTGGTGTCCTTAGAGGAAAAGAACAATGTGAAGCCTGGGAGAATACCATGTGAAGTTTGCATCTACAAGCCAAAGAATGAATGCCTGGGGCTACTAGAATCTAAGAGAGCAATGAACAGATGAGCCCTCAGAAGAAACCAGGCCTTCCCACACCTTGATTTTAAGCTTCTAGCCTCCAGAACTGTGAGAAAAATCAGTTCTGTTGATTAAGTTACTCAGGTTATAGTACTTTGTTTGCAACCCTAGCAAACCAATACAGTGAATTCATGTCTTACAGCTCTAGTCCAGTTCCCACAATGCCTTTAGGAAAATTAACTCCCGGACTGCTCTGGGCAGACCACTGAAAGCTTCTATGCCTCTCCATTGTCCTCAGCAGGGCTCACAGGCTGCTGCCTGCCTTGCAGACAGGTTTTATTTTTGCCTATTTATTTTTTTAAAAATTTATTTTGACTCCAATGATAAAGTTGAGAGATTTCCCATCAAAATCTGGATTCCAACTTCTCTTGAAAAATCAGAAAATCTGGCAGGAAACTCAAACTCAATAGGATTCTAGTCCTTTCTGCATCTTATCTGCCTGGAGGTATAGTTATTTATATACCTGCTTTACCCTCTTCCAAACTTAGTCTCACCTATCTATTCATCCCTACCACTGTGGTTGTCAAACTTCAGCAGGCATCAGAATCACCTGGAAGTCTTGTTAAAACCCAGCTCGCCAGGCCCTACCCCAGAGTTTCTGATGCAGCAGGTTTGGGGGTGAGGCCCATGATTTGCATTTCTAGGATTTCCCAGGTGACACTGCAGCTGCTGGTCCGAGGACCACACTTTGAGAACCACTGCCTTATAACACGATGTTGGTCTTGCACATAAAATGGGCTCAATAAATTGCTGAATTATTATAGTTGTTGCATAGTGATTAAGAGCACACAAATACCATTTGCAACTTCCAATTTCATCACTCACTATGACTTTGCACAAGTTACTTAATTTCCTTGTACCTCTAGATCCTTGCTTGTTTAATTAGAAAAATAAGAGCACCTGTGTACTTCAAAGGGCTGTTATCAATATTAAATGAGATGATACAGGTAAAATACTGCAGCTGATCATGCGTGCTCAGCGGACATTAGCTGTTATTACTATTTATTAATTCTCTCCTTTCCTAGTCTATAAGCTTGAAGCCAGTCTCCCTCTCATTTTCCTTTATATAACCACCCCCTGGACCCGCACCGATATCTAAAGCTGTGCCTCACCCAAAACAGGCACTGAATAAACATTTCCTGAATGAATAAATGAAGAAACTTAACATACACTCAAATTCCGTGGGTCGAACATGTCAGTTAGGACAACCAAGCTGAGTCGACACTCTTCTAGAGCCCTTATAGTTGCAACATAAAGCTGAATTAAAATGGGTATTCCTAAATTAAAGTGTAAACTCAGAGATGATTGGCAAATTAATAATTCCCCAAAGGGGCATTAACAGCTAGCTTTTTTGCACACGACCTCGGTGTCAGGCACTATTCTCTGTCCTCTGGGCTTACTCACCCCTCGAATCAGGCCTCATTAACGTTAAACCTCAGGTTGATATATCAGTTAGCAATTGCATTTGGCTACTTGTGACAGAGACACCAAAAATAATGACCCAAACACACAAAGGAATTTTCTCTCATAAGGAAAAACCAGAGGAGGCAGGTCAGGGCTGGTGTGACAACTCAGCAAAAGCTTCAGGGACCGAGGCACCTTCTCTCTTCCTGTACCTCACCTCAACCCTCAGCTGTGTCTTCAAGGTCACCTGGTAGTCCAGCATCTCTAATTGGGGCGCCAGCCTCATATCAGCTTTCCAGTCAGCAGGGAGACAGGAAGGGCAAAAGCGCCCGCCCTCCCTTTGCAGAAGGCTTCCTGGAAGTTCCACAGAATACTCTGCCCACGTCCAGTCAGCCCAAACCTGGTCACACGGCCACACCTACCTCAGGGGAAACTCGATCTCTGAGCTGAACACGTTGCTGCCCTGGGAAAGCCAGTTTCTGTTAGTAAGGAGAGAGGGAGAGCCCATCTAGAGCATTCACCATGTCTGCAACAGCTAATACAGGTTCACACACGTAAACACACACATACAGACAGGCAGTCTTCATCCTGGGCTCCCACTGAAGAGCAAATCACACGTTTGAAACACGTTTCAAATTTGTTAAGTAAGCTACTGTGAGTGTAGGTTTCACTCACACATTTTTGCTATCACCTTTTTGATGAGGCAAGACAAGAACCTTGACCATATCTCAGCCTTGGGGAAAGCAGCTGGCTCCCCAGCAGTGCCACGGGCTGTGTGTATGAGGAGTGTGAATTTGGATCACACACACTGTGATGATGCTGGCAGTGGGGATAAAAATAAGTACCTCCCAACACCCTCTGCATTGTGATTACAGTATCCAAACCTTGAGCCCGAGGGTGCTGAAAGCAAACAGCAGGAGAATGAACACACTGTAATGCCTCCTTCAAGGAAAGCTGATAGGATCTGAAAAAACAGGAGACATCATTTAGTAGGAAACTCTCCCTTTCCCTCTCTCTCTCTCTCTGTCTCCCTTTTCCCCCCTCCCCCTTCCCACTATCTAAAATGTATCAGGGTTGTAGTGTTAATTAACTTTGTGACTTAAAGTGTAAAGCACCCCTATGCAAACCACCAAAGAGCACCTCCTCCACTGAAACCCTCTAAGCCATCAGCTAACCTGGATTTGCAATTTCTCCGTGATTGAGCCTCGCAAGGCAGACAAAAACTCCTTTATAAAAAAGCTCGGAAAGAAGTGAACTCTGAAACGATAGGGTCTCTGTGTTCTTTGTGTAGGTAGGCAATTTCCCAGCAAGGTTTCGGGTTTTGCAGTTAGCTTTTGTAATTACAATAAAAGAGAGATAGTAACCTTTACAGTGAGTGGCAGTAGCACCCTAACACTAGGCTGTGTGAAAACAGATCACATTACCTAGAGCCTCACATTGCAGCGGGGGGTTATTGTATAAAAATGGGTTCTGTTGTAGGCATCCAGGTAGCCTTTCTTCATCGAGGCAGGCCATTGCACCTGTGTGATGCGGATTTTTTTTTTTTTTCGGTACAGGAAAATCTCTCCTCCCAGCAATTCTATTGATATTGAAAGTCACTTGCTAAGTGGATTTGTCGGGGAGTTGTGTGGGGGGATGGACAGAGAGGAGGAAATCTTGCAGGTGGGAGGGGAAGCATCCACAAGCTAAGTAAACTACTAGGTGAACAGCCTCAGGGGTGAGACTGCTCTGGGATTCCTTTGGTTGCTGTATGTGGCTACCCTGACTAACAGAGTTTGGAAGCTGCTGGTCATCATCACTTTTGCTTTCCTGTGATGAGAATGAATGCTATTAAACTAAGAACTGTTTTCATTTTTGAAGACTTTCTTTTAACTTAGTTCATGGAACATGAGCATTGCATAAAATTATATCCTACCTAATAAATACCAACATTAAAAGTCACATTTTCACATAGAAAATTGTCCTTCGTGCTGAGCTTCTGCTAGTAGAAGAATTTAAAGAGAGTGGTTCTTACCTATCGATGTTAACGGGCCTTCACATCACCATGGACGGATTGGAACTGTGTGCAAGAAGGCACGGATCGTGGAAATTCAGTGCCGGTAAAGGCTGCTCAATTGACAGAAGATGTGTACTGAGGAAAGCAGTCATGCAGTCAGTAAATATTTTTTGAGTTAGGAGCTTTAACGGGATATTGTCAGAGCTTAAAAGAGGATGTGTATGCATGTGAAATGGTCTAAGACTAATAAATTTACAAGAGCAAAACCAAACTGGAACAAATTGGGAAGTGCTGAGGAGTTGCAGAAGGGAGCGTGGTAAGGTGAGGCCAGCCCAGGAAGGCGGTTTGGGACCAGGCTAACTCTGAATCGGAAGTTTAGGGCTCGTGGCCCCAGGTCCCTGCATAACATGTAAATTCCTGCTGGACCCAGCCAGCCATTCACTGAGGGCAAGAACCCATCAAGGACATTTTAAGCATGTATATGTGTCCTATTCTATTTTCCAGGCTTCCTAGAGAAGGAAAGGTATGTACCTCAGAGGTCAAAAGTGACCCCAAATAGCATTGTGTTTGGCCTGCAATTTTTTTTTTTTGAGCTAGCATTTAAAAATCAATGGAGAGGGCTTCCGTGGTGGCGCAGTGGTTGAGAATCCGCCTGCCAACACAGGGGACATGGGTTCGAGCCCTGGTCCCGGAAGATCCCACATGCCGCGGAGCAACTAAGCCCGTGCGCCACAACTACTGAGTCTGCGCTCTAGAGCCGGTGAGCCACAACTACTGAGTCCATGTGCCACAACTACTGAGTCCATGTGCCACAACTACTGAGTCCATGTGCCACAACTACTGAGCCCACGTGCTGTAACTACTGAAGCCCACGTGCCTAGAGCCCGTGCTCCGCAACGAGAGGCCACTGCAACGAGAAGCCCGCGCACCACAATGAAGAGTAGCCCACACTCGCCGCAACTAGAGAAAACCCGCACGCAGCAACACCCAACGCAGCCAAAAACAAATAAATAAATAAATAAATGTAAAAACACAAAACAAAAGTACCTGTAGCACACACACACAAAAAAAGCCCCCACCCCCCCAAAAAAACAATGGCGATTTCTGTCTTCTTTAAGAGAAATTAGGAGATAATTTGATGCGATCTGGATTTGCACCGCTGAAATACGAGTCCAGAGCTGGTAAATTTCAGACAGCCATCTCACCGTCCAGGGGAGGTGGGCCTTGCCTCCCCACACACAGTCCCCGCCACTTCCCGCAGCCTCCCCTTCTCCTCTGCTCTGAAGTCTCCCATCAGCTGCCATTTCCCATAAGGGTTACAAGGTTGGTATTTTATAGGAAAGAAATATCTTCTTCCAACGTCACTGTCAAATACGGGGACATGACGGACCTGAAGGATTATATATCAAGGGGAAAAAAATCATTCTTTGCTTCATTCTACAACTATTTATTGAAGACCTACTATGAGCCAGGTACTGTTTTAAACACTAAGGATATAAGGGCAGGGTCGGGGGGAATGGACATGTTCCTCCCCCTGTCAAGCCGTTTCTTATTTGTAAGAGAGAGACGATAAACAAAAAATACAATAGCACTGCAGAGAGTGGTATATAATATGAGAAGAAAAAAAAAGCAGGGGTAGAGTAAGGGTGGAGGGTCGGGATGGGGTGAAGGGGCAGATATGTTGGTCACAGAAGGCCGCTCCAATGAAGTGGCATTTGAACAGAAATCAGAATGAACTGGAGGAGTGAGCTTTGAGAAAGTGTATTTCTTTGTGGAAGGGAAAAAATTCTTTCAATGTATTTAATATGCAAAGGGCCTTTGTGTCAAAAGAACTCAGGCACTATTACAAAATAAACCAAGGTAAAAATTATGGAACAGCAAACAGAAAAATTGAGGCCCAGTCTTCAAGAAGCCTGCTTTTTAAATGACTTTTAAATTAAATGATCTTTAAAAGAAAGATCTATATTTTGAATTTTTATATTCATTTCACTAAAGACCAAAATCCAGTTTGATATTAGCAACCTAATTACATTTCCATCTTAGTGACCTTATGGGATAGGGAAGAATATCTCCATTCTACAGATAGAAAAGCAAGGCTCAGAACCGTTAAAACTCGCTGCGCATGGCAGCATCGTTACTACATAGACAGGACAAGGCTATCCTGATTCCAGTCCCAGCGAATTTCCAAGGCTAGTGCTTTAATATGTTCCTCCTCTGAAGCACCTGTAACAAGAGCAGAGCGAAAGCAAACCTGGGTGAGGAAGTGAGGGGGTACAGAGTTTTAGAGGGCCAGGAAGTGTTTCTGAGCAACCGGCTCTAGATACAAAATTTCTTTATGATCTCATGTTTTTTTTGAAATACAAACACATTTTACATTTGTTCCATAATGTATCTGTATTCTTTCAATTTTGATCAAATAAACACACTACAAGAAGATGTGCTGTTTTTACTGCTTAACTTTGCCTACCATCCCCCCCAAATGCACTGAGTACCCCAGTTTAGAAAACAGGGCCAGAAGGTCTGCAGAATTAACAAGTAGAACCAGAGCCAACAGGGACTTGAAGACCCATCAGGGCTACAGACCATGATATTCTCCATCAAATGCACAATTATTAAGATACATAAAGATAATTAAAATACTCTCTACATTGCAAACATAAGCAAGCATGTATTACAAAATGGTATTCAAGATCAAACATTCAGTTTATTACTTTAGTGTAATTTTCAAGATGTTGTGCACATCTGGAGTTAAAATAACACAATCTAAGAAAACTGGGGATGGTAAGGTCCAAGAATAAAGTTATTGTCTTTGCACACAAATCAGTGGATTGCTGAGACAATTTTTCCTTTACTGCATAGTTATTATTTCATTAAGGGTAAAATACAACGTTACTGTTCCGGAATGTATCACATAGATGTTTCCAAGGGTTGGTGTCTCTGCACTCTTCTAATCATAAACTGTTACAGATGGGTTTCTGGGGTTCTGTGGATCACATGATAAAAATAACTCTCCCTTGCCTTGTCTTTCAATCTTTGTGTAATTGCAGGGGGTACTTATCAGTTTTTGGCTCATCTGTAATGGAGGACCCTCTTCCCTGACTTTTCCCTAAAGGACTCTATTTATATTGCACCTGATATGTACCCAGTCTCCAAGTAGAAGGATGAACTTGGCAAGAGTCTTTCTTCAACCCATTCATCACAGCCATTGCAAATGTCTGGCATGAGTCCACGTTATTTCCCTCACATTCCAACGCATGTTGTTCCAAGACATCTTTCCACGTACCATGTAGGAAATAGCTCCATGCACCAAGAAACAAAACCCAGCCAAGGAATCTGATATTCTGTCCAAAGACCTTTGAAGAAGATGCTGATGTTGGTTCACTTGAACTAAAGGCTTCTAGAAATAAATCTGCGTATGAGTTAGTAGTGGATTTAAAAGAAGGATGCAGAACTGTCCTTCTAGGGCCCATTTCAAGGGAGGGGGGAAAAAGAGACTTGTTTCATCTGCAAACCATTTGAGGAAGCAACTGACAGGGAAGTTCTCTTCACATGCTTTGCTGTGGCCTCTAACCTTCTGCTGCTTCCCTCCCTTCCCTTCCCCCACCGCCTTACTCCTGTTCTTTAAAAGCACTGATGATGCAAATCACCGTAGCCCCCACTTGCTCCATTGCCCTAGGTCAGGCTGTCCTTATCTGTCTTCCCCATTGCTGGAACCGCCTGTCTCTAGCATCTCCTCTCTCAGGTCTACCCTCCCCACTGCTGCCAGAGCAAACTTAGCAAAGCACAGATCTCATCCAGTCCCTCTCCTGATTAAAAGTCTCAGAAGCTCCCCATACCTGCAGGGGAAGGTCCTTCTCATAGGACCCGGATTACCTTTCTCTCCCATCTCCGACAGTTCCCTGCCCCATGTACTCTGGGCCCTGCTCTTCCTCCAACACACCTGTGCACCTGCTGGCCTCTCCAAACGGAAAACCTGTCTCTCTGCCTGTCTGGCTTCTGTTTGAATTCCTTCACAATTCAGCTCTCCTCTCTCAAACATCCCCACTCCACCGCAGCTCTGCTCAGAGCATCTCAAACAGAGCTCTAACTTAGCAAGTATATTTTAACTTCATTTGTTTTACCACCTCTACCCAGGACTCACCATCCCTCAGAGGATAAAGACCAGGTCTTCAATTCATATCCCCTTCCCCCCAGGGGCATTAACTCCCCACACATCCAATCTACCCTGCCTTAAAAAAACCCCAAGGCTGGAAGCAGAGAGATGTAGCACGTGCTTGAGATGGGCTCCCAGGAGCAACACCGGGACCTGCCCAGCACAGCTGCAGCAGAAATGAGGTGGGCGGAGGGCATGCGGCTAAGAGCATAAAATGTGTCTGCTGCAGGCACACAGGTTTGAGTAACCATGGAAACTCAGAGTAGGAGAGCACCTCAGAGGCCCCCTGGCTCAGCCTCTCATGCAGTGCAGGGATACTTTTGCAGATCGCTGACAGATGGGCAGCTTCTCCTCCTCTCCTCCCTTGACATAGCCAGATGTTATCACCAGACAGCTCGCTGCTTGGCATTTCTACCAAACATAAATTGATCTGATTTTAATAATATTTAAAAATTAAAAAATAATAACATTATTGAATGTTATATGCCAAGTACCATGCTAAGAGCTTGGCACGTACCATTTAATCTTCACAAGTACCTTCTCTGGTAGATACAATCATCATCTCCATTTTCTAGGCAAAGACTCCAGCAGGTGCTGCCTGTGCCCTGACCATCGCCTCTCAGACCCGTCATTTTAGTGCATGCTGGCAGGACTCCCCCACGACACACCTGCATCTCTGGGCCAGAGCCCACTTTCCTGCAGTATATTTGACCAGAAGTGCCAGAGAATTAACACCCCCTTAGAAGCATCCCTCAACCAATGACCAAGAGGACTGCTCCTCAGGTGGGTCGGCTCTGCAGTGTGTGGTCTACACTGGCTCTCAGAGTTCCCCAGTAGGGTGAAGCTCTGGTCTCACAATTGTAACACGCTTGATAACTCAGCTTTTATTGGCCACTTTCCCTTCATCTGCTTACTTCCCCACTCCCCTACCAGTGTTTTCTCAGATCACCTCCCAATATTTGCACTTGAACCTGATTGATCACTGGGTCTACTTCTGGAAAACCTAACAAAGACAAGGAGGCAAAGGCACAGAGATGCAGGGACACACTCAGGATGATGTCTCACTCCAGGGCCCTCACTTGTCTCCACTACCTTGTAATGCTTCCTCATCCAGGCTTCCCACTGGAGAAGGAAATGCCATCTTCTCCTTCCACTATAACCAAATACATGAAGGCAGCCCAAGCAGCTCCTATTCCTTCTGCTGTGACTGATACAAATGTGGTTTCTATGCCCATCACCCCCTTGTGAGGCACCCAATCTAGTGTCAAATTTTCCACTTACACTTAAACATATGAAATTTTTTCTGCTTTAAACCTTTCATAATTCCATGCATATGTTTCTTAATCCTGTGTCATTGTAGAAGCAGAGAATTCAGAATATAGTCTAGTAAGCCATTCAACTTTAACCCTATTTTAATAGGAAAAAAATGCCTGGGACTATTTCTATGTTCAGAATAGCATCCATGCACACAAAATGTTGAATTGATTACAGTGAATCTTATTAAATATGGCAATACAAGTAATAATTACGTTCTTATCAATTTAGCGAGATATAAATACTGAACATCTACTATTTATTCATTAACAAAATAACAATAAACACTCTAATAGACTCCTACTGTGCATCTTAGTCAATTGCTCCCTCATCCAGAGGTCCTGGATTTACCTCTGATATACTTTCTTCTCTAGCATCTTCTAAGTTGGCTATAAATAAAAATGCAGATAGATTTTTAACCTTAGATTAACTCTACAGAAAGTACTCCCAGAAGTTAGCCACTCCACGGTGGGCTGTGTAAAACATTTTTGCTGAGTTTAAAGTTCTTGATCTGCTACAAGGAATCAATCTAGGTACAACATAGTCAATGTACAATAATTGATAACTTCAGGAATTATGTCACAGATTACAAAATGACGATTTATAGAATATTAGGGTAAGAGGAACCTTAGAAAACATCTATTTTAATTTCATATTTTGCAGAAGTAAGACCTTACAAACAGGTAGTGACATAATCAGAATTAGAACTTAGGTTTCTAAACTCTCAATTCAGTGCTTAGTCCATTTACCATAATCTGTCACATAGTCTGAATAATTTTCACTTTCCATCCAATTACAATAGAGTATTCCCTACATATGGAGTCACTAATTCATCTCCATGATAACCAGCACCTGGTTTGATAAGTGAAAATAATCAAACTTGTGTCTCAGGAATTTAAAATTAGGACAATGAGAGACTGAGTCAGTGGAGAGAACTTGAACTGAGAGATTGTGCTAAATAGTATAGAATTAACACTGGGTGCCATGTTGGGTCTATACAGTAAGATCAGTGTAAGTTGCCACAGAGTCCCAAAGAGATAGAGAGTAGCCTGAGTGTCACTTTCCCAGAGTTCTTCTGAGGTCTGGTGACATTTGGACTTCATGAAGGTTATTTTTATTTTGATGTAGTATCCCTCAACCAATTTACTTGAACCAGCTTGAGTAGGTTTCTCTTCCATATAACCAAAAGTCCCTGGGTAGAAGGCTGTTCCCTCTTCTTGCTTCTAAACTAAGCAACTATAAAGATGGGTGTTGAATAATGGGAGAGTAAGAATGGCCTTTGGAATCAGCACAAAGAACTGGAATAAAGCAGGAGACTAAGATTAGCCAAATGCCAACTGTGGTTAGAGAATGTCATTGGGTGGGAAAAAGAGGTTGAGATCCCTAACTTCTTAAGCCAGTTTCGGGGCAGTCCCTTGATATGACAAATGTATGGGTTTTGAGTGGTAAGTTTTCTGTCCCCCTCCTCCTCTAGACTTACCCTCATACAATAGGGCCTCTTCAATTTCATACTGGTATTACTGGTTTCCTGTAGACCTCAGACAATCAATATACGTAAATATAATAAAGCATTTTAAAAAATCTTCTCCCCAGTTACATTAAACACAGTTGTACTGGCACTATTTGTTCTCAACCAGCAGCCATTCTCCTACTTCTTTGCTCATAGAATTGTTCTGTCAACAAGGTGACCCTATTTCTATCTCACTAGCTCAAAAAAAAACACAAAAAATCTGGCTGAATTTAAGATAATCATGAAAGTGCCATTCCCTTTGTCAGTGATTGGTACAGACATGGACTTGTGACATAAACCTAGCTGATGAGATAATGGTAGCTAATATTTATTGAATGCTAGTTATGTGCTCTGTTTCAAGGGTTTTACAGGAAATCATTCTTTTTTCTTTCATTACAATTCTAGAACATAAGGTCTATATTTGTCCCTACATCATGTCTTCTTAAAAAGTGAGATAATTCATTTTCTGCATGGTTTAAGTCATTTTGATTTGTATTTTCTATTGCTTGTCACTACAAACATTTGAACCAATACTCCAATTAATTTGTCCTCTTCTCTTTAGAATACCATTTAAGCATGTGTACAAAGATAGCAAATTGCAATTCTTTCCTTTCCAGTTCTTGTAAGAGTTTTTTCTTATCATTTACTATGAGTGAAGAAGAAGAGGCAGAGGAGGAAAAGTTTCATTTTCATCTATTAGGTTTATTATTAGGATACCTTATTATTGGTTTTATTCATGAAAAAAATCACCTTGTAAATAAATATTTTCAGTGCAAACCCTATCAAAAAGATAGACAAATAGCTCTTTCCAAGCTTGTGTTATTTCATTTAGGAGTATCACTTGCTGAAGCAATGACAGATCCTTCCATTGCTCCTCCCAGGACTCTGCATGGTTATCGAGTGAAACCCAGTCTTCTATTATAATTTACATTTTTATGGGACTTCCCTGGTGGCGCAGTGGTTAAGAATCTGCCTGCCAGTGCAGGGGACATGGGTTCAAGCCCTGGTCTGTGAAGATCCCACATCCTTGGAGCAGCTAAGCCCACACGCCACAACTACTGAGTCTGCACTCTACAGCCCGCGAGCCACAACTACTGAGCCCACATGTTGCAACTACTGAAGCCCGTGTGCTCTAGGGCCCATGCTCTGCAACAAGAGAAGCCACCTCAGTGAGAAGCCCCCGCACCGCAACAAAGAGTAGCCCCCGCTCGCCACAACTAGAGAAAGTCCACACGCAGCAACGAAGACCCAACGCAGCCAAAAATAAATAAAATTTTTTTTAATTTACATTTTTATGATTTTAATTTTTGAACCATTTCGAATCATTGTTAACTGGTAAACCATTCCCCCATAAAATAACATTTTTGTTACATGTTTCCTGGTACTTTGGTTACATTTGTACATATTTTCGAAATACAGGAAAAATTATGTTTAATTTCTTTAGTACATATATGAAATAGCCATTATATAGGCTCTTGGCTATTATATTCCTGATATTATATTAATAAATTAGGATTCAGGTGTTTTCTTATTGCTCTCTGGCCAACATAAGGCAATTTAATCTGACAATTTTTATGTTATTATAAATATTTCAGCTGTACTGAAGTAGCTTATATAGTAGTAGAAACAGATAACTAGATGTAAATGCTAACTCTGTAGCTTACTATGTTTGTAACACTGGGCAAGTTAATAACAGGTTCGTGCCCGGGTCCAGGAAGATCCCATATGCCACGGAGTGGCTGGGCCCATGAGCCATGGCCGCTGGGCCTGCACATCCGGAGCCTGTGCTCTGCAACGGGAGAGGCCACAACAGTGAGGCCCGCGTACTGCAAAAAAAAAAAGAAAAAAAAAAAAAAAGGAACAAACATATACGAAGCACTTAGAAAATTCCCAGCACATAGTAAGGACTCTAAATGTTATCATTATTATTATTACCAGGGTTAACCTGTAATAAACAGAAAACTTGATTAACAGTGGCTTAAACCATAAGAACACATATTATTTACTTAATAAGAAGTGTGTTGCCCCTGGGTTTGGTTTACAGCTCAAAGATATCATGAAGGACTCAGGCTCCTCCCATCCTTCCTCTTTGCATTTCTCATTGTATTGGCAAAATTTCCCCTCATCACAAGATGGCTGCTTCAATTACAAGTTCTGTAGGCAATAGGGTCCTAAACAGGAGGTCACAGGATGAGAGCAAAACTAAAAAAAAAAAGGCGGGGGGTGACTTCTCCTGATGAATATTTATCTTTTCAGAAGAAAAATATTTCCCAGAAATAGTCAGCAGATGTCTTATTGGCCATAACTGTGTTATATGACCACTTCTAGACCAATCACTGGGTAAGAAGAATAGAACTGCTATGATTGATTTAGAGCAACCATGAGTCATTTTTCTGGGGCTGGACCTTTTGTTGCCTGATCAAAACCAGGTTTCTATCACCAAGAGGAAAAAGAGAATAGCCACTGGGTGCACAACCAATAGTGTGTATCATCAACAAGCATTTATTTGTTGCCTATTATGTGCTCAACTTGTGCTCCTAATAAAACTGTAGAAACTACCAAAAGAACAAATGATATTTTCTTTGCCCTTGAGGTCCTATTTACTTGACATCTTTAGACTGAAAGCTACTTCTGCTAGGTCCTGCTAAGCAACTAAACCAGAGCCTTTAAGGCTTCCTTCCTGATCCACTCACTCTGAGTGGCTTCACTTACTCCCCCCCAAATATGTTCGAGCTTCCTTTTCTTGGTCACATCCTTGCATTGCATGTTGAAGTGCTTCTCCACTTTCAAGTAGTGATAATTGATGGATTGCACAAAGAGTTAATGATCCAAAATTGCATGTTTAGAAGCTCTGAGCAGCCCAGATACCCAGGGGCAGATTCCATTTGTCTTTTTTTCTTTTTCTTTTTTTTCTTTTCTTTTTTCCTCTATTGAGGGCCTACTGTGAGCCAGGCATTTTCATAAAATTCTTTCCATTAATTCTCAGCCAAAAACTCCATTAAATATGATTCAGATAAAGGAAAGAGAGATTAAGACAGATTAAGTGATTTGTGCAAAACCGTAAGCTAGAAATAGGAAAAATAATTACCCCTTATTGAGTATTGCTACATATGAGCCAAATACTATCCTAAATGCCACATGTGAATTCATGCCTTTAATTCTCTTAACCACTCAGTGAAGTAAGCAGTCACTCACCACAGATACTTTCCAAACACCCTCTATCTGCCATTACACAGATAAGAAATCTGCCGCTTCAAAAGCTAAGTAATTCAAGTTCACCCAGCTAGAAAGTAACAGGTATTGTATAAAGCTGGGTCTAATTCCAAACGCTTTATGTTAAAGTCCCACCCACCCCTACACTGCAGGAATTTGAACCCAGGCCTCTTAACTCCTGGGCTCACTCCAAAATCCCTAAATCAGGATAGAACACTCTGCTGTTTTATTCTATCAGCTTGTTCTGTGAGGTGTTCTCCAAGTAGTTCATAATTGGTCCAGTTGTCTAAAACGAAGTTGGGAATTTATCCAAAGTATTCAGCAAATTAGCAACTACATCCTTCCTTTTAGAGAGCAGACAGGCAAAGCTAGCTGAACCCTACTGAGTTTAAAGAAAGAGACTTCTGGGGAGGCAGATTATGAACATTTATCACATTTCTGCTCTGCCCTCAAGCCCCAAATTAGAGGTTAACACTTGAATTAAGCAAAATTGTGCAGTTGTCCATTTTACCTAGTCTAAGTTTTGTTAGCTGCTCTGTGTTTCAGAAATAATATGACTAAGAGCTCTGCTATAAACCATTAAGACCTGTAATTCCCTGTCAGCCCCAGATTAGAGCTTGCCAGGAAAGAGATTTAACAATTGCTAACTGCTTCAACTTCACCCCTGAAGGAAGCTTTCTATCCCTGCATATCTGTGTTGTGTGGCCTTGCTCTGGTAGCCTCCTACTCAAAAATCAACTGGGACATTATCCATAGAAATACAGAGTTCAAAGGATCATTCCTTGCCTGTTGCCAGCCCTGCTAGAGACTTAGAAGAAGTGGGAGGTGTAGAGAGGCATTTCTTTCTTTGTTCCTTTTTCTTTTAGTTTTGTTTGTTGTTGTTTTGCTTTGGGTACCTAGGTTTTAAATATGCCACACGTCAAAATATTACCAAATCCTGTCCCAAAATGCATTTATTTTCATGACAGCGTGAGGTTTCAGAAAGAAAAACCTGATATCTGACACTAACTCCATATAGCTCTACACGTGTGGTCCCCAGTACCTGGGAAATCATGGGTTAGGGAAGCACATGTGTGCTGATCGGTCCAGCCATATAAAAAATCCACCATGTTAAAAAAAGACGGTATGAGAATCCCAATGATCAAGATATTTCAGAAGATCCAAAGGCCCATGTAAATTAAATTAAATAAAACAATGTTATAGTTATATTTACAGTTTTCTTTCATTTACATACCAAAACACATATATACACCCCCCAGAATATCATTTACAAAGTTCATGTGGGTGGGACAGAAAGCATGATGTAGAGTTTTAAGTAAGGTCTTTCACACAAATGAAGGAAAACGTTGAAGCCTCCCTAATTCTGAGCCCCAATTTTTTCTTTGTGAAACAAGTCTTTGATAGACCTAAGAATTATCTTTAAAGTTTCTTTTAGGTTGAAAAACTTGCTTCTTCATCTCATTTCACCTGTTTTCTATAGGTCCATCTATTATGGTACCAACTACATTCCATTGTTCTGTAATTAGCAGGGACATTTTTTCTGTCTCCTACCATTAGACATGAAGGCGAAGCCAGATATTAACCCAGGACAGGGTTTCTGGTGGAAATGTAGCAAGTGTTCATTAAAGTGAGATGGGGTCTATGAACCTGTTCATTTCCATCTATATTTTGAATGCTATAAGAAAGTTTTCAAAATCATCATGATTCTAGACATGTCCATGAAGCAAACAGTTAACTATTACTAAAAACAATGTTTCAATAATATTTGGGATAAGACTCTTGAACATTTATCTAACATTTGTTGAATATAATTATAAGATATGTACAATCTTGCTTTAGTCAGATGAGTGGATTAATTTAAATGATTTTTCTGTGAGGTTATGGCAGTCCATCCCAATCATTTCCTGATTATTCTTCATATATTTCTCCCCTGTCAAAACTACCTAAATCCCAAGCTCCACTAAATCATTGGTTTTCATAGTTCATTCCATGGCTGAACCAGCTAGAGTGTGCATCATAAATACAGCTTCCAGGGCCCTCTGGCAGCCCTGCTGAACTAGATTCTCCAGAGGTAGAACACTAGAAGCTTCACGTTTAATAAACTACAGGTGATTCTTGTTTAATAAACCACAGGTTCTGATGCACACTCATGTGTGAGAACTACTGCTCAGGACCCATGAATTAAAACTGAAGAGCAAACAGAACTGGACTGTGGGGATCTGTTGACACAATTAATTAAGTGGGCTGAAGGTCCATTAGGTTACAAGATTACTTTGAACCCAGCATCTAAGAGAAGCACCTTGATTTCTGAAACCACTAACCTGAGATTTGACTCAGAGGTCTATCACCATTTATAATCACATGATCTTCTGGTTTCTCTCTGCTTGCTTTCCCTGTGAAGTGAATCATCTCCTTCTATGTCCATGGCAGTTAATATACATTTTATATTTAGAAACAACATCCTCTCACCTCCTTTCAACATTCGCCCCTGCTTTTTAAAAAAAATTTTTATTGGAGTATAGTTAATTTACAATGTTGTGTTAGTTTCAGGTGTACAGCAAAGTGAATCTGTTATACATCTACATATTTCCACTCTTTTTTAGATTCTTTTCCCATATAGGTCATTACAGAGTATTGAGTAGAGTTCCCTATGCTATAGAGTAGGTTATCTCTTTTAAATATAGTAGTGTGTATATGTCAATCCCAATCTTCCACTTTAACCCCCCCCCCCGCCCTTACGCCCTGGTAACCATAAGTTTATTTTCTACATCTGTAACTCTATTTCTGTTTTTTTTTTGCGGTACGCGGGCCTCTCACCGCCGTGGCCTCTCCCGTTGCAGAGCACAGGCTCCGGACGCGCAGGCTCAGTGGCCATGGCTCACGGGCCCAGCCGCTCCGCGGCATGTGGGATCTTCCCAGACCAGGGCACGAACCTGTGTCCCCTGCATCAGCAGGTGGACTCCCAACCACTGCACCACCAGGGAAGCCCCTCTATTTCTGTTTTGTAGATAAGTTCATTTATACCCTTTTTTAAAAGATTCCACATATAAGTTATATCATATGAATTACTTGTCTTTCTCTGACTTACTTCACTCAGTATGACAATCTCTAGGTCCATCCATGTTGCTGCAAATGTCATTAATTTTTTCTTTTTATGGCTGAGTAATATTCCATTGTATATATGTACCCCCCATTTTTATCAAACCTCGCATCTCTGCCTTTCCTATAAAGAAGGGACACCTAAAATGTTGCCTCCTTTACAGCCATTTCACCCAGGGTTCTGCTCAATGGTAGGGTACTCTCCTCTGAACCAGAAATAACAAAACCATCATATTTAATAGAAAGTAGAAACTTCATGCTAAGGAGAACATGTTGTTACTGAAAAGATAGGTATTTTAAAGATTTTAAAGTGACCACACAAATACTCGGAATTATTAGCAAACATTTTTGGTGAAATCAAAAATATTTTGACAATCATAATAATGGTACCACTTAGGCAAACTCTCATCCCAGCAAGTACCCACTCCAATGAGAGAGAACATAGGAGTTCACAGAGAATCTGATGGGAAAACCTTGCCAAAAGAAACCATCCACTGTGGAATGTTCATTGGTCTCCTGCATATGCCTTTTCCAGCAATGAGGGGGCATATTCTGAGATACAGAAGTAAAGGAGTTTGAAGGAGATAGCATATTTTTGTTCTATATTATTAGAAATAAGGTGCTATCACAGAGTGGATACTCAAAAAAAAGGCAATGAATGAAAGGTGTGTCCCTTCAAAGGAAAAGGCAAAACAAAAAATGTACAGAAGGAAAGAGGAAAGGAGGAATGAAATCCCTAATTCTCTTGGTTTGACACAAGTTTAAGAGGAAGTGAGGAAAAGGGACAGATTTCAAGAGCAAGCATGATATAATGGGAGAGCCCTAAGAGGAAAGTCTATTCATTTCTCCACTTCTAATGGGATGCAAGAGCTCCCCGCTCCACCCAGCAGATTCCTCATGCCCTGGAGGAGCGGCTTGAAGAAGCAACTTTGCCAAGGACGTATGATTCTTTGAATTTTGATTTTCGACCGCTAGATAACAGCCACATTAATGAAGGAATTTACCAAACTTAATCATGTTAATCCCCACCCCCACCCTAATCCAGAATGGAATGAGTGTTTTCGTTCCAAGAGAGATAGGCATCCTCCAGTCTTCCCAGTGCTCAGATCCTGCCTGCAGTAGATTGCCTCCAAGTCTCCAGAGGAAAAGAACTTGAGTAAATAACCTACTAAGTAGGAAAGAGGGCTGTTGTTCAGACAATGCCCATCTCACCAGGTTACTGGCTACATCCCTCTGGCCATCCAGAATGGATCTGAATTAGGAGAAATTTTCTCCAGGTGGTTGTATGATTGAGCCATTCATTCCATGGAGTCAAAAACAAAAACAAAACACACAAAAATAAAGGAAGGGGGGGTCAGAAAAAGTAGGATGTGACATATTATGTGTCACTGTCCTCCTTTCCCCATTCTTCCAAGAGAAAATGTTTTTTTACAAAACCCCCCAAACAATTAACAAAATGGCAATAAGAACATACATATCAATAATTACTTTAAATGTAAATTGACTAAATGCTCCAATCAAAAGACACCAAGTGGCTGAATGGATACAAAAATAAGACCTACATATAAACTGTCTATAAGAGATTCACTTTATTAAGTACCATTTGTTTATTTTTGTTTTTATTTCCATTACTCCAGGAGGTGGGTCAAAAAAGACCTTGCTGTGGTCTTTGTCAAAGAGTGTTTTTCCTATGTTTTCCTCTAAGAGTTTTATAGTATCTGGTCTTACATTTAAGTCTTTAATCCATTTGGAATTTATGTTTGTGTATGGTGTTAGGGAGTATTCTAATTTCATTCTTTTACAGGTAGCTGTCCAGTTTTCCCAGCACCACTTATTGAAGAGGCTGTCTTTTCTCCATTGTAGGTTCTTGCCTCCTTTGTTGTAAATTAGGTTAACATATGTGTGTGGGTTTATCTCTGGGCATTCTATCCTGTACCATTGATCTATATTTCTGTTTTTGTGCCAGTACCATACTGTCTTGATTACTGTAGCTTTGTGGTATAGTTTGAAGTTGGGGAGCCTGATTCCTCCAACTTCTTTTTTCTTTCTCAAGATTGCTTTGGCTATTCAGGGTCTTTTGTGTTTCCATACGAATTGTGAAATTTTTTGTTCTAATTCTGTGAAGAATGCCATTAGTAGTTTGACAGGGATTGCATTGCATCTGTAGATTGCTTTGGGTAGTATAGTCATTTTCACAATATTGATTCTTCCAATCCAAGAATGTGGTATATTTTTCCATCTGTTAATGTCACCTTTGATTTCTTTCATCAGTGTTTTATAGCTTTCTGAGTACAAGTCTTTCACCTCCTTAGGCAGGTTTATTCCTAGGTATTTTATTCTTTTTGTTGCAATGGTAAATGGAAGTGTTTCCTTAATTCCTCTTTCTGATTTTTTTGTTGTTGGTGTATAGGAATGCCAGAGATTTCCGTGCATTAATTTTGTATCCTGCAACGTTACCAGATTCATTGATTAGTTTTAATAGTTTTCTGGTGGCATCTTTAGGATTTTCTATGTATAGTATCATGTCATGGGCAAACAGTGACAGTTTAACTTCTTCTTTTCCAATTTGTATTCCTTTTATTTCTTTTTCTTCTCTGATTGCCATGGCTAGGACATCCAAAACTATGTCGAATAAGAGTGGCGAGAGTGGAAAACCTTGTCTTGTTCCTGATCTTAGTGGAAATACTTTCAGTTTTTCACCATTGAGTATGATGCTTGCTGTGGGTTTGTCATATATGACCTTTATTATGTTGAGGTAGGTTCCCTCTATGCCCATTTTCTGGAGAGTTTTTATCATAAATTGGTGTTGAATTTTGTCAGAAGCTTTTTCTGGATCTATTGAGATGATCATTTGGTTTTTATACCTTAATCTGTTAATGTGGTATATCACATTCACTTTGTCTAAAGTGTATAGAGGGCTTCCCTGGTGGCGCAGTGGTTGAGAGGCCACCTGCTGATGCAGGGGACACAGGTTCGTGCCCCGGTATGGGAAGATCCCACATGCCACGGAGCGGCTGGGCCCGTGAGCCATGGCCACTGAGCCTGCGCGTCCGGAGCCTGTGCTCCACAACAGGAGAGGCCACAACAGTGAGAGGCCCGCATACCACAAAATAAATAAATAAATAAATAAATAAAGTGTATAGACATTCACTTTGTCTAAAGACAAACACAGACTGAAAGTGAGGGGATGGAAAAAGGTATCCCAGGCAACTGGAAATCAAAAGAAAGCCGGGGTAAAAATACTTATATCAAACACAGTAGACTTTTTTTTTAAATAAATTTATTTATTTTATTTTTGGTTGCGTTTGGTCTTCATTGCTGCACGTGGGCTTTCTCTAGTTGCAGCAAGTGGGGGCTACTCTCGTTGCTGTGTGTGGACTTTTCTCATTGCGGTGGCTTCTCTTGTTGCAGAGCATGGGCTCTAGGTGCGTGGGCTTCAGTAGATGTGGCATGCGGGCTCAGTAGTTGTGGCACACGGGCTTAGTTGCTCCGTGGCATGTGGGATCTTCCTGGACCAGGGCTCAAACCCGTGTCCCCTGCACTGGCAGGCAGATTCCTAACCACTGTGCCACCAGGGAAGTCCCCACAATAGAATTTAAAACTAAGACTATTACAGGAGACAAAGAAGACATTATATAACCATCAAGGGATCAACCCAAGAAGAAGATATAACACACGTAGATATATATGCACCCAACATAGGACCTCCTAAATATATAAGCAAATATTAACAGACATAAAGGAAGAAATTGACAGTAACCCAAGAGGAAATGTTTTCCGTAAGGAACTTACAATGTGAATAACATAAATACCTTAGAGTTGAGACAGATTTCTAGTCTAGAAGCAAAAGCACCACTGCCAAAATTAAAATTGTTCTGTGACACAGAGGAACCACGGCCCATTGCTTGCAACATACAGCCCTAGTGCTTCAGCTAACCACAAGGAGTTAACAGTTATTGAATGCTTACTCTACGGATTAATCACCTACATGCATTACCTCTTTTGAAAATCATATTTGGAACAAAGATTTACCTTCATGCCTATAGCACAGAATCTATGCTAGAGATTATTATGTTTAGAGAAATTATTTCACCAAAATAATTATAGCCACTTTATCAGCTACTTTGCAAACCCTGATTTAAATATATATATATATATATATATATATATATATATATATATATATATATAATCTTGGCTCAGAAACAAGCCAAAAGAGCATAACACAGTCCTCTAAACTCAACCTTGAAGTTGTCCTTGTCTCAATCTCATGCTTTCGTTTGAAAACCCAACCTTTACATAAAAGTCCAACTTCACTGGGTGTGGCTGGCAGGCCCAGACAGGAGAAGTGCACATTTCTTTTTGGGGATCAGCATTTGGGGCAATCTCAGAGCAATGTCACCATGTGGCTAGATCTCAGGATAAAAGCTGAGGAGCTGAATAAGCTGAATAAGAGAATATCTGGGAACAAAAGATGGAGACCCGACCACAAGTTAATGTGGAACAATTGTCAAGTCTGGAGGCCAGTTCAGGCTGAAGGGAGACAGGAGGCTCACAGTGTGACAGCCGTGGATCCTGATGGAATCAGACGCAAGTTTTCCAATGTGCCTGTTGGTGCACTGAGGAAACCAGGAAAGCCTATGGCAATGCCAGACAAAACCAGATCAGGATAGCTGCCCAAAAAGTAGCCCATGAAGCAGCCTGTACAGTCAGCAACCCTGAAATGAACACTGCTCACAAATGCAATGCCAGTTGGGCTGCTTCATCAGGACCAAAAGTGATCTTTCTTTTGATTAGTTCAGAAACTTGCCTTCCAGAGATCAAAGGAAATTAGCTCTGGAGAGGTCGGATGCAGTTGTGGAAAGAAAAATGCTCAAGCTTTAAGGAGAAAGTTGTATATGTTCCTGACCCATTGACTATCTTCCTTACTCTTTTTTTCCCTGCCTGTTCAGCAGCTTCTTTCCTTACTTGAAAGTATTTTTTTTTCCTTTGCAATGGAAATTTCCTTTCATACTAGGGTTAGATTACATTCATTTTAATTTTCTTTTCTCCTATAATGTTTTTTTCTTTAAAAAAATCTATGAAAATAAATTAAAAGTTGTCCATTATAGAATATACAGAAAAAAATACAAAGAAAAAAATTAAAGTCATACCTAATCCCACCACATGGATTACCACTGTTAATCTTTGTCTTTATTGATTTCAAGTCTTTTAATTTTTCTTTGTGTTTGCATGTATATATGCATATACATATATTGTACGTATGTTTGTACATATAATCAGTTATTTTACAATATTGGGATCATTCCAAAATACAGTTTTGTGATCTTTTTTCCACTCAATATAATGACAGCATATTCTTAAACCATGAAATATTCTCTGAAAACACATTTTTAAAATGACTATAATTACTATTCTTATTCAGCCTTTAACATTGAGTACAGTAGATTAAATGGAATAATGTATGGATTTTTCCCCTTTTTAATGTAACTTTGAGCCATTTGTATTTGATTGCACTCATCTTAATGCACTTTCCTATTACTTTTCAAGATCAGACAATTTAAGTGCAGCCAATTAAATTGAAAACACTAAAACTGAGAGCATCAGGAAAGATTTATTGCTGGTATAAACTACCGAGGAAACTTAAGCCAGCTGTATTTCTCAAAACAGCCATATGTACAATCAAATAAAGTTCACCTCCTTTAAATAAGAGATAGCTTGTTTTGTGTGATTTTAGGTGTTACAATAGGCTGGCTTAATTGTGTCATGACCTGGGATGGCACTATGTCCTTAGCTATCCGTTATTTACTTGCAAACATCTGAAACCTTTCATCCCATTAGATGGCATAGCATCACACCATATGGTTATCTAGAAAAATCTGGGTAATTGACTGCTTTATCAGTTGGACTTAACTTTTGAACAGCTTTTATTCCCAGTGTTTGCTTCCCAATGTTTGGCTTCAACCTGGTTGTTTGGAGCTCCCAGAAAACATTCTCCCAAAGAAACAACCTCTAAGTGGTAGCTACCTGACAATGAACCAGAGGCATAATATGCCATGTTAGGGGTACCATATACTAGTGTAATAAGCATACTGGGAGAACATGAATTCAGAGTACTTTGGTGGGATCAGTGACTTTTTTTCTTATATTTCACCCCAACTACCCAGCAGCAGGAGTTAGGATTCCAGAGAGCAATCTCGGGACACTCAAAGAAGCAAAGTCCCGAAAAGAAGGCTCAGGGGCTCCAGGGAAATGTGTCTCCTTCTCAGAGCCTTCTCAGTGTGGGTCACTTTCCAGATACTTTGCTCTGAGCACCTCAGGGTGGGTCTACCTGCTTCAACGTTCTGCCATCACCATCTATTGACACCCCTCAAGGTTGGCTCCCTACCTTTGCCCACTTCCCAAATTCTTTTAAGCCTTCCTTTTCCTATAACAAGCTTAAAATATTTTTTAAGGTTGTCTAGGAGTTTGTGTTGCTAAGAATACTAAGAAAGAGGGCTTCCTGTGGTGGTCCAGTGGTTAAGACTCCACGCTTCCACTGCAGGGGGCACTGGTTTGACCCCTGGTCCTGTAACTAAGATTCCACAAGCTGCGCAGCAAAGCCAAAAAAAAAAAAAAAAAAGATTACTAAGAAAGAGAAAGTGAAATCTCCCCCCAAAGTCCAACCATAATTTTAATATTCTATAGAAAGACGAGGGTGGCAGTGGTAGTAAGGGCATAAAGTGAGATTAGAGATCACAGGGGTCTAGAGAAAACAAAACAATCATCTACATTTCAGAGGAACATTCCATTCCAATGACTCCCCTGAACATTAGGGCCCCTGGAGAGTAAGAAAGGAGAGTGAAAGGGTAAGGTACAGATGAGGCTTCTTCCACGAGGGACCACAGGAATATTAAAGGAGAAAACCTATTGGAGAATTAGCTTCCTGTCTCATTTTCCTCCATTTTGCTATTATCATATCACCACTTAAGTGGATAGAAAATAGGGTATATTAAGAAGGGAATCAATGTTATCTAAGTTTTTACCATGGTCCAGGCCCTAGGCTTTGACAAATGAGGAAACTGAGCCTCAAGGAGGTTAAGTGAGAAACAAGGACAAAGGGAAGCAGGAAGAGGGTGCAGTTCTTAGCAGGAGCAAAGCCAGCAAAAGCAAGTTGGAGGACTGAAGGAAGCCTCAGAGAGTGTCAACTGGGAAGCAGAAATAGCTCCCTGTTCCCTGACTGCCATTCCCCGATCCTTGCTTAGGATGGGGCTGCCATTCCAAAGACAGTTCCTACATATGGAATGAAAGTAAAGCATGCATCTGTAGATGGGGCTGTATTCTGATTTGGCATCATGTATACACCACCACGGCATGTTTCGGTTTCTAACCGAAAGAGGTTCAGAAGAAATTATTAACAGTTAAATGTTTCCAACAAGACAGCCATTCCTCCCTCTCTCCCCATCCTGCACTGTCAAGCTCTGAATTTGGTTCCAAGATCCTACATGAGTCTACAGTCTTTAATGCTGGAAACATGTCGTGATTGAAACAAATTCAATTATTTTCAAAATGGATGGCGCATGTCTTACTTTCAGTTGTTCTTACATGAATTTAATAGGATCTTTTTTTCTTCTGGGGGATAACCCAATTCTAAACTTCATTTCTTTTCCCTTTAGCTGGTTACATCAGTTTCACATTTTAAGCTTATTTGTTCTAAGCCGTCCAACAAGTCTAAGCCGTCCAACAAGTCTAAGATGCAGAGTCTCTCCCTACGATCTCTAGAAAAGTTACCTATCCTATGATAATTTAGCTTTCTCATCTTATTTTAATAAATAACTTAGCATTATTCTCATTCATAGATAATATTAACAATAACAACAACAAAAAACCATTCCTAAGCAAAGGAGATGACTAGAAAGTTCAGACAAGAACTGATATCCTAATAAATATTCTCTCATATTTAGCAAATTTCATATTTCTGCTCAGCTCAGAACTTGGCATCACAAATGTTGTAGAAACAAAAATATGAGCATTCCTGGGGGAGTCTTATTTTTAAAGAGCAGGAAAACACTTGACAGTTGTGCAGAAAAGGTCTAGACCTTTCAGCAGTGAATCAGGAGGAGGGTGAGGTTCTTACCAGCAGCAACATCAACAAAAAGGGACATTTCAGAAAAGTCTCTGAACTGTCTATTATAAAGTAGAAATTCTTTGGGTTTCTTCCTGTGCCCACTGTCCCCTAAGCATGGAAAATAAGCAACAGTTTCATTAGCAGCACACTCAATAAGAACTTCTTCGCAGTCTAAGCGTATTGGACAACTTTACTGCTGAAGAAAAGCAGGATCTAGCTCCTCAGGCTACAGCCATGCCAAGTCCCAGAGGCAAAACAAGATTGTCTTTATTGTTACGATGGGATGCAAGATGTTTCTAAGGTTTAGAGTTCAACTTTTACAAGCACTTCCCTTTGTCTCCAGAATTACTTTATACTTACAAGGTATGGTCCCTTAATTCCCACAAGGAAATTTATTCCCTGAAAAAGGAGTCCAAACTCAAAGAAGAATAAAGGCTGAAAGACTTAAAGTCCAGAGGTTTCTGAAGACTTTGGATTTGATTTATATTTTGCTCCTTGGGGTTATTATTTGTGTGGATTGGGATATTGTGGGTAAGGAGAACTTGTTCTTTCTTTATAAAAAATTGGTATTATGGGCTTCCCTGGTGGTGCAGTGGTTGAGAGTCCGCCTGCCGATGCAGGGGACACGGGTTCGTGCCCCCGGGAAGATCCCACATGCCGCGGAGTGGCTGGGCACGTGAGCCATGGCCGCTGAGCCTGTGTGTCCAGAGCCTCTGCTCCGCAATGGGAGAGGCTGCAACAGTGAGAGGCCCACATACCGCAAAAAAAAAAAAAAAAAATTGGTATTAAAATTAGATGAATGGAAAAATCATGACAAGTCAATGCATTTATAGCATATTAGTATGCCCTAACATGCATCATTGCTTTATTTTCACTATTCAGTCACTAATAATTATATCTTAAAATAATAAGCCCTATCTTTCATCATGAGTATTTATTTACAAAGCACAATTTCAATAACTGTAATTTTCCTTTCTAAAGAGTTATGTGATATCTTTCAAATGAGCCTGTCCTTTTTAGTATTCTGTTCCATTATTATGATTTCCCCTTATTTTATTTTAGACACTTATTTTATAATATCCTAATTTTCATATTGCCTTAATAAGTTCCTGGGGTATAAATTTTCCTAATTTTTATTCTATTTCATTTTGTGGCATGTGGAGTGTGTACGTGTGTGTGTGTATGTGTGTGTGAATTCTGTATGCTGTGAACTGTAGAAATGTATTTAGAGAATGATTTTTATTTTTTTCTGTAAAGGAAGCCCAGGGGTTTCATTAGTCTACAGTAAGTTCCTATATTAATTTTTCAGCTTGGGATTCCCCAAGAAGCAAGTAGGGTAAATTTGGATTCCACACCATGCATAGCACACTCATAGAGTTTCAATTTGTCATGGAAAATATTTTTTCCACCAGGACCCTGGGTACTCATGAGCTTCCTTGGAGATTCCCTGGGCCTTTGCGGAGTTTTTAAAGTTTACCTTTTATTGAAAGGGCAGGCATCCATGGCCCTGGCTTCAGGCTAGGATCTCAGCAGCCTGGAGTAGGCCAGGGACAGATCTTTGGGCATTGAAACCCTACCATCTCCCTAGGCATCTGGTGCATATATCAAAGTCTAATTCTCTTCTGGGCCGTGATAACAGCTGCTCATGAACTTATCATTCTGGTTTTGAGCTCCCTCTTTTTTTCAGATACCTGGAGATTTCCCTTTCTTCCTTTTGGGTACAACTTTCTATTTTTAACATTTTATGTGGTTTTTTAAAAATTTTTTATTTTATACTGGAGTATAGTTGATTAACAATGCTGTGTTTCAGGTGTACAGCAAAGTGATTCAGTTATACATGTACATGTATCTATTCTTTTTCAAATTCTTTTCCCATTTAGGTTATTACAGAATACTGAGCAGAGTCCCCTGTGCTATACAGTAGGTCCTTGTTGGTTATCTGTTTTAAATATAGCAGTGTGTACATGTCAATCCCAAACTCTGAATCTATCCCTCCCCCCCAACCTTTCCCCCGGTAATCATAAGTTCTTTCTCTATGTCTGTGAGTCTGTTTCTGTTTTGTAAATAAGTTCATTTGTATCATTTTTTAAAAAATTCCGCATATAAGTGATATCATACGATATTTGTCTTTCTCTGTCTGACTTACTTCACTTAGTATGATAATTTCCAGGTCCACCAGTGTTGTTGCGAATGGCATTATTTCAATCTTTTTAAAAAAAAATTAATTATTGTTATTTTGTGTGTGTGTGTGTGTGTGTGTGTGTTTGTGTGTGTACAGAACTTCCATGATAGTCTGTCATGTTTCTGGGACCAACAATCTAAAGAACTTTTATGTAATTTTTTCATTTACTTATCAGGACAGGGAAGTTAACATATTTTCCCAATTTTAGAGACGAGGGAATAGAAATTCAGACATCTTAAGTCACAGAGCTAATGCATGATGAAGCAAAGCTGGTGACATCTAGACCTATATTCTTTCCATTCTGGAACTACACCTCAGGTCCACTCTGCTAGAGATTCCTAGTCAGGGTGTTCTTCAACCTTTTGGCACTAAGAACTGTCTTCAGGCTCAATAAGCAATACCTTAACACATATATTCTATTATGTTTCGAATATATCTGTTTGATTTTGTGATTAATGAAATATAGCTTCATTTAAAAGTAAAGCTCCCAGGGAGTCTACTTCTTTTTTTTTTTAATAAAAAATAACTTTGGTTTTATTATACTGCTACAACAAAATCAGAGGTAGTTAAAAAAAAAAGAAATATCTAAGCAACACATATCCACCAGCAAGTCTACTTCTTGGGGTCTAATTCAGAGATACTGGCCATATAGTCCTAAGGAGATTACATATACATACACACATATGGATACACACATACACACCAAATGATGATTGTGCAACACATTTCATAGTAGCAAAATGTGAGGGAAAATATAAATGACCAACAAAAGGGCAATGAATAAACTATGATATTACACAGGGGTTAAAAAAAGTGGGGCTCTCTATGAACTGACATGAAACAACTTTCAAGACACTGTGTTGAGCTGCAGCGTAATACCGTAGGGTGTAGTTTGTTAAAAATGCATATACCACACGTAAAAAGTAGTACCAACTATTTTTATAGATGCACATCTGTATATGAGAGCAGAGAAAAGTTATGGATGGATACAATCTAAGGTACTAATACCAGTTCCTTCCAGGGAGGGGCCTGGAATTGGAGCTCAGGTCATGAGATGGGAAGGAGGCTCCAGCTTTACAGGTTGTATAACTGAAGTTAATAAGCAGTTGTATTTAAGTACATTTAAAAAGAGGCCATGTAACTGAATTCACAATTGCGTCATCTTTTTTTTTTTTTTTTTTTACATTGTGTTATTTCTCAGTCAACAGATACTGAAAAGGCATATGTTAATCCATGAAAACTTTTGAAGCACAGTGGGCCTCCTAATCACATTACTGGTGACCTCTGTCCTTAGCCACATGCCTCTTTGTGTAATTAATGGCTATGCTGGTGAGGCTAGAAAAGCAATCTGGCATTATTGTGAATCTATAAATCCTGGATACGCAAAGTCCATGCTAGTAGATCACACCAAGGTGTATGTTAAGAAGGAAAGTGTCATGGAAAACAGAATGTAATTTCTTCAAAAAACTAAAAATAGTGTTGTCATATGATCCAGCAATCTCACCCCTGGGCATATGTCTGAACAAAACTCTAATTCAAAAGGATATCTGCACCCCAATGTTCATAGCAGCACTATTCACAATAGCCAAGACATGGAAGCAACCTAAAGGTCCATCCACAGATGAATGGATAAAGATGATTTGGTACATATACACGATGGAATCCTACTCAGCCATAAAAAAGAATGAAATAATGTCATTTGCAGCAACATGGATAGACCTAGAGATTATCATATTAAGTGAAGTAAGTCAGGAAAAGAAAGACAAATGCCATATGATATCACTTATATGCAGAAGCTTATAAAAAAGGGTACAAATGAACTTATCTACAAAACAGAAACAGACTCATAGACATAGAGAACAGACTTGTGGTTGCTGGGGTGAGGAAGGGGACTGGATTAGGAGTTTGGGGTGAGCAGATGCAAACTATTATATATAGGATGGATAAACAACAAGGTCCTACTGTATAGCACAGGGAACTATATTCAATATCCTGAGATAAACCATAATGGAAAAGAATACGAAAAAGAATATAGATGTGTGTATAAGTGAATCACTTTGCTGTACAGCAGAAATTAACACATTATAAATCAACTATACTTCAGTAAAATAAATTTAAAAGAAGAAACAAGAAGGAAAGTGTCATATGAACCCACTGCTGCCACAAAAGTTAATATAAGAAAGATAATATATCACAGGCTCTCACTGTGCAAGCTGCCTTTATACAAAGATCAAACAACCCAAAAATTCTTATTTTCTTGCGTCTTTGTCGCATATCATTTCCTGTTTTTGGAGATCCTTGCTACTTGGTATGGAAGAGGCACACTAGGTGTTTCTATTACCACTGAAAAAACAGCACTTATTTTGTTTTCCCCTTTTGTTTAAAAAAAAAAATAAAAGGTAGCCCAAACGTATTGAGACCTCCTTCTGCTACAAATTTCTACAAATACAGACTGAAGGACCTTTAGAGTCAAATCATTTTTAAAGACCCTGTGGTGTTCCAGGAGGACTCATGGAGAAGAGGCCAAGGAAAAGATGGTTGGGGAAAGTGCAGCCTCAAACAATCAGACACTGACCATAAGTTAGCCATGCTTGAGCCTAGACATAAACACTGCTGATAAGTGGGTTCAGCCTCCTTCAGTCCAGTAAATTCTTTCAGATCAGCAGAATGCGTCTTTGCCAGAAGTGAAAAAAGGAACACCAGCTAATGTGTACCTTAAAAATAAGAAATATCTTTAAAATGGGTAGGTCAAATTCTTCCATAAATACAAATCAATTTATAAATCTGGAATTAGCCAGAGGAAGGAGTTCTGTAACGCACAGCCGTAGTAACCATGTCCAACTTTAATCTTAGATTGATCTGCAAGGTCCTCTCCAGAGTATCTTGAGAAATATGTGTATATAAATGAATCACTTTGCTGTACACCTGAAACTAACACAGTTTTTAAATTAACTATAATTTAATAATAAAAAAAAAGATCTTGGGGCTTCCCTGGTGTCGCAGTGGTTGAGAATCTGCCTGCTAATGCAGGGGACACGGGTTCGAGCCCTGGTCTGGGAGGATCCCACATGCCGCGGAGCAACTAGGCCCGTGTGCCACAACTACTGAGCCTGAGCATCTGAAGCCTGTGCTCTGCAACAAGAGAGACCGCGATAGTGAGAGGCCCGCGCACCGCGATGAAGAGTGGCCCCCGCTTGCCACAACTAGAGAAAGCCCTTACACAGAAACGAAGACCCAACACAGCAAAAATAAATAAAAATAAATTAATAAACTCCTACCCCCAACATCTTCTTTAAAAAAAAAAAAAAAAAGATCTAGCATAACATCCATGAAGAAGTCAAAACACTCATGGATATCAGTGCCTTTCAGTGACGTTTAAACCCATGTTGCTGACCGAAGTCCTAACACAGGATATAGAGAAGGCAGTCCTTATTCAAAAGAAAGAAAGAAACATGTTCAAAAGTCATGGGAGGAATTCCCCAAATGCTTGCTCTAGAAGACAATTTCCCATCGCTCTTTAAAAAACAAATTTCCTGATAAAAGACATTTTCATACAGATTTAAGCACTTTATTCAACTTTCAAATGCAACAAAATCATTCCTCAGATGTTGGTTGAAAAACGTGAAGACTCCAGAACCTTGTGGAAGCACTGGTTTTTAACTCAAGATGCATTAACTTTAGAAATGCCAACCAGGTAAAGCCCTTAGTTTTTTTTTTCAGTTTCTTCATAATAAGCACAATTGTACACTTTGCTCAAAATTTAATGAGTCTTAATGTTATCCTTTCAAGCAAGGTGTGCCTTGTATCCACAGAAACATCCCTATAAATCTGAACAGAAGTATATCTTAATTTCCTCCACTAGATAGAATCTTGGTTTAAAGTTTGCAGTGAAAAGTTGCACTGCATAGGAATTGAACGTTGAGTTCTCATCCTTTGTATATGGCTTATTGTTCTCAGCTGTGCATTAAGATCTCCACCTGATGTCAAATAGGTTGGCAGTTTTGGCAGATATGCTAAGTATAAACAGGGAGAGAGAATTAGATCCAAAATTCCATCAAGAGCATGTGTCATCACACAAGTCGAAGACCAAGCATCACAGGAGTATTATTGCCACAAAGGTCTTTACAAATCTACTTAATTTTTCCATTTGACAGAGGAGGAAACAAATTATAATAACTCTGGCTACCATCAATAAAGCACTTTGCTTTAATGCATCCTCTAATTCTCAATGCTACCTTATGAGGGAGGTACTATCATTATCCCATTTAGGAGGAGAAAACTGAGGCTGAGAAAGACTGAGACTTCCTTTAGATCTCCCCTCAAATGTTACCTTATCTGTGAAGTGCTCCTTTCATAAAATAGCAACCCCTCCTCGGCACTCCCTTCTCCCCCATTATCTTGCTTTATTTTTCTCCCTGCCATGTATTGCCAACCTGACACATCCTACATTTACATTTTTTGCTGTCTATCTTACCCTTGTAGCTTATAAGCCTCATGGGAAAGGGGCTTTTCTTTGTCCACTACTATATCCCCAGCACAGAGAGTACTAGGCACGTACTTGGTGCTTAATAAATATCTGTTCAATAATGAAATTGTTGAAGAAATCTGTCTAAGGCCACTGAGCTAGTATTTGGTGGACCCAGTATTTGGATCCAAGACTATACCTCTTGAACACACGCTTTTAAACATTTTGCTATTACTTGAGGTCACTTCATCTTCTCTAATATATTGGCTTATTTCACATCAAGATATTTTGCAGGAATTCCAGGTCGTCCTTCATTTTCTCTGGTTGCCTCTCTTGCTGTGACTACACTAAGAGGATACTTATTTGAAGGACTCCCAAACGGGCTGGGAGTCCTAGATGAGATTCTACACTCAGCTAACTGGTCATCAAATCTCTCTACATCTCATTTCATCAACAAGGAGCCTTCTTTCTGTTCCAGCTCGAACACTATCATTCTAAATTCTCAGAACAGAGATTTACAATGTGCTGAAGACGCCCCAGTGACTCCAAATGCTGGTGGAAGCCTCCAAACCAAATTCATTTTAATTGAATTAAATTAAAAACTGTGTGTTTACCACATTCCACCTTCCCAATGCCTGCCGCCCCCACCAAGAACAAAAACAAAAATGTACCTCTTGATGGAAAAGTCTGCAAGAAAATACACAAAGATATTAACAGAGGAGGTCTGTAACAGCAGGGATATTTTTTTTTTAATTTTTACTCTGTATTTACCATATTACTTTTGTAATGAAAAAAATACACTTTAATTTTAAAATAAATCTAAAAATAAAGATACAGCCAACAGAACTCTTAGGGAAAATAGAGTTTTATCAAGAAAGCAACAATTCATTTGTTGTATTATTTTTTAAGTGCCATTATGTGTTAGGCACTATATTATTCCTCCAAAAATAGATGATCAGTCTTTATAAAGTTTAAAAACAGCAAGAGTCCAGGATAAAAAGTTTTGCTAGATCTGATTTCATTTTAAGAATGGGTTAGATTTAATGATAAGATAGAAAGAAGAGAGACTACTCTGACCCTTTAACATTTATCTTTTCCACAGACACCATGCAACTGCCAGGTTTCATTCTGGTTCAGGTATGTGTGACAGTCAACTTAAGATTGACTTGAGTCTTGATCAGAGTAGAGACACTTTTCTAACGAACATAGGGTGGAATTCTCAGTTTTGAATTCTCCCCCTTTCCTTTCTCCCATTATGGTGGTCCACTTGACTCTCTTGCTCTCCTGGTCCCTGGAGTCTCCACCCACCTTGATATTTTCTTTATCAACCAGTGCTCTCAGTCATACTGACAGCCAGCTTCCTGGTGCCCATCCTCTCAGATTTGCCATAGCAGAACAACACACCTAACAAGATGGGGCAAGAGGAAAGCAGCCAGGCTCGCCTGCAGCCCCAGTTTATTGACTCATTAATAGCCTTGGTGTAACCTAGTCTTCCTAAAGCAATAGGGCAGTAATTAGCTTGGCCTGGCCTGTCAGCCAGCCCACAATAAAAGGCAATAAAATCGGAATAAATGGAAAGATAAAAAATAAAATCAGTTTATAAGCAGCATACCTTTAAACATTTTATTATCTTTTAAAATTAGAGGGCTTTGACTTTTAATTCCATAATGAATAGCCCACGAAGTTACTTGTCTGGACAAAAGGCATAGCAGCTTCAAGCACCAGAACAAGAGTGCCTGGGAGCACAGCAAGTTGCAAATTATAAATTCCTTTATAGACAGCAACAATGTCTCCAATCCTCTGATCTTCCTCATGAAGCTGCTTCCAGAGAGTAGTAAGTGTTCTGCTGTCCCTGAAGGAGCCTAGGACCGGCAGCCTAGGAACCTCACAGCGCAATTAGCAAGCAGTTCCTTACTTTTAGTGGAAGCAACAATGTTTATTTCTGGACTTGGTGCCCACTTCACAAACACCCCAGTATGTTTTCAGTGTATATACATGTATGTATGTGTATATATATATATATATATTTCAGTATATATGTATTTTTATAAATATATTTATATATATATACACACACAAATATATATATATAAAATGAACCAAGCACGAAGCCAAACAGAAATGTCACTTCAGTTTACATCAATGCTGGATTTCAATTTAGTTATTCAATTGTTTCCATGGTCATCCTGACTTGCAATGTTATGATGGAGAAGCCTCAGATGTTTCAAACTAGAAATGAGGAAGTGGGGATCTTACCACCACTGTCTGGTTCATCCCCAAATCTGTTTCCTCATCAGCGAAAAAAAAAGTTACCAGTGTCATTGAGAACGATGGTCTTGGTGGCATTGTCCCCACGGTCTCATCTGAGCAGGTGCTGCTACTGCGGTGTCTTGAGTGGGGCAGGAGCAGTGAGCTGTGCTGAGACCCTAAAGCCCAGAGAAAACCAAGAGAGGAAGGAGCCGAAGCTAAGGAAGTGTGGCCAGCAGGAAGTGAGCCCCTAAGGGGAGCAGCCAGAACTAGAGTGTACAAAGGAGCAAGGCGACCTCAGGCTCAGCACAGACCAGGATGCATGACGCTCTGAGTTGCTAAGTGGACACAGCGCCTGGAGACCCCAGACAGACAAGTACCAGCACACTAATTCTAGGCTGTCCTGGTTCAAAGCAGGATCTAGCCCAGAAAAAAATCTCTCTAGAAAGGATTAAGGAGTACACATATAGACTCCGACTATGCAGGCTACACTTCAAGCCTCGTTCCCAGAGGACAAAAAGTAAGGCATGAGGAGGAAGGCCGAAGCTCCTACTGCAATGCTCAGACCCACAACCATCCCAGCGATGAGAGCCAGGTGTAAGCCAGGAAGAAGAAGCAGAGCTGCTAATACCCTCCAAGCTTTGATCAAGATTGGCTCCAGATTGGAATCTATTGGTGGAAGATCCTTGATATTACAGCAGAGCCGGATTGGGGGAGTAAACTAAGGGAAATCAGAGACTACCTTGAGATTCAATGAAATTCACCAGTGAAGGTTCTCAGCACCCTGGCATTAAGTAACTGAAAGGCCCCAATGGGAAAGAAAATGTACTGAGATAACTACAATAGTTATTAACATTTGACATCTACCCTAGCCTGAGTGTTGGTGGAAAACTGCTTTCAAATCTTTGTGTTTCCTGAAAGTGAGCATTTGCATGAAAAATCAGTACTTTGAATTCCTCAGTGTGTGTCTGCTGTCATTGGACAGGGGACATGGCTCCTCTGGGCACAGGCCTGGGAACCGTCTCCTTAGATATCAAGATCACCGGCAGGGGCACCAATCTGCCAGGTTCTACATGGAGCCACCCTCCAAAGCCAGAAGAGAAGACTAGGAATTTTAACGAGCTACTGTCTTGACACTTTCAAGTGACTCCAGTGGTTTACTTCCGCTCTTGGCCAGGAGTTTCCTAACCAGCTGCTGGGTAAATGCTTAGTTAGCATTATTTTCACTCCGTCTGGGTCTGTGACTAAAAGGTTAGCAGTGTTTTGTTTTACAACATGAGGGGAATTTGGTGCCTTGGAAACAGAGTGGCTAACTCAGACCAGTGGTTTTCATCTTTTAGAAACTTAAAAAAAAAAAACAAAAAAACCGGCGTCAGGGCTCTACCCCTAGAGATTCTGACGTAATCTGTCTTGGGTAGGCAGTACGCCAGGGAATGTTTTAAAAGCTCCTCAGGTGATCCTTAGCACTTCTCAAACTCTAATGTGCAGCTGAATCCCTCAGGATCTTGCAGAATTCACAGATCCCAATCCAGGAGGTCTAGGCTGGAGCTTCAGATTCTGTATTTTTAACTAACTCCCAGGTGATGCCCAAGCTGTCTGACTATAGGCCATAGGTTGAGATGTCAGAAAATGGGGGGGAAAGTGTCAGGAAAGAGGATTCCACATTCATTTCCTCCTGGGGCTTGGGGGGCGGGGCAGTGAGTAGATGAGCCCTCCCTGACCAGGGCAGACTCCACACCCCTCCACACCCCAAGATCCATGGCTCTTTCTTCAACCATCTGCCAAGTTGAGCAGATGCTCCCAGATCTCAAAGATGACCTTCTGAGTTAGCTATGAAAATAAGCAATTATCCAAATGTCCAGTAAGGCCTCAAATCAATCAGGGCGACACTAATGGGAATCCAAGAGTCAAGCAGTGAACTTTAAAAAAAAAAAAAAAAGAATATGCCTTTGTTTCGCTTTGGCTCTGGGCCTGTGGGGAAACTCCGTAAGCAGAAGCTTAGGTAGCCCTTGCCCGTCAGATGGTGAGCAGGGGCTGAAGGAGGAAGAGGGCTCCGTGTACACACAGCGGCTCGGTAGGGCTCTCTACGCAGTCCACAAACCTCTGAAGACTTAAGTCTTTGGCCACCTTGAGACTGGACCCAGTGAGGTCCTCCTGCAGTGGGTACCACTGTCTCCTTTGCCTTCACCTTCCAGACATTCTGCTTTCCTCACCTCCCTCCCCGATCACACATGTCTAGCAAGTTGAACTGCAAACTCTCTGTGACCTCTAGATCTATGGGATCCTCAGCCTTACTTCCCAGGACATTCTTTTTTCTCCTCCCAAGCTCAGAAGCCGTCTCCTCAGCCAGGTCTCACAGCATGGATTCCCCTACCTGGAAAGTCTCCCTTTCACATTTCCAGTGACTGAAATACTCCTACTTCCCAAGGCCCCGCTTCAGTCCTATCTTTCTTGTCAATCCTTCCCACACCCACCAGGTCCCACCAGGTCCTGGACACTTCTAGGACCTTCCTTGTCATCCACGGCTTTTACATGCCCTGCTACTCCCGAGTTACTATCTTTTCACAAGAATATGGTGTATCTCCTTAAGCACATCATAAACTTCTGTCCGGCAGTACTGTGCCTATACTTCCTTGTACCTCCTGTCCCTGGTACAGTCCTTTGTAAATAGATGCTCAGTAAGATTTCTCACCTGTTTACCAGAGAGCTCACCACAGTTGATGAAACTGAGATTCCCAGAAGCAAGATTCTCAGGAGCGTCCGCTCACAGACAAGACTTCCTACCACTAACAGAAGTATCAGTTGCCTTGGTGCCTCAGATCCCTCTCTCATCCAGGGATGTTTGCCATTATGCAGCACCAAACAGTCCCTCTTCTGGATTCCCTGAAAGCCCTATGCTTTATAATCCGACAGGCCTCCTGTCCAGGCCAACCCTTGTGTTGGGATGTGCGTCCAGTTCAATAACTGAATCTCAGGCCTGTGCAATTTTTACTCCTTGTAAGGAAGTCAGACGTCTTTCAGGATCAGGCCCTCGGTCTGTTCCTCTGAAGAGAAAAACAACAGGGTGTGGTTGGGAGAAAAGTAGAGACCCAGCCAAACAAATGTCTCCTGGAAAAACCACTCATGCAGCTAGAACAAACAGGTATGACCACTCCACTAGCCCTGAGCAGAACCCTGCACCAGTGCAGGCCGCAGATGTATACCTAGCAGCACCATCCAATGCCGTCTATCCAGGAACCACCACCAAACTTTCCGATGGGGGGAAAATTTTCCCAAAAAACAAAAATGCTGGAAATTACCGTGTGATTATTGGAATGCACCATGGGAATACTTGGAAAGCAGAACCTTGCTGAGGGGTCTCAGGAGTGTCCTAGTGTTCTGGCAGCCCTTGACTAACAGCAAAAGAGAAAGGAGAGGGCCCAGTGCTCAAAGGCTCTGCTCCTTTCTCCCCCAGGACACAAGGCCAAAGATGCTGCCTTAAGATGCACGTGGGACTTGCCCTGGCCAGGTTCTCTGTTGGCCTTGGGCACTAAAGGCTGCTCTGAATCCTCCCCCGCTGCCCTCAGGCTCCTCTTTTGTTTCAGTCAGACTTCTCCCAGGACCCACTCCTCAGGCATTACAGAGAAGGAAGAGAGTTAGATTCAGTCAAGGTGGAGGGGGGAGAAGACTTTGCAATTAAATTGCTAATTAAGGAAATACCAACCTGAAGAAGCTAATTTGCACTGACCTATTTAAAATATCTAGCAGCAGATCAGGCATGCATTGAGGTACGGCCCTTTTATGCGCCAGCCAACTGGCTTTCTTTCAGAGCAGCGGCTATCAATAATTCCATGCTGAGGAGCATCTGATAGGAAATCAACCGCTGGCCCCTGGAATGCCAGCATTCCCCACTGCTCTGTTTTCCCAGTTGTCAGCTCTGTTTATAAATTGTCCATTTATAGCAAATCCAGCACCTGCTATGAACACCTCATCCTGCCAAGTGTTGGAGTGCATCTCAGAAAGAGCCACTATAGACTTTTTCAGTTCCTTTTAACCTTTTCCCAGTCCTTGAGTTTGAATATTTGCATAGGAATTCTGTACAGAAAAAAAGGCTAGATAGTCTATTAAAAGTTAGCATTTTGCTCCACTAAAAAAAAGAGAGAGCAAGAGAGCAAATCATCATTCTCTTGGGAGACACAGTGCTCTTTCTGAACAAGTCTGACATTGGGACACATTTAAAATAACCCTAAAAAATTCCACAGGGTAAAAATGCTCTGGAGAAAACTTAAGGAAGGCTTTCTTTTGAACTCTATTATGTAGCTTTTTAGCTCACTGTCTCTACAGCCACTTAGATAATGCTGCCTGCTGCTCAAACACATTATGTAAAATATATTTAAAAACACCTTCTTCAGTGCTGGAAACCCACTATGTGACCTAGATTTGGGGTTTTTTTTTTTTTTTTCCTTCTCAGTTATCCATTTGCAAAGTACTTAAAGTTAATTCTCAAAATTCCACCCCCTCCCCCCAATCCCAATATGCTTCTGTTCATTTTGTTCTATGCAAAACAAAATAAAATCAATGGCACACGTAGAATATTGGTGGAGTGTGGGTTCATGGTTTCTAGAGGGCTGTGAAGGTCAAACGAGGTGCGTGTGGATAACCTTGGGGTGGTGGGGCAACAGGCTTGATGCTTCAGTTTACAATTTGCCACAATAATCCTCCTCGAGCTAAGATGGTCACCCTTTGAAAGCCCTGAGGGAGACCCTGATTAAGACCACGTGAGCAGAGGCAGCTGGGCTGAGGGGGGCAGCATTCCTGAGCCCCAGCTCCGCCTTCATCCAAGTGGGCAGCCCCATATTTTTATGAGAGGTCTCAAGGGCTTGATGCTTCTTCTTTCTTAAAAATAAAGTTGAGGGCTTCCCTGGTGGCGCAGTGGTTGGGAGTCCACTGCCGATGAGGCCGACGCGGGAGAGTGCCCCGGTCCAGGAGGATCCCACGTGCCGCGGAGCGGCTGGGTCCGTGAGCCATGGCCACTGAGCCTGCGCGTCCGGAGCCTGTGCTCCGCAACGGGAGAGGCCACGGCGGTGAGAGGCCCGCGTACCGCAAAAAATAAAAAATAAATAAAATAAAATAAGGTTGAGTTATCTGGATATAAAAGACAACCCAGGCGAGGTTATTATTATTATTCGCGGTCCAGCAAAGTTAGGTGGTCGTGAAATCGGGAAAAACTGAAGTGATTCAAGAAATAGAATCAGAGGACATGGAATTAAATACCCGTGAAAGTGGAAATGTTGCTCTGACACAATGTGTTTTCCTTTGCACAGGTCAGGGTTGTCAGCATTCCAAAACATTCCAAAAACGTGTAGCTTTTGTTGCAATCCGTATAGATTAAGCTAATCTTAGATTACATAGGCATCAATTATTTCTTTCCAGAGTGGGATTGTGCTTAAGCAGTTACACGTTACTCCAATGCAAATCATCCTTGCTTACCTTTTGCTCATTCGATGGCCATCTGTTTTACCAACCTGGATTCTCTCACTCATCACGGAAGTCAAGCCCCTGGAGATGATCTCTGAGATGCCCCTGCTGGAGAAAGGAATGTGCAAATTACGAGACCACAAATCAGTTTGAAAACTCAATGACTCCTTCCCATAAATCTGTGTCCTTAATATTAAAAATCATTTAGAGGTGCTGAAAAGAAAGAGAACTGATCGCTAACAGAAAACAGCAGCCCTACTCTCTTCGGGGCTCGGATTAGTAGTCGAGAGGGGTAACGCAGGTCTAAATCCATATTCTGCTACCAAAAATAGAAGAGAGGAAACCTTTGAAGCCAAAGAAGGCCTAAGAATAACTGTCAGCAAAGAGCTAGAGGGACATGGGCAGGAAGCAATGCTCAAATGCCAGTTTTGTGCTGCCTTTTTTTTCTTCCCCTCCCAGTGGCTTTCACATTCGTCCTGTTAAAAAGATAGCTTTCAAAGACTTCCCTTCCTCACAGATACGGAGCCCTTCACAGCCTGCCTTTCCGCAGTGGCTCAGGGGCCTGGCACTCCACATTGCTTCCATGCAGCCCTTGGATTTGGTGCTACTTCCCCACATGGATCACTTCAATCTGTTTAAGGTTGAACAGTGAGCCCTTCATAGACCACGTTCCACAGAGAGCCCTCAGTAGGAAATGGTTGGCTGAGCAAACATTTGTTTCCTGTTTTGCTTTTGATAATTTTACACTTCAGCTCAACCTAGCTTTCCTCTTTTAAATTGTTTTTGTAGTCATAAAAATGAACGCACCAAACCAGTGAAGTTTGTTTGATCTCATGTGCTTTGAATGATGCTATTAAAAATATACTTGAATACATCTTATAAGAGGTAGTGGAATTAGAAGAGATTCCTTGGAAACAAGAGGGTGAGGGAGCTTTGGGATGGCCTTGGGATGCCTGGAGAGACACAGAGGGTAAGAGGGTTACTAGAAGGAGATCAGCTTCATGGGTGGTGATGAGGTAGCTTAAAGGCCTGAGAATGGAAAATAGGGTATGGGGGAGAATGTAGGTAAGACAGACATTAAGACAGCACAGCCTCTGCTAGCCGTACAACTTTATGCAAATTAGAAGGAGGCACCCCTTTTTCTGAGCACACACAAACATGTGAGGGCACAGGGCTAGATTTCAGCCCTCGCTCTTCCCTTTGGCCAGGTGCCCTTCTGCAAGGCAGAGCCTGCACATATAACATGTGGGGCTCGGGAAGAATGTGTGCAAGAGATTGAAAGGCCCAAATGGGGAAATTTAGAATTGGCAAAAAAAAAAAAAAAAAGGGTCACGACGAATGCTTCTGGTAGCGTACAGGAAATCCTGTTTTGAATCATAGATCTGTGCTGGCATGTATGGGTGGGAGGATGGTTGGCAAAATGGATTTCTCCACACCAGCTGTATCAAAACGTCTCCGTGGAATGTTTGATCCTTTGTCATGTTTCATATGATACATGTATTGTTCATTTCACAAGAACTTTGTGTTCCTTACATCTAATGAATAACGTCCAGGATTAATACAATTTAATTTGTCAGGATCATAACCCATGCCTTGGCACAAATTATTGTGACTAGTTATAATGTGAGCAATCCTCAGCCAAGACCTGAGAACATTTAGACTTCACAGGATGAACAGTTGCGGACACTTAACTGCCTTTATCTCAAAACTCTTGAATGTCTTATCGAAACAACTGGTTAAACTTCAGCCAGACAAAAAAATGTAACAACCTCCACTCCTCAGACAGATTGTTCTTCCAAGGTCATGGCCCCAATTTGTAATATAATCCTTTATCAATCTGTCTGGGTTAGGTCCATGAATTGCATCATGGTTAGCACAACTGAAGTGGGCAAAAATCAAAATCTCATAGAAAATAGAGAAACAAGAAAAAAAACAGAACATGACATTTCATACCGATAACATAATCAATATGTAGTAAATGCACTACTCTTGCTCAGGACCTGGGCATTCAGTGACTACTAGGGAACCATTAACGTTTATGTGACAATTTACAGATTTTACAGTTCCTCAGCAACGGTTCCATGCACCATATTGTCAAATCATCAGAACAGTCCTTTGAGGTAAGTATGGTTTTGTCATCACCTTTCGATAGATGAGAAAATTGAGGATTCAGACAAGCTGAGAGACTTGCCCAAGACTGTCCAAATAGTAAATGACAGAACCAGGCTTCAATCCCAGGCCTTCTGGCTCAAATCAAACGAGCAATCTTGCTAATATACCGATTCGCTAGTTCAAACGGAAGCATCTCCTAATGGCTTTCTGCATCACAGACAGGGTCTACCTATTTCTGGGATGAAAAATAGCCTGATATGCGATGGGATTAGCAATTATACATTCTGGCAACTTCAATGACTTAGCTTTTGAACATCTATTTTACTTTCTAAAGATTTTGGTCTGATTTTTATATGTAAAACAATATTCTCTGTTGCAATTGACCCAGGCATGTAGCAATCAAAAGATTCAATAAAGGGCTTCCCTGGTGGCGAAGTGGTTAGGAATCTGCCTGCCAGTGCAGGGGACACGGGTTCGAGCCCTGGTCTGGGAAGATCCCACATGCCGCGGAGCAACTAGGCCCGTGAGCCACAACTACTGAGCCTGCGCATCTGGAGCCTGTGCTCCGCAACAAGGGAGGCCACGACAATGAGAGTCCCACGCACCGCGATGAAGAGTGGCCCTTGCTCACTGCACCTGGAGAAAGCCCGCGCACAGAAACGAAGACCCAACACAGACAAAAATAAATAAATAAATTTAAAAAAGAAATTCAATAAAATCTATGGAACTATAAAAGCCAATAGCAATATTATTAAAAATCATAATTTAAATAGGATAGGTCTTTTGGGTTTTTTAAATTTTTAAAAATTTGTTATTTTTAGCAAATAAAAATTGTATATATTTAAGGTATACAAAGTAATGTTTTTATATATGTTTACGCTGTGAAATGATTACGCGATCAAACTAATTAACATATCCATCGCCTCCCATAGTTACGTTTTCTTGGTGTGTGTGTGCTGAGGACACTTGAGATCTCTTGAAAATTGCTAACTATAGTCACTGTGCTATACATTCATCTTATAACTGTAAGTTTATACCCTTTGATCAGTATCTCCTTTTTCCCCTACTCCCCAGCCTCTGGTAACTACCATTTTACTCTCCACAAAAAGCAGGTTTTGTCAGGTTTTGTTTTTATTGTCTTTGGCTGGTTTGGAATGTTGGGGAGTGTGATGTTTATTTTAACATGAAAGCATTTAATGAAGTTTAAAGTAGGTCTTGCAAAATCGGCTGAGGCCGATTCTCAATGTTGGTGTATAGTCGACCAGTTCTCACTGTTTGATGACCAGCCATCCAGGTGAGAGGACAGTCTGGTGTGCTGCCTCGGCATCCAGGTCAGTAATGCCACATCAGAGGCTAAGAATAAGGTCCTTTATGCAGTCCCTCTGCCAAACACATTTTTGGAGAAGTAAGAGGTTAACTGATTTCAGTTAACAACTGCCTCTGAGTTATCTGCTTCTATAATAACCACTCTATCTTAATTCAGATTCCTGATTAAAAAACTATTTTTCAAAATTGAGGATACCTTTGTATTTACCATTTCAGGAGTCTGAAACCAATTTGATTGGATTTACAATATCATTATCTCAAGTTGTCTAACAAGTGACAAAATACTTTGGGAAGTTGTAAGGCCAAGGCTGGCAGCAATCCATTGGAAGGCCTGCTTTCTAGAAGATTCAGGCATGTAATCAAATGATGACAACAGATGGTCAAACTCATCCAACATTACATCTTTACAATAAAAAACAGCAGCCCTTAGAATAAATCTAGTAGAAATGACACATAATCTAATCAAGTAACTAGTGATAGTTCCAATAAGTAGTCCCTTACTGTTTACATCCACTTCAGTTCTGCATGTCCAGGTTACATTGTTAAGTTATCACTTCCCAACCTGCTCTATGATACCAATTCCACTTCTAGCTTTCTAACCTAGAAAAATTCTTGTTTGCGTGAGATGTGTGCAAAAATGTTTGTGGCAGTGCTGTTTGTTATTTTTTTTAGCTTTTTTAAAGGTTTTAAACACCCTAACTGGCCCTCATGGAAGAAATGGATTTGAATGTTTTGACTCAATGTGAATACAGCAGAATGATAAACAATGAATACAATGAATAAACTGACGCACGCATTTCAGGATGGATAAATCTCAAAATATTGTTGAATGAAGAAAAGCAAACTGAAAAACGCTGTGTTTAGTGTGCTACTTGTCATAATTCATTCGGGCTGTTAACAACAAAATACCACAGGCTGGGTGGCTTATAAACAGCCAAAATGTATTTCTCACAGTTCTAGAGGCTGGAAAGTCCAAGACCATGGTGTCCGCATGATCAGGTTCTGGTAAAGACGCTCTTCCGGGTTGCAGATTGCCAACTTCTCACTGTGATCTCACATGGAAGGGGCAAGGGACCTCTCTGGAGCCTCTTTAATCCCATTTGTGAGGGCTCTGCCCTCAGGACCGAATCACTTCCTAAAGGCTCCACTTGCTAATACCATCATCCCGGAGGGTTAAGATTTCCACCTATGGATTTAAGGGAGGTGGCACACAAATACTCAGGCCATAGCACTAGTATCTAAGTAAAAAACTTAAAACGTACAAAATAAGTTATAAATGGGTACATACAAACATGTATCCTTCTGGGGAAGGATAGAAGAGATGAAGAGAGCTTTGCTCTCCCTGTAATTCTTTTCATCTTTAGCTAGATTTAAAACTTTTTTCACAGTAATCAAAACATTATGCTAGGGGCTTCCCTGGTTGCGCAGTGGTTAAGAATCCGCCTGCCAATACAGGGGACATGGGTTCGAGCCCTGGTCTGGGAAGATCCCACATGCCACGGAGCAACTAAACCCATGCACCACAACTACTGAGCCTGTGCTCTAGACCCTGTGAGCCACAACTACTGAGCCCACGTGCCACAGCTACTGAAGTCTGTGCACCTAGAGCCCATGTTCTGCAACAAGAGAAGCCACTGCAACGAGGAGCCCGCACACCACAAAGAAGAGTAGCCCCCGCTCTCCGCAACTAGGGGAAAACCCGTGCCCAGCAACGAAGACCCAACGCAGGCAAAAAAATAAATTAAATAAAAATTAAACAAAAAGGGGGGGGGGAAGGAACATTAATTCATTCATGTGTTTAGGGAAAGGGGCTAAAAATGTTAAAAAAAGAAAAAAAAACAGTATGCTACTGGCATAAAGACTGGCATATAGACCAGTAGAATAGAATACGGAGCCCAGCAATAAACACCCCTGTGTATTTGGTCAAATAATTTTTGACAAGGGTGCCAAAACCATTCAATGAGGGAAAAGATAGTCTTTCCATCAAAATAAAAGGGAAAACTGGATATCCATGTGCAAAAGAATGATGTTGGACTCACACTTTGCACTATATGTAAAACTAACTATATAAAATTAACCCCAAATGGATTTAAGACCTAAACATAAAAGTGAAAACTATAAAACTCTCAGAAGAAAGGATGGGGGAAAAGCTTCATGGCATCGACTTTGGCAATGACTCCTTGAATATGACACCAAAAGCATGGGCAACAAAAGAAAACATAAATTAGACTTCATCAAAATTTAAAACTTTGTGTTATCAACAGAATGAAAAGGCAGCCCACAGAATGGGAGAAAATATTTGAAACTCATATACCTGATAAGAGATTAATATCCAGAATATATAAAGAACTCTTATAAGTCAACAACAAATACAATTTTAAAATGGGCAAAAACTTAAATAGATAGTTCTCCAAAGAAGATATACTAATGGGCAATGAGCGCATAAAATGATGTTCAACATCACTAATCATTAGGGAAATGCAAATCAAAAAAAAGAGATCCCACTTCAAATCCATCAGGATGTTTATTTTTAAAAACAAAACAAAACAATAAGTGTTGGGGAAGATGTAGAGAAATTGGAACCCTGATGCATTGCTGGTAGGAATGTAAAATGTTGTAGCCATGGTGAAAGACCACATGTTGGTTCCTCAAAAAACTAAACATAGAATTATCACATGATCCAGCAATTCCACTTCTAAGTATATATTCCCCCCCCCAAAAAAAAGGTGAAAGCAAGGATTGGACAGTTGTTTGTACACCAACATTCATAACAGTGTTATTCACAATAGCCAAGAGGTGGCAACAACCCAAACGTCAATTGACAGATACCTGGGTAAACAAAATGTGATACATACACGGAATGGAATATTATTCGGCCTTAAAACGGAATGAAATTCCGATGCATGCTACAACATGGATAACGCTTGAAAACATTATGCTAAGTGAAATAAGCCAGTCACCAAAGGACAAATACTGTATGATCCCAATTATATGTTACCTAGAAAAGCCATATCATAAAGTAGAATAGTGGTTACCAAAGGCTGGGAGAGTTATTGTTTAATGGGTACAGAATTTCAGTTTGGGATGATGAAAAAATTCTGGAGATGGAAAGTGATGTTACACAATGGTGGCAATGTACTTAATGTCACTAACTGTACATTCAGAACGGTTAAAATTGTCATTTTTGTGTTATGTGTATTTTATCACAATAATTTTTTCTAGTGGGAGAAAGATGAATCAAATATGGCAATGTGCTAAAATTAAAATCTTAGTAGTAGGTTTACAGATCATCTATTACATTAGTTTCTGTACTTTTCTGTGCATTTGAACTGTCTCGGCTTAATTTTGGTTAATTTGTTATAAGTTTCAAAAGAACGGGGTTCTCTTAAAATTATTCTGACCCTCACTGTCAGGTAGAATGATGAGAATAAGGAATAAGGTACTAAAGGCTGAAGGCCAGCTCTTTAATTATTTGATTAGTTTCCTGTGATCTGAAACAGTGCTTCTCAAATTTAGTGTGCATACAAATTACCTACAGATCTTATTAAAATGCAAATTATGATTCAGTTGGTCTGGGGTGAGTCTCCAGTTCTAAAAAGCTCCCAGGTGATGCCAATGCTGCTGCTCCACAGATACTTTGAGTAGCAAGGATCAAAAGAATGATAGCATTCTACATATATTCTCTTTCATTCGAGAGTTTTCTTAATTATGTTCTTCTAGATAAAGGGCTGAAGCCAGCCTTGATTATTCTTAACCGAAAAATTCATCATCTTACAATTTGTTTGATAGACTACTGTAAAGCAAAATTAAACAAACCCAAATCATTACTGAAAATATTTCACAAAGACTACAACTACTTTAAAAATCCTAAACTGGAAACTGACTCAGCTGCCAAAGTCCATAATAAATGCATAGTTTAGGATATACTAATCCCTCTTCCCCAAACAAGTTGTGAAATAGGAATTGCTGTAGCACAAATTTCCACTGATGGCAAGTTACTTCACTTAATTATATAGCCCTTAAAAGATCTCTTTATTTTGTAAATCTCAGGATAATCCTATGTTGGGAGCTAATAATTTCACCTACCATAAGATGATGGATTAATTGCCTAAAATTGGAAAAAAGAAAAGAAAAGAAAAAAAAAAACCAGGAAAAAATTTCTTGCCAGAATGGTTTAGGATCTGTTCTGCCTGGTGGGTCGCAAGGCTCCAATCTAGTTAACTGAATTGAAGCTTCAGGAGATGTAATACTCCCAGAATGGGCACAAATGTGACCCACCCCACTGCCAAAAAGACAGAGATCCTCTATATCCTCCAGTTAACCACCAGCCCAATGAGCTCCTCTTCAGAATCAAATGGTAATGTTCTCTGCATGAGTGTAGTTGACTGTGAGTAAACTACTCCCAGGCAGAATTACACCACTACGGAGCTTGATTTTTTCAAATCCAGGAAAGTTTTAAATAACGTAAGGCTACGTGTAGCATTCACTAATTTTTCATCAGCCTATGATTTTGGAGGCATGAATTGTCTTTAGTCCAAACTGAAAATTTTGACAAATACCCTAGGTCAATTGTTCTTTGGAGCCTGTCCCCTGCTCTTGCAAACAGGATAATTATAATAACACATACATAGAGCTTTTATGGCACCCTAACTCTGTGCCAAGCCCCATTCTGCATGTTTCACGTGGGGCCTCTCATTAAATCCTTACAACAACCCTATGAGACAGGTGTTACTATCATCAGCTCACAGTTAAGAAAACAGACTCAAATCACTGTTGTACACCTAAAACTTATATAATATTGTACCTCAGCTATACCTCAATAAAAAAACACACAGACTCAGAAAATAAAATATGTCCAAAGCCACAAAGTAAGCAGCACTTTCTGACTCCAGAATCCTGTTCACCATGATGTTCGATTGCCAGTTTTAACTGTAATTGCTAATTCCAATCATAAATGGTGTCAAACAGGGCTGCTCCAAAGTACTTGAGGAAACTACAGTAAGTTGGAAGCATGCCCCTTTCTTACGGCAATCATTCTCCTCCTGTCTTTATTCATGCTCATTTGGAGCAGTCATTAGAAACATATGGGCCTGCTACTAATTGCTGTTAAGAAAAAAAAATTTGATATTTGGCAAAGAGTCTGCAATATTTAAGCGAAAGTTCACTAATGCCTCTATTGAATTACTCAGTTCAGTTTAGCCACCCTGGAGGGCTAAAATTTAGGGGTGTGCTGAAGTTTCTTTTTGAAGAATAGCTGGCTGTGGTGCAGGCCTGAAAATAAAAAGCTGGGGCTTGGATAGTATCAGCACATTTTCGTTTCTAAGGCAATTGAATTCCCTTCCAAATGACTTACTTCTCTCCACAAAAACTAGGTTCTTCCTTCCTAGGCTTGGTACTTCATTGGCAAGTAGAAGGGCTCTATATACATACAAAATATTAATAGCTCAAAAGGAGGTCACACTGAATCAAGAATCATCTATCCACTTGCTGTGCAAATGTCAGAGAGCTCATACTCTGCGTGGGTCAAAGGAGGGAAGGGCTAAAAAATATTGATAGTATCAAGTCAGAAAACAGAAAGCCAAATGTATTTCAACCCCATTTGCAGTCTTAAATTACAGCTTTTACTGCTGGAGTCACTATTTCAAAAAGACAGTCCTCAATAAAATGTAATTCAGAGGCAATTTGCTTACCAGAGGCCAATGGCTTATTCTTCTGGATTCATATTTCTCAGGATCTAAAGGCACTAAAGATTTCTTTTTCTTTTCTTTTTTTTTTTTTGCGGTATGTGGGCCTCTCACTGTTGTGGCCTCTCCCGTTGCGGAGCACAGGCTCCGGATGCGCAGGCTCAGCGGCCATGGCTCACGGGCCCAGCCACTCCACGGCATGTGGGATCCTCCCGGACCGGGGCACGAACCCGCGTCCCCTGCATCGGCAGGCGGACTCTCAACCACTGCGCCACCAGGGAAGCCCAAGATTTATTTTTCTTAAGATGGGGAACCGAGAGTCTTCCTAACAGTACAGAAAAGTGAATGACAATTCTTTTAAAATTAGTAATGACAAATAAAACACTACCAAAAAATCAAACAGAAGAAAAGCAATTACATCATTAATCAATGCGATTATTTATAAGAGCCTGAAGTATACTTCCCTTAACTTCCTCTATCTTCACAAATATAGAGAGAAAATGGCAAAGATAAAGGTTGCATCCCGAGTAGGGTCAGAACCACAGGATGGCCATTAAGTATTGAACAGAAGTACATTTTTAAATGTATTTATTTATTTACAGTTGAGTCCGCTTGATTACTTCTTTTACGTTAGGCTAAAGGCACCGGTTCATTTAATGAAAAGCTGAGTCAGAAATCCTCTAAGGCCACTCGTCACGGACGCATGTGCAGAGATTGATGGAAATGTTGGGTTAATGCACAGTCTCATTGTAATTTTGCACAGAGCACTGGACAATGGTTTACTGATGAGGGACAACACAGGAAACACAGGTATTGTAATACAAAGATCATTATTATACTTGCCATATTTCCAGACTTCACAATTACCTTGTAGAATTCAACCAATTATTCTAATAGACTAGGGCTTGTCAAGTATTTTGGTTTTGAGATCTTTTCACACTCTTAAATTATTGAAGACTATGGAAGACCCAAAAGAGCTTACTTTTATGCAAGTTATTTCTATCGATGTTTACTGTGTTAAAAATTAAAACAGAAAATTTAAAAATTTTACTCATTAAAAAATAAACCCATTACATGTTAATATAAATAACATTACAATAAAAGGTAACTATATTTTCAAAACCAAAAAAAAAATCAGTGAGAAGAGTGGCACTGTTTTACATTTTTGTCAGTCTTTTTAATGTCTGGCTTAATAGAATACAGCTGAGTCCAGAACAGAACTGTTCTGACATATTTTGAAGTAATGAAAAAGCTCCACCCTCATGCATGTATACAGTTGGAAAAGAGGAGCATTTTAATAACTTTTGCCAATAACTGTGGATATTCCTTTTTGATATTATACCAAAACTCAATAAATAGTTTTCTGAAGATTAGTTGCAATGTGGAATTTAAAACTGTGTCAATAAACTTTTCATATTGTTACATTAAATTCATTGATCTCATGCACTTTCACGCATCTTTTACCCATGTTATAATGTAACACTACACATTGTCGTTTAGGAAGTGTTAGTTCACTGAAGTTATGGAAGTCTTCCAAATTGTTAGTACATTTCTTTATGCAATAACAAAAATTTACACTTAATAAATAGTAAAAATGCTAGCATATAATATTAATAAACACTGATCTCATAAAATCATTAGATATTGGGAAGCTATCAAGCTCACAGTGATGGACACGGTATTAGAATTTTAATTTTTGCTTGAAATTTCAGATTTTGACATTAGCAAAATACCACCAGTCGTTTTCTTAAAAGTGGCATTTTCCCTTTGTTTACTTTGGAAAAAAATGTCAGCCAAATACCCAAATTTGAATATCCATGGTTTGTCCGTCAGTCATTCCTTCAAGGAAAAATGGTGTTCCAAAAATAAAGTTCTAATTCAAAAAATTGCAAAAGTTCTTTTTTCCAAGACAATGTACTTTCATTGATGACAGAAGTGCTTCGTGAATCAGACTTCCCATATCATCACACAGAATATTAAAAAATCGTACCAACTACATGGTGGTGAAGAATAAATACAACTAGTACAATTTAGTGCCACTGCCTTGATTTGTATTAAGGCACTAGCGCTTTTACGCACCATTGCTTTTGTGTCATCATTGCAAATGTCAATGCAGTTGAAAAGGTAAGTTCTTAATACATTATAAGCATTGCTCTGACCTTGCAGACTCCGCGCAGAGTTCTCAGGGACCCCCCCAGGGGTTCCAGGGTCACACTTTGAGAACCACCGGAGTGGACTACAGCCTACATAAAAACCTGTCTTACTTAAATATGTGTTCTTTAGAGATAATGGCTCTGCAATTCTATAGCATGTGGTTACTGAGCAGGTGGCCCACCAGGAGGAAGACTCTTGACAAATATTTTGTGTTGCAGTGCCACTTTCATTTGAAAAATTGTCCCTCTCCTTATATGTCATTGTATAACAGACAGATGATAGTAACCATGCGTGTTCGGGAGAGGGGAATTACAGCAGGGGGTCAGGGAGATGAAATTGGAAGGACCCAGGAATCTCAACGACAGACCTGACCTAGCTGATTCGGAGCCAGTGCCCAATCCCCACATCCAGCAGGGAGTGGAAATGCCAGGAGCCACTGGGAGGGAAGAGAGGCCCGGCATCTGGCATTCCAGAGAGCCTCAGGCAAGAGAGAGCTTGCACAGAGATGGCTGGATCTGTGAGTTGGGCATTTCCAAAGAGGACATTGTTATGCCAGAGGCCCCTGGGGGCCCCTTCCCTGTCCTTGTGGCTTAGTTGGCAGGACTTCTTTGCTCAGCATCCTTCTAGATCCCTTTCAACACACACCTCCATGCCCCAGTCTCATATTTACAAAGAAGTTCCGAGAGAGGAACTAAGTAGTTCCTCTCCTCCCCACACCCCAAAATTAGGCTCTCATTACGTGAACAAACATCTCAAGGTTTGGATCCAAGAATTCATGTTTATAGTGTAACCTTGCACTTTTTATTTTTGGTGTGAATCCCTTCCTTTGTAATGTATTTTTAAAACTCTTGTTATTATTCAGAAGTGACATCTCTCTCTCCATGGATTCTGACGAGATTTTTGTTGTTTGGGTAACAAGAAGGAACAGCTGAGGTAAGGGGTATATACAATGTCTTTTGTGTACAGAAAATACTTAAGAGGCACTGTGAAAAGTTCTCCCACATATGCTACATAATTCTATCTGTAAGCAATTCTTCTGATTCTTGTAACATCTGTAAGTAATTTATTTTTTAATTTTTATTTTTTTGATAAATTTATTTATTTATTTTTGGCTGTGTTGCGTCTTCATTGCTGCACGCAGGCTTTCTCTAGTTGCGGCGAGCAGGGGTTACCAGGCTTCTCATTGCAGTGGCTTCTCTTTGTTGCGGAGCACAGGCTCTAGGCACACGGGCTCAGTAGTTGTGGCTCGCGGGCTGTAGAGCGCAGGCTCAGTAGTTGTGGCACACAGGTTTTGTTGCTCCGCGGCATGTGGGATCTTCCCACACCAGGGCTCAAACCCATGTCCCCCTGCATTGGCAGGCAGATTCTTTTTTTTTTTTTTTTTTTGCCATACGCGGGCCTCTCACTGTTGTGGCCTCTCCTGTTGCAGGGCACAGGCTCCGGATGTGCAGGCTCAGCGGCCATGGCTCACGGGCCCAGCCACTCCGCGGCATGTGGGATCTTCCCAGACCGGGGCACGAACCCGTGTGCCCTGCATCGGCAGGCGGACTCTCAACCACTGCGCCACCAGGGAAGCCCAGCAGGCAGATTCTTAACCACTGCGCCACCAGGGAAGTCCCTGTAATTTATACTTTATAAATGGAGAAATTGAGGCACCCAGGGCTTAGGTGACTTGGTTAAATCAGCAGATAAATATTCGATGTGAATACTCTCAGCCCAGTGTGTTTTCTTCCAGGTCAGTGGTTATACCCCCCAAAAAAAAATTCACTCCAGTTTTTATCCATATTGTTGATACTATCTGAAATATTAATTAGGAGACTAATAATGACAGTGAACACTGAGTATCTGTCATCAACAAGAAAGGAGGTAAAAGTTTACTAGTGAAGTTTTTCCATGGTGGCTTTTTTAGTTACAAAAGTATGTCCTAAACATACACTTTAAAAAATATATTGAGTATTAATTCACTAGCCCATTCTACCTTACCCAGCAGTCTGCAGATACTACCTTGAATTAACGCTGGGAAGCAGAACTCTTACCTTCTTTCAATTTGATTGTTGGGTTTATATTTGTACTAGAGCAAGCGCTCTATAACTTAATACTTAGTTTTAAAACATGCTACTTTGAATTGACCTGTGAACCCAGTTGCCTTGTTTCCCCTATCTTTTTTCTGTAAGAAGAACTTCTGTTGGATTTTGATTTGTAGTACTAAACATACTATGACAGGACCAAGCCCAAGCCCCAGTGTTCTAAGGTGTCATTCAGTTAAAGGTAGAAATGACATTAGGCTTCCTGCAGTGTAGATAACATTCATACAGGATGAAACATTTTATTGGAACAGTGATGGTTTCTACTGCTGTGCATTTCTTCCTTTGTCATTGGACCTCCATCTATCACCCAGGCATTTAGCTCATTATGGATACCTGAATTATCAATAGTAACTAATTAGCCCTTGATTAGGGCATTGTGATGATGAGGCCGCAATTGCAGCTGTGTGTCTGTTGAGTGGTTTCTCTCCATTTGCCCCAGCCTGCCATCTTGCATCCTACCTTTCACAGGTTCACAACGGGCTAGTCAGCAAGCAATCAGTTGACTCAATAAAAATATAAAATAAAAAACGCTGCTGTCAAACAACTTCCAAAATGCTTAATTTATTGATAGGGAATCAAAAGCATGCCCTCCAAAGAGTATATAATTCTTATTATGTCTTGAATTTGTACAGGGCATTTCTAACAGAAAAATCAAAGCACTGCTGAAGGTATCTTAAATTATCTTAATATTTATCCAGTGCCTATGGTGTTCATGACATTATTCTAGCCACTGTGGGAGATATAAGACCTGGTCCCTGCCTTATTGAAGCCTAAAATAGATGCAGGAAGATAATAATTATAACTTGTATGCCAAGCCTTATCTTGAAGATACTGTTCTAAGTGCTGTATGTACATTATTGTATTTTCTTCCCAACTATTTGAGTAGGTATTATTATCCCCATTTTACCAACAAAGAAACAGAGGTTCAGGAAGAATAAACGATTTACCAAGAAAATTAAGTGCTTGGGCTATGACTCAAACTCGTGCCTTTTTGACTCCAAAATTAACTATAATACTACAAAGTATAAAGACTTAAAATAGTAAAACTCCCCCCTCCAAAATTAAAATGAACATATCTCAAATGTTCCTATACTTTCCCAGCCCATGGGTACAAAAAGAAGTCACAGAAATATCAATAATGCACAAATCCTGTTTTTGTGGCACTGTACCCAAAGAGTATCAGGCTGCCCTTTCTGAAATATACACCCCTCCCAGTTATTTTGGGAATCTGCAAAAAAGAGATGCAGTCTCACACCTGCTCACAAAGCACTCTATCCACTGCAATCACCAGGAGATATCTAACTGAGGGTTTATGGAACTTGAAGAGTTAGAAATAGACTTTGAAGAACAGGGAGCCTTCCCCTTGGTAGAATGGAAGAAATAGACCCTCAGCTGGCTATATCAATGGTGTTGAGAGGACACACAAATAATTCCATTCATTTATATTTAGTTTTGGGGTAGCCTCAGAGGTGGTCGCTTACATACACACAGGTTGAACCTGGTCCCCCAAACCTCTCAGTCATTACTAAGGGCATTCATGTCTTTGGAACTTGAGTCATAAACAAGAGAAGCATATGCAAGTGTGACATTGGGGAAGATGCTAATTTTTAGGAAAATGGGGAATTTTTGAGTTTGGTTTCTGTGACAAAGAAAATATCGTATGCTCACTATACTCATTTCTTTCTAAGCACACAGAAAGAACACATTGTCTGGCTCCTTTTGCAGATGAGTTGGGAACTGACGGCATATGGACGAAAGTAATTAAGCCATTTGTTTTTCTGGTCATTAAAAACATCTCCTTCGGGCTTCCCTGGTGGCTCAGTGGTTAAGAATCCGCCTGCCAATGCAGGTGATATGGGTTTGAGCCCTGGTCTGGGAAGATCCCACATGCTGTGGAGGAACTAAGCCCGTGTGCCACAACTACTGAGCCCACGTGACACAACTACTGAAGTCCATGAGCCTAGAGCCCGTGCTCCGCAACAAGAGAAGCCACCGCAATGAGAAGCCCGTGCACTGCAACAAGGAGTAGCCCCCGCTTACCACAACTAGAGAAAGCCCCCGCGCAGCAACGAAGACCCAACGCAGCCAAAAATAAATAAATACAAAAATAAATAAATTTATTTTAAAAAAGAGAATTATACTACAGAGAGCTACAGGTGTTAATCCCTGGCTCAGCATCTGCTTCCAGAGAACCCAACCTATGGCTGGGGTCAATGGGATACTTCCAATATTGCCACATGGTTAGGATGCACTATATTGACAGAAGGAGAAATTAGGCAAAAACACAGACTTTATAGGAAGCATATATTAGGTATATTTGTATGATGTTTCTATATTTAAAGAAGAAAAATTACTCCCATAAACAGATAACTCATTACTTCCCCCATGAAAAAGGTTCCAAAGAGTATTGCCAAGATTCTCTCCATGTACCTTTCATAGGAGGAGGCCATTGTCCTATTATCTTTCCAAAGTCACACAGGACCCAACACTCAAGCAACAGCGCCAAAGCCTGATCCTTGTATTCACTGCTGAAAAATGTCAAAGAACCAAAGAATCACAGAATATTTGGAAAGGAAAAGATTTTGCAGGCCTTTTCCCCATCTTCCTTTGTAACCATGGCTTGAGACCTAAGAAGAAATCTGCTGGGTTCTTCTAGGAAATATTTCCTCCCTAATAAAAAGACTCGCAAGGAAGTAACCTTGACTTCTCCTCTTTGATCTGATGGACTCTTAGACCTGGAATCTTGGCAGCCACCTACAGCTATCAGGAGAGACATCATGGTGAAGATGACAGTGCAGTAAGACAAAGCTGGTGTCTTTGAATATCTCACTGAGTTGTTGAACCAATCCATGAAATTACCCTAAGTCCAGAATTTTGATTTTGACAGATTATGTTCCTTATTTTTAAAGTCATTTTTATTCTTGGATAGTCTGGTTCATAGCCAAAGCACCCTGATTATGGATTATCTAATCTAATAGTTTGGTTTCACAGGTAAAGAAACTGAGACTATGAGTAAATAACTCACTCAATACCCACAGTGATTAAGTGACAGGACTACAACTCAAACGCTGGAGTCCTGATTCTTGGACTAAAGCACTTTGCACCAAACCTTAGAGAACATTCTAGCTGGAATCGAAAGGAAATGAGAAGACTGGAGAGAGGCCTGGTAGGCTCTGGAGGGAAGCAATCTCAGGTACCCAGGGAGAGAGGGCTTCTGCTAGTGAGTGAGGATCCCTTCAGGACAGGATTCCAGCCAACTGTGAGCAACTCTCCTCCCCTGTTCCCGACCTCTTAGACCACCCTTGTGTCCCCAGAAAGCCAATTAAAAATAAGCATTGACCATGTCACTGTCCTAGATACGTAAAAATAACATTACTGTACATGACCAAAAGTGAACCAGATTCTCTGAATTTTTTTCCAGCTTCCAAAAATAGTTAAGACTTTCTGCCAAAGAGAATGGGGCTTGAATTCCCATGAAAAAACATCAGTCCATGGCATTTGCTCCAGTGTAGAAATAATTAAATACACTCTGAAGAATGGAATTCTCAGCCCTCTCTCACCCCACCAGCCTGTTTTTTGAAAGTAAAGGGAGGGGGGAGTGGAATGTGGCAACCACGATGTAGTAAAGAAAGCACTAGACTTGGAATCAGGAAAACTGGGTTCTAGCCTGAAAGAAACTTTTGCCATTCTTTTTAGTCACCCAGTATCTGACCCTTTCTTTACAGAATTGCAGAATATCTCATTGTGTAAGTTTGAAAGGCCAGATACTTATTTTCCCAGCCTCCTTTGCAGCTAGAATTTTAGCATGTGACCTAAGTTCCACTGTGATGGTTAATTTGATGTATCAATGTACTGGACCACGGGGAGCCCAGATATTTGGTTAAAAGATACTCTGGGTATGTCTGTGAGTGTGTGTCTGGGAGGGTGTTTCTGGATGAGATTAACATTTGAATCAGTAGACTGAGTAAAGCAGATTGCCTTCCCCAATTTGGGTGCTGTCCAATCCACAGAGAGCCTGAATAGAACAAGAAGACAAGTAAGAGAATTCCCTCTTCCTGCCTGAGCTTACTCAACCTGGGACACCGGTCTCCTGCTTTCAAACTCAGACTGGAACTTACACCATTGGCTTTCCTGGTTCTTAGGACTTTGAACTCAGACTGAAACTCTTCCATCAGCTCTCCTGGATCTCCAGGCTTGCCAACTGCAGCTCCTGGGACTTCTCAGCCTCCATAACCAGTGAGCCGACCCCTTATAACAAACCATATATGTATAGGAGGTATATATATATATGTATATATATACACACACATATATATATAATATAACATAATACTTATTTCCTGTTTCTCCGGCGTATCCATATTAATACATCCACCAGTCAAAAGCACCATCCCCAGATTTTGAACAGGAAGCCAGTGTGGCAAATGAGGACCTGGAAAGAGGGGTTAGTGAAGAGAAGGGTAGGGGGAAGAAAGTTGATTAGATACCACCTGGCCCCCCTGCCCCCTGAGTTGAGGTTTGACCTGGAATCACAGGAAAGAATCCTGGATCTTTACAAAAAGACAAAAGAGGTGTGGGGGCTTTTGTTTCCTCTCTCGATGTTGAGGCACTGGACATTACTGATTCACAAGTCAGTCTTTGACTCTCAGCTGGACTGGAACCTCCATAAGGAGAGAAACTTCACTGACCTGTTCACCACGATATCCTCAGCACCCACGTCAGTGCCTGGAGCCCCCTATCTGCTCAGAAATGTTTGTGAAATGAAGTCTACTTTGTATAAGACATATTAGCCATTTCTGGCAAATAGGATCATTTTGTTTTGAGCCTTTTATACTGACCAAATCAAACCGTGCACAATCTAGAAACTTTTAGGGAACCTCAGGCTAACAGAAGCATAATAATAACCAAAGAAGTTTGGATTTGGACTTAACTTCAGGTTTGACTTTGATTGGAAGAAGTCACAACATTGCACATTTCTCTAAGATGAAGGGTCTAGTGACTGGTGCCTTGGCTGGAAGGGTGATATCGTCCAGCCATGCACATTCTCATACCTTGTGCCTAGATGCATGGGATATGGAGTGACAAGACCTGCCTGGACCACCCCCCACCAGACAAGTTCCACGGTCTTGCTTGTTACATTTTGCTGGTGCAATTAAAGAGTGAAAGGAGGATCAAGGGAGCAAGCAGATTCCCCCTTTACAACTTAGCATGTAATCAATCTTGACGTTTTTAATTACTCCTTGATATGTTTATTATACTCCAATAGAGTTGTAGTTCAAAAGGTAGCAGAAGCCTAAAGTTAGATTTGTACAAAAACTGAAAATGTAGCTTCTTTTGTCAGAATTGTACTTCTTCTGGTCAGAGTGTGGGTGTGGCAGTAAAAAAGGGCACACATAGACCCTCGATAGTGCTGAAGTGGAACAGAAACTTCTGGGCTGATCCCACATGTCCTAAGAAGCTTTAAGGCATAACCAACATGAGCTAAGGCCTCATGAGCACGTATTACAAGCCAGTCACTGTCTAAGCACTTTACATGTATTAACTCAGGTAATCCTCGCAAATCTCGATGAGTGTGTTACCATCACCATCCCCATTTTACAGATGAGGCAAGGCAGGCACAGAGGAGTAACTTGCTCAAGTTCACACAGCAAGGAGGGGAGGAACCAAGATTTGGATTCACGTCTGGCTCCAGAATCTATGCCCTTAGCTACTGCCCAAGTGAACACTAACTGGAAAACTCAGCCCCTCCTACCACAGATAACGTGGTGCTTACTTCTAAAACGATGAACCAGGGCTAAGAATCAGTGAGTAGAGAAGGAGGAGACACAGAGTTTTTGTGTTTGGTTTTAAGCCACCAAAAAACCCCACCGCTGGTGTTGTTTACTTCTGACTAAAAAATAAGATGCTCATAGAAAACATGGAAAATAATAAAGTATAAAAAAGAGAACGTATCTCATGTAAACTTGAGTCCTCTCAACCCATCCAAGGGTCTCACTCATTCATCAGCCCATCTACCCAGTTATTCAGTACACTTTTGCCTTGTGCTGCACTTGGCTCTGTGGAACAAGTAAAATTGTGCAAGTCACATAAACCAATTCAGTTTTAGTTGGTTCAGAAGAGGAAGCAAAGCATATCTAAGAAACGCCTTATTATATGTACAGTTTGAGACAAACTGCAATTAAAAGTGATACAAATGGAGCACACAGGATTTCAAGGCAGTGAAACTAAGCTGTATGATACCATGTTATACATTTGGTGAAACCCACAGATTGTACAACACCAAGCTTGAACCCTAATGTAAACTATGGACTCTGGGCAATTATGATGAATCACTTATAGGTTCATCGATTGTAACAGCTGTACAACATGCCGGTGGGAGATGTTGACAGTGATGGAGGGAGGCTGTGCATATCTGGGGGCAGGGGATATAAAAGAAATCTCTGGGGACTTCCCTGGCGGTCCAGTGGTTAAGACTACGCACTTCCACTGCAGGGGCCGCGGGTTCAATCCTTGGTCGGGGAACTAAGATATTGCATGCCTCATGGCATGGCCAAAAAAATAAAAATAAAAATAAAGGATTGTTTAAAATAAATAAATATCTCTGTACCTTCTGCTCAGTTTTGCTGTGAACATAAAACTGCTCTAAAAACAAAATTTTAAACTCAATTAAAAATTAAGAGTTTGAAAAAAAGTGATACAGAGGTAAAATAACTCATGCTTTGTGTTTACTGTGTGCAGCACACAGGTCTAAGAAACTACATGAGTTAGCTCATTCAATCCTCACTACAACCAGATGAGATGAAACTGCCTTTAAACACCCCTTTATACTGAGGGAACTGATGAGGATGATTACAATTTTTGTGACTTTCTGTTTGAATAATAAAAAAAAAAACCCACAAGAACTCAGAGGCAAAAAATATACAAATCAATTTTCACTACAAAGTAAAGGAGCTGTTACAGTGGAGGATTCCTGGACTGAATGTCAATATTATGACATAGTATGAGTGGGTTTCGTGTGTGGTAATTGCAGTCATTGTTGCTTTTGTTGTGGTCATGCATTTACAATGTTTGGTGTCAGTTTATTTATCTCTTGTAAAAATAAAATACAGTGTGTGTGTGTGTGTGTGTGTGTGAGTTGTGAAAACAAAACAAAACAAAAATTAAAACCAAGCACTCATATCCCAGGAAATCAATTAATATTGGCACTTACTTCCTTAACTACTCTTCATAGTATGTAATCCTGAATTTGATCCAGAGCTAGACAATTAAGTTTAGCTTTCAATACTGCCTCACAGTTCTGAGCAATATTACTATCAGAAAAGCGGAGCTGAGATTGCATCAATCTATTCATCATTCAGATTATTCCAAAAGACAAATTAATATATGGAGATTGGTCCTTTGTGGGCACATTAATTGCTTCAAGCCACCATTCTAACAATATTATTACTGTTGTTACAAAACACTTATGAATTTTTTTTAATACTGCTTTAATTCCTCCCCTCCACCATCACCCTCTCCCACCCTACCGTACCATATCCCCAAATCGTGTTAGCAACCTAGTAGCTCTGTAGTTTTCTCTGGGCTCATGTAATTATAATTACGTGTGTGTGTGCATATAAGTGTGTGTGTGTGTATCTATCTATCTATCTATATATATGGAGGGTTATTTTACAAAATGAAATTTATACACTTGTGAAAAAAAAGAAAAGAAAATGTCTGACAACAGTAGCAAAGCGTGGGAGGGAAGAACTGGAAACTGGAAATTGTTGTAAGATCCTCATGCTACACATGAAGTAGTATAATATTTGAAGATAGACTAATTAAAGATGATTTTAAACCCTAGAGAAACACTAAAAAAATTTTCAGAGTTATAAGTAATAAATCGATAGTGGAAATAAAATGGAATCATTAAAAAAAAATCCCCATTAATGCAAGAAAAAGAGGAAAAAAGAAACAAAGAAAAGTTTGGACCAAATAGAAAAGAGCTGGCAAAGTGGTAGATTTTAATCCAATCAATAATCACATTAAATGTGAATAATCTAAACATACCAATTAAAAGGAGACTGTCAGTTTAGATAAAAAGGCAAAACCCAACCAGATGCTGCCTACAGGCAAAGATGACGGTGAAGTTGTAAAGGGGGTGTGCATATTTGGGGTTTTGGGGGTTACTGATTTGGGTGCTAGTTGTACAAAGTATTTCCTTTGTAATTGCTTGTTAAACTCCATTTTATATACTTGATATGTATATTCCCAATAAATAAATAAACTGGCAATTAAAAAAAAATACCCCTTTTATAGATGAGAATGCCCAGGTGCAGAGAATCTGCACAAGTTACCAAAAGTCACAGCTAGTGAGTGGAGCCAGCCTATGAACCCGAAAAGCCCGCTCCAGAAGCCACGCTCCTAATTTCTATCGTCTGCTGCCTGCCTCCGTGGAGGTTTGGGACAGCTAAGGATGGGGGGATTACTTCCTGTGATGGGCAGGGGTAGATGGGGAGAAGGGAAGCTCAGGAGTGATAGAGAGGGGCAGAGGAGCCATTGAGGCAGGTGAAGGATGAGTCCTCATTTTTCCCATGCCTGAAGTATTTCAGAGCCTCAGAGTAACATGTGGTGGAGTTTCCACCAGGGTGGAATGCTAGATTTCTGGTCGTTGGGTGGAGGGTTCACACCAAGCGACATGACAGCCCCTCCCAGAAAGACAATACTGGCTGATGTGCCCAGCACTGACAAGCACTGTGGATCCACTGCATCTTTAGGCCAGAGTAGAAGATCTCTCAGTTAGTCATGTTGTCTTGGGCCTCCCTCTTTTTTCCCCTCACAGCCCTCTCTATCTCAAATCCCTTCCCAGCGAGGGCTCACCCGTGTGCCGCAGGACATGGCCCTGCGACCATGCCCCACCTCTCTCCTGGAACCTCTGCCCCAGTTTGGCCCTGGAGGCCTGGACAGCCTGAGCTGGACCTCGGAGAATGGGAAAGTTCAGTGTTTGCCTGAGGCATGGTGAATCATCCAACCGTAACTCTCACTTGTTCGTTCTCCATCCCAGCAATGTCCTCACCTTACATCGAGGCCTGCTGAGGAGGGCCAGTCTTAAGAGGCCAGCTGCCCTCACTCATCCTCCTTCAAGGGCCATTAGCAAGAATTCTTTCGGACAGACATTTCTTTCAGCCACTTCACAAGTTTAAAACTGTACCAAACTAAACTTGAGAACATTTTCAAAAGTGATCGTTGGTAACTTGACTCCCGAGATGGCTGCCATCGATGTCAACCCTCCCCGTAGGCACGTGCCACTCTTCCCCTGGGAGGTGGAATGTAGTCCTCCACACCCCAGAATCTGGGCTGGCCTGTGACTGCTGTAAACAGTAGAGCATGGTAGGAGTGACGTTGTGCCAGCACCGGGCCCTGGCCTTGAAGGGACTGACAGCTTCCCTTCCCATCTCTTGGAGCCCTGAGTGTCATGGAACAAATCCAGGCCACTTCACTGGAGAGAGGCCACATGGTGGAGGGAGCCCCAAGACATCAGACACGTGCGTGAGGAAGCCCTGCTGAATGTCCAACCTGGTGAAGCTTCCTCCTGACTCCAGCCCCAGCCTGCATTTGACTGTATGAAATCCCAAACAAGAACCACCAAGTTCAGACCATTCAACCCATGGAATCATGAATGATAATAAATTAAGTTGCTCATTTTGGGATCAGTTTGTTACACAGCAACAGATAACCAGATTATGATCATTCACTTTAACCCAGCAATTCTAGGAATCTAGAAAATATTCTGGAATATAGGCCAAGACTCACAAACAAAAATGTTTAATACCTCATTGATGATCGCTACAAAAAAGTAGAAAAATAGGACAATAGGTAAGTAAATTGTATAGGTGATGTACTATGTGGCCATTGAAATAATGCCCGAGAAGTGTATTTAATATCATTAAATGTTTACCATATACTAACCAAAAAAGGGGAAAAAAAAGAAATTGAGTCACCCAAATTATAAATATTGTATGACCACATAAGATACATATGTATAGAGATGACTGGAAGCAAATTTGCAAAAATGTTGGCATTTTTAACTGAGTGTTAAGAATGGGACGATTGTTAGTTTCTTTATACTGCTCTGGATTTTTTCAAGTTTTCTACAGTGGGCATGTATTTTTATTTTGCTGATTATAAAAGTCATGCATGCCCATCATAAGAAAAAATTCAGACAAGACTAAAGGTCATAAAGGTAAAGTCATAATCAACCCAAATTCACCTTAGAGAGTTAACCACTGTCAACATTTATTTTTGTTTATTTTTTTTTTTTTTGCGGTACGCGGACCTCTCACTGCTGTGGCCCCTCCCATTGCGGTGCAACAGGCTCCGGACGCGCAGGCTCAGCGGCCATAGCTCACGGCCCAGCCGCTCCGCGGCATATGGGAACTTCCCAGACGGGGGCACGAACCCGTGTCCCCTGCATTGGCAGGCGGACTCTCAACCACTGCGCCACCAGGGAAGCACCACTGTCAACATTTTAGTGTTAATATTTAGGATTTACTTTCCTCTGTAGATTTCCATATGTAAATGTACATTTTGAAATATGCTAGGATATTATACATGCTGTTATTTTCATTTTTGTACCTGTTTTATAACAAGAACATAAATCTTCAAAAATAAAGTTGATATAATTTTTCTGAGAAATCTCATTGCCTTTTAACCTTCTTTTTACATACAGGTTTGGAGAGATGTGCAGATACACACAAATAATGTAAACATAGGAACAATCATACCAGGCCCCAAAATAACAGTGTAAAAACTGTGCCACTAAACAGCAATCCACACATGAGGAAAGCCGCTATTTAGCAACTTGGAGGAGAAGGCTTCTTGGTGCTCCCTTTTCTCTTACGGTAGCAGGTCTGCCTTAGAGGACTTTGAACCTGACGCTCACCCACAGCAAGTGAGGCCTGTTAAGCATAGAGCTATGCCCAGCCAGCCTGCCTGAGTTAGAATTCTTCCTCTTCTTCCCCATGCTGGCTCTCTGACCTTGGACAAATGACTTAATTTCTGTAAACTTCCATTTTCTTATCGAAAAATCAGAGGCAATTCTGTTAATGACCTCAAAGAGATACTATGTTGAATTGGGCAGTCCTTGCCATGTGCTTAGCACATTCAGTTAATATCTAGGTGGTGGTGATGTCATTATTATTTTCTAGAAAAGGTTGTCACATTTGTTTTGACTTGAATCCCACCCAGACAACAGGTATTTAGTTCTTGCACATATTCTGTTCACATTATGATGAAAGATTTTAATATAGGAAAATGAAAAAAATCAACAGGCAGGGGCATTATACATTATATAGTATGTATGTTATAATAATGTTCCACAGTCTGTTAGTATCCCATGTTGAGCATTAACAAAAAGTTTGGAAATGGGAAGAAAGGTTAACCTTTAGGTATTTACACATTTCGTTAGGCATTAGACATAACAACAGGAAGAGAGGGAAAAAAGGGCAGCTACAATTTTTGCATGCTTTCCATAGGCCAAGCAGCATGCTCAGGACAGCTACAGAACCAAATTCTCCATACACATATTATTACCCCCATTTTATAAGTGGGGAAACTGAGGCTTAAAGAAATTAAGCAACTTACCAAAGGACATACACCTGGTAAATGGGTGACCCAGGATTTGAACCCAGTGCTTTTGATTCTAAACCTCTGAACTCAACCACAAGGATAACCTTCCCAGCAAACTCCATGAAGTAGGCATTACCTGCAGTGTTACCCAAGGTTACCAGCTAAGAGGGTGTCCATGCTGGAATTCACAAGATCTCTTCCGGAACAGTCACTCCCTCATGGCCCACATGTATTATACGCCTGTTCAGAAGCTGATTTCGTGGCTGCACATTAAAATTGCCTAAAGAGGATTTTAAACAGTCTCCCATTTTCTACGGTTTCCCCCAGTCAACCATGGTCTGAAAATATTAAATGGAAAATTCCAGAAATAAACAATTCATAAGTTTTAAATTTCACACCATTCTGAGCAGCTTGATAAAATCTCGCGCTGTCCCGCGGGGGATGTGAATCAGGCCTTGTTCAGAGCATCCCACCTGTCAGTCACTTAGTACCCATGTTGGTTATCAGATCAACTCTTGCAGGACTGCGGTGCTTGTGTTCAAGTAACCCTTTACTAATAATGGTCCCAACGCACAAAAATAGTGATGCTGACAGCTCAGATATTCTTACTGTGTCTAATTTATAAATTAAACTTTACCATAGATATATATGTATAGGAAAAGAACATAGTATGTATAGGGTTCAGTACTATCCATGGCTTCAGGCATCCACTGAGGGGTCTTAGAACACATCCCCCATGGATAAGGCAGGACTACTGTAGAGAGTCCTCTCTATGGAGATTCTAATATACTATGTCCTAGTGGCCCCAGGCTCATCTTGGCCCAACTGAGCCAGCACGGAGAAGCACTGCCCTCAAGGGTGCCAGGGACACCCTCTGCTTCCAAAGGGACGCTCAAGTAGTTTCCCCATCCCCTCAGCTCCCCAGAGATTTTCACTACATCCAGCAGCGCTTACAGCTTTTGTCCTAGGTTTGCTCTGCTCTCTCTCTCCTTGATTCTCTGCTCTGCCACCAGGGACCTTAAGTCGCTTTCCTAAATAATCCACCTCCCCGCTACGCCGCCACCCTTTCAAAGTTTCCTAGAAAGCTTTGGTGAAAGTATGTTCTATTTCTTTGTTTCAGTGTACTTGGGAAGCCACTCTCTCTGTGGTTTCAACAATAAAAAGGAAAAAAGAAAATAAACAGAAAAGAGAAAAGGGATGCTCAAAATCACCATTCATTGTTCCTAAGAACCTACCCTATCAGTGATCTTTTAAAAATATTTTTAAAAATTTATTTATTCTTTGTTTTTTGGCTGTGTTGGGTCTTCATTGCTGCACGCAGGCTTTCTCTAGTTGAGGTGAGCAGGGGCTACTCTTCATTGCGGTGCGTGGGCTTCTCACTGCGGTGGCTTCTCTTGCTGCAGAGCACGGGCTCTAGGTGTGCAGGCTTCAGTAGCTGCAGCACGCGGGCTCAGTAGTTGTGGCTCATGGTCTCTAGAGTGCAGGCTCAGTAGTTGTGGCTCACGGGTTTAGTTGCTCCATGGCATGTGGGATCTTCCCAGACCAGGGCTCGAACCCGTGTCTCCTGCATTGGCAGGTGGATTCTTAATCACTGCACCATGAGGGAAGCTCTCAGTGATTTTTAAGAAGAAAGGAAGACTTGTCAAACCCCTCTTGCCCCCAAAATTAGCTGGAAGGGATTTTGCTGGCTTTTTAGAAGTGTGTTCTTCTGGATAGGGGGGCTATCTTTGGGGCTGGCTGATCCTGAGGAGTTGTAACTTCTGTCTTCTAAAAGTTACCCCCTTACATTGTCTGTGGAAGACTCTAATTACATAGATCTTGTCCCTCAAAGAGGGTTCAGTTCTTAAAAATCTCAGACCTTGGGCTTCCCTGGTGGCGCGGTGGTTGAGAGTTTGCCTGCCGATGCAGGGGACACAGGTTTGTGCTCCAGTCCGGGAAGATCCCACATGCCGCGGAGTGGCTGGGCCCGTGAGCCATGCCACTGAGCCTGCGCTCTGCAACGGGAGAGGCCACAACAGTGAGAGGCCCGCGTACCGCAAAAAAAAAAAAAAAAAATCTCAGACCTTTTAACTGCTAGAAGGGAAACACCACACTGATTTTTTCCCCAGTAAAACCATATTAAACTATGGTTCCAAACTAATAAATCTAGTTTTCTCTGCTTTAAATGATGTGCCACTATTGTTTGTATTGACTACTCCCTCCAGCACGTTCTATATTCACGTATGGAATACAATTCTGAAAATACTTCTTTTGACCTACTTAAGTCTTTATCCTCCCATTTTAGTTGTTTATCTCCACCTCAGATAACTCACAGAGGCATCAGTCAATGTAAAACTTTTACTACTTTTCACTGATAAACCCACCCAAAGGGGCTTTTGTTTGAGATGAATTAACTGTTCTCTCTCCTCTTCTCTGACAGTTTAACATCTGTGTGGCCACAAGAAAAGCTTTCAATAGTTCAACCTTCAGCTCTTCCTCTGGTGGGAACTGAGAATAAGAATGATGACCTTGTCTGAACAACCTGAAACTGATTCCAGCCTCTACAGAAGGTTTTGCAGTTTTATATCCCAGTAGAGTCCAAGACTTTAGGCAGAATGTGAGAACTGAAAGCCCGATGTTGCTGTACAGGCTTCTCTTGAAAGGGCTTTGGCCTGATTCATCTGCACCTCATTATTAATTTACCTTTTGCTGCAGCAGAGGCCAAAAGAAAAATGCCCAAGGACCAAATCTCAAAGAGGCCTCACTGAGCACACTGAACAGGCTTTATCCTGCTGTTTCTGGAAAGCAGTCCCAAATTAGTACAGAAATAAGAATAAGTTGTTCCAGCAACACAAGTCTGCTTCTTTTCCAAACTAGTCTTTTAAAAAAAGTACATAGAAAAGTAAGAGTTAAACAATGCTTCAAAAAGTTACTAAATCCAGCAAAAGCGTTGGAACTTGGGTAAGTAGTCACTTAGGGATAACACTGATTGGAAGAGCAAAGTGACTGAGAATTTTTGAAATCCTAGTTTACAGATTTAAGTTCTTAACTATTAAAAGTCACTCAAATCATATTTATTGTGAAATCAGCATCTTCTGGAGAAGGCACAGTAAAATGCAGTGGATGTGCTCAGTTTTATAGATGAGGTGAAATAAATTGAAATCAGAATCAGACAACCAAAACGTGGACCAGGTTGTTGCAGTATTTAAATACACTTGTTTAAAACTGCTCTAAGGACACAGATATAGATGTGTATGAAGATACATTTTTTTCTGGACTGATAATCACGAACGTTGGCTATTTTTAGTTTTCATTTTATGTTCAGTGTAAAGCTACTCAGTTGAGCTTTCTAACCACATACTAGTGACAGTTTCTAATATAAAACGTTTTGTCTGGTCAGTGAGGCTAGAGTCCATTTTAATTTTTCTATATGCTTTCTTATATTAAAAACCAAATACAGGGTTTCCCTCGTGGTGCAGTGGTTGAGAGTCCGCCTGCCGATGCAGGGGACGCGGGTTCGTGCCCCGGTCCGGGAAGATCCCACATGCCGCGGAGCGGCTGGGCCCATGAGCCATGGCTGCTGAGCCTGTGCGTCCGGAGCCTGTGCTCCGCAGCGGGAGAGGCCACAACAGTGAGAGGCCCGTGTAGCGCAAAAAAAAAAACAAACAAAACAAAAACTAAAAACATTCTAAGTTAAATATCATTACCTATTCCATTATGCAAAAAAATTGGGGAAGTGGGAAGCCATCCCATTAAAGTTAGAACTAGTAGAAAAACATTACGCAAGACATTCTCTAGGAATCCAATGCAAGACATTCTCTAGGAATCCAAACATTTTTTCCTGGTAACATATTTATTTCACTGCCCATTCATGACCAGTAGATTTCAGTTGTGTTATGTTCTAGTTGTTAAACTTCCTGAAATAAAAAAAAAGCACCTCAAGACCCACCAGAATAGAGTCTTCTGAATACTAACAAGTTATTATGTGGTCATATTTTGAGTAGAGCCATAGGAGAGAAAAAGGAAATCTACAGTTTCATGAACTCTATTGCAGATTTTTGAGTAGAGTATGCTATTCCTCAGAGCTATGGGTACTTTTGTACTTCTTTACTTCTTTGTTCCTTACAAAGTATTATTGTTTTATGTTTTCCATTGTCCAGACCCCAAGAACCTTGAGTGAAGAACCAGCAGTCTGTGCCGGGTTTGAATTCACCATTAGCACCCAGGGTAACCTCAGTCCACAGAATGTAAGAAGACAAGCAAGGCAATGTTTGTGGAGTCCAGCGACTGAACCCGCTCCACTCCAGAAGAAATACCCCAATTGTCCTTCCTAAGCAAAAATTGCCACGATTCCCCATAAACAAGCAGTTGTCCGTTGACTGTTATAAATAGACTTTAATACACAACCAGCTGTCTGAGAGAGTTTATAACTGTTGACCAAAGACACAGTGGGGAAGGGAAATGGGAGATTTCCGCATAGCAGGAGAATGGCTTGTCTGCAGTGAGTGAGCTTGTGCACAGATCCCCCATTAAAAATATGTCAGCATGCCTGGATTCGAGCTAAAATTAGGGAAAGGCACAATGGGCTTCATGTTGGAGTCTTCTCAATAGTTACTGTATTCTTGTCTCATGGGCACCCTCGAATTCAGGATTGTGAAATAAGTGGCAGTCACCAGCAGATAGCCTGTAAAGTGCTGGTCAAAGGAGATATTTTAGACGATACAGAGCAAGATGCACCAGTTTGGCTGTGATAAGAGCTAACCTTTCCCCCTGGTTCTTCCCCCATTTCCGGTACTGTTTTCTTTTATCTTTAAGATGATTCTCCTTTTCCTTCTTTCCCAACCTCCCCAGATAAACTGTTGAGAACACCCCTAAAGAATGGTTATCTTCACCAGGCCCAATCCCTGGGGCAAGATGGTGTCTCAAAAATCTGATGGGGTGTGATAGAATGGGGCCGGAGCAGCCTGCCAGGAGCACACGCTTCCCTGTTCTGCCGCAGGATCCCACCCACGGCTGCTCTGAGTTCTGACCAGCCAGCCGGAGATCACCGGCTGTGGCTATGGCTGAAGGTGCAAGGGCTGTTGTTGCAAAGCTGAATGAAACTAAGCGTGGAAGGACAAACAGTTCTTAGAGGAACGAATATGGACACAAAGGGGCAGACCCAGAAGACAGACACAGGAGTAGAACCCAGAAGGGAAGACTTACATTTCTTTCCCCTGTAAACTAAGTAAGGACAGAGAATGAAGGCCATATTTGAAGAGAAAAGAGTAAGTTGTGTGTAGTTTTTAGATATACCTCTTCCCAAAGGTCTGTGAAATATGCTTTGAGACACTGAAATTTCTCTTCAAATTCCCAGTTTGATCCCCACCCGCTAAAAATTTTAAGAGGTATTATGAACTTTTTACATTGAAGTATAATTGATGTAATTATATTAGGCTCAGGTGTACAACATAGTGATTTGATATTTTCATATATTACAAAATGATCACCATGATAGATCTCATTACCATCTGTTACCGTACGAAGACAGTGCCTCGTTTACTATTTTTGCCCACACTTCACGTTTCATACCCATGACTCATTTATTTTACAACTGGAAGTTTGTACCTCTTCATCTCCCTCACCTATTTTACTCATTCACCCACCACCACGGCCTCCCCTCTGGCAGCCACCAGTTTGTTCTCTGTATCTACGCCTCTGTTTCTGTTTTGTTATGTTTGCTCATTTGTTTTTTAGATTCTATATATGAGTGATATTATATGGTATTTCTCTTTCTCTGTATGACTAATTTCACTTAGCATAATACCCCTTAGATCTCTCCATGGTGTCGCAAATGGAAAGATATCATTTCTTATGGCTAATATCCCATTGTGTGTGTGCACGTATATATATGTACACACACTGTGTGTGCGTATATATACACATTCTGTGTGTGTGTGTATATATATATATATATATATCCCACATCTTTAGCCACTCGTCAGTTAAACACTTATGCTCCTTCCATATTAGAGAGTATTATAAATTCTCTGTGGAGAAAAAGCCTCTCATGACTGGCTTTGAACTATCCAGAGCTAGCACCCATCCTATAATTCCAGCTTACCCTGAAATTAACATGAATGAGGAAGTTTATGGCTAAACGAGAATTTTTTTTCCTTCTGGTTGAGAAACATGCAATTTAACACCAGGTCCTATTTTTTTTAGGAATTAGAAGTTCTATTCTATAGACTGAAAAATTTTAAGCTGAGTAAACAAGGGCATGTACCTCTAGAGATATATACCCTGAAGATCTGAGATATTGGATATCTCCTACTACACACCTACATACAACTACTCTTTCCTCAATAAACCTGTTCATTCATTTCCTCTTTTAGAAAGTAGCACCTAACTCAGTATTATAAGAGGGTTAAATGAGTTAGAAGAGTGCCTTGCACCTGGCACTCAATAGTGTAACCTATTACAAATTCATTCGTTTCAAAACTTCCTGAGTCTTTTTCTTCCAGGATAACTTTGTACCAAAGCATAACGTTCAGACAGAAGTGCATGTAAGATACCTCTTGGTAAATCTTCATGAACTGAGGATAACCATGAGAGCCCTGCCTGGAATAAGAACATTCCCAGCACCTTAAGACCCTCCCCTCTAGCCATTGCTGCCTCACCTGCCAGCTAACAATAACCATTATCCTGACAATATTAGTTTTGCTTTTTTAAAATATACTTTTATATTTATAATTGTTATGCTTTATATATAAGATATATTTATATTTATGATATAATTATAAAATACAGCATAAAATTTGCCATCTTAACCATTTACGTGTATAGTTTTGTAGTGTTAGCTATGTTCACAGTGTTGTGCTACCATCATCGGCACTCATTTCTAGAGCTCTTTATCCGTAAACTGCAACTCTGTACCCATTAAACAATCTCTCTATTCCCACCCCCAGGTCTTGCCAACCACCTTATATTTTCAGTCTCTGAATCTGACTATTCTAGGTACCTCATATAAGTGGAATCGCACAGTATTGGTCCTCGTTTTGGCCGTTTGTTTTCTCTAAAAATGGAATCATCCAAGTGTGTATTCTTCTGTGTCTGGCTTTCCCCACCTCAATATCATGTCTGTGGGATTCATCACTCCTGTTGCAGACAGTTACACTTTATTTATTCTCACCATTACATAGTATTCCTCTGTGTGACCATACCATAATTTATTCTACTGGTGATAGGCATTTGGGTAGTTTCCAGTTTGAGGGTTTTTATATATAGTACTGCTATATCTTAGGAGCAACATTGCTAGGCCATAGGTGCATGTGTTCAGCTTTAGCAGATAGCCCCATGAAGTTTTTTTTACTACAAGTCACTATAGAGAAGTGATCTCTTGTATCATGTGACTTAGATAATCTTCCAAGAAGAGCAATTACATGTTTGAATACATATGATGCCACAGGCTCTGCCCAGAACAGTTCTTCTCTTCCCAGGGTCTATCTGCCCACCCCACTTCCCTCAACTTCCCCTACCTCAAATCCATGCTCCAGCTCCACTGGGCTTTCTGCACTTACCCAAATGCAGGTCTTACTCTCCCTTCTTTTCTAGGCCATTGTGGGTACTGCTTTGTTCAGCTGGAAAATCTCACTACCCCACCCCAATAGTGTTTCAAATCAGTGGGGGAAAGTGTGAATAGACAATAAAAAGGGTCAGGACAGTTGGCTATTTATGTATTGTTTCAGTTGGCTATTTAAAAAAAAAAGATTCTCATCAGGTAAGAATGCATTTAACTGCAAGTAACCAAAAAAACTAACAGTGACCTAAACAGCTAGGGCTACATTTTCTCATGTAAGTCAGGAGAGATAGTTGCTAGCAGTGGCCCACCTGCTCAATGATACCGTTGGGCAGAGGTTGGCCAAACTATGGCCCATGAGCCAATCACTACCGGGTTTTGTACAACTCACAGACTAAGGATGGTCTTTTTAAACGATAAAAAAGAAAGCAAAAAAATGTTATGTGGCAAGTGAAAAGTCTATGAAATTCAAGTTTTGGTGCCTATGAATAAAGTCGTTGGAATACAGCTCTGCTCATTTGTTGACATTTCCTCTGTGGCTGCTTCCACAGTGCAACAGCAGGGTTGAGTAGTTGTGGCCGACTGTATGGCCCACAAAGCCTAAGATAGTAACTATCTGGCCCCTTACAGAAAAAGCTTGCTGATCTCTGCCCTACAGAACCCAAGGTCATTTCAGTTTTCTCCTTTGCCATCTTTGCCACATGACCCCCAGTAATTTGCTAGGCCCCAAGCTCCAAAGCCGAGCTTTCCTGGAAACCATGCAGACCTCTACTTCCACCTCGTAGACCAGAATATCACAGGGCCCTAGATGCAGGAGGGTGTGGGAGATATCCATGTCTCCTCACTCAGAAACAAACTTCAGAAGGAGGAAACGTGTAGGTAAAACTATCAATACAAAACACAAAAACGAGGAAGTGCAGAATGTGTATGATCCTTTTACATGGAAAACTAAGCAAACATGAAACCAAGAGTCAATAAAGACAGTGATTGACTTGTCTATATAAAATCTCCATGTAGAAAAGATAAACTTTATATATTTGCCACATGCTAAGAGTTTCTACAAGAAAATAGAGAAATGATAGAGAAATTCAAAGAATTCACGTGTCCTACAAGATATTCAAATCTTCATTTTTAAAGATGCAACTTAAAACAATGAAATAATCAGATTAACAAAAATTATCTTGCTCAGTGTGTGTGGGGGGCAGGGAGAGAATGGACACTCACAGTGGATGAGAATATAATTTGATACAGTCCTTTTTAGGAGGAAGCTCAGTATTGCAGCAAGACCAAGACACATCTCTGACTAGCTGTTCTATGTCTAGCACTTTCCCCTAGAGAAATTCTCCTAGAGCATGAAGAAATGTACTCAAAAATTATCATAGCACTCTAACAGCATGTAACTTTAAATATTCTCTGAGGACCCACCAAGAATGCAATCCGTTAATTGGAACTTTGTTCATATGAAAAGCAAGCAATCTGGCAGGGCACAGTCAGGCCAATGGTAATGACTTCAGGATAGGATCAGTGGTGGAAGGTGGGCCTTTCATTTGTATACTTTGCTATTCTTTACATTTAAATCACAGACTACTTCCATAAATGTGTTGAAGTTCGGTTGCAGGAGTACTAAAAATCTAGCAAACAAGTTAGTGCATCCATTTAAAAAATGCCATAAAACTGAGACACAGCTTGGAACAGACAGGCGCCAGGGACCGTTATGTCTTCTAACTCAGTCCCCACCCCGACCACTATTCTTCCATATTGTCAACTTCATAAATTATGCTGCAAGGACAGGCTAACATGGAGAACTATGAATACTGCTGAGAACATTGAATGCAGTGATCTTAAGGTTATTTCCAAATGTAACTGATGTATTCCTCCCCTTTCCTAGGATTTTAGGACCCATCATACAATATTAAGGTATTCAGTAAATGCAGAGTGTCATCTTGAACTTTTCAGTTTCTCTTCTGCATCAACATCTAAGAAGTAATTTTTGCATGAATAGTCACATCGGAATACTTCCTTATATTTTTGTAGCTAGGTTTTAGAACTTAAAACCAAAAGTCATGAATAAATACTATAAAGGACAAACATTTCAAAGAGCATTTGAGTTACTTCTCTTTTCTGTGATCCTAGACAATAAGATTTGTGACCCAATACCTTTACTCATTCTGATTCAGACTCTCAAGGATATCAAAAGATAGCATGAGACCCACAAAACTAGTACAGATTGTAAAGAATATTAAAGATAGTAAAAGAGCTAATATAACTGAGTTAAACCATCTTTAGGCAGAAAGTCTCTTAAGTGATAATGAGAGACTTAATCTGTCTGTGAGGTTCAAGTTCTCTGCACCCAGGGTCAGTCTCCAGCGATGTCATCCATACCCAGAGGTTCCCAGGCTCTCAGCTGACACTCACTACTATCTAAAGCCTGGTGTCCTGCACCACGACTAGCCCATGCAGAATGCTCCCTTGCACAGAGTCCTCACCTACTCCAAAGAGGCCAGGAATGTTAGCTGGGGAGGAGTTGACAGTCTGAGACTTAAGCCAGCTTTGGGCCAGCTGCAGGCCTATGGTACAGAGACAGACAAGAGGAGGGGAATAGCTTGGAAAGGTCCAAAGCAGAGCCCTGATTAACACCAGTAACAGTTCTACCCCTACCCCAAGGGCAGGCACACACCCATTCCAACTCCTCCTTCCCCTCCTAAGTGACCCCCAAGGTGACACAGAACCTGGCCAACTCACCCACCTAGGACAGAGCAGTATCCAGACATCCTGACACACAGTGGGCCCAGCTCCCCCAGTGATGGGGTGGTGAGAACAGCACTAGAGGGGCCTCTGCCCACAAAGACAAGCATCCAAGGAGGAGTTACTCTCATAGCTCCATCCTTCCTACTGTGCTTTGACAAATAGAAACCAAAGAGCTTCAAAGAGCTCTCATCGCTATGAGGACTAACCCCAGGCCCTCACTAGAGTCCCGAGATTGCAGTGGCTGTGAGGCTGGTGGGAGGCTCCAGCGTATCTCAAAAGCAGCCTCACTTTTCTATCAGGGATGTGTTCATGCAATACACACTCATTGTGTTCACCATCCCGGACCATCAAGGAGAAAAGCCTGACCTTGATGGGACCGCAGACCTGGAAGAACCACGCATGTCTCCCGACATTAAGGGGAGTTGGAAGCTGGGTGCAGCAATACTCTTTGCAGGCATCTCTGAAGTTTCACCTTGTGATCCTGCAGGTGATAGAACTTTTCTGCTGGAGACTTGGCCTGGCCAGGTCCTGTCTACCAGTGACACTGGCCTGGGAACCCCAGGACCAGCTGCTCCACATCAGGGATAAAGGGTTCCTGCAGGTAAGGCAGGAGAAACAGAGGGGGTTGTGTGAGGAACCAGGACATAACCAGCATCCCTGTATCCTGCCTGCCATTGGTGTAGACACACTCATTCAGGCCGGTGTCAGTAACATCAGCGATGGAAACTTTTCCTCTGCCATGAGGGTGGGTACCAGCTCTACCCAATACCTTAGTGAACAGTAGATCTCCAATAATGATCCTCTGTCTGACAGATAGGATGGAAAGATAATGGGAAAAAAAACCCAGAAGGAATCTTTTGGTGCCCCTCCAATGATCCTCGAACTCTAGAAGTAGCTCAGCTGTGGTGGGGGTAATAGGTACTCAGGCCCACAGCTGTATCAAGGAAATCCCCAAGAAGGAAGCTGTTTCAAAATGGAGAAGCCAGTAACTGTATAGGATCTGGGAGCCTGGACAAAAGAACAGAGGATGCTCAAGGAGGCTGCTATCACAGAACGTCTCACAGAGGAAGCTCCTTCCTCCCCATGCACCCGGCCTCACAGGATAGGGCGAAGACTAAGTAGCCCCAGCACATGCACACCCACCCACTAAGCCAGCTCTGACTCCACAGCAGCCAGGCATGGACAGAGATTCCTCTAATCCCATCACCTACCACTTGTATTAAGGCCAAGAAAGACAGCTCCGAGGCTGACAATAATCCCAGTCACCATGACCTAGGATAAGCCACTTGCCCCGTCATGTCTCCTAAACACACTGTAGTTGCCCAGGTTACCAGATGTACACTTCATGCTTTAGAGCATCCTCGCACACAGAATATCAAGGACATCAGCCACAAAACTTAAGAACACCTCACCATCAGAGCTACAGAGCCAAGACCAGGAAACAGACTCCTTTCCTGCTAGACCAGCTCTGGAGTATTTCCTGTCCCCAACTCCTAGCTCTACCCCCAAGAGGCCCAAACATTTGCGGTCTCTTACACCCCACTCCCACACTGGCCCCGCAAAATGCTACCAGGCAGGTTCTGGAACATTCGTTCCCTGGCAGGGACCAGAGCTCCAGTTACTTACTTTTGAACGTGAGGGGGAAGCTGCGTTGCCTGGCAGAAAAGGTCTCATTCATCTGGGAAGGCAGAATCTGGCCGGGACAGTCCTATGGCTCTGGCTAAACCGCATGAACCAAAAACCCAGAGCCGAAAGCACAGGGACAAACCAAAGCAGCCCCTCCTACCGATACCATCCCCATTGTGCCTACTCTCAGATCCTGGACTGCCCTCTCCATGGCCTTTAAATATCCTTCTGCACAGGTGTAGACCCTTGTCTAACCCCTGCAACCTGGGGCCGATCCTGAATACAAGAAGAACTGAATTCAGGTGAGAGAACTTCCCTCTCCCAGCACAACTTCAACACCTACTCCTGCTTATAGATGGAGGTGCAAGAAGAGATAATACAGAGTATTTCTTAACCTAAACCCGAAAGCACAGCACACAGTTAGTAGGTAGATGCACTTATGAGGAGGGTGTCAGCCTATGTCAGCCCAAACGCTGGCAATAAGACAGAGGGGGGCAGTTTACAAGTTATATAACTTTACCCTACCTTTGACTCCTCCAGAGTGGTGCTCTTTAGCCTTTAGCAAACAAACAGCAGAATCACCAAGAGGGTTTGTTAAATCATCTATTGCTGGGCCCCATTCCCAGGGTCCCTGATTCAGAGGTCTTGGGTGAGATCCGAGAATTTCTCTAACAAGTTCCCAGGTGATGTTGGTTCTGAGGCTACACTTTCAGAACAACTGATCCAATCATCTACACCAGGACTAGTAGATAGAAGTTGCTCACTAAGTGTATATTGATTCATTGATAACAAGCCATGCCTGGTGTGTTTTGCAGCTCTAGAATTCTTTAAAACAAAAACAAAAACAAAAAACCTTTGGAGTTCCCTGGTGGTCCGATGGGTAGGACTCCGTGTTCCCAGTGCGGGGCGGTGGGGGGGTGGAGGGGGCGGGGTTCGATCCCTGATCTGGGAACTGGATCCCACACACGTGCTGCAACTAAGAGCTCACATCGCATAACTGAGTCTTCACACGGCAACTAAGATCCCACGTGCCGCAACTAAGACCCGGCGCAGCCAAAATAAATAAATAAAAATAAATCTTTAAAAAAAAACCCTTCAGTTTAAAAAGAGAAAATTCACTAAATCTGGAAATTATTGGAGGAAGTATCCGTGTAAGCAAAGTAACTGGTATTTGGAATTCATGTTCCCAACATTCTTTTATCTTGTTTGAGGAGAGGAAATAGCTGGATCTCCAAAATTTTTGAATAATGAAGACTTAAGAAGCCAATACAGTCCTCCTCATGCTTCTTAACACTTACAGGTTATTATGAATATCATAGTAATAGTCTGTCAAGTAAACATGCAAGGGAGGCATACTTCATTCACAAATTAACCCGCACTTCACAATATTTGCTTTTCTTAGAAGACCAAATCACATTGACACACACACACACTGAAAAGAAGAGAAACTCGAAGTTCATTTATTCTCACTAAAAAATTTGGAGTGTGTGTCCCAAATTATACAAATGTATCGAAAGGAGCCATAATCAGGACATTTCATCTTTTTAAAAAAGTAAATTTATTTAGTTTTGGCTGTGCTGGGTCTTCGTTTCTGTGCACGGGCTTTCTCTAGTTGTGGCGAGCAGGGGCCACTCTTCATCGCGGTGCGCGGGCCTCTCACTATCACGGCCTGTCTTGTTGTGAAGCACAGGCTCCAGGCGCGCAGGCTCAGTAGTTGTGGCTCACGGGCCTATTCACTCCGTGGCCCGTGGGATCTTCCCAGACCAGGGCTCAAACCCGTTGTACTGGCAAGCAGATTCTCAACCACTGCACCACCAGGGAAGCCCACCGGACATTCCATCTTTAGAAATGCTTCACCAACATTAGCTAATAGTCTCACACAGCAAGCTGGTAGGCGTGATTATCCTTGTTTTGCGGATGGAGAAATTGAGCAAGGAGGTAATGACTTGCCCCAGGCAGGCATGAGTCAGCACCAAATGCAGAGACTATGTTAAGACAATTGCTTTGGATTTTCGTCTCTTAAAAATCAAGAAATACAAAACAGAAACAAAGAAGAAAATAACTCAATTTAGAAAAATGTGCTTTGGTGTGAGAAATAGGCTTTTTTTTTTTTTTTAAACTAAGAACAGAATTTCACAAGCTAATAATTTGTATGCCCCCCAAGGTTCCTGCTAATTACCACCTCCTCCTCTGGGATGTCTTTCTAGTCAATGAGAGGTTGATGATAACTCCCTCTTTCTACCTGATATGCTTTGCTTTTTAATGAGTAGTTTTTTATGAAACCCAATTAAATATGTAGTGAGCTTATGAAATTTCTAGCAAGCATGGCTTTCCTTTTTGTTTACATAAATTAATCTTCAAATTCTGAGCAAAGAATAAAGGGGTTGCTCCCATGTAATCCCCAGACCTTCCCTAAATGGCTTCAAAAGCTGTATCAAGTATGAATGTGTTAATTAAAATCCTTCATGACTTTGTAAATTGCTCTGAATAAAGCCTTTCAATAGTAATCTTGAACGAGAAGCTTGTTTTAGTAATTTATAGCTAAGCAGCTGTTGTTCTGGTAGCATCTTCAGTTTCTTTTACACAAGAAAATCTGAAAAGGAGTCATGTAGACAGGAAGACCAGATTGCTTTCCATGGTAAATGTTTTTGTATGCTTATCTCATAGAACTCTTAAAGTTTCAGAGAAGTAAACACCAGAAAAGACCATTCGTTAACCATCACACGGGAGAAAATGTTGGCCAATAATATGTTCGATTCATATTCCAATGGATTTTCTATTTCATCATTGCCATGTGATAGCTGAGCGTGTGTGATTAGCACATGGGCTAGCAAAATACAAGTCAACTTCTCTGAGGCCCTGCAAAGCTTAGCAAATGCCTCTTCAAGGGTGTAAGGTAGGATTGACTGCTCAAGTTATTTCCTCTGGTATACCTGTCTGCACCACTCAGTTCGGTCCACTTGGACTTGGCAAGAATCAGGAGCTGATGAAAAGTACATAGTTACTAATATGCTCAGGATCTTCTTGGCACTTGAGGTAATTTATGTAAAGCATATATTATAAATTGTAAATTACAATTCTCTTCCGTATACAAGAATGTCATATACTTCAGTAATGCAATTATTTCTAAGCTTTTGATTGAGTACCAGCAAAAAGAAATTAACATTTACCCCCAAATCTATATGTGTGTTTAGTCATTCATTAATAAACTATACATGTATAATCTCTAATAATATATTATATAAGACACAAAAAATAGAATTTGAAAATGGATAAGAAAATAAATAGGAATAGTTGCTCTAGTATTTTCTTCCTTCTTTCAATGGATAATCTTTGGAGACTACTGCTCTAATGGAATGTTAAATCTATCTTGAAAATAAGGGGTGATAACTATAATTAGCATTTAACATCGTGTAAGTAAATACTGCAAAAAATCATTAATTCTCATGCTTTATGTATATTAACTTGTTTTATCTTGGTATCAGCATTATGCAAGAGGTATAATTATTATCTTCACTTCCCAAATGATGAAACTGAGCACAAACTTGTCACCTAACTTGCCTGTGGCCAAATAATTACAAAGTAAGAGGATGTGATTTAAACCCAGGCAGTCTAGACCTAGATTCCAGCTGAAACTGAAGACCTGGCAAGTTATTATCGTTCTAACCAGTGAGTGATAGAGGCCCCAACGCATTAGTTTCCATAATACCTGCATAATGGCATGTATCCTACCATATTAAAATTGTTCTTTTGAGTGTTTCTCTCTCCCACTAGAATAGAAACTTCTTGAGTCTGGTGACTGAAGCATTTTTATATTTGTATCACAGCACTGAGAACAGTGCCTGATATCTAGAAAGCACTTGGTATAGACACTTGTTGAATGGATGGCTGGATGAAAGAAGAAAAGATTTTAAAAATGGATGGATCAAGGGGTAGATTTACCTAAAGCTACTAGATATCCACTGAAAAAAATTTTTTTTCTTTTCCTTTTTTTTTTTTTTTCCTGCGGTACGCAGGCCTCTCACTGTTGTGGCCTCTCCTGTTGCGGAGTACAGGCTCCGGACGTGCAGGCTCAGCGGCCATGGCTTACGGGCCCAGCCGCTCCGCGGCATGTGGGATCTTCCCAGACCGGGGCACGAACCCGTGTCCCCTGCATCAGCAGGCGGACCTGCAACCACTGCGCCACCAGGGAAGCCCTCCGCTGAAATTTGAATGTCCTTGAAATAGGGACAGGAAGCTATCCTGCCAACAAAGATATTCTCAGACTTTCTTCTTAATGGGATATCGCTCCATTGCTAAGCCAACACATAGGAAAAAAATATCTGCTGATGTTATCCAAACCCCTTCAGATAGGAGTATTGTCCCATCCATGAGCTTTCCAATTCTTGACCCTAGAGAAACTGAAAAGATGAAAGAAGAAAAGATGGGAATGTTGTTTATGGAAATAATATGTCTCTCAGGAGCCTTATTCACAGTTTCTCTCATGAAAAGAACAAAACAACAAGCAAATCTGCCCTCATGCTCTGGAGTCAACAGGAAACTATTTCATTACAAACTTAGCCTGGATACCACTGGTGGGGGGGTAGGGGCATGTTGGGGGATGCATGGGTGAATGAATGAATGATGGGCTTGCTTCCTAAGAAATGGAATCCACATATCTAGGTCTCAATCCAGTCTCAGTCCAGCATATGTGGTTATACTTCCTTTAGCAATATGCTTTGTCATAACACGAGCTACCCAAGCTGCAAACTGACATTTATCCTCAAACCATGGGGGTTAGTGTATTTCCTTCCCTTCATTTTGAGTGGCACAAATCAGCACCAGAATGTGTCAGCCAAACCTTGAAAAGTTCCTTCTTATATTTGAAGCTGGAAAAACTTCAAGGCACTTTGACCCAAATGTACTTTCTAGTAAAACGTGTGTTTCTTTCACACCAGTTATTCTGTACATAGCTTAAAGCACAAAGGTCTCTGAATCAAAACAATGACTATGGAACTGCTTCAACAAATCAAACAATGTACATAATGTAATGTGATGGGTTCCATCTAAGTACTATATAATTTTGTCTGTTTTCCATTGCTTTATATTCTTTCAAAGGAAATGCAGTTTCATGTCAGTTGAATTCTGGACTTTCTTTGTTACAATTATATATATTGTATATATTAATTATTGAATATATAACATATTTTCTATATAATATATATTTTATTTAGGCTCATTAGTGTTGCTCTTTGGACCTTTCTTTTGTTTGAAGCAATCAGATACAACTATCACTGTTCTAAAACACTGCCAGTCAAACTCATCATTTCACTCTGAGAGCTGTGCCTGCCTGTCTTTATTCTTCCCTCCTCAGGACAATGTCCAGCACACCGTTGATAAATTTTTACTGAACTGAGTAACTGTTGAACTACTTCGCAAAGGTAGCATTTTTCAAAGATGTTCATTTTAATGAGTAGGGAGGGAGTAGAGTCCTGCTAAAGTGTGGTTAAGAGGACCAGCAGAGCAGCATCAGTGTCACCTAAGAGCTTCTTAGGAATGCAGAATCTCAAAAACTCTCTTTCATGTGCATTTGAACCAACTGGGGATTGTGGTAAAATGCAGGTTCTGACCCCAAGAGTTGGGGTGGGGCCCAAGATCCCGCAGTTCAGTGAGTTCCCAGGTGATGCCTACACAGCTAGTATGACTCCAAGGTCAGCGGCCCCAGCATCACCTGAGAACTTATTTGAGAAACAAATTCTCAGAGCCCACCCAAGACCTACTGAATCAAAAACTCTGGGCACGGGGCCTGGGAATCTATGATTTTAACAAGCTCTTTTGTGAATCTGATATATGCTAAAATTTTTAAAACCCCCGCTCTCTCTATAAAGTGTAACAATGATCATTCTTAGTCAGATTTTCCCAATTTTTAAAGGACTTTTATATTTAGTTACATAAGTTCATAGGGTTGCGTGGTACAAAGATTTTATTTTTTTAATTGATAAATTTATTTTTGGCTGCATTGGGTCTTCGTTGCTGCACGCAGGCTTTCTCTAGAGTTGCGGCAAGCAGGGGCTACTCTTCGTGCGGTGCGCAGGCTTCTCATTATGGTGGCTTCTCTTGCGGAGCACGGGCTCTAGGCGCATGGGCTTCAGTAGTTGTGGCTCACGGGCTCTAGAGCGCAGGCTCAGTAGTTGTGGCGCACGGGCTTAGCTGCTCCGTGGCATGTGGGATCTTCCCAGACCGGGGCTCGAACCCGTGTCCCCAGCATTGGCAGGAGGATTCTTAACCACTGTACCACCAAGAAAGTCCCCAGAGATTTTGTTTTAACAGTATAAAAGCAATGTAAACTGGTTCCAAGAACATGGAAGACTGGGGTACTGGAGAATCTCTCATATCACAGCATATAGAAATGTATAATACAAAACTAAGCTCCAAAGAAATAATAGGAAATCTCAAGATGAAAAAAATGATGTGGCAGAACAGTAAGCAAGGACGACAGAGTGTCCCAGGGGATGGGGTGTATTACCCACAAGGGAACAGAGATGTGGCCTGGGCCCAATGAAGTCAGGGACCTAAAATTAAGACTCCTTCAGAAAGCTGAGACACACACCCCCTCCCATAGTGAAAGGAGGTTTAGAAAAACGCTGCTCTCTGCCCAAGGAAGCTTGTCTTTTCCTCAGGCTCTGAGGAGGAAAAAGAAAGATTATGTGGGAGATTTCAATCCCCAATGGGCCGTGTGTGAATATGGAGACTGATTTAACACTGCAGGATGTGGAAATCCCAAAGTGAAATACCTGAAACTCCCGGGACCAGCGGAAGCAAAAATGAAACCTCCTTGCAGGAATGTTTCCACAGCCCAGAATAGCAGACTGTCACGAGAAGACAGAAAGAGAAAAGGTAAGTGTAAAAAAAAAAGACATTTTCAAACAAGGAAAGTCTACCATCCAAAAACCTTGGCCAAAGGAGCCACTAAAGATTGTACTTCAGTGCAAAGAAAAATGAACCCAGAAAGAATTTCTTACAATTCCACAATAAAAAGACAACCCAGTTTAAAAATGAGTAAAGAATTGGAATAGACATTTCTTCAAAGAAGATAAATGAGCAACCAATAAGCGTAAGAAAAGATGCTCAACATCATTAGCCTTTAGAGAAATGTAAACCAAAATCACAATGAAATAACAATTCATGCTCACTAGAACAGCTACAATTTTAAAAACCGATAGCAGTAAATGTTGGCAAAGGTGTGGAAAATTAGACCCCTTGTACCTTTCAAGTGTGAATGTAAAATAATGCAACCATTTTGGAAAATAGTTTGGCAGTTCCTCAAAATGCTAAACGTATAGTTGTCATGTGACCTCACAACTCCATTCCCAGGTATCTACCTATGAGAACTGAAACATGTTCACATAAAAACTTGTACATGAATATTCATAACAGCACTATTCATAATAGCCAAAGGTGGAACAACTCAAATGTTCATCAACTGGCGAATGGATAAAGTGTGATGCATCTATACAATGAAATATTATTTAATAATAAAAAAGGAATGAAGTACTGCTACATGCTACAACATGGATGAACCTTGAAAACATTACAGTAAGTGAAAGAAGGCCATCCCAAAACTTGGGAAAATGTCTAAAATCTTTATGGAGGAAATTATAAACATTTATTCCAGACAAAAATGAAGACTTAAATATTTGGTGGAAATCTCCCACCATATTTTCCTGTAGTAACTTTCCCTGTAGTAACACTTTAGGCCTTGCTTCCCACTCCTTAAGTGAGTTTTTAGTAGAGAGTTTGTCTGACCTCCATGGGTCCCATTTTCTCTATTGGATGCAGCTAATCTATTAAATTGCTCCAAGCAGTGCAGATTCTCCCTCTCTGTTGTCCCTCTTCACTCTATCTGACCTTAAGTAACAAAACTGGTTGGAGTGTTTACTTTGCAAGCCCAAACTTTCCCTATCCCAAGGTCTCCAAGACTGACTGGGGAAGAGAGTAGAGGAAACCATGTCTTCACAGATCTAAAGCACATTCCCTAACCACTTTTATCAACAATAAAAGCAATACTTTGATCACCATTTATCCATCTCTGCTAGAGCAATTTGGGAGGGAAAGGGGGGAATTATTTAATGATCTCCGAAAACCCCAACACGACATCATCACATTGAAGGCTTACTATGTGCTGTACCCTATTCTAAGTGTGCTTTGTGAATTAGCATTCTTAAGCCCCACCAAACTCTGAAATAAACACTATTGTTAGCCTTTTTGCATATGAGGAGAGTGGGACACACTGAGTAAATAAAAGGATGTATCACCTCATGAATGGAAAGATCCAATAAAATAAAGAGGTCATTTCTCTCCCAAATGATCCTGTAAATCCAGTGCAAACTACAATCAAAATTGCAACAGGTATTTTCACTAAACTTGAAAGTGGATCCTAAAATACACATAGAAGAGGAGAAACAAGAATAAAAAGCAAGAAAATTCAAGATTTTGAAGAAGAGTGGGGAGAGGGAGGTTAATCCTTCCAGATATTAAACTTAAGATAAATCAATGTGGTTGGTAGATAAATAGATCATCAATGGAGATTAACAAGTCCAGAAACAGAGCCAGTGTCCACAAGAACTTGGCGTGTGACAGAAGAAGCTTCACAAATCAGTGGAGAAAAGGGTGTGCTCATCTAATTAGCTGTCCATATAGAGCAATAAATTAGGCCTCACCTCACAAGAACATAGATTTATTTATTTATTTTTGCTGTGTTGGGTCTTCGTTTCTGTGTGAGGGCTTTCTCTAGTTGTGGCAAGCGGGGGCCACTCTTCATTGCGGTGCGCGGGCCTCTCACTATCGCGGCCTCTCTTCTTGCAGATCAGAGGCTCCAAACGCGCAGGCTCAGTAGTTGTGGCTCACGGGCCTAGTTGCTCCGTGGCATGTGGGATCCTCCCAGACCAGGGCTCGAACCTGTGTCCCCTGCATTAGCAGATTCTCAACCACTGCGCCACCAGGGAAGCCCAAGAACATGGGTTTAAATCAACACTTATTAAAGGTATATGTATGAAAAATAAAACATTTAAAACTTAAAAAAATTTTTAATACATTAAAATTAAGTGTCTAGACAACAAGAGACACAACATACAAAATTAAGACAAATACTAAGAGAAGATACATCCAATGTTAAGTTCTTAAAATCCAGTAGCCCTAGTATAAATTTCTTAGAACTTTACAAATCAATTTGAAAAACACTATCCTTTTTTTTTCAAATGGGCAAAAGATAACAGCTAATTCACATAAGAATGATCAATAAATATGTGAAAAGATTCTCATCAGCAATCAAGTAAACACAAAGGAAAAGAATATGGAATGCTATTTCTTACACAAAGGATTGGCAGAAGATCAAAAGTTTAATAATATAAACATTGAGGAGTTAGCAGAAAATCAAAAGTCTAATAATATAAACATTGAGGGGTATGTGGGGAAGCAAGCACCCTAAGTGTAAATTATAAAATTTGGCAATATCTAGTAAAACTGAAAATGTACATATCCTACAAACTAGCAATTCTACTTCTAGGAACTGACCTAGAGGCTCTCTTTCACATTTTCACTGGAAAGCTATACAAGGATATTCCAGGTAGCATCCTTTATCTTAGGGAAAAACTGGAAGTAATCTAAATGTTCAATGATAGGCCAATAGATTAAAATAAAATTGAAGAATATTTACACCTAAGTGTCCATCAACACAGTGGAACACTATAGAGTCTTAAAATACATAAGATAGTTCTACATGCATGAAGGTGATGAAATCTCAAAAACATTTCAAGATAGATTCATATAAATTTTTACAAACCATGAAGCAATATTATATTTTGTTTATGGATACAAACACACATAGTAAGAGCATGAAAATATGGAACAATTTCAGGATGGTGATTACTTTTGGGGTTCAGGGAAGGGAATAGGAAAAGGAAGATTTCATCCTTATCTGTCATACTCTTTTATTTCTGCAAAACAATATTTGAAGCAAGAGCAGTGAAATATCAGCACACATTAAAACTGGTTAGTGAGTATTTAACTCTTTAATACCGCCAGCAATTTTTGTAATTTTATATGGTTTAATAATTTAAGAAACAAAATATAAGCTTCATTTATTTCTGTGTTCCTCAAATTTTTTCTGTGCTCCTCAAATTTTTCTAAGTCATCAGCTACCTTTACGTCTCCGTAACTACATATGAGAAACATATGCTTTAAAAACTAATAAAAAAGTAACAAACTTCATTTTTATCGATTGTCACTATGATATCAAATATCTATAAAATTGTGAAGAAAACAAAAATATATATACAAATAAAACCTTTCTAGTTGGTTTTGGAGTAGGGAAAATGCCAAAGTAGAGAATTTTCTGCATCTTTATGTGGTGTAGAAATGGACTTGAAGGCTATAAGGAAAAAATCAAGACCATAATTTATTCCCATGAATCCATCTAGAATGCACTGCTTGAATGAAGGAAAAAGTAGCTGTTTACCAATCCAAAAATGGGCAGAGGACCTAAATAGACATTTCTCCAAAGAAGATACACAGATTGCCAACAAACACATGAAAGGATGCTCAACATCATTAATCATTAGAGAAATACAGATCAAAACTACAATGGGGTATCACCTCACACCAGTCAGAATGGCCATCATCAGAAAATCTACAAACAATGAATGCTGGAGAGGGTGTGGAGAAAGGGGAACCCACTTGCAGTGTTGTTGGGAATGTAAATTGATACAGCCACTATGGAGAACAGTATGGAGGTTCCTCAAAAAACTAAAAATAGAACTACCATACGACCCAGCAATCCCACTACTGGGCATATACCCTGAGTAAACCATAATTCAAAAAGAGTCCTGTACCACAATGTTCATGGCAGCTCTATTTACAATAGCCAGGTCATGGAAGCAACCTAAGTGTTCATCAACATATGAATGGATAAAGAAGATGTGGCACAATATATACAATGGAATATTGCTCAGCCATAAAAGGAAACGAAATTGAGTTATTTGTAGTGAGGTGGGTGGACCCAGAGTCTGTTATACAGAGTGAAGTAAGTCAGAAAGAGAAAAACAAATATATGCTAACACATATATATGGAATCCAAAAAAAAAAAATCATTCTGAAGAACATAGGGGCAGGACAGGAATAAAGAAGAAGACGTAGAGAATGGACCTGAGGACACGGGGAGGGGGAAGGGTAAGCTGAGATGAAGTGAGAGAGAGACATGGACATATATACACTACCAAATGTAAAGTAGACAGATAGTGGGAAGCAGCCGCATAGCACAGGGAGATCAACTTGGTGCTTTGTGACCACCTAGAGGGGTGGGATAGGGAGGGTGGGAGGGAGACGCAAGAGGGAGGAGATATGGGGATATATGTATATGTATAGCTGATCCACTTTGTTATAAAGCAGAAGCTAACACACCATTGTACAGCAATTATACTCCAATAAAGGTGTTAAAAAAAAGTGGCTGTTTAGTGCTTAGGGGCTTTTTTAGAGGACTTAAGGGACTTATTAGATGCTTAGATATTTGAAACAGGATAACCAGCTTTCAGGCACAGGTGGGCCTTAATTCCAGTTGGTTTCCTTCTGGTAGGACAAAGTTTCCATATGCCCAGCTTCTAAAATGTTATCTCAATTTTACCTGCAAAAATTAGATTATCCAATTTATGTGTGGGGAGTTAGAGAATTGTCACTTGACTTTGTACATATAGGGTGTGGCTTCTCACAGCCAGGGCCCTTTGGAGACCACAAACACTGAAAAGATTATGGAGTCCTCTCACCCAATTGGTAATTCAAATTTCTATTTTGACACAAGGCTTTCATGCATGCTGAAATTAAAAGAATCCCTCTCTCCATTTTTGAGTGTGAAATTCTAGAAAACTATGTCAAAGTTAACTTGTTTATTTGTAGAGGGAGGATGCCCTTGCTTTTCTGGTGCTCTGAACACATCATAATCTATGGAGTAGTCCTGCACTGTCTCAGCTATCTGTAAAGCTAAAGGGCTCTTTAAGGCAACCCATTATTTTAAACCTTAGAAGTGACTAGAAAAAGCTACTAGAAGCTGTAAGTTTTCTCACTGGTTTCAGGACTCAGATTCTAGTCTGAAAAAGCAAACACTCTAGTAGTTGAATGAGTAAGTACCACAGGGCTGAAGCCTAATGTTGAGATAGATGTTCATTTACACTCTCCCGTCCTCTGCCACAAAACGAGAATGTAAGACATCAGTGGAATTTGGACCTAAAACCTCATGAATATGCTACGTGAACGCTTTTTGAAAAAGGTATACACTTTAGCTTCAGGACTTCTTTTGTTGTGTTTGATAGAGTGCAATTACTGGAATAAGATTGCCAAAATGCCTTTCCCAACCAATGCTACAGACTTCTGCAAATAAAGGTCATGTAGACATGCTCTTTTAGGTTTCAAAAATAAGGTTAATTGTAACAGTAGGTATAGCTTTAAACCAATTAATTTTAAGCCCATGCAATCTTACCAAAGAGCTTTATATTTTTATAAACTTGTTTCAGCAAACTTATTGAGAGCCGGGTCTATCTATCTGTGACATTCTGCTCAGTGCCCAGTGAGGCGATGGGTAAAATGTCTAGTTGTTACATTACAAATCATAAGTCACCTGTTTTCAAGTTATGTAAAGACATTCAAAAGTATATGAGTTAGGGACTTCCCTGGTGGCACAGTGGATAAGACTCTGCACTCCCAATACTGGGGGCCTGGGTTTGATCCCCAGTCAGGGAACTAGATCCCACATGCATGCTGCAACTAAGAGTTCACGTGTCACAGCTAAGGAGCTGGCGAGCTGCAACTAAGGGGCCTGCCTGCCACAACTAAGACCCAGCACAACCAAACAAACAAATAAGTAAATACTCTTTTAAAAATAAATAAATAAAATTTAAATAAATTTTAAAAAAAAGTACATGAGTTAAAATTCACATTAATCTAAAAATTTAATTTTTTAAAACACATTCGTGGAACTGTAGTAGGAAATACCACCTGAGACCTTTTTGTAAAAAGTCCTTTTTTTGTGTGATTCTCCAAATCAGTTTAGTAAATCCAAGAACACCACCAATCAATCTGTCAATTAATCAATGTTCTTGAGTCCTTGTTATATGAAAAGAATCATAACAGTTGCTGTGTGGAATTTTTTTTTTTTAAGTATAAAGTGTTTGCCCTTAAGAGATTTATAATTTGGTCAGGAAGAAAAGGCTTAAGTGCATTAAAACATAAATTACCACGTAAGAAAACAACACAAAAGCAGACAAAGGCAATGTATGATCAGTTGTCCAATCTAAATAAATGTGATTCTTTCATAAAAGGAAGAAATCATTGTGGAACAAAATTTGGTATGTGAAAATTTCACTATTTAACCAAGAAATGCTAAAGGACAGGCCAGTCACAGACCAGTTGAGCAAGAGGGCTCCCTTGCTCCAATGTTAAGACCAAACTAGGTCAAAACTATTGGGTATTTACATGTCTTTAAGGTTGTGAACTGAGATTGTAAACAGGGGAAAGATTAGGATAGCAAGCTGAGGTTGGAGAACCAAAATGCTGAGAGCTCCTTGCGCACCTCCTGGGAACCCTTCTGGTCAGCAATTCTGACACATTTGACGTGCTTAATGCGGATGGTTACATTTGCATGTGTTCTCACAAAATGGATAGTATTGTTTTAACTGCAGTTAACTGTATCTCAACCTTAATGATATAGTTCACATACCATACAGTTCACTCATTTAAAGTGGACAATTCATTGGTTTTTAGTACATTCACAAAGTTGTGCAACCATCACCACAATAAATTTTACTATATTATCTTCCTACAAAGAAACTCTGTACCCCCTGATGAGTCACTACATATCTTCCCTCTGCCCAGCCCTTGGCAACCATGAATCTGCTTTCTGTCCCTATGGATTTGCCTCTTCAGGACATCTTGCATACGTGGAATCAGACAATATATGGCCTTTTGTGTCTCACTTCTTCCACTTAGCATAACAAGGTTTATCCATGTTGCAGCACAAATCAGTACATACTTCATTCCTTTTTATGGCTATATAATATTTCACTCTATGAATTTACCATACTTTGTTTTATCCACTCATCAGTTGACTGGATAACATTTGGGCTATTATGAATAATGCTGCTATGAACATTCATGCACAAGTTTTTGTGTGAACATATGTTTTCAATTCTCTTGGGTATAAACCCAAGAATGGAATTGCTGCATCATATGGTATGTCCATCTTTAGCATGTTGAGGAACCACCAAACTTTTTCAAAGTAGCTGCACGATTTTATATTCCCATAAGCAATTTCTCCACAATCTCACCAACACTTGTTATTATTTGTCTTTTTTTTAATTATAACCATCATAGTGGGTGTAAACTGTTATTTCAGTGTGCTTCTGATTTTCATTTCCCTGACAGTTAATGACGTTAGGCATCTTTTCATGTGCTCATTGACCACTTGTATATCCTCCTTGGAGAAATGTCTATTTCAATCTTTTTCCCCCTTTTTAAAATAATTAATTAATTAATTTTTATTTTTGGCTGCATTGGGTATTCGTTGCTGTGCATGGGCTTTCTCTAGTTGTGGTGAGTAGGGGCTACTCTTCATTGCGATGCACAGGCTTCTCATTAAGGTGGCTTTTCTTGTTGCAGAGCATGGGCTCTAGGCATGCAGGCTTCAGCAGTTGTGGCACGTGGGTTCTAGAGCACAGGCTCAGTAGTTGTGGTGCACGGGCTTAGTTGCTTCGCAGCATGTGGGATCTTCATGGACCAGGGCTCACACCCATGTCCCCTGCATTGGCAGCCAGATTCTTAACCACTGAGTCACCAGGGAAGTCCTGCCCCTTTTAAAATCAGGTTATCTGTCTTTTTATTATTGAGTCGGAAGAATTCTTCATATGTATTCTAGATACAAGTTCTTTATCAGGGTTGTGTTTTCAATTTCTTAATAGTGTCCTACGAAACACAAAAGTTTTTCATTTTGATGAAGTCCACTTTGTCTATTTTTCTTTTGTCTCTTGTGCTTTTGGTGTCACATCTAAGAAATGATTATGAAACACAGGTCACAAAGATTTACCTCTATGTTTTCTTCCAAGAGTTTTATAAGTTTAGCTCTTACATTTGGCCCTTTGATCCAATTTGAGTTAATTTTTGTATATGCTATGAGGTAGGGATTCCACTTCATTCTTTTGCTTATGGTTATCTCATCCCAGAATCATTTGTTGAAAATACTATTTTTTCCCCATTTAATTTTCTTAGCACTCTTGTCAAAAATCAACTGACTCTAAATGTGAAGGTTTATTTCTGGATTCTCAATTCATTCTATTGATCTAGATGCCTGTCCTTATGCTAGTACCTCAATGTTTTCTGGGTTTTTTTTGTTTTTTTTTGTTTTGTTTTTTTTTTGTGGTACGCGGGCCTCTCACTGTTGTGGCCTCTCTGGTTGTGGAGCACAGGCTCCGGACGTGCAGGCTCAGCGGCTATGGCTCACGGGCCTAGCTGCTCCACGGCATGTGGCATCTTCTCGGACCGGGGCACGAACCCGTGTCCCCTGCATTGGCAGGCGGACTCTCAACCACTGCGCCACCAGGGAAGCCCTCAATGTTTTGATTACTGTTGCTTTTTAAACTGTTTTGAAATGTTTGACTCTTCCAATTTTGTTATTTTTCAAGACTGCATATATTTTTTTATTTATAACATATTTCATTTTTTATCCACATATCCCTTTTATAGTTGATTTTGAAACAAAGTCCTAGTGATAATTTACATAAAATCTGTCTTTTCCTCTTTTTGGAGGTGTCCTGTCATTCTCTTCTTTGGGTTGATGTTAAACATCAAGGCTCCTCTTGCTGGAACTGACTGAGGCAAAGCTCCCGAAAAAAAGTCTTCTGTGATGGTGGCAGTTCTTCCTTCTTCCTCAAAGTTCCTTCTTAAACCAGATCTTGTCTCTTTGCATTGTTTTCTTAAACTCTTGAGACCTTCAGGACAATTGCTCTATCTCTGATAATTGCAGTTGAACTGCCCAAACTGAAACTGAGTGAGTGAATGCCTTAATAATAGGCTTTTTAACCACACTATAAACTTCTTTGCTTTATACCTCTTTCAAATGCCCTCTTGGTTCCACATAGCTAGGGATATAATAGATTCTCTATAAACAATCCAAATAATCCATGGTTAATTGATGATGTTAGGCGAAAAAACGCCAGCTTTAAATGTTGATAGCAGTTAGTGAAAAGAAATCCAAATCTATAATTTCTAAATTTCTTTACCTGTAACTACTTCATATATGTTGTTTTATATAGAAGTATAATAACTAACACTTATGTAGTACTCTTTGTGTTCCAGGCACTATTTAAGTGCTTTTCCTATTTTAACTCATTCACTCCTCTCACTGACACCACAAGTTTGGTATTACTATTAGTCCCATCTTACAGATGAGGAAAACAATATATATGGAGATTAAGTAATTTGTTCAAGATTACATGGCTATTAAGTTGCAGAGTCAAGTTCAAACCTGGACAGTCTTGCTCCAAAGTTTGTGTGTGTGTGTGTGTGTGTGTGTGTGTGTGTCAGTCGCCTGTTTATATCAACATGGTATGATACCATTATGTGGTAGAGGTAATTAGAGAATAGCATGCCATACCATAATGTACAGTGTGGTTCAGAGAGAGAATGTAAAAGGGATCAGAGAAGAGAGAGGTCCTTATGCATAGAAATGACTGGAAAAGAATTTCCTAAGTAGAGAAGATATGAGCAGGCCTTAGGTCCGTTTGCTCTAAGTCAATTTACCAAATGATCAATTTGCCAAATGACAAATTAGCTAAAATTTGTCAGAAAATTCATTGCAGCTATGTTACTACAAGAGCCATCCACATGGCCAAGAGCAGAAAGGGACAGAGCTAAGTTGCAAGATTGATAGCCAAAACTGATAGTCATTTGACAAGTCTAACAAGCCTCTATCTACAGAATTATGGCACAGCTTTAAGGAAATTGAAATGTGGGAAAAGTCCCCATTAAGGCAATGAATTGATGATTCAGCACATTAATCATTTGTGGAACTGATTTTTGGTGAACTGGCTTGTGGCAAATTCACTGTCAATGAGTTGATTTTTGCTGCATGTGCCTGATTCAGCATCTAGAACTGTAACGTATAAACGTTGGTTTGATCCTACAATCCCCAACCCAATGACCTTGAATCCTTTTTTACTGTAACCTACAGTAAGGAATACATTTTTACACTTTACAGTGTGACCACACACACACACAAGATTCACATTGCCCTTACCTCAGGCAATGCACTCTGGCATTTTCTATTCTATTCTATTTCTTTTTTTTCCCAATACTGATTACAACCCAATAACACGATTTCATCATCACTCAGTTGGTTATGACCTGCAGTTTAGAAAATCTCCTAACAGAAAACCTGTTGTAACTTTGAATATACAGTACAAGGCTAACAGTCCTATAGCACCAAACTAACATGTGTAATACTATTTTGGAGATAATAATGGATATAATTCCAACTCAGTGTTTCAGGATACAGTTCTCCACTTACAATGAAACCGGGAACATTCTGTCTACTCTAAATCCTGCTGTGGGGTTGTAGGGAGATCTTGCAGATCCAAATAGCTTGTATGGCTGCCATGGCCTGGTGGGTAGATGTAGAGCTAGTTAAGGGGCTGGGGGGCATATGCCTTGACCACCAGATGCCTCACTAGTGGGGCCATTTTTTTCCCTCTACCAAACCTGCAAGTCTCACTTTCCACTGCTAGAACTTGCTATCTGGTGCCCATAGAAATTGCTCTTTCCCTTGTTCCACTAATAAACCAAACATCATCTTTCAAGTCCTGGAATCAAGTCATCAATCCTTCGAGATTTTCTAGGGGGATATAGTGCTGGTGATAAGAAGGTAGAGATGGGATGGAAGTTTTATGCTGTGTTTGCCTCATGCTTTTCTTTTTCCCTTGGGCCATGTAGGAACGACAGAATTGCACATAGGTTCTTGTGGTGGGTTGTCAAGTACAGTAACATTGATTCATCATCATTTCAAGAAAAACCAGACTTGGGCGGGTCTGACTGGGCTTTCAGATCGTCTGGCTAAAATCACTATTTTATGATATTATTTCTAATTCAGTGACATATATTAGAGGGAACAATAATTTTAATAAGTACGCCATGTGCTATTTTATAATGTCCTTTCATTTAGCCATGCATTTAAACAAGTTAGATGCTGATAATACTTCAGGTGTAAAATGCTGAAGGCCTATTCTGCTCTTTTGAGTCCAATTAAAATTTTAATTACTTGGTAAAGTGAAGCACTTCAGGAAGGAGAGGTGACATTTCACCCAAAGATTTTTCTAAAGTTAAGGGTTGAAAAACAATATTTTTATGTGCTATTGTTCACTGATGAACAACCAGTGCTTTTCTTATGAGCTCATTTTGTTCAATTTTAACTCTCTCCATTTGTTCATCTTCAGTGGATTTGTATCAACGCTACTGAATGCTAATAGAAAAGATTTGAGTCAAAGACAAAGAATAAGGAAAATATCTGGGATTTGCAAATCTCTGGGATTACATCCTTTGTAGCTGAAACTTCCCATATTGGCGTCAACCCAAACTTAATTTAGCGAGAAAATTTGATTAGCATTCCTTCAGTTATGAGGACTTTATAAAGCAAAATGTTTTCTTGCCACTTTTGTTAGATTTTTTCCCTTCTTCATCCACGTGAGTATCTTTAGAAGAAGAAGGAGAAAAAAGAGCTGCCCTTTGAATCAGACTTAAGAAGATGTATGTGGGGACCCCCTGGTGGTCCAGTGGGTAAGACTCCGTGCTCCCAATGCAGGGTGCCTGGGTTTGATCCCTAGTCGGGAAACTAGATCCCACATGCATGCCGCAACTAAGACTTTGCATGCCTCAACTGAGTCCACATGTCGCAACTAAGAGTCCACATGCTGCAACTAAGAAGCCTGCACGCTGCAACTAAAAAAAAGATCCCACATGCTGCAAGAAAGACACGGCACAGCCAAAATAAATAAATAAATAATATAAATAAATAAGGAAAATGTGAAGTACTCAATTTGTAAAACTGAGAAAATACAAAACTGAGAGTATTACATCGGCATTTGAGTATCTTGAATGCCTACTGTGCGTGTTGGATGATCCTAGTGAATGCATGTGAATCTGTTGTGTAACTCCGGTCCCACGTTCTCTGGTGTGGCCCTGCTACCTCTGTGAATTAAAGTATAATGCTAATGAGGTGACATGGCAGGCAGGGTCCCTGTTTGAGTTACTCAGCATCATTCAGAGAAATTTTACTTTTATCACCAGCTAAACTTCTAACTCCAGTGAACTGCTGGGACATTTTGTGCTACTGCTGACAATAGCACTGGCCGAGGACTGTGAGTGATAATGCCATTGATACTCAAGAAATCTTCAAGTGCCTGGTACCTCATAGGCACTTGATAAATATTTGTTGACTGATTAAGTGGTGCCTGATTGTTATACGAAGAATACATTTATTCTCCCTGGAAGCAGTGACGTAGAGTGGGAAGAATACCAAATATAGGGTTAGCAGCCTATCCTGCCAATTTGCCAGCTAAGTAATTTGGGGCAGCATAAAAAAAAAAAAAAAATCTCCCTGAGGCTCCATTTCCAAGTCTGTAAAATGAGAGGAAGAACTCTGTCTCGAAAAAGAGTTGTGGGAAAATTAAATGGGGTGACAGAATGCAAAAACACCTGACACACAGGGGGGAACCTCAGTAAATGCTGGTTGAATCAAATCCCAAATTACTCATTCTCATGAATGAATTTGTCCCTAATTTTAGTCTTTCCACCAATAATTTTTATCTATATATTTATTTTGTTCTCTGCGTTATTTAGTATTCCTCCTCCCTTAAAAATAATCAACTCATTTTTGGCAAAGTACAGATGCAGGCAAAAATAATAAAAATATTACAATGTCAATAAAAAAAGATCAAGACCTTCTTTGAGATATTAGTAAGCTCACAGAGCAGGCTCCTAAGTGTACATTAGTAAGGGAAGCAATGAATCCAACAGTAAATTCCCTGGGTAAAAACAACTGTGCTCTTCACAGAGAACCCAACTGATTGTAATTTTATGCCATCCTCTCATCAAGGATGGCCTCTTGGCAGTTACCTAAGCTGGCATTATTATTAGGTTAATATGAAAATTTATGACAGATGCTGAGATACTTCCCTTCAAATAAAATGAAAATAGCGTCCAAGGAAGAAGAAAGACATACATGTGAAGGGGCCAAAAATCAGCTGAGTTAGAAAGGGGCCACTCTGAAGCTATGCTCTGCCTAATAGGAGACTGACAGCTCCAGTCTGTGACAGGCCAGACTTCTTGGGAGCTGCCTCTTCTCTTCCAGACCAGACCAGATGATAATCAGTAACTGTCACATGAATAGGCAGAGCTGGGCCTGGGCCTGAAACTGAAGTGAGGAACACCAGTTCCAGCCAACACGCCTGCAAAGCAGTTGGGAAATAGGAAAATGCAAATGTCCTGGGTCTCCTCAGCCTTCAACACAGAATCTAAGTACCACCCAACATACAGTCGGCTGTTTCAGGAACATAAAGAATTTCTTTTAGGGACTTCCCTGGTGACACAGTGGTTAAGAATCCGCCTGCCAATGCAGGGGACACAGGTTCAAGCCCTGGTGCAGGAAGGTCCCACATGCCATGAAGCAAGCAAGCGTGTGCGCACAACTACTGAGCCTGCGCTCTAGAGCCCGTGAGCCGCAACTACTGAGCCCACGCGCCTAGAGCTCATGTTCCGCAACAAGAGAAACCATTTCAGTGAGAAGCCCACGCACCACAACGAGGAGTAGTCCCCGCTCGCCGCAACTAGAGAAAACCTGCGCACAGCAGTGAAGACCCAACACAGCCAAAAATAAATAAATAAATAAATTTATTTTAAAAAAAGAAAAGAATTACTTTTAGGAAAAGATGGCAATTTAAAATTGGCTTTGAAATGTCCTTAATTTCAGAAGCTTTTGATTTCCAATGATATTCCCATATAATTTTCATCCCTGCAAATTTTAGTGTTTGAAAAATTAAAAAAACCTAAATCTTCTTGGAATTAGTTCAATTTACTTTGTCAGTATCTACTTCTAAAGAAGGAGATGACTCTTTTAAAAGAAAATTTTGAGACCTGAGATATCAAGTGATTTGAATAAGAGGAAGTGTTTATTTACATGGTCTCATTCTGCCTCGTCCACTGTTTTCTTATCTTAAAAGGAGTTGGCATTCCAATGTTTTCATATTACTAATGAGCTATAACAACAATTGCCCACCCACTTAAATGAATCTATTTAGTAATAAAGAAGGTAGTCTTGTGGTTTCCCCACCATTAGGAGCACTTCCCAAAGAAAAGCCGTTCTTAGTTTACCTTTGCCTCCTCTCTCAGACTGGGATAGGATACAACTTGCTTTGTAGACTACAAAGTTGAGGAGAGTAAATGCTCCTTTTTAAGCTTCCATATCTTGCCATATTCTCCTACAACCGGTCCTGCAGGCTCTCTGCCCACTAAATCATCTGAAGCAACAGATGCATTCTGCAATTGCCAGTAAATATGTGTGAGGGGAGGGCTCTCTGCAGGCGTTTCCTGTGGTTTAGAGCCATTACTATATTGACACTTTTACTTTTTCATCTTAGAAATTATTTTTCTTTATAATTTAATTAGAGATGGAAGTCAATGATAGGTGTCCTCTCAGGAAAGGCAGAGCGGTACTAAACCAAGTCCCCAGATCAAGACTGTTTCCCCCACCTCATGAGTTGTATTTCTTTTTTACTTTGGTTTTTTTTTTGTAACTTGACAAAACCACTTTAATTACTTAATGTACTGAAGAACATACTGTGTCCACAACGTGCACTGAATATATAGCAAGGATCAGTCTCTCTGTGTTGTAATTTCAGACTGAAATGCAAAGTCTTCATAAGCAATTCAAATGTTCACCACTAAGGTTTGGGGAAAATAAGTAAATAAAATCAGTTGTAAAGTTTTATACTTCCAGAAGAGAACCTGGCATTCTAGCATTTATTTATTTATATATATATATATTTTCTATTTATTTATTTGGCTGTGTCGGGTCTTCGTTGCTGCATGCAGGCTTTCTCTAGTTGCGGCAAGCAGGGCTACTCTTCGTTGCGGTGCGAGGGCTTCTCATTGCGGTGGCTTCTCTTGTTGTGGAGCACGGGCTCTAGGCACGCGGGCTTCAGTAGTTGCAGCATGCAGGCTCAGTAGTTGTGGCGCAAGGGCTTAGTTGCTCCATGGCATGTGGGATCTTCACGGACCAGGGCTTGAACCCGTGTCCTCTGCCTTGGCAGGTGGATTCTTAACCACTGTGCCACCAGATAAGCCCATTCTAGCATTTAATGTCACCCTGGTTATTTCCTAAAATGTAAACTTTGTAATGTATGTAAATTGGGGGATTCATTATAGAAACACTTATTTTCAAAAGTTAGGCAAGTTATATCAATCTAACTAAAACTTAGCCAAAACAATATCACTGATAATCAGGAACACTTTTTGGATATATTTATTATGTTTATACATATTATTTAAATGTATTATTATTTATTATTGAAAAACTGATACATGTCTGTTTTAAAATGTACAAATAACACAGAAATAAAAAGTGAAAATTCCTCCATCCAACTCCCTGGAGTACTATTAACCATCTTACATGTATTTGAAATATATTTTTTAAAATTTTATCATATCATATTAGCATTATATATAATATATATAAAATAATATATGTATAGATTTTACAAAACTGGAATTATATAATGTTCTGCTGCTTGCTTTTCCACTTAACTACATTTCAGATACCTTTCTTTCTGCGTCAATACAATAAATAGGCAGAATGAGCTATTTCACTCTTCTTTATTACTGAATATTAATTCAGTTTGCATAATTTTTTTAATCTAGCCACTACTAATTGACATTTGGCTTACTGTTACTCTTTAATGAATATAAACACTGCCCTAAGGGACATTCTTGGTCTCTGTAGAATAGAAATTATTCTCTGCAGAGTAGAAATGCTGCTTCAGAGGATAGGTTTATTTAAATTTTTGAACAATATTTCACATTGGCCTTCAACTATGGGACTATATTGGATGCCTCTTGTGCCCACCTCACATCTCAGCCCACCGTTTACTTCCACTATTGCTGCAGCTTGGTGCAGCTGTCTGCAGCCTGACAGCACCTCACTCCAGCCTCACCTCGTCTCTAACCTCTGCTCCAGGTTTCTTAGGCTGTGTGGAGGGTGCCTGTGGGACCCTGATCAGCTTTGGCACTTGCGCAAACCTTGGAATGTGAAAGGCTGACATCTCCTGGTACAACCCTTGTCCAATGAGGACAGGAGCTTGTGGGGAAATGGTCCCCTCCCCTCTCCCATTCTTTAAGAGGGCAATTGGGAGGCCAGATCTACATAGCTCCTCAGTAGGTCCTGGAAGAATCCAGCCCTGATTGTCCACAAGGGTGGTGACCAGCTGGAAAAGGGTCCCCTGGACTGGTTTTTCTCTCACTTTTTACTCCCCTACTCCTGTTCCCCTGTCTCAGGCTCTACTTTCTGGGGGGAACTCAGCTAACACAGGTACAGATTAAATCTTACCACTGATGACTGGTTCTTCTTGTCCTCAGCCACAGCAGGCACTAGCTACGTTTTTAAATATTGTCTAGCTGATAGGAAATCTCACTGTTTTAATTTGCATGTCTGATTAACAGTAAGTTAAACATAAAACATGTGTTTAAAATTCAGCAAGTGAACCACAATCAAGAATCAGTCATTTCGTCTAACATTAAAACCCTAAGGAAAAACACTTTGTTTCCTCCCTCCCTCCCCATCAGGGTAGTACTTTCTGATTTTCACATAATCATTGATATAACAAAGGCAATAGCAAGGAAACAACATGACCAGAAGTCTTTTCTTACTGCCTTATAGCCCTTGAAATGTTAAAAGAGGACCAGCAAATGATAACTACTTAATTTGAATTGGAGCTTTTGTCTATATGTGTTAGACTTTCATAAAATGTTAGAGCTGCAATAGATGTTAAATGTCCTCTGGTTCAGGATCCTTACTTTGAAAATGGAGGCACTAAGACCCAGGGAAGGGAAGTGCCTGAACGACTCACCCTATATGACACAGACAGAGGTAGCAACAACTTGGGACTCATGGCTCTTGGTTTGGCACTTTTCCTACTAAATCATAATGCCCTCTCCTCGGAAACTGATCATTTGGCTTTTCTAAAACATCCTCAGTTCTGGTATCTGTTAGGACCCCATTTACTTTTGTTCTTTTGTTTTTCTTTTAATTAATTAATTTATTTATTCATTTATTTGGCTGTGTTGGGTCTTCGTTACTGCACATGGGCTTTCTCTAGTTGTGGCGAGCAGGGGCTACTCTTCGTTGTGGTGCGTGGGCTTCTCATTGCAGTGGCTTCTCTTGTTGTGGAGCATGGGCTTGAGGCATGCGGGCTTCAGTAGTTGTGGCTCTCGGGCTCTAGAGCGCAGGCTCAGTAGTCGTGGCGCATGGGCTTAGTTGCTCTGCAGCATGTGGGATCTTCCCGGAGCAGGGATCGAACCCATGTCCCCTGCATTGGCAGGTGGATTCTTAACCACTGTGCCACCAGGGAAGTCCCAAGACCCCATTTATTTTGAAATAAGAAATGTTATTCATACTTTCACCATAAAGACACCACAAAGGACTATTTTTAAAGAAAAATATCCAGAGAGGTTATATCTTTGTAAGCAACTTTGTAACAGTGACCTCATGAAAGAGCTTTCCGGTGGCTCCAAAATTGTGATTTATTACTAGGATACTGGGATCCCGGCATACATCACTGTTCCAAGTTGACATAAAAATATGAGGTCAACACAAATATGTAAAATAAAAAACAAAATAAAATGAAACTGACAATTGCTAAGGAAACATCAAGATCAATTAGAGGTCAGAGGCCTTAAATTTATTAGAAGCCTATAGCTACCAGCAATGTAAAGGGAAACTGGAGATCTGTATCTCGCAAGACTAGATTCCAGAGTGAACTTTGTCTCTTTGGATGTATTAGAGATTTACCTTGAATTTTCATATGTGTAATTTTTATTTATTATGGTAAAACTCTATTTAAAATAATGAAAGTTTTAAAAAGTCATTGGAAGTGATTCATGTATTTGGGCAATTGAGTTTTTAATGCATACTTTCAATTCCTATTATGGTTAACTAACCTATAATAACTCTGCTGAGTTTGCTTTAGCCATATAGTATTTCAGCACAGGGAAGAGGTAATATTTGCGGTGCACCTACTAAGTGCTATGTACTTTGCATGATTTCAGCTTCATTGCTAGACCCTGCCCTAGTCTGAGTTCCCATAAAAGCAGACCTTGAGACAAGATTCTAATGCAAATAGTTGTTTGGGAGGTGAAGGCAGAGTAGTGAAGAAGTGATACAGGGAAGGCAGCTAATAAAGGTTTATTTCCAAGCTGGCTACTACTATGAGTAACTGGAGCTTAGTCTTGCTGGGAAAAAATCGAGAAATCATTGTAGAACACACTCCTGGGTTATCCCACATCGAGGGTAAGAAAGCTGGTATGTTGGTCAATGTTTAACAAACAGCTCTGGGAGAGGGTGGGAGAGTTTTGATTTGTAGCATTTGTTTATTCCTGTGGTGTAAATACTCCCATCATGGCCAATTTTAAGCTGTCAACGTGACATCACTGAACTTGGAGTTGGGAAGACATGTGCATTCCAGGTTCTCATAAGTTGGTGCAAACCACCTGTAGTAGTATACCACTGCAACTTCCAACATTGGTTAAGGACCACTCAGGATTGAAAATTGGGGTCCACTTCCAGCTGGCCACATGGTCAGCAAAGTGAGCTTCAGAGGCCAGAGAGATGCAGTGGCCAGCATGGCAATCTGGCTGCTATGTTCCAAAGTAGTGGTAAGGGTGAGAGGAAAAGGGCGAGGTTCCAACAGTATAGCCCCGTATTGATGATGACTAAAGTGTGTACAGCTTGCCAAAGGTCACACAGCTAATAATGGAAGAGCAGAGATTCAAACAGAGACCTGGCTAATACTAGAGCCCTCTTGTCTCTATGGCATGCTGCTTCTCCTATAGAAAGCTGTAAGTATTACAATGCATTAGTGAACAAAGAAAATTATACTGTGTTACTTAGGGTAGATTAAACTGCTATAACAAATAGATCTAAACAAGTACACTAGAATTCTATTCCTTGGTCAGCAAAATAGATTTTTTTTTCCCCTGGGAAGGAGTTCAGGAGGTTGTCTAATGGGGCTGTCCTCTACCTAATCATTTGGGGACCCTTTTATTCTGTGGCTCTGCCACCCCATGGGGCATTATAGTCATCTGTATCCAGACAGTGCCATGGCGCATATCCTATTGGTGAGAACAAGTTGCATGGCCATACCTAGCTGCAAGGCAGGCTAGGAAACGTAGTCTCTGGCTGGGTAGCTGCTTCCCAACTACAACTATATGGTAATGGATGGAGAGAGGGAATTTGGTGGGCAGCTAACTGTCTCTAACACATCTTTCCAGAGAATATTTAGGCTAGATATTAATTTCCATTTCTTTGTATAATAAATTTAAAGATCTATAGTAATTCAAAGGTAATTTTTATGTTTGATAGACAATGATTTTTTTCAAATATAAGATTTGAAACAGCTTGGAACTTTGGGTTAAAAAATAATACAGAGTATAATATCCTTTTTCCCATTCAAAGGGATGTGTTAGTAAAGATCCCCATGGTAAAATTTTCACTTGAGATGCTTAAATCATTGGGGAATAAAAATTCCCCATTCTCACTGAGGCAAGAACTCTGAAAGATCTCATGAATATTTTTATGGTCACTAAGAGAATGATATCTAACCAGTGAAAATCAACAAATATATTTAATATGTTATATTAGTATATATATCCAATATCTATAATGGATATATATTGCATTTTTAAGATTTGAAGAACAGGCTGTGCAGCCAGAGCATATAAGTTCAAACCCCACCTCCACCACTTCCTGGCTGAGTAACCTTGGTTAAGTTGCTTAACCTCTCTGTGGTTCAGTTTCATCTGGAAAATGCAAATGATGATAGTGCCTACTTCATAGGGTTATTGTGTAGATTAAATAAGTTAACATATATGAAGCACTTATCACCATACTGGCATATAGTAAATGCTCAATAAATCATTTATAACTATAAACTTTCTAGGATCCTGTTCCTACAAACTTTCAGATTTGTTTCATGTGTTACAGATATGGCTCCTTTTCTGCCATTCTCTTCTTCTGCATTTTAGATTCCCACTCCTCAGTTCTCTCTCATTTTCTCTCTGTCTCTCCCTTCTCTCCTTATGTCCCTCCTTCTCTCTCTCCCTCCCTCCCTCTCAATTATCCCCAATAAGAGACAATTAGAATGCATATAGAAATAAATTCTCACCTTCTTCTAAAGAAAGTGCAAAATTATATTTGCAGATGCATTCATATTCTTTTAAGGAAAGAGAACTTTTCCCCCATTAGGGATGGAATGTTGTGATTGAAGCTCAAATCCTAAGGAGTCTTGGACAGTTTGTGTTTTGTAACAACTGGAGTCAACTCCTTTTAATTGAGCATCAACTACATGAAAGGCACTGAGCTAGGGGCTCTGGGGAGGCAAGGATGATGAAGAGGAGATGGTTCCTCTCTCCAGGGTCTCATGAGCTGGTGGAAAATGCAGACACGGACAAAAGTGGCTCTCCCACAAGGGCAGCCTCTGGAAGTTCTCTGAGGGAAAGGGCATCGTCTCACTTTCTCTACTCCCAGCACCTGGAACAGGGCCTGCTCATTAGCAGGTGCTTAGCAGTACCTCCCTCAGACCTGGGCAAGAGAATACAGTGCACCATGCATCACAAATCTGGAAAAACAAATGTATTAAAGAACACACAGCTACCCTGGTCACTCAGATCTGGTGTGCAGTGCCGGCTTAGCACGACCCATAACCCTAAACATCTGCTCTAGAGACCAGTGCCTTTCAGGCCCCAGGGAAACACTGCTTCACATGTCTTGTCCCATGACCTTGACGTGTCGAGAAGGTCTGTGGCTGTGCTCCTGCCGATGTTGGACATCAACATTGATTTGCAGTCGGGGAGAATTTCACTAGTTGAAGTGTTCAGTAAGAGAAGAGATAAGCTAACTTGTCAAATCTGCCCCTCTGATAACAGGAATGCAATAGATTCCTGTATAACAACGTGTCATATCCTCTTCGTCGGAGTGCTCCTGTTCTTGCTTCTCTTTTTTTTTTTTTTTGCGGTACGCGGGCCTCTCACTGTTGTGGCCTCTCCCGTTGCGGAGCACAGGCTCCGGATGCGCAGGCTCAGCGGCCACGGCTCACGGGCCCAGCCGCTCCGCGGCATGCGGGATCCTCCCGGACCGGGGCAGGAACCCGTGTCTTCTGCATCGGCAGGCGGACTCTCAACCACTGCGCCACAAGGGAAGCCCTTGCTTCTCTTTTTGACCTATTTCATAGGTCCTGAGCTAGTCACCCATTAGGCCAGTATTCACAACAGTTGCTCACAAATGCTGAGAAAAATTTTGCAGTATTAAGCAATATGTATGACTTAGACTTGTATTTATGGAGGTATAAATAAAACATGTGAAGTATGTTGCTATTCCTTACATTGGCAACTATGGATGTTGAATGCTAGGACTGCAAACAGTTTTATCCTAATAAAATATTTGATGACATTTAATTAAATTTTCAGAGTTAAAGACTCAGCTTTATTTGAATAATTTTTATTTAACATTTTGATATTCATCAAATTTGTAGTTTAAAATAGAATTTTGCCTTTTAATAATAACAGATAATTGGATTGTCTCAAGTGATCAAATGCCAATTATGTGAAAATCCCAATTATAACAACATAATTAGTAATTTTGTTGAAATAAAAGTAGGAAGTTAATGTATGTCTTTATTTTAGTCCTCATCCAAACACTCTCAGCCCATCAATGGAACACCAGATATAAATACAATTGTCTTTAATATTTTGTTGCCAGTCATATAAAAATCACAACTTTACATGTAACATTCAAATTTGTCTTTATATATATCCAGGTAGGAGCCTAGAACATATTTTATTTACTGTTGGTTTACAATTTGACTTTTAACTAATTTAAAATGTTGTATGGGGCCTTCATGTGTACTCACCCTGGCCCTCCAAATGTTAGGAATGGGCCAGGCCCAGGGGTAGTGGTGTCCAGACTTTGGGGGTGGGGTGGATATAAGGAAGTGTTTTCAGAAGAAGAGGGCTCATGGGTGAAAGCATGGAGGAAAGAGAGCATGATCTGTTCCTAATCTGTGGCTGGAGCCCAGGTGCAGGACAGGGTGAGCTGTGTTGAGAACTGAACAGTCAATGGTGGAGGCAGAGGGACGTGGTAGACTGGGAGTGTGATAAGGGCAGATGGTAGGTCTACTCTGATCTCTGTGACATCCCTCGGCCTTGCATGGTGCCCAGCACATAGGAGCTAATGCATTTAATACTCACTGAATGAATGAAAGAAGGAATTTGGACCCTATACTGTATGTAATGTAGAACCACTAAAGAGTTCGAGGAGATGGGACAGAATCAGAACCGTAGTTTGGAAAGATAGCTGACAATGGTGCCTGAAATTTGTTTGAAAGTTTAGCTGCTGGAAGTAGAAAGATTAATATACTTAGTTATAACTAAGACTATACTTAGTCTTAGTTAAAGACTAATATACTTAGTTAACTAATATATTAGTTATATGTTACCAATTTATATCTATTGTGATTCTTTATTTCCTGAACATATAAATGTGGATATTTAAAATTATACACTAATCTGGCCTAACCAGACATTTAATGGGCCATGAAACTCCTAAGTCTTAGGTACAACGGCTCTAGGGCTATGCTGTCTGATAACACTGGCCACTATCTACATGTGCCCTTTTGAGCACCTGAAATGTGGCTCAAATTATGTTCAAGATGTTCTGAAGAGTAAAACACACCAGATTTCAAAGATCTAGTACAAAAAGAAATGGTAAAAGATCTCATTATAATATTTTACAATGTTGATTACATATTGAAATAGTAATATTTTGGATATATTGTGTAAAATAAAATATATTATTGAAATTAATTTCACTTGTTTCTTTTTAGTTTTTTTTAATGTGGCTACTAGAAAATTTTTAATTACATATGTGCCTTGCATTTGTAGCTTGCGTTATAGTTTATCAGGCGGCACTGTTCTAGTGGATGCCAATTTTGTATACATCTTTAGCAGTTTGGACCCCAAAACAATGCACATCGATTGCAAACTGAAGGTACAAATGTTGCAAAAGATGCAGAAGTTGACTAAGCCACAGGAAGTGGTACTAAACTTCCCAGATTACATGTAAAGTCTTGTCAGCATAGGATTTAGCAGAGTTGGATCAATGGACCACAAAGGAAGAGAAAACCAACAAGGACACTGATTCAAAGAAAGAAACTGAATATTACAGGAGGACCTTGGGGAAACACAGGAAGTCTTCAAATATTTTTTTGAAAAAATGATGGTCATGATTAAGCCACAAAAGTTAAATGGAAAAAGAATATCTCATCATACATCAAAAAAAAAAAGCAAGCAACAGGGCTCATGCAAAGAATTCAAAGAGTCAGTGCAGAGTTGTAAAGGTAAGCAGAATTTTGCTAACTGTGAGATAAATGAAACTTCATTAATTGTAGTTGTATTTTTAAATATAAAAATCCCAATTCAACTGGCTTTCATTATTTACCATAAAATTAGTTTCTGATTTTAAATACAAGTAAATACATGCAAAATGTTTAGATGGCTGGTTAATAAAAAGGAATCTCATATATATGCATATATGTATATATAATATAAAATATTTTCTTTTAGCCTAAAACATAAATAACAGGGTTTTGTTTTGTATAGTTGGGGGGTTTTAACAAGTATTTGGCTGTAGGGCCTTGGTCTTTTGAGTGTGGGTCCACTATTCAGAGCCCTATGTATCTTTCTCCCATATCTCATTGACAATTTTCACTTTTAATCTCTTTCAAGCAAAGTGAAAACTGATAGATACGTGCAAAGTTCTTACAGATTTGAATGCTTCTTTCCCCAATCTTTCACAATCATCATACCCACAACTAATGTGACAGAGATTCTTCTGTGTCTCACCTTCATTCATTCTTTCAAAGCATTTAACTTAGTTTTCATTGGAACAACTTTCATTTTGCACTTACATACTCATGTTTAATAGTATTTAATTAAATTCCATAAGGATAGTTATAACAGGTATAGTCAGATTTGTGAAAAAATATGATGGATTCTCTTGGGGTCCATAACTCTCCTGGTGTGCAGGTGTCATGAGCATTCATTGTGCTGTGGCATCCCTCTGCCTGCTGCACACTACACCAGGAACGACAGGTATCTGTTACTGGATGAGGCAGCTAAGTGGAGGCTTGTTTAGAAACTTTTTACTATAATGTCACCTACAGTGTACTTGTAGAGGGACAACTATCCCATAAATGACAAGATTTCCTGACTTAGGACATCTGGAACTACCTGGGAATTATGGTGTCTGGAAAGAGCACAGAGAAACCAAGTTCCAGCCCCAATTCTCCTGCAAGTATTCCATAATAATATTGATAACTCTGATAGGACACCAGCTTTTACTCTGTTCTCAAGGTTATCTTCTTACTCTCTCTGTCTACCTAAGACATAGATCTCACAGAGAAGTGAAACCACGCACACTGATGATCTGAAATTCTATCAGAGTCAGCCTGATAAATACCCACTAATAAAAATACTTGCAGATGGGAATGTTTTATTTATTTACTTTTATAAATATGAAAAACAACCAACAATATCCCCAGAGAAGAAGAAAACTTCTTGCATGTGCATAATAGGTGTTTAATAAATACATGATGAATGATACATGGGCTGAAATATTTCTGCCAGTGCATATTAACTCCATTCATTCTAATATCAGTGATGTTTATGCACGATGAGGAAATGCACCAATATTAAACTGGATCCTCCAAATGAATGTGATGTAGGAACTGAAGTGTGACTTAGGGATCCCAGAAGCACTATGTGGAAGCAGTGATCTGTAAAGCACTGGCGTAAAGGTTACCATAGCTGTCATGGCATAAATGAAATCACTGCAACATGTGTACCTGAGTGAGGATAGAAACAAAGAAAATGAAATCACTGCAACATTTGTATCTGAGTGAGGATAGAAATAAAGAGCTTGGAAATAGGAACTGGAATTTTCAGTGTACAAGCAACCTTGGAAGAGACACCATTATGTCATTAAAGAAATCAAATTAAGGCAATTTGACATATGCCTTTATGCATTAATATAAAGCAGGCTCCTACGGCACCAAACTAGAACTAGAATCTTAACCATGCTTAAGCTGCAAAAACTATGGTAGCAATTCGATGGGTTAAAATCTCTTCAAAAATACGTTGTATCAACATATGGCAGAGGAAGAACACCCTTTTCAGTCAAGCACGTCCTTTGATTATTTTTCTACCTTAAAAAAATGTCTGGGGCTTCCCTGGTGGCCGCAGTGGTTGAGAGTCCGCCTGCTGATGCAGGGGACACGGGTTCGTGCCCGGTCTGGGAAGATCCCACATGCCGCGGAGCGGCTGGGCCCGGGGGCCATGGCCGCTGAGCCTGCGAGTCCGGAGCCTGTGCTCCGCAATGGGAGAGGCCACAACAGTGAGAGGCCCGCGTACTGCAAAAAAAAAAAAAAAAAAAAAGTTTGTCGGTGTAGAGATGCATGACGACAACATTAATATTTACATAAAAGATTAAGGGGAAGGGCTTCCCTTGTGTCCCAGTGGTTAACAATCCGCCTGCCAATGCAAGGGACACCGGCTCGAGCCCTGGTCCGGGAAGATCCCACATGCCGCGGAGCAACTAAGCCCGGGCGCCACAACTACTGAGCCTGCGCTCTAGAGCCTGCGAGCCACAACTACTGAGCCCGAGTGCCACAACTACTGAAGCCCGTGCACCTAGAGCTCGTGCTCCGCAACAAGAGAAGCCGCCACAATGAGAAGCCCGCGCACCGCACCGAAGAGTAGCCCCCACTCGCCACAGCTAGAGAAAGCCCGCTCGCAGCAACTAAGACCCAACATAGCCAGAAATAAATAAATAAATTTTTTAAAAAAGATTGGGCTTCCCTGGTGGCGCAGTGGTTTAGAGTCCGCCTGCTGATGCCCCGGTCCGGGAAGATCCCACATGCCGCAGAGCGGCTGGGCCCGTGAGCCATGGCCACTGAGCCTGCGTGTCTGGAGCCTGTGCTCCGCAACAGGAGAGGCCACAACAGTGAGAGGCCCACGTACCGCAAAAAAAAAAAAAAAAGATTAAGGGGAAAATGACTCAAAGTACCAAAAGCTAGATGAAAGACCAGCACTTAAGGTTTCTCCATGGTGGTGTGATGGATGGAGGTCAGAGAACTGTGGCTAGTTGATAGTGTTGTATTTGGTGCTCCTCTCACTTGGTTCCATTTTCATCACTGTACAAATGAAGAGGCAAAAGTAAATGTTTTGCTGGAATTCCATTTCCACTTTTCTACTCTGGCCAAACTTCAAAACCGGAACAATTTTGAAAAGCTGAAGGCGTCTACTTACTTTTCTCATTTACAGTCACCTAAATATGTGTGTGCAAATTTAAAGGTTTTCTGATCTAAATAGGAAAGAAAAAAGTTTATCCTTTCCAGTGTAGGATTTGGTGGGTGTGGCAATCCGGGAAGACCTGGGAAATAACTACTGTTTTCTTTGGATGATACACTTGGCTACCGTTAAAAGAGTGTATAATTATAGCCTAAATGTAAACTTAAACTTTTAACAGATTTATCTAAAGTTTCAAAATTTGTGCCATTGGATGTAATTATCTAAAACTATCTTATGGCAGATGTTGCAGTACTCAAAACACTGAGCTAATATGAAATCTGAACCCGCTTTAAAAATCCCTCGGATATCACCATCCTCCTCAGTTACCATTTATAGCCAGGAAGGAGGTTTTCATTTTATCTATTTCCAAAAAAATCAAAGGAATTATTTTGTAGACAGTTTAGACTCCTGTCGAAATATATGAATACTGACAGGATACCGCTCTCCTTTCTGTTCCTGAGGAGCCCCCTGCCTCCCCCCCCAACCCAGCCCCCGCCTTAATTCCTGTTTCACAAAATAAATCTAGGGACTCTGCTCCCGGGTTGTGGGAGATTTCTCATCACAGACAAACCGGCTGGAGGAAGAGAAGGGAGGGGAGAAATAAACGCGACACGGAAGCCTGAAGAAAGGTCGAAAATCATTAACATGTAAATGGTGCTTTTTCCATTCCAAAGCACCTTATCGCCAGACGCCCCCAGGGACTGGAAGGGTTCGGAACTCCGCTTTAGGCAGCTCCGGCACTGCAGGGGCGGGGGCGGAAAGAACCCGGACGGCGGCCCGACCCTGCTGGGAAGAGGGACGTGCAGCTAAAGGCATAGGATTCGGGGAGGGCCAGAACCTGTCCGAGGATGACAATATCACACACTTCCTGGTTCCTTCCCCAAACGTGCTCTCTATGGTCCTGTATATCGCTGCCTTCCCCAAAGACACCGGAGGAAAAAATAGAAATCTATAGAGATCCCCCGGACCCCCGCCGCCCGCTCCTGTCTCCCTCTAGCCGGGGGCGGGATAGAGGGTGAGAAGAATGTCCCAATCGGTGACTTCAGGTTTTGAACAAGATATTCCAGGAAACTTTTATTTGTAGCATGATTTGGGGGGTGGGGGGGTGGGCAAAAGATGAGGAAAGCTTTTATAAAACTTGTTTTTTTTGGTGCACGGCACCAGGGCCGCTGAACGTTGGGTTTCTTTCGCTTTGCAGCAGGCGACAGCCCTGGGCGCCACCTGCGCGCCCCGTACGGAATGGAGGCGGGGTCGGGGGTGGGTTGGTCCGCGCCCGGGTTCCCCGACGCCCACTGCAACGGGCAATGCGAATGACAGACTGCAGACCCTCTCGCCTGCGTCCCCTTCAACGCCCCATACATCGAAGTTCGAACTGCGGCTCCCGTGAGGCGAGCCCCGGTCCAGCCGGGCCGAGATTGCGGCGGAGAGGAAGCGGCGCTCCTCCACCGAAGCTCCTCCTCTCGCCGGTGCAGCCCGGGACTACCTGGCGGCGCGGCGGGTGCGGCGCGCAAACCGCAGCGCGCCCCCACGGCGGCCACCTCGGAGCCCACCTTGCTGGCCGGCGCGCAGGACGGAGCGCACAACCGGCCCCTCACCAACCTGCGGCCGGCTGTCCTCCCTCCACCGAACCCCGCGCGCCCGCGCGTCAGTCCCTGCCGGGCGCCCAGAGGGCCGCGCTCACGCAGTTGGCGCAGGCGGCCTTACGCTAGAGGCGCAGCGCCCGCCCGTCCGCCCGCCCCCTGCACTCTCCCCGCCCCCTCCCTCCCTCGCAGGGGCCGAGCGAATGTAGCCCGCGAGAGAAAATGGCGGCGGCGACGGGGAATCGCGCCTCGTCCTCGGGATTCCCGGGCGCCGGGGCGGCGAGCCCCGAAGCGGGCGGTGGCGGAGGGGCCCTCAAGGCGAGCAGCACGCCCACGGCAGCCGCGGGGCTGCTGCGGGAGGCGGGCAGTGGGGGCCGCGAACGGGCGGACTGGCGGCGGCGGCAGCTGCGCAAAGTGCGGAGTGTGGAGCTGGACCAGCTGCCCGAGCCGCCGCTTTTCCTCACCGCCTCGCCGCCGTCCTCCTCCACTTCCCCGTCGCCGGAGCCCGCGGACGCGGCCGCTGGCGGGAGCGGTTTCCAGCCTGTGGTGGTGCCGCCGCCCCACGGAGCCGCGAGCCGCAGCGGCGCCCACCCTACAGAACCAGCGGCCGCACCGGACAGCGGCGCCCCGAGCCCCGCGGGGGCCGAGCCCGGGGAGAAGCGGACGCCCGCCGCCGAGCCGCCTCTTGCGGCGGCCCCAGCCGGGTGAGCAGCGCGGCCGGGGGCGCGATGGGGACTTCGGGGGCGGGCGGGCGAGGGCAATGAATGAACCCCGGGCACTGCGCAGGGCGTCCCGGGGCTCCGCGCAGCGAGGCTGCACGCCGCTCGCCGGGAGCCCTCGGGCACCCGCTTTGACCCTTCCGGCGTCGGGCGGCGCCCCGGACCTGGCCTGGGGTACGGGACGGGACGGGGGCCCGGGGCGGGGACATGCGGGAGAGTTTGTTATTGTTTGCAGACATGTGACAGGCGTGCGAGCCGCGCTGCGGGTACCAGTTGAGATAAGGTGTGGGGGCCCGTGCTGGCTTTTGGGGGCTCCCGGAATCGGAGCTCTCCGAGGAGCCCCGGAGCGGCACCCTGGCGTTGCTCTCCGGGTCGGGTTGGGAGGCGGGCAGCCGTGCAGCGGCGGCGACCCCGGACGAGAGTCCTCGGGGGCGCCGGGGTGAGGCCCGACCTTGCGGGCGGGCGGTGTAGGTGGGCGGGGTAGGTGAGGAGCCCTGCCCGAGGCCGGGGGTGGGGGGGCCGGAGCGCGGCGGAGAAAGCAGTGGGGTCCCCGCGGCTGTGACAGGCAGAGTCTCTCGGCAGGTACCGGGGGCCGGGCTGGGACGAAGGCTGCGCGCCCGGAGCGGGGCCGTAGGGGACTCCGGGTGGACGGCTCCGTAACGTCTGTCAAAGCGGTGTGGGCTGACCGGCTGCAAATGCTCGGGGGCTTGCGGTCTTTTAGGACGTGGGGTTTTCTGATTGCGTCCCCCAATGTCCTTGGGAATGAAGACTGCACCACTAAGACTTGAGTGACTTCTGTTTGGAGTTTGAATTTGGCCTTTGAGGTTTGCATTTGGCGGAGTGGTGTAAGAGCCAGGACCGGATGTGTCAGCCATTCAGTTTCAAAGCGGTGGTGACTGCTCCCCGCAGCCTCTCCGGCGTGGTTGGGGACCGCGGCGCGGGTGCGGTACTTCCTGCTCCGTGCAGCTGCGCGGGCCGCCGCTGACTGCCGGCTTCCAGGGGACACAGTGCTGTGGCTCCGGCTCCGTAAGAGCCGTACTGCCTGTGCGCTACGGTGTTTGTAAGGTAACTCAGACCAGCCGTTCCTGGCCTGACCCTTCTTGGCAACTGGAAATTTTTATGTTTAAGGAAGTTCTTTTGACTGTGTCAGCCATCATCCTTGTTTTTAAAAGAATCTGACTAGTGTATGCAAAGCACAAGTTTGAGAGGTATTTTGAGTTGCTGGAAATGTTTTTGTGATTGTCACCCGTTTCCCTATAGGGTTTCCTGACCTTTATTCTGAGTATTTTAAAGACTGCCTTAGGTTTGTTTCCCTTGTGAAACGAATTTGACAGTAGGACTCATTGGCTTTGGTTAATTATCTAAAGTGATTTTGGGGGTAACTTGATTGTTTAAAACCACAGTTCGTTGATTCCTTGGAAGTTGCCCGTTTCCCTCTCCCCGCCTCAAACCCCCCCCCCCACAAAAAAAAACCAACTAAAAATATGGTCAGCACTGTGCCATGGCAGTATTGATAGGAAAGATTTGTGACTGTGGTAGTTTTCTGTGTGCTCTTGTCCATGTAACTTAGTCTTACAGGGTTATTCCTCTACACCACTGCTCCTGGGAAGATTGGATTAAAACTTGACTAGGATAATTCGTTGTAGGCAATTGTTACTACAAGTGAGCTCCAGATAGAAATATTAAACCCAAAATTTGAGAGATTAATTTTGTCTGTTCTCATGAGACCGAATTTTTGGATACAGTAGTTTAGCAAGTGTCAGCATTCTAGTCATCTTAATGAGCTACTGAATATAGCAGAAGAGGAACTACTGTAAAATCAACATATAGATGTTGTTTAGTGTTGTCTCCACACAAAATAAGAGGATGAAGGTGTAAGCAGATAGAATTCAGGTACTGAGTAATCCATGCTTAATTTTTGCATTTTGTAACCTAGGTTTTTTCCCCCCTCTTTGTTTAAGGGGTGGATAATAATTGCACAGTATATGAAATTATGGGCTAATCAGCATAATCATTTTTTAAGATGAATGTCACTAGCCAGAATGCTGTTTGTTCATCCCAAATCTTATACCTAAACATTTCATTGATAGTAAAATGTTGATTCCCTCTCCTCTTGAAATAGTGATTTTTTTTTTTTTACAATTTCCTTGTTAATGGGGTTGAAATTCATTTGATTCTATTAGTATAAACACTTTGATTGTAAGCAGTTAGTAAAATCTCAGTTGAACTTTTGTTTTTTGACAGTAGTTGCATTCATACTTTCAGGAGGAAAATCTAACATTGAGATTTTGAAATATTTTTGTTTCAGTGGTACTATAGGTCTGGAGACCCCTTCTGTTTAAAGACTTATTGTATTCTTTTAAAGAGAATTCTGTGAGATTTTTAATTTCATAATTTCCTCCAGTTTTTGATCTTCGGATGTAGAAATTTAAATTGTAGAAAATACATTTTTGTAGTATAAGTTATATAAAGAACACTCATATTAAAACAGAAGATTTTAAGTACATCCCTCTTTTACAAGTTAGTAACTGAAATCAGTGGAAGTTTTTTGCCTGTAAGTGGCGCCCAAGGGTTTGGGATTTTTCCTTATATTACAGAATTAGGGGCATTTTCTTCCTATTTACGGTCTTTGAAGAGAAATTACAGTGTTACTCTCCATTGAACAGGCTATTATTGTGAGTTGGTAGATATAATTACTCCATTCTATTTTTGTAACTTAAAAAAAAAACAACTATCAATTTGCTGGCCCCATGAAAGAACAAGATATGCTGTACTTGTTAATGTTAGTTTTTGTGTAAAACTAAAGCTATTTCATAGGCTGCTTTTATATCCTCATAGAGCCCTCAGCTTTCACTTCCTTTTAGAAGCTGCTAGACTATAAATATAACTTAGTGAATTTTTACTAGAGGAGGTATAGGAACATTATTACCTAAAAATAAGTTTTTAAAAAAGTTAAGTTGGTGATTTTATAAAACAATAGAGGTAGTTACATAAGTTAGTCTTACATGAATTTGTAAGTTTTGTAATTATGAATTGTCTCCAAGTTCTGTTTTAAATTAGGTAAGGAAATTAATGCATTCTTCAAAGACTAACCTTATTAAATATAATTCTGAAAAGAAATATCAGAACTAGAATTGTTGCCAACTTTTGTTGTCTTTTCATATCTGATTTTGGCAAGGGTGACTGGTTAACCAACATTCCTTAATATATTATCCCCAATACACTATAATAACTCCATTTTGTTAGATACAAAAAACAGGAAGTAGCTCTGTTCATTTATATTCTTTCACATCTCCTGTAGCACCTCAAGCATATGTTGCATGTTTTAGAAATGGTCGCGGACTTATTGACATAAAGATTCCAAAATATGGAATGAAAGGAGTGTTCTTTGCTTTCAACAAGAACAGAAGAACCAGCTACAGCTTGCCTAGGCTGTCTGCTGATCAGCCCTTGACAGTTGCTGTGAGCATTCCAGAAGAAGAAATGATGGGGTGACAAGGCAGTTAATGGGGAGTGGATTCCCCTGAGGAAAAATGTAGGGCATTCAGAAGTGCTCTGAGTTAGAAGGCACAACTTTTGCATTTTGTACCCAATTTTCTTGGGTTGAGAGTTATTTCTTTATGAAGAAGGCAATAGGAGAACGTGGCATGGAAAAGTAATAGTCTCCAGAGGCTACTTAAGAGCTGCAGTATATTGCACTTCTAACCTTGAAATGCCTTGCTATATCAGATATACCAAGTATGTTCCTTAGACTTGGTTGTTTTCTTCAGTCTTGGCCTCCTTTTATGTCCTGAGTCAAAAATTAGAGCTACTTTAGAATGTAAACGGGTAAAAGATTAATGTGAGGAAATGTGCAGTATTAGGAATCAACCCAAGTTGTTTTTAAGAAATAATTTAAGAACATTTTTAAACACGAAGGAAATAATCAGGAACAGAATTAAATGTTCATTTACAAATGCTCATTGCAAAGCAGTGAGATGAGTTGGGTGTTCTTATTGCAAGAATATAAGAGGTTTTTTGCTGTGGCTAAACATGTTCATTGAGCATAGAGATGTATTTAGATACCTTTTATATAGTCACTTTTTTTGCCTTCTGTGTGTCAGGCAAGTTATATATATTATCTCATTTCATCATCGCTGCAGCCTTCCAGTGCATTGTAGTTTCTGTTTTCAAGAGGTGGAAACTCATGTGCAATGCTAAAGCCCCATTATCACACAACTAGAAGACAGGCTAGGATTCAAACCCAAGTTAGTCCCACTCCACAGTCCATTTCTTTTCACCACTCTCTAACGTCTCCATTTTCTTTTTCAAGTTAATAATCAGATTAACTAATGATTTTGAAGGAGAAAGCTGTTCTTCAAGAGTCAATAAGCAATTGATAGGTTTCTACCCAGTGCCGTTGCTAATACATTTGTCTCCTGATGTGTATGTAATGCATAGCTTTCTGTAACCTGGCCTCATCCATGTAATACAAGTAAGCTGTGCTTAGATCACCTTATCATGTTAGGCAGGGAGAATAATTGATTAGTGTTGAGTGTTTTTTAGGTTCCTTGATTTGTGCTGTTTACATCGTAAGTGGAAGGAAATAAAGAAGCTGAAATAATATCACATTTATTTTTAATCATCACACATGGAGACAAGCTGTTGCAGTATAGCCAGACCCTATCCCTTTGTACTTGTTTTAGATTTCATGCATCCAACATTTATGAACCTCTGCAAGGTGATGTTCTGGGTGGTAGAGAAAAATATCATCAACGCACAGCCTCTGTTTCTGTTGGCAGATTGTAGCATGAACATGTTTCACACTACCATGTTAAGCATTGTAAGAGAGAGAGGAATAGAGAGGGGCATCCAGATTAAAGAGTAGTGCTATGAATCTCACCCATGACATTCCACACTGTATTCCTTCAGTGAATACAGTAGTACCTCACTAACTTTCTGAGGAATTAATTGACCTTCTAGGTTTGTAGTTAAGGGTGGTAGCTTTGTTCTGCTTTCTGCTTGTACATTTGGTCTGCTCGTTTTTGCTCTTTCCCTTTGGTCTCTTTACCTTTTCTTAGGACAGATATATGCTGTAGCTTTTCCATTTCCACAGCAATGGCAACAGGAATTCAGATACAGATTAGTTTCAAACTATTTCTGCCTACTCTTAGGAGGTATATGTATGGAACTGCAAGTTCAGACATGATTTTTTTCTTTCTTGAAAGAGAAAATTAAAATGGGGGTATAGGAGCAAGAAACCGAGTATCTACCAATGCTGGCTTTACAATTCAGACTTTATTATTAGTAACAGCAACTCTGCTAGTTAAGAAAACAACATTGGGAAATGTAAAATATGCTCTAGGATGTAAGATAATCAAGAAGATATCCTTGTCTTCATTTACTCTATGACATATCATGGTTGGTTTAGGTATGTTTGGTATGGAGAGGAGCTCTGTACTGTTAGTGATCGAGTCCTTTGAAATACTAGTCTGGTTAGTTTTGGTTTAATAGATTGAGATGTTGTAGACTGCCAAGAACTCTTCAAGTTCTTAAGACCCACCAAGCGTGTGTTTCTGTAAGTACAGTCTGTCACCTGGGAATTATTAATGAGACAGTCAGACTTCTTGAAGACTGGAGGAAGTGCCTGGAGCTCACACAGCGCTGTAGTTAGTGTGTTTACTAAGTTTATCACATGTAAGCGTGATGATGACGAGTATATGCGGAGCAAGGAGAGGGTAGATACTGGGCGGTGGGCGGAGGTGGTACTCTTGACAGATAAGATGTGATTATTACCTTTCTTTATTGCTGAATAGCCGTTTGACTGATATAGCATCAAAAAATCTTCAGACTGGTCTTACAGCATTCTGAATACTAAATGTCAACTGCTGACAGACAAGGAGCTCTGTCTTATTCTTTGTCATTGCTCAGCACCTAGGCTAATGTCTAGCACCCATGAATAGTGGATGCACATGAGTGTTAGGATGAATTCGTTTTCCCAAAGTGGTTATTTTTACATAAGTGTATAAGAAGATACACTAACTCATGACTTACTGTGATGTGATGTGATTTTAATCATAATCTAGCTTGAGGCAGGTTTTGAAGGCAGGAACTATTTCTTATGAGTTTTTGTGCATTGCTTGGTATTTTGTAGTAGTAGTTGGTATTTAGCAAGCAGTAGTTAATAATAATGACCAATTTTATATACTGTAAACCAAACAGTAATTAGTTCAATAACTAAGTGTAGTTACAAAATAATTGGAGCCATGTATAAACTGTCAGATATTGAGAAAATTGAGTTTCTGGTATTTGAGTGTCTAGTTATTTGGGCTGATAGGTAAGCCCTGCTGATTTTCTTCTTAACTCTGTGGCAACCCTTCCTGAATGGCTTCTCCTCATCTTCTTGAACATTAATATTAGAACATACTCAGGCCCAGGCCTTCTGTCATTCCCTGTCTTCCACCCCCACCCCAGGCTCATTAATGCATTTAGATCAATTTTTGGCCATTCATGAATGATTGCAGAGTTTATTTTCCTAGCCATGATCTCTCCTAAGTGCCACACCTGTCTACATGACACATCCATACTCAGATATCTAAAACCAAATTTAGGATTTTCCCTGTACCTTGTCCTACTAATACATTCCCTGCTCATGAAATGGCAGAACCAGAACCTAGGGTTGTCCTTGACAACTTCTGGTCTTCAGGTGATTTCATCTATTATCACATCCCTAGTCCACCTTCCGTGATCTCTCATTTGGACTAATGTAATAGTAAGTAGCCTTCTAACTTGCTCACTCTCCCCTACTTTCTCTCTTCCAGTTGGTTCTCCATATTACGTGGCCAGAGTGATCATTTTACAATGTAAATCTTATTATAACAATTTTCCTCTAGAAAAGTAAATTAAATTGAATTTTAAAACTTTCAAATGCTTTCCATTTGGATAAAGACCACAGAATCCTTGGTCTTTATGCCCCACAGAGTCCCTGCCTGGTTTAGCCCGTGCCTGCCTCTCCAGGCCCATCTCTGATCCTGCTCGCCCTTGTTCTCTGCAGGATTGCCGTAACTTCCTCAGACTCAGCACACCACCTCCTGCCATAGGGCCTTTGCACGCACCGCATGCGCCCCCTGCCAGGAGCACTTTGCCTAGTCCCAAGCCAGCTCCTCAGTGTTCAGGTCTTAGCTCACTGATGCTTCCTCAGGGAAGCCTTCCTTCCCTGATCTCCCAGACTGGCTTTGTAGCTCAGTGTGCCTACTGTCAGTGTTGTGATTTTATATTTGTTATGTCATTTGGTGAATGGCTGCCTTCCCTGGAAGACTGTAAAATCTGAGTGGGCAGAGCCTTTGGCTGGTAGCAACCCAGCACCTAGCAAAATGCCTGGCACAGAGTAGACCCTCGATAAATATTTGTTGACTAAATGGATGAGGGTAATAATGACATGGCAAGTTCAACCTAGTCTATGGATTATCTGTTCTTCCCCTTTGTCAGATGTAGTCTGGGACCTAGCTAAGACGGGGTTAAATGGAAAAAGCCTTGTCGGTTTGTGATAGATTCATTAGGCCGTATTTGGACTATTAAACACACCAAGTGCCTCGGGTGAAGTAGGACAGCTTAATGTGGTACAGAGGAAATAGCTATATTGCATGATTATATGCTGTAGGAAGAAGTGTTTGCTATGTGTATTTAGTTCTCCTGCTCTTACCAGGGAGTTGAGAGAGAGAGTATATGTGTGGGCTCATGTGTGTGTGCATATATATGAATAAATATACACCTGAAGGTGTTATGCATTAATATAATGATTCCTTCTTCTGAGTTCTCAGTGTTATCTAAACTTAGGGTACCACTTTTAGGATTTTTGTGCCAATAACCCTGCTTCATCCAAAATTTAATTTGTTATTGATAATAATTCAACTTGGGATAAATAGTTCACATTTGCATTAAAGAAGAGGTTTGCTAGACAAGTACTATATGAGATTTCAGGAGCCAAGAACCCACGTAACAGAAAACGATTTACCGGTGGTAACTAAGCCTGGCAGCCTCCCTTATCTAGAACATGGTTTAGCACTAAGAAGTAAGTAAAAAAGGCTCTGAGCTGCCAAAGGGCCTGTAACAAAATCTGCACTTTGAAGTTCTTTGATTTTACACTTAGAAGAGTTCCAAGGGCATTCACTCAGAATTCACTGACATTTATTTAAGTTATTATTCTTGCAGTCTTGTCCATTTGGTGTCCCTAACATGCAGCAATTAAAAGCAGCCAATTAGAAGGCGAGTAGTGTGAGCAAGAGACAGGTTCCCTGAAGGCAGCATATAAGCAAAGACCTGACAGGTGAGGAGAGAGAAGGGAGGAGGAAGGGAGAGATAAGAGGACATTAAAACATTGCAGTTGGGGCCACCTGGTGTTTGAACGTTAGGTTCCACATACCTGGATTGCCTCTAAGATTATAAATTTATTAAATCACAGCACTTTCCAACATTACTTTTTGGGCATCAGCTTCCTTATTTGTAAAATGAGAGTGATCAAGGTTATATGATTGGCTTTGTTTTTTGTAATGCTGATTACTGTGGCTCATTATTGCAAGGTTGTTGTGTTTATAGTTTTAGAAAGTATTTTGATCCTGAGTGGTAAACATCTAAATTATCTGGAAGGGGTCGTCCTGTAGCATTGATGATGCTGAACAAATAACAGTGCTGTTTGGAATTACATGAAATTGGATGCTGCTCATTACAAATATCTTGTGGATTGGCTTTGTGGGAAAATCGTTTTGCTTTATTTGTTGGCCTGAGTCATTTTATATCCTGCAATTTTTAAAAAATGCTTGATAGTTAATCACCACCACCAGTATGTACTGCCCTTTCTCCTAGCTAGACTTTGAGAAGTCAGGCTGTAAGCGCCAGCTTTGCAATGTTGACCAAGTTATTTAATTACTGCAAGGACTTTGGTTTAATAAGATGGCTACTTGTGAAAGGATTCTTGATGTTCACATGCTCTTAAGATGCTTAGTGTTTTGAAAAAGACATTTCACAATTCCTTTTTTCTCTTTCAAAATAATTAATTGGCTCTACCTGTTATTTATGGTCTGGATTTTATTGGTATTCTTAAATTCTTCTTGGGTAATAAATCAAATTATTTTCACTGAACCTTAGATTTTAAAAAAGATGTGACATATTAATGTAGATGTTAATATTTCTGGAGAAGGTTTAGTGTCTTAATATAAATTTATTTTGAATTTTGAAAATATATTTCAATTATTCTGGTACACTGGCACCTCCACACTGTTATACAAGGTCCTTATGATTTATTTCTCTGGGATTCAGAATTTATAGAATTAAACTTCATTAATAAAATGACTAGACAGTCCTTTTGAAAGCAACAGAAAAATTTATTTTTTTAATTTATTTATCTTTTAACAAAAGAACAGTATTATGTAGACTGCTATATAGTTTGCTTTTTTCTTAATAGTATTTTGTTCGTTATCTTAATGATGAACATAGAGCTGTCATTTTCCATGACTGCATAGCATTCTATCATTTGCCTGTCTCATTAACCAGTTTCCTATTTTTAGACATTTATATTGTTTTGTTGTTATATCGAGCTGTAGTGACTACCATTGTACCTACATTTTCATATGTTTGTGCATTTGATTTTGTAAAATAAATATTCAGAAGTGAAATTGCTGAGTCAAAGGACATGTATATTTAAAAATTTTATCATATAGCCAAATTGCCCTGTAAAACACTGCCAGTTTACATTTTTCTCATGGTGAGAGTGCGCATTGCCCCACATTCTTGCCAGCGTTGGATATTATCAATCTTTCGTTTTTGCCATTGTGGTGGATGAAAGATGTTTTCTTATTTTAATTTGCATTTCTTAGCTTTTTAGCATCATAGTACAACTTGTGTTTATTAACAATTTCCTACTTCTTTTGTGTATTTCCTTTCACACATGGGAGAGAATTGTTTGTTTTCTCTTATTGATTTTTAAGCATCCTTTGTATATTAGAATATTAGCTCTGACATTTATTGGAATTGTTTTCTTCTACTTTTGTGTTATGAATTTCAATTATAGTATTTTTCTATAAATAAGCTTTAAATATTCCTTCAAATTTCAATCCCTTCCTTCCTTCCTCCCTCCCCCTCCTCTCCTCCCTCCCCACCTCCTCCCTCCCCACCTCCTCCCTCCCCACCTCCTCCCTCCCCACCTCCTCCCTCCCTCCCTCCCCTCCCTCTCCTCCCTCCCTCCCTTCCTTCCTCCCTCCCCCTCCTCTCCTCCCTCCCTCCCTCCCCCTCTCCTCCCTCCCTCCCTCCCCCTCTCCTCCCTCCCTCCCTCCCCCCTCTCCTCCCTCCCTCCCTCCCCCCTCTCCTCCCTCCCTCCCCCCCTCCTCCCTCCCTCCCTCCCTCCATTCCTTGCCTTCTAGAGAGGGTAGGCTGTGTAGTGGTTCAGAGTACAGATGCCTGAGTTCTAGTCAGAGTTTCACCACTATCAAGTAGTGTATCTGGGAAGTTACTTAACTTCTTTGCACCTAAGTTTCCTCAACTATAAAATGAAGATACTACTTCAGAGTTGTTGTGAGGACAAAGTGTTTGTATAGTTCTTAAAACAGTGCTTGATGCATGGCAAACACTGTATAGGTAATAGCTATTATTATTCCCTACTGCAAGATTATAAAAATTCACCAGTCTTTTCTAATACTATTTTTCTAGGTTTTAAAAAAAAATCTCTTATCTGTATGAAGTTTAAGGGGTGACACAGGGCCCTAACTTAATTTTCTCCAAATGATTGGCTAGGTGTCCCAGCACTGCTTATTGATTAAAAGTTTCCCCTTTATCATATACTAAATTTTCAAATATTTCAAAGTTCCCAAATACATTTCTTTAGATCTTATTCTTGCACCAAGGGCCTAAATTCCTATATAACCACATTTCAAGTTTTGTACGAAGATTCTAAAAGAATGTCATTGACTAGAGAGAAGAAGATCTATCAGAAGACTATTAGCTGTATCTTTGCTGAATCGTTCTTATTAATATTTTGGTGCCTAAAATATCTTGGCTTCAATGACAGAGCCTCTGGGATAGCTTCACCAGGAGGTACAGCTCTGCCAGGCACTGCAGCCGGCGCAGTGTCCGAATTGAATCCCTGTCTTCCGCAGCCTCTCTGTCTTCCCCTTCAGATCTCCTGGTCCTTTGCGGTGCCGTTGGTAATTCCTGTCACCATCTCCCTCATCACCGTGCTCTTACTCCTCTGGCTTTCTCACCCTCAGCTTCCAGTCAGCGTCTAGTTCTATTGCCAGTTGTCTGCTAGCCCTGGAATCACCCACGCAGCTGCTAACCCAGGGTCAGGCCTCTGTCGCCTTGTCCCAGTTCTTGCAAACCTTCTTCCTAACTAGCCTCTGGCTTTTGGACATGTTCTTCTCAGTCGTTTCTCTACACTGCAGGTAGAGTGAGGCTTCTATGATGCAAGTCTGATCTTGACACTTCAGTAGACAAAAATCTAATCTAGTCTTCTCATTTTAAAAATGAGGAAACTGAAACACAGGCTTAAACAGCTCAGATAGCTAATCAGTGGTAAAGCTGGGAAATCCCAAGTCCATCAGAAATAATTGGCACTTTTTCTGGCATTCAAAAATAATTTCTTTTCCAATATATGCATAATAGATTTTGCACCTTGTGAGTGGTGGATAATTTATGTGATTTGAATTGCTGGTGTTCAGCATGCCTTCTACACACAAACTGAGGCCAGGAGAATGATGAAATGCTGTAGAATGAACTCCTGCTTACAGTATACTATACAGTTAAAAAGATGCTTTTGTATTTGCTGCCATCTAATTGAAATATATAGGTTATTATAATCTTCCAACCTGAAAATCAAGCAGTATCACTCAACTTAGATACTGTTAGTTACTTGTGTCATTAGTGTCTTAATAAATCTTAAAATCTACAATTGTTTCTTTTAAGATACTTATTCATGTAAAGGAAATGTAACAATTCAATTTAATTCCCCAACTTTATTCTGTGTTGATATTGTGTTCCACACTTTCAAATGGCTGTGTTCTATCTTTAGATAAACGAATTCAGAGGAAGAAAAAAAACCAACAACTTTTCTTCATCCTGAGAATAAAGTCCAGACTCCTTAGTGTAGTTCAGAAGCTCTGGTAATTGGCTCTGCTCCCCTCTCAGCTCCCCCTTCCAGAACTCCCTGCTCCAGTCATTCAGTGCTATGTTCACATTTTTGTTTCCCCGGCTAACTCTTCTTTTCTTTCAATGTGCTAAATGTTGTTTCTTCTGTCTGGAACACTCATTTTGTCTCCGCTGTGAGATACTTTTTAATATGTTTTTATTCCCTCTGCAATAAAGAATTATTGGTATCCTACTAAATATAAATGTGTCTATTTACAGAAGTCAGTACTGTATTGTGAATTTTGCTGAACTCTTTGATTTAAAGTTCCTTGGTATCTGAGTTAGATATCCCACTTTTAAAACTTTTTAGTTTTTCCTCTGTCATTGCATACATAGTCATGTCTGACTGAACAAGTGTTTACGAAAAGTTCTTTTTAAATTATACATTATTGTAAAGTGAATCAGATTTTTCTGTTAATTTGTGTTAAAATTTCAGAGGTACAGTCTCAGGAACATATTTTGGTGCCAAGCAGTGTACAGTCAGCCCTCCATATCTGAGGCTGCAGAGCTCGCAGGCACCGAGAGCCGACTGTACTAAACAGTTTTACAGTATAAGGGCTTGAGCCTCTGTGGATTTTGGTATCCGCAGGGGTCCTGGAACCAGTGTCCCGTGGCTACTGGGGGACGACTGTATTGCTGTCATCCAGAATAATCCAAGACCATCTCAAGTCAGAGAACAAATATGCTCAAATGCTTCAAGCACAGAGCTTGATTGTGGCCTAGGCACATCCATCACAAGGTTTATATCAGCTGCCCAGCCTCCATGGGCAAGGTGCCGGGGAGCTGATAAGTTATAGGAAAACAAGCACATCAGATGTAGGGTCATTCCAAATCTTTTTGTCTGGTCTGTGGGTGCTCTTTCTAGAAGAACGAAAGGGCAGAGTAGTAAACATGCCAGGATGAATGCCCGTGGTCAGTGCTGTCATTGCTCCTGACACGGGCAGGGTCATGCCTTCATGAACACTCTTGGAGTGACTGCCGTGAGCCAGGCTCCAAGGTGCTGGGGACCCAGCAGTGGGGAAGCCCATGAAGGAGTTTAACAAGGTAACAGACTGCCTGGTGACAGATGGGAATGAGGAGGGTATAGGGAGGGTTTTCTGGGAAATGGGAGGTCCACCAAGTCGTGAAGAATGCCGAGGAGTTAAACAAGTGAAAGGGACTTGGAGGGAGACTGTGGCCTGCGGGTGGGGTTGTGTGGAGAACACACACAGGCCCGGAAGTCCATGGTAGGCTTGCGCGCTGATATGGAGAACTGTGAGTGTAGTTCAGGTAGCCCTGTCTGGGTGGGAGCAGGGTGCAGACAAGGCTCAGCAGCCAAGCCTGGGATAGGGTTCCTGGCTCTGGCCAGAGAACCATGCAGAGCTCCCTGCCTCCTCATTGCCGCCACTGGGCAATCCTTAGATCGCCGTGCTTGGGACAAAATAAAAAGCCTTTGTAGTTCGGTAAGTAACTACAGTGCCCTAGGAAGTCGGTCAGGAGGCCCAGAGGGGGAGTTACATCAAAGCTGGTGCAAGACAGTCTGAGTCTGAGATCACAGTCTGGGAGCTGTGTGGCTCTTGCATTTCCAATAGCTTCCCATAGTTTCAGAGGCTCACAGATTGGGAAATGTAATCAGGCAAATGCATTCCATCCACTCTGGTCATGAATGTGTTTTGGAACTGCACGATTACATTTCAGGGGCAGCACAGGGTAGTGATGAGGATGCTGGACCCGACGAGTCAGGTCCTCTTAGGCACTTACTGTCGCTGGACTCCAAAGAAGTCCCTTAACTTCTCTGAAACTCACATTTCTCATCTTGAAAATGGGGTGAGTGGGGGTGATTAGACAGGATAATGAAGTCCGGTTCTTAACCCAGAAAAGCACTCAGTAAAAATTAACTGTCTATAAGTGCAAGTAACTATGAAGACTCACTGCTTAAACCTTGACTGTACAGATGAGGATGAGGTAAAGAGACCCACGGTTCCCTTACTAGTTACCATTGATGTAACAAAGGCAGTTTATATAGATTATGCATCATCTTGGGAGCAGTATATTTTCCTTATTATTTTGAAATTATTAACGAGAATAATGGAAAATGCAACTTTCAAAATTATGTGATGTGGGATAAAGCATGTCATCGGTAGGACATAATGAGGGTTCTCATCACTTTGTGAGGACCTAAGGCTGATCCCCTGGGTCTCTTTCTCATCTGTGAAAAGAAGAGGTTGGCTTACATAATTTTTTCGTTCCCTTCAAGCTCTAGCAAATTATATTCCAAAATTTTAATTTGAAAATTATTTCTTGTGGCTAAATTTAGTTCTAATTGTTAAAACAAGTAGATTTTTGAACTTACAAACTCTTGAAATTTTAAAGCTGGGTACCTAACTATAAAAAGAAATGCAAATGAAAAGCAATGAAGGCTCAGAAAAGAGATAACCATATTTTTTACCTGACATTATATGATGAGAAGTATTTTTTAGAAAGCATATAACTGTTGGGAGAACAGTATTTTGCAAAATGGAGAAAATAAATTAGGGTAAGGTCGTTTGCATGTTAGTGTTTAGTAAATATGCTTAGAGAGTAGTTTTGAAAATAACTTTACGCCTAATTTTTAGTAACTTTACTGCTGTTAAAAACTATCTTTTTTTCCTCAACTTTAATTATATAAAGAAGGGACATTCCCTAGGGATAACCTGTAATAAGCAAAGCAATCCTTTGACTTTCTCCTATGTTTACAAAGACCTTTTTGTAAACATGCATGTGTATACATACTCTTTTGTTTAACTAAAACTTTTAAAAGACGTTGTATTGTTTCCTAATTGTGAAAATTCAGATTTCGTTCTGTTTCAGGAGTTCTTTTCACATGATTTATATAGAGTTGGCAGTTGCTGGAAAGTATGAATTTCACTATGAATTTTTTTTCTTTTTAATCTAGTAATTTGGGGGCTCAAGTGGTAGAAAATCTTGAGTTTCAAATAGTTTTGGAATTGAACTTTTAAACTGATTTAATCATTGTGGTTACACCAATTTGAAGCATATTCACACAAAACTCCCTTGCCCGTCACTATTCTTCATATATAGAACTGAAGCTGCTTATAATTCATTGCAGAGCACCCGGACATCCAACAGTAATTACTGTTTTAGATTCCTGGTAGTGAAGAATACTTGACCCTTCCTCCTTCCATTAAAACCCACACAGCTCTCTAATTCTGATTGTTGTGATCAGTTATTCAGATATTTGGGAGCACTTACTGTATGCTACCGGCACGTGATTTCCAGACAAGGCTGTGATAAGAAATAGAGCAAAGTCCTTTTGAGCCTTGGTTGCCTTAGCACCATTCTTCCATCCTATCGTGACTGATTATGGTAACTGGCTATAGGTTTTGTCACCAATAAATACGGCAGCTAGACTGTCATTTGCACAACGCAAACTGAAATCATCCTGCAGTTTTATAAGTGGATAGTAGAACATTCCCTCCACTGCAAGAAGATTTGCTAGGAGAGTCTTAAATAATGCCCAAAACACATGAGAACAAAGCTTTCCCTTTTGGCACTTAGGTCCGTAAAGGCATTTTTGGCATCGAAGAGAAAAGGTTTATGTTCAAGAACTTCTTGATTTCTATTCTCCCTCTTACTTCCTAGGCCAAGTTTTGGTGATAACATATAAAACCATTAGTGTGTAAAGTCAGCTCATCTCTAAGTACAGCAACTTGAAAAAGAAATGTGTTCAGAATTACATTGTATAATATAATGCTTTATTCTTGTTGAAGATTCACCAAAATAATGTATTTTAATTACTAAAAACAAATTAGTAGCAATTTCTTATCTAAGTAGAAAATACGGTCAGCCATGCACTGAGCCAAGATGAAATTGTTTTTTCTGAGTTGTGTTTTTGTTTCTTATTCCCCCAGTCCCCAACACATAGACTTGCCACCTCCCCCATACATACACACACACACACGCACACAACACACACACACACACACACACACACACACGTCTTGCTAAAGTATTGACTTTTCATTCCATGCTGACAAGTTGTGCTGGAACTTGCCATTACAGGGTCTTCAGTAAGCAACTTACACTGAATTCTGTGCTGTAGCAAGGCTCGTGTAGTGCCAGTGCATTCACACTTTTTCCTATATTTCTCTGTTCTTTATTAAAAATAAATCTCATTTTATAAATTATTTATTGAACATTTATAGGGTTTGCATTTTTTATCAAATCTGCTTTACACTTTAGATTACCTATACCATACTTTTACTCCTAGGCTGACTTCCCGTCCTTATACTGTTGGGTTACCCCTGCCCTGGTATATCATTTCTTGTGAATGTAGGGCATATACCCTGAAAAACCATAATTCAAAGAGAGACATGTACCACAATGTTCATTGCAGCCTATTTACAATAGCCAGGACGTGGAACCAACCTAAATGTCCATCAACAGATGAATGGATAAAGAAGATGTGGCACATATATACAGTGGAATATTAGTCGGCCATAAAAAGAAACGAAATTGAGTTATTTGTAGTGAGGTAGATGGACTTAGGGTCTGTCTTACAGAGTGAAGTAAGTCAGAAAGAGAAAAACAAATACTGTATGCTAACGCGTATATATAGAATCTAAAACAACAACAACAACAAAAATGGTACTGATGAACCTAGTTGCAGGGCAGGAATAAAGATGTAGACATAGAGAATGGACTTGACACAGGGTGGGAGGGGAAAGCTGGGGCGAAGTGAGAGTAGCATTGACATATATACACTACCGAATGTAAAATAGCTAGTGGGAAGCAGCCGCATGGCACAGGGAGATCAGCTCGGTGCTTTGTGACCACCTAGAGGGGTGGGATAGGGAGGGTGGGAGGGAGGCTCAAGAGGGAGGGGATATGGGGACATATGTATGCATATGGCTGACTCACTTTGGTGTACAACAGGAAACTAACACAGTGTTGTGAAGCAATTATACTCCAATAAAGATACATTTTAAAAAATACATTTTATTTAAAAGCCAGAGAGTTTTTAAATCTGTGGCAAAGGTTAGCCCAAAGACATAGAAAATTGCATACTATTAATTATTCATTTTTTAGATGCCTAATCTAGGATTTTTTTTTTTAGTGTGCTGTGGAGATTGCCTACATTAAAAACATTGAAAATAACACACAAGTTTTGTAAAAAGTTTTTACTTAAGGAATAATATATTTAAAATGTTGATTCATTCTTTACCATGTGCTTAGGCAGCCACGTGTCACATCTTTTTAAATACAGTACTGTCTTCTGTCCATAAACCATTGAAACTTCAGCATTCCAGCTCTGTCTTCCACAACTCTTACCCATGAAAATGAGATAAAATTTTGGTTTCTTAGGATCATGTGTGTGAATTTGAGGTTCAGAGACTGTGGTCACTATGGTGATCTGACAGCCATCACCAGCTCTCCTCCAGGATTATGTCACCTGTAATTGTCATGGGGGAAATGGTGACATCAGCACTCTTAGCTGCTATAATTTCAGAATCACAGCCCAGTAACTATTTTGGAGTCTCTCCTATAGGTCTGGGAAGTGAAACATCACTAGTCTCATGTTGGATCCTGGGCAGCAGAGGGATCCGCTGCTGTGCTGCAGCTGAAGCTAGGGTGAATTCCTTGGCATGGATCATTTCAGATGTCTCTAAGAGCTGTTCCTCCTGAATAAGGCTGGCTCAACAGGATGCTGAACTGTTCTTGCCTGCTGGAGCATAGAAGCAGCCACCGGGACGTTTTTTAGGAGACAGGTCAGGAATGGGATGGAGAGCAGGAAGGTCGGGCTGTGGTGGCGGCTAGAAATCAGTCTCTAGAACCAGTGAACTCCGAAACCTCATCGGGCTGCTTCCGAGGTAGTTAGACTCTGAGAGAGGGGGTGGGCCACAAAGACCTAGGCCTAAATTAGCTTTAACCCCTGATTTGTAACTTAAGTTTTCCTGATTGTTCATTTTGTAATTAAAGTTTAATTCGACTAACCACCAAGTGGGCCTTTAGACTGCCATTTCAAAAAATTGGTAGCATGCTAACTTTCACACTTATTAAATATTTAGAATCATTGACCATTTGTTTCCCTTAGAACTTTAAATATTTAAAAAAACACTTTTGAACATTCTAGTCTATTCAAAATATCTATGATTGTTTATGTAGGACTGATAAAAAAATTAGAAACAAATGAATTCCATGAGAATTCTTTTTTTTTTAATAACCATGAGAATTCTTTTTTGACCTCTCAATAGTCAAGTAGCGCTACTTGAAGATGAGATAATGTGGATAATACTTTAAAAACCAAAATTATTCTGATGCAAAACTTCTGTCTTTACTGTCTCAGGTAAAATGAAAAGCCTACTCAAATTGCAGTTCAAATTCAAGAGTTCCTTATGGACATATCTGATTCCTTCTTTCTTCCTTGTAACTATTGGATAGGGAATTGCCAGGTATCTTTAGTTGAAAGGTACTTAACCTGCTTTCCGACTGCTTATTGTGGTGAACTAAGTGTTGGCATTGGCTCAGGCCCATCAGGCCCGTCTCCAGTATTATCTTACCACTTCTGCAGGACATTGAGTAAAGTTATTTAACTGCTTTGAATCTGACTGTCCTCATCTGTGAATTAGAAATAATGATACCTTTCCTACTACCAGAATTTGAAAAGATCGAATGAGATGGTGGATATGAAATTACTTTCAAAGGGTGAAAATAAAGCCCTAAGGGACTTCCCTGGTGGTCCAGAGACTCCATGCTTCCAGTGCAGGGGGTGCAGGTTCGATCCCTGGTCGGGGAACTAAGATCCCACATGCCACGTGGCACAGCCAAAAAATTAAATTAAATAAAAAAATAAATAAAGCCCTAGGATTTATGGTCACAGTATTTTAGAATTCAAAAGTACAACCTCCTGACTCTTAGAGTGGCATTAGAGAGGTTCCGTCATTGTAAGGAGGTTGAGTGCTGAAGTGCAGTGTGGGGCTAGGGTGCCCCTGCGTAGCTTACCTTAGTCCATCCTAGTTTAGCTGCATTCTCCTGCTGTGCTTGTCTTATTGGAAATATCAATAGTAGTTAATTTCCTCTGTGCCTGGTACACTGGTACATTATATAGCTTGTCTCATTTTAAGCCTTGTACTATCCTTGTGAAGTAAGTGCGGTTTTTATTCCTATTTTACAGATGAGAAAACAGAGACCCTGAGAGGTGAGGTAACCTGGCACCTAGTGGGTGGGTGAAGCCTGGGTGTGAACCCTGGCAGTTTGACTCCGAGACTGTGCTCTTTAACCTTATGGTAATCTTTTATGCATATTTTAATATTTTTTTAAAATCAGGAGATGGGTTTGAGTTACATCAGAGAACAAATTTCATTGTCTATTACTCATTTTCCCTGTCTTGGCTGTTTAGGTCCTCCAAAATATACAGGAAGCATCAGTGAAATGTTTTAACATTTTTCGTTGTTATGTGAAGTTCTTATAAAAGAAGACCAGTTGTAAACACAAATTTAGACTTCAGTGTGTTTACTGTACCAGAAAAGAGAGTAGGCTCAGGGTGCAGGTGTGGCTGAACTTCCTTCATGCGCACACCTTTGCCAGCAGAATGGGAGATGTGCTTGGAGTGCATGGTCAATGTTAACACTTGTGGAGCCTTCACCCTTTACAGAGTGCTTGCACAGACTGTCTCATCCTCGCCCTGCGACACAAGCATCTTCCCATTTTACAGCTGGTGGGAATACCTCAGAAAAGTTAGGGGGCAAGAGGCAGAGTGAAAACTCCTGACCCTCTACTCTGTATATACACACGCTCCCTCCTCTGGGCTTCTCCTAGGCTCACACCTGCATGTCCTATTGCATGCTCTGAGGTAGCTGCCTTGGGTAGCTCAGGCATTTAAAATTTATTTGTTTACAACTAAACATAGCTGTTAGAGCTCTTTATAAATGGGTCATGAAAATAATAGCTAGTTTTCATTTCCAGTGGTTTCAAATTAAAGCTCAATTTAGACTTCGGCATTCTTTTAATTGGTGTGTTTTGAATGTTGGTTGTGCCTGTTTACTCATTAGAATAAAGATACTAATTTCTAAGGCACACATCCAATATAGCGTTATGCCTAAATGGGCTTCAGTTCATTTATTCTCTTACTGTTATTTGTTCTCTACTAGTAATATAAGTTAACGAATGCCTGCCTATCAAGTATTTTGTCTTCAGCATGCATCTTCTATAATTAAAAGAGCTTAGTGGCTCTGAGAGAATTCAGTAATTTCCCTGACCCTATGCCTCCCCAACAAACAAAGGAGATTATCTTTGAGTTTAACTAGAGAAAGGTCACTCAGGTAAAACTGAAATCTCCTTTAAGGCAAGATAAATATCTTTGCCCTTAACTGGGTCTCTAATATTCCATTATTTTGTTTCTTAAATAACAGTAGTAATGTGTTTGCAGTCCCAGAAATCTTATATATGTGCTGCTTCTGGAAAGTTTCACTGTCATTCCAAACTCAGTAATGTTTACTGATGTACCATGTGGCTACTACTGTTCTAGGAACTGAGTTATCCCCAGATAAGAGCTGGTAGGTAACAAGATAATTCAGTTCTTGTGTCCTCTAGCTAGTTACTGATTACCAGTAGCTAGTTTCATGAGAAACTCTTGGAGAAAACTGAGGAGTAGTTGTAGGTTCTACCTGGGTTTGACCGTTTTCATGTACACACTGGATATGAGACAACTTCATGAATGCTGCCTGTTGATTGTCCTTTTAGGGTACAAATGATGTAGGCAATGAAGAAAAAAGATGAAGAAAGAAATACTGTTGCGCTTTAAGAAAGCCCTCTTAATAAAAACGTGAGTTGACACCCCCCCAAAAAAAATCAAGAATGATTGTGTCAGACTCCTGAAAATGATTTTATTATGTGTATTGTATTTATATACAGCTTTTAAGAAAACAACTTGTAGAAAGTAAAATATGCTTAGCTTTATATCTTATTACATTGATAGTAATTCCGCCTCTGGGATTGAAGTTTCCTGGCTGAGACGCTTCTCTTTAATGGTACCTTTGCTCAGTTCAGTCTTGGGTTTCTCAGAATCTCTCACAATGGCCTAGAATTGAGGAATGAATGCGGACTTCCTATGGGCAATTTTGATTTCTTGATAGGCAGGCCCCGGCTTATATCCATACCTCTGAAAGGATAGTGGGGAATTCTAGCTCAGATTCCTCCGAGCAGTGCCAGGATTTCCTGGAAGAGAGCAGAGAAAAACCTGCAGGAAAATGATACCTGAGAGGCAGAGGAGACTATTTTACCCAAGGAGAAAATGGTCAGCAGTAGTAATGCCACTGGGCAGGATGCAAGGGTAGCTGTGACTGCCTCAAGGCCAGAATTTAGTGGAGTATTGAGCATTGGAGCCACTGAGCTTCCTTAAGGGATGACAGGGCAGTGAGGAAGCCCAGGCCCCTCTTGAGAAGCTGGAGGAGGACGGAGTGGGAGAGAGGCAGAAGCCTAAGGATTTGCAAAAGCGGGGAAGCGTTTTGGGGTTGGTTGGGTTGGTTTTTGTTTTAAGGCAAGAAGGGAGAATGCTCATAGGCTGAAGAGACGGAGCATAAGAGGGGAGGTTTGTTGTTAAAGTTGTGAGTGTGCTTTCCTGGAACACTGACATTTCTTAAGGGAGGGGCTTGGAGGGTGCTTGACTGCATAGTGAATAGGAAGCCAGTCTGTGATGAAGTTTGCCATGGTTATGAAATATGTTGGTAGGGGTTTTCTCGGTGTTTAAATTATTATTGCTCATGGTGTAACAAAACATTCAGCCACCTGGCAAATTTATTAAGAATTGGCTACATGCCAGGCACTAGGAATATAGCAGTGATGAAACAGACAAAAATCCCTGCTCCCACAGAGATTATGTCTTCACAGAAACATGGTTGTAAGTATTCTTGGAATCCATTTCATGGTTTCTGCTTGCACTTTTTTTCATGTTTTGTGGCCTTCCCTTAGAATGACATGAACACTAAAGTGACCTTCCTGCACCAGATGTTCAGAGGATTGCATTCTGTCCAAGCCTTCCGGGTGGCTCTTGCATTTTTCTACCCTCTTCCTAATTGCTGTTAGTAGTTACCTTATGGAAATACTGTCCAGGTCCCATTTTAACTTAGGCAGCATGTGTACCTGACTGGTAGCCAGTCAGATTTTGATGTCGAAGGTGTGGGTGTGGCGATAGTCTGGGGAGGTAACCCAAGAGTACTTTCTTAGTAATAATAAAATATCAAAGTTTTAAAATGATTTCTTTTTAGAAAAATAATTTAGGACATATTTAGAAATATCCTTGTAAATATTGCTTATTATCTTGCATAACTGATAGACTTTCTTGGATGGAAAGTGGTAGAGATATGGCTGATACTTTGGCACTTAGGCGGTTTATCTTTGCTTCAGGTAGAGGGTGACTTGTTGCTTATATGTCGCTAGTGGTTGTGCCATTGATAAACATTTGTTTATGTCCCCTAAACAAGTTTTGGAAGTTTTGTCATACATGTGTGATCGTCAGATTGTGGGAAAGTTGTTGAGAACAGCTGCTTTAGCTTATTGGTGAACATCCATTCGGCAAACTTCTGTTGAAGAGAAAGGACCCGGGAGCATGCTCTGCAGCCTGCCATTCTGGGAATGCTTACTTGGAACATTGAACAAAATTGATTCGAGTCCCTAGTCCTCATAGTTTACCTTAATTCATTTGAGTTTTATGTTTTAGTCATATTTGTTTTTTGTTTTTAGTTTCTTTTTGCGGTACGCGGGCCTCTCACTGTTGTGGCCTCTCCCGTTGCGGAGCACAGGCTCAGCGGCCATGGCTCACGGGCCCAGCCACTCCGCGGCACGTGGGATCTTCCCGGACCGGGGCACAAACCCGTGTCCCCTGCATTGGCAGGCAGACTCCCAACCACTGCGCCACCAGGGAAGCCCCATATTTGTATTTTTAACACAAAACTGTCACTGCACCCCTCTCCCAAATCTTGGAATAAAATTGACATTCTAGAAGTAGATGCTCTATTTTTTTCATGCTTATGCTGTGGTTTCAAATGCATCCTGCTAGCCGTATCCCCTCCAAACTAGGAGAATCCAGGCTTGAGGAGTCTGGGTTGGGGGTTCTAGCGCTGTCCCTTCCCTGGAGACACCCCATTCATTGACCTCAGCTAGTTCCCTTTCTTCCACTCAGGTTTCTTCCTAATAGGATGTAGTCTTGTCTTCTGCCTCTTCCCTCCCAGGCACAAAATCTTTTGGGATTTTCTTCAGAATTCTTTCTTCCTGTTAACTACAGGAAAATCAATAGGTATTAACAAAATTAGAGATATGGACAAGTTCCAAAGTTATGGAAAAGGTTTTTCCACTGAAATACATGCATCTAAGCTTATGGTTTTGGGCTTCCTTTACTGACCATCTCAGTGTTTTACTGGGGGTGAAATCTGTCACTCTTACTACAGCTGGTATTCCCAGGTCTTCTCTCTTTCTGCAGTGTTCCTAAAACTAATGGTGGGGAGTTAGTTTACACAAAGGCCTCAGTGAAGCTTATTTACATCTTAGAGATCTTTCGTATTGGAAGGGTGTTACTTCCTCATAGCCTGGTGTGTACAAGTACCAGGCATTTCAGAGTCAGTACTGTTAGAGTGGTGGATGAGTAGGACATAGGCCTTGCCATCAAGAAAAAACACAGCCCGAGGGGAAAGATCAATCTGTTCCTTTATTCAGCACATATTTACTGAGTGTCTGCCATATGCCAAGCTTTCTGCTGGGGCAAGGAGCATAAAGTTAAGACTCATTTCTGCTCTCAAGGATTTCACAGTCAAATGTTGGAGACAGACAAGTAAGAAACCATTATAACAGAGTGCTATTTGCTGAGTTGGGACTGAGGAAGGACCCCCCCCACACACACCAGCCCCGACTGAGTTAGAGGGGCTGTGACCAGTGGGGAAGGCTGAAGGCAGCTTCTGGGATAGTTTCTCCAAGGAAGGGAGGACCCTAGAACTTGTGATGAGGTGGGAACTACAGGATATACCTAAGGAAAATTAGACAAATTTTATTTTTATTTTTTCTTCTTCTGTATACTAGATAAACTCACATTTTATTAATTGTCAACATTTTTCTGTTTTTCAACGTAAAGGTTTTGAGTTTCAGCCAGAATGATAATGAATTTAGTCAGTTTTTTTGCGGTACACGGGCCTCTCACTGCTGTGGCCCCTCCCATCGCGGAGCACAGGCTCAGCGGCCATGGCTCATGGGCCCAGCCGCTCCGCGGCACGTGGGACCCTCCTGGACCGGGGCACGAACCCGCGTCCCCTGCATTGGCAGGCAGACCCCCAACCACTGCGCCACCAGGGAAGCCCTTAGTCAGTTATTTAATTAAAAAGAATATTAATATGCATGCTTATGAAAGAGTTGCTGTCATGTTTTAAAACAGAAAACAATAATACAATTTATAAAGTACAAGTATAGTTCTTTGCCCCATTTCCATTCAGGTTATTCTTTTATAATTGAATTCTTTAAAATTAGAAAATGGCTAGGAAGAATGGCTTTTGAAGCATATATCAGGCTAAACTGTAAGTCAAAACCTGCCAGTTTAAAATAAATGCGATTCTTTGGTTCTCCTAAATTGTAGCTTTTGCTACAGTGAAAAGAAATTAGCATATTTATGAACATCTACAAAATTCCATTGAAATGAGAAGACATTATTCAGGTAGACGGAATGTAATGATTCAGACTATATTTGGGACAGGATATCGGAATTAATGTGGCTTCTCTTTCAAGTTATTTGTGGGCAGATGACATCTTTAATATTAATAATTGCCTAAGTTACATTTTTAAGGAAAGAGTGCCACCTATTGAATGAAGGTTTTTTTTCTCTCCTCCCATTCCATTCCTAGAATGTTCTGTTTCACTTTGAATCCTTGGTTTCTCCAACTGTGTACTATAATTAATTCCAATAGGTAATTTATGCCAGACAGTGAACAAAGAAGTTAGATTCACTCTTGATCCTATCTTCCAATGGATTAACTAGGGTGGCTAGTATTCTTAGAGGGAGTTTGTGCCTCCAAAACCAACTGTAGAAACAAAACCTACACATAAGCATGATTCAGCTCTTTGCAAGTTTCAAAACCTTCCCATTATTTTAATGTATTCTCTAGCTGAAGGGTTTTTTGTTTGTTTTAAGATGGGTGTATGGACACTCAGTGAATAGGAATTATTCCGGAATAATTGAAAGGGATTGAGGAATTTATGACATTGGTCAAGATCTACTGGGGAGACCTCAGTCTCCCGGGGGATATTAGTACAGAGATTGTTGGATCACAACTTGGCCATAGGTCACTTGGGGAGATTCCTGAGGTTCAAATCCAAATACCTACTTCAAAATAAACCACGTGGTACTTTTCGGTAGTTCTTATCTGTGAAAGGTTGAGAACATGAACACTAGCAAACACACCAGTATCAGAGGTAAAAGATTTCATTTGAGAATTTACGTGGCCATTATTTGTAGTTTATTGGCACGTTTGTGGTGTATTGGCTTAATACATTGCTAGGCATCGATTGTCTCCAGCTTTTCCACTTGTTTATTGGACTGTGCAAGTAGGGAGTGATTTTTTTTAAAGGAGGTGAACTGTATGCTAAATTGATTTATACTTGCTGATGTAGACAGATTAATCGTACAGCCCACTGAGGGATGATATTTTGTATTAAAATCCTAAAGTCAAAAACAAAAAAATAGGGCTTCCCTGGTGGCACAGTGGTTGAGAGTCCGCCTGCCAATGCAGGGGACACGGGTTCGTGCCCCAGTCCGGGAAGATCCCACATGCCGCGGAGCGGCTGGGCCCGTGAGCCATGGCCGCTGAGCCAGCGCGTCCGGAGCCTGTGCTCTGCAACGGGAGAGGCCACAACAGTGAGAGGCCCGCATACCACAAAAAAAAAAAAAAAAAAAAACCAAAAAAATATATTGTGTAAGGTATTAAAATTCATTCCATATAAAATGTTTAAGTTGTCTAACCCAAATATGTCAAGCTTATGTCTTAAATACCAGATGTAATTAACCAAAGATGTCACTTTTTTTTTCAGTTTAAAGAATAAATTGCATCTGAGAGAGTAGATCTTAAAAGTAAAATAAATAAGTAAATAAATTGCAGTGACATCTATTCATGTCACTTAAATAAGGAGTACTAATTGGCTGAATGGCAAGCATTCTCTGAAAATATTATGATTTTCTAATAATACAAAAGCAAAAAAATTTTAGCAGTAATTGTGTTTTCATATTAGCAGTCAGAATGACTCATTAAATGTTAACACTGTATCCCAGCTTTTCTCCATTTAAAAAAAGCAAACTCTCACCTCTCTAACTTGACACAGATTAAGCATTTCTGAAATGATGATACCACATTATGGGAAAAGCAGGCTTTGTGGCCGCAGAGAGCCCTGGACTCGGGAGTTAGAATTCAGATTGGAACATTGTCACAACTGAAGCTGAGACTTGGCCAGAAAGCCACCATGCTTCATTTCTCATTTCAGGCTACTACTCCATATCTTTTTGGCTCAGAGCACTTAAATATGCAAAATGGTTATGTGTCTTTTAAGGAAGAGAAATCTGTGGTTCTTTCATTTAAAAACAAAAAAGCTAGAAAGGTTAATGTTTTCAGTGTTTAAAAAAAACCCTCTTGAAATCCATGTTTTGTGGTCTCTCCTTTCTTGAATGTTTCTCCTAACGGTTGTTTTTTCTTTCTGAGAGAGCTTTGATAGAGTCCCTTGTACATAATACATACCCTTTTTAGTAATTAGATTTGAATTGCTTTTATCATAGTGCCTATCAGGGGTACTGAGTCTAAAAGTTTAGTAATTTCTAGCCTGAGTTTTCACAGGGTCTGTGGATCCGTATTTGTTCTATGGTGTTGGTAATGTTGAGAAAGGATTCTCACATTTTAAAACACCAGGAGCCACTGGATTATAGATGTACAAAGAATATTATACAAATAAACTATTGGGAGGTATTCTCCAGATATAACAATTAGAGGGAGTTTGTGGATCCTGTTGAGCTTTATATTTTTTGATATTATTTCTCCCTCACAGAACTATAGCATTTACATAGTGGCATTAATAAATGAATCATGTTCATTCTGGATGGCCCTGAATCTTGTAGTCTGATCTGATTTGGTAAATTCTTAAATTCCAGAAAGGTTGTGGATCGCTTAAAGATTATGTAGCTGGCTAATGGCCTAGTTATGACTTGGCTCTTAATCTCAAGACTCCCCAGTCCTGTTATTTTTCTTTGGTTCTGTGAAGCCTCCCACAATGTAGAGAAGAGTAATTCAGTAGCACATGTTTATTTTTAAGGAATATATCAGCCATACAGAGGGAAAATATTAGAGCATAATATAATGAACAGCCATAAAACCGTTGCCTGTATTTAATGTTAATATTTTATCATATTTGCTGCAATTGGGTATCTGTGCTTTAAAGAAACGAATATTAAAGACACAGTTGGAGCCTCCTTTGTCTTCTTACCTCCCTCCTTGCACCCCACTGGTAGTGGGCCACGTAGTAGCCTTGTTTGGCAGTCTTCACATTCCAGATGTCTCTAATCAACATTGTTACCTCCTGAAACTAGAAAAAAATAGTTGTATTTTGCTATTTTCATCTGTTTTTCAACTAACATATTGTTGAAAGAAATTATGTGTAACATAGACTAGAAGGAAGAGCACAGGGCTTTGAAGCCAGAGAGACCTGGTTTTGAAACAAAGAATTCCCACTTACTGTGGTGGATCCTTAGTCAAGTTACTTATCTTTCTGTAAGAGTTTCTTTGTCTGCACAAGGGAGACAACGTGTCTTACTTACATTGTAGCCTCGTGTGAGAGTTGGAGCCCTTGTAAGGATAGTACCTAGCATGTTACCCAGTTCAGAGGAGGTGCTCCATAAAGAGTAGCAGATCATAAATAATGATCATAGTAATAGTTGTAGTAGTTGCATTTATTGTGTGCTTACCATATACTTGGCACTATTTTAAGTGCTTCATCCATGTTCATTCATTTTAAAACTGTGAGATGAGAACTATATGCTAAGGGCTTAAAACAGTGAAAGGCACAGAGAGGTTAAATAACTTGGGCCAAAGCCATACAGCTAGTAGGTGTCAGACCTTGGATTTTAACTCAGGCATTCTAGCTCCAGAGCTCATGCCACTGATCACCATGCCATCCATCTTGATGATGTTTGTGGTATGACTTCTTTATCTACCCTATCCTAGGAACATGTCCTTCAAGTTATGTCATTTCTGTTGAATAAGAAGCCCTTTTGATTTTGCTATGTATACGACCAAGATTTTACTGGTTTGGGTGGCTATTGCCCCATCAGTGCCCCTAACAAACCCCACCGCCATACTTTCTAAACTCCCCAGTGTGGGCCTGGCATGACTAGTGAACGGATTTGGTCAGTTCCCTGTAGCCATCTCTGGACAGCTCTGCCTCCGCGGCCATTGCCCTCGCCTCTTTCAGCCGCACTGGTCTCACTGCCTCTGCTGAGCACTGATGCTGCTTCTGCCCTGATCTGCTTCCCACCAGTCACTGCCAGGAGTGCTGTCATCAGTGCTGAAGACACACGAGTGCTTCCACTGTGCCAGAGCTCCAGGGGTTTGCAGTGAAGTGAGGTCCGTGCCCCAGGCCCCTTTTTTATTTCAGATTCTGGGGCTTTCCTCTAGGCATATAGAGCTATTTAGAGCAAATGGCTTATCGGGTTTTTGGCTTTGTTTCTTTGGCTGATACCTTCTTTGTCTTCACCCCGGACCTAAGTCCTTGGCAGAGAGTGAGCAGACTGGGCCTGGGGCAAATCTTAGTGACAAACTCTGGCCTCTGCTAGTGGTTAGATTGGGCCACATTTGTATGTCTGACATCCACTTCTCTTAAGATGAGTTTGTACCAGGTGAATTTACTCATCTCAAGCTGGCTGTCAGGTGATCTTTTCCCCACATATTTTGATTCTTGGAGGCTTAGTTGCACTAAAGACAATTGCTGAATTTTATGATAGCTCGTGAAGCCTTATATTAAGACATTAAAACAGCTGGTGTCAGTTTCTTCTCTGGATTTTTCTTCTTAGACCTATTGACTCATTTGAGCCAGAAAGGATATAGAGATGATCACATACACATTTCTCTCTAAGGACCACTACTACTCTGTCAAAGATGTTTTGCTTAAAGGACTTCTGTGCCAAATGAGTGCAAGGAGTACTGTGTTACCTTCTTTTTTTTTTCCCTCTTGGAAAAATATGATGCACATAGGTCTTTAAATGAACGTGTTTATTTTAGTGTTTCCTAAACAGCAGAATCATAAACTGTTTAATATTCTATAGAACATTATTTTCACCAGAGCTGTTTCTTTTGTCAAGAAAATCTTTCAGCCTTCATTGGCTCCAAGCCTGCCAGTCCTGTTCTTTCATTAAATATTATTCAGGCGGGCTTCCCTGGTGGCGCAGTGGTTGAGAGTCCGCCTGCCGATGCAGGGGACACAGGTTCGTGCCCCGGTCCAGGAAGATCCCACATGCCGCGGAGCGGCTGGGCCCGTGAGCCATGGCCACTGAGCCTGCGTGTCCGCCGCAACGGGAGAGGCCACAACAGTGAGGCCCGCGTACCGCACACACACACACAAAATATATATATATTATTCAGGCATCACCTCCTCTGTAGATCTTTCTAGGACTCTCCTAGATAAAATTAAGATGGAGATCCACTCCATCCTTGCAACTATTTATGGTATATTAAAATACATCTATTATAGCAGGGTTGGCATCTGTTTTCTCTGTTCTGCTAGACTAAGCACCTAGAGGGATAGAGATTCTGTCTTACTTTTCTTAATCCCACTTTGTATTTGTATCTCTGTTGCCTACCCCAGAGCTTACACGTAGTAGGCGTGCCAACATTCATTGAACAGAGTGGTTTTCTAGCATTAAAAGCATAGAGAAGAAAAGCTACATTTGTCAGGAAGTCATTCTTCCTCATTCTGAGCATCCCAGTTAACATGCCTTTCCACCAGCTAGGAGGAAGTACTGTAGAAATAGTGCTAGCTGTTCCACGGGGTTTGAAAGAAATCATTCTCCTAGCAAAAAGGCTGTAAGAGGGCTTTGTGCTCTACTTCAGCACTATATGCCTTCTCATCCATTAATCTGGGAATGTTAAAAACAGTCCAAGGGTTTTTATTAACACAGAAGGTACTCAAAATGTTACATTTTTAACTTTAAACCACTTTTCTTAAACTGTGGGAGGGAAAATGTGCAGTAACATACCACTTTTGCAATTATTAGTTTTGTTCATTTGATCTTTTAGAATATTCAAACTGAAGCTGCCACATTTCTTTCAAGATAATTGACTTAGTGAAAATGTAATCACACACCCATTGGAGAAGGTTCCAAAGAAAAACATACATCAGAGCCCCCCGTAACACTGACTTGGGAGCTTTTTGATGAAAACCAAAATGGTGAAGGAGCAGCCATCTTTTCCCCGTGGAATACCTGCTTTGTGCCATGGATTATGTACCAGTGCCCTTAGATGGAGGACAGGACACATTGCTTTTCTGAAAACTGCCCCAATAGTAGTAGTGTAGGGAGTTCCGATATACTTCTGTAATGTAGTATAAAAGCTCGCTTACATTTATGCATCAGTTGTCTTTTACACATTCCCAACCCTAGGTTTGTCAAGTAGCATGAAGGAGGAACTCTTGAAAGCAAATACACATTTAGCCAAATACTGTAAAAAATTAGCATCCTTTTCCTTGCTTACTGATCTATATTCAACAATTAAAGAAGAGGATGTTCATACGTCCCATTTTTCCCCCAAAGGTTTCTAAAAGGTTCTTCATCAGTTATCAAGGACACAACAAAGGAAGGAATAAACAGTGGAATTTTTAGCACTGAATATTAAAAGAATACAGGCTTACAGAGTAAAAAGTATTTGAAGCTTTCATGGGTTTTTATTGGAAAGGAACAAACGAGAAATGCAACCATATTGGTTTTAAACTCCCCCTGTAAACAATGACTCTTAAAAAATAGTTTACATTAAACCTGTAGATTTTCTTGAGTTCATGAGTGAGAAGAAAAGAATAGTGTGAATCTTATCCCATAGGAAGATGGGTAGAAGAATAGTAGTACTTAGAAATTTTGTTACAGAAGTGATTACTTTGATGAGTAAATAAAGTATTTTTGTAAAATATTTAGTTTAAGTAATAAACGTTCCAGGGACACCTAGCAACTTTTCAGTCCATTTGTTTTATCATTGGTAACAGAACTGCATTCAGTTTTTCTGTCACTAAGATATTCATATATTTTGTGACACGATGAATCTTACAAAATCACAAAACTCATTTCTGTCCAGTTCTATTTTTACAATTTTCACTTGTCTGCATAAATATTGCCATCAAATTTCAGCTCATAATTTGTGACAAGTCAGTGAATTTCATTGAACTTGAATCATAAGACATTATAGAACTGACGTGTTGGTTTCACTTTAGTCTGATTTGTTTTCTTTTATGCCCACACATGAGAGGTGTTCACTTGAAGAGACACCTGCCCTCACCTTCTCTGGTTTTCCTCCTTGACTACTTTTTAAAAAATAATATTTTTTATTTCAAATTGCTAAATCGTCTAGGATATTCATTTCCTTACTAACCTAACTTGATTACTGACTTGATTCATCTTATTTCCTTTAATTTTCTTTAAATTTCTTATCAATTTTAATAGTCATTGCATATACTTGATTGTCTCTACATAACTACTTCCCGCCTGAATTTGCTGTATGTTTGAGCTGTCTGAATTATCTTTTCCTCCTGATGAGTTTTTTTTTTTTTTAAATTTATTTATTTTATTTATTTTTTGTCTGGGTTGGGTCTTCATTGCTGCCCACGGGCTTTCTCTAGATGTGGCGAGCGGGGGCTACTCTTCATTGCGGTGCGCGGGCTTCTCCTTGTGGTGGCTTCTCCTGTTGTGGAGCACGGGCTCTAGGCACGTGGGCTCAGTAGCTGTGGCTTGCAGGCTCTAGAGCGCAGGCTCAGTAGTTGTGGCACACGGGCTTAGTTGCTTCGTGGCATGTGGGATCTTCCCGGACCAGGGCTTGAACCCACGTCCTCTGCATTGGCAGGTGGATTCTTAACTACTGCGCCACCAGGGAAGTCCTCCCAGATGTTTGTTGATTTGAAGTGATAACCAGCTGCTCTGACTCCAAATCATTGGTTGCTTATCAAGTCCGTGGCATCTGTTGCTCTGGTTGCTTTGTTTGTGGCTGCAGGACATGCCAGGGGAAAGGACCTGCCCTCAAAGAACTTGCACTTTTCTTGTCTAGGCTGACCTAGGTCAGCTAGAGAGCAAGTATTTGCAGTATGATTATCCACTAATTTTTTGGTTTAATTCTGGTTAATTTCAAACATGCTTATCACGATTCTGTACCATGTTCTACTTTTCAGAATTCTGTAATTTTTAGTGGAGAATAATTATAATCTTAAAACTCAAATGGGGTGATATTTTAATAGAAAGAAATCCTTGATATCAGATAAGTTGATTTTTAGTATGTGCAAGACAATTTAGAATAATTTATAAATATGAATCAATCAGAATAACTAAGGTGGTATTAAGCTGCTTGTAATCATTGTTGATAGTCAGCTATATTGTCAGCTTTGTTATCTGACCTCCGTATTATTTAATTTTTGATGTAGTTAACCACAACGTGAGCTTTTTGAGGATGAAATTCTGTGCCTGTATCCTTCAAAGGACTAAATAGGAAGGTTTGCACACAATACTAGAAATAGTCTTTCTCACCCTGATGAAGATTTCTGATAGAGATTCAACATATTATAAAACTGATTATACCACGGCCATACCCATATTAAGAAATCAACAGTCCTTTGTTGTGCTAAAGAGAGGATATTTACTCTGTATTGAGGGAAAAAAAAGTAGTTGCCTGTTTCTTGGTAAAAATAAATAGGAGTTGTGCCATCTTTAGTTCTTAGGGCCAAACATTACCGAGCACACCTGGAATGAAATCTTCTGGGGACTAATTTTCATAATGTGAGCCACTTTTATATATTATTTCTTATGTAAAATTAGACATGTTGTAAATGTTGCATTACATAAAGATGGAAGGGTTGGCCTTACCAATGATTTTATCTAATCCTTCTTGCTCCGAAGAGGGAAAAGGCCAGCAGTTGCCAATGACAATATATCTCTGGAGGAATTATCTTAAGGAAAAACAGAGTTGTTCCACCACTGAGATACAGAGTTTTTGGCCTCAGATCTAGGTGTATGAATTTTAAGCACTTGTAAATACTAAGTTTGCTTTTGCCCTGGAAATCATTCATATCTGAGTTAAATCCAGTATTTTTCACAGACTTTATCACCTTGGGCACATAACCTCCCTGCTTTTTTTCTTATCTGCCAGTGGGATAGTTAAGAGTCCCATTCTCATGAGAATTGACTGAGATGACCCACTGTTAGCACAGTGCCCTGTCGATGGTAAGGGATGGTTAGCCTCTGTTGTTAGCCTTTATGCTTCACCACATTCTCGTCATCCTTTCCGAAGTCATTCCTTCTCTTGCCTTTTGCCTGGCAACTTAAATTTCAAGGGTCCCAGAGTGGTCTAGTTTTGTTTTGGGAGATAGTTCCCCCCTTGCTCTCTCTCCTCTTGGTAACACAGCTTGTGGGTTTTAGTATGTGAATTCCTGCTGCTCAGATAACTTCCCAAGCAGACCTCAGTTGGGTGGCTCTGAACTGTGCCTGTCCCAAATAATTCAGTGCATTTTCCAGGGTTCTTTGAGATTGCTTAGACACTGAGAGAATTGAGATTCTCCCTAAATAAAGTTATCCATAATCTAAACTGTTCTGGAAATCTTTATGTATACTCAGGTAAAACCCCATTAATTTCCAGAAGGGTTTCATATAATCATTATACTCTTTGTTACTCCTATTACAGTGACGTACTCTACTAATGAATAAAATTAATGTGCTTCTTTAATTCTTATAACGAAAGTCACCATTTAAAAAACTTGTTTAAACTTCTTTGAATCCTCATCAAGTAGATATCAACTTAGATATCTGATGCTGACTCGCTGTAAAGACAAAATCAGATTTGACAGTGACCTGCTAGACCAGTGAAGAGCACAGGCTTCAAAGTCAGATTGAGTGGGGTTTGAAGCCTGTTCCTACCACTTAAAACTGTGTGACCCTGGGCTTGTAACCCAGCCTCTCCAGACCTCAGATGGTAAAGACCTGAGAGGTTTGTCGGGAAGATGAAATGAGTTAATACTCGTAAAGCACCTAACACCTTGCCTGACACATAACATTCACGTTTTCTGTTATGACATAAGTCTGGCAGTTACTTCTCCGATCACTAGTTGTTGACTAACATTATATTTTCACGCTAAAGATGAACCATTTAAGAAATACCTTAAAGAAATTATAGTAAACTTGTAGGATTCTGTTTTTCAGTGTTTATCGAATGTCCTCTGTTTGCCAGGGAATGTGCTGAGTTAGTGTTTTCATCCGGCTCTTCGGGGTTGCAGGGAAGAGAGACATGTTGGGGTTTATTTCAGTGCAAAATAAAGGACCCGTGAAGTTTCTGCACATACGTGTGGCCTCTGGAGAACATGGTGATTCACCACCTGGGGAGGTATGTGTAAAAGTAGCTCCAGCTGGCTGACATCATGGACAGGGGACCGAGGTACAACTCTTACGTTTATTGCTTATTCCCTTCTCCCTGTCTCTAACGACATCTTCCTTCTGACTAATTTCTCTCTTCTGCCTTATTTCTGTCTCATTGATCCTATTTACTACTTTGCTCTTTTTCTCTATTTTGATGCCATTCTTCCTGCCATAACACTCTCCGTGTATCTTGTACTCAAACTCCCATAGAGAGAAGGTCTGGTGAAGATGTATAGCACCATCCAGTGTAGAGGGTGTTTGGATCAGGGCACATTCTTACACCAGCCAGTTGTGGACTTCAGGATGGGTTCAAATATATAAAGCATGGTGCCGCGGGTGTCAGACGCCACCCTGGGAAGAGGAATTGGCTATGGCTGGATAGGCCCTCTGGCTTCTTGTAGGGCGCCTTTTGTGGCCTGTCCGGGACATTTGGCACTGACGATAGGAGAATGAATAAGATGTGGCAGCCTGTCCTAGAAGAGCTCCTAGTGTGGCGAGGGAAGCAGATATTTAAACAAATACTTGAGTTTATGCTGTATGGTAATTAATACTAGCATACGGGGAGGGAATGGCTAACTGCTGTAGAATGGCAGTAGGAAATTCTTTACTGAAGGCATGTGAGATGACAAAAGGCGTATTCCTTTCAGGATATAAATCATCTGCAAAGACAGAGAGATGGGAAGTATCTTGGTGTGCTTAAGAAGAGAGCATTTTAGTGCTGTGAGAAGAGGGCAGTGGCTGGCATTTAAGGGGTTCCAGGAAGAGGGTCTAGTATATGATACCAGTGAGGCTAGTCAGAGTGTTAGAAACAGAACTAGGGAAAAATCATCTCCTAGAAAACAGGTGGGGGAGAGCTACAAGAGTGGCAGTCTTATCAACAATGGCTGGTACCACAGTGGGTCAGATAAAGGCAGGACTGAGTGGCTTCACTGAGAAGGGGCCGTTGAAGCATCTCGTTTTATAGCAGGTAAATTCTGTAGGTCTAGGAAGAGTCTAAACTAGAAACCTAACCTCGGGAAAAAGGTTTTTTGAAGCTCTAGGTCAATCAACAAATTCATTCTGAGGAATGTTTAGAAACCAAAAAATGCAAGAAACCTCATGTTTTCTAAATAAATAGGAAAGGAGGATAAAGCTTAATCTGTAACAATGTTAAGTTTCTCATAGTTATCTGAATAAAATTTTATTAGGTCTTCAAAGTAGTTTCTCAAAATATATATGTTTGTTTTGCTAAAAAGTCAGAAATGTACAAGCTACTATTTTAGTTAAAATAAGAAGTATGGTTCTAGGTAATAGATAGGGCAAGAGTAACTCTCTTATTCATGTTTAACCAAAATGGATGAGAGGCCCTCTAATCTTGCAGTGATTTTACAACTATCTGTTTAGATTGGTTTGTGTTTAAAAAAACAAACAAACAACTTTCCTGCTATAGCTGTGATATTAATTGGATAAGATGCCTGATCACTGCTATATACATGTAGACATACACACATAGCTGGTAAAAATAAAAACCCTGTTTATGTCTGATCTGTGAAGACTATATGTTAAGGTTATAACAAAACGGTAAGTATGTAAGAAAAACTTGTTTTTCTTCCCAGTTTGGTTTTCTTTTCAGAGATAAATGAAGCTAAGTAGGTATGATTTTTTTTTTTTTCTGGCATGTAGAATAGAATTTACTGTATATTTCATTGAATCTAAGATTCCATTGGTTATAAATTGTACCATTATTTTCTATACCATGAAGAAATTTTTAAAACCCTGTCCATTAAATTATAACAGCATTTGATTCTAAGAGGCATTCAGATTTCAGAGATATTAAAATGTGAGGCACAGGCATGGGAAAGTTGAACTAAGAAAGGAAAGTTTAAAAAAAGAAAGGAAAGTTTATACAAGTTTATTGGAGATGGCAATGGAGCCGGGGACCAGGTGCCCCCATGGCAGGCTCGGAAGAGCCGGGGCTTCAGGAGGACACGCTGAGGGTCCTAGCTGCCTTCCTTAGGCGGGGTAAAATTTTTTTTTTTTAATGTGAAAAAATACACATTTTAGAATTAATGATATATAGTTATTACTTATGAAGACATTAGAAAAAACACTTAGGTTTATATTTGCAGATCAATTGAGGAACAATAAAAATTGTTCTACTGAATAAGATGTAAATTACAAACTGAGTCTTAATTAAATACAGAACTGTAAAAAGATTAACATGAGTAATCATTAAATTTTAAAACTAGGAAGATCCTTACAGCTGCCAAAGATGTTAGTAAATGATCATTCATTTAATATTTGTTTTAATACCTACTGTAAGCCAGACATTGTTAGATGTTGGTTGTATAGCCATGGATGAAACACTCACTGTTCCCTCCCTTTGTGGAGCTTACATTTTGGGGGGGGTGGGTGGTTTATAGGTTTGCAAATTGCAATGAGCACTTTAAAGCAAAAGTACAGAGCTGTGAAAGAGTGGAACTCGAGATTCCTAATTTGAGATTGGGAAGGTCTGTAAGGAGCTGAAGAAAAGCCAAAGAGTGGGTAGAAATGAACAAGGTAAAAAGTAGACAAGTAAGAAACAGCCTGTGCAAAAAACCCGAGCAGGAAAGATGTTGGAGCCAGGCAGTGAAAGAAACAACAGAAGCGGGTGGGCGGTCCGGGTGACTTCAGTTGAGGTAAGACTGGATGATGCAGGGCCTCACAGGCCATAACATGCTGGATTTTAGTCTAAGCCCAGGGGGAAGCCACCAGAGGGTTTTAATGGGGGAGGTGGCCTTGGCTGCTCTGTGAAGCCTGGATTGGAGTAAGATTCAAAGTGAAGAAGCTGTTGCTAGTTCAGACCAACTAAGTTGGCAACTTGGCCTGGGTGTTTTGAATGGAAGATCTGTTTTCTTGAAAATAATTTGTCAGTATTACCTGAAGTCTTAATTTTGTGTACATTTGGACCCAGCAGTTCCACTTCAGGGCATTTATTCTAAAGAAATAATCTTAGATGTGTGCAGAAGTTGAGCTACTAGTATGTTTATCCTCTATTATTTGTAATAAGAAATTGGTTGGAAAGATGATAGTATTTTGAAAACAAGTGGAAAGGAAAGAGGAAAATCATACTGACTTTAAGGAAGCCACATCATCCAGGAAGATTTGTTTAGATAAGGAGAGTTCTCTGTGTGTTTGAGCGGGTACTAGGGAAAAGACACTGAAAATACAGAATTGAGAAGAGATGCTCATAAAACAAATTTGGGGGAGGAGAGACATCTAGGACCAGGGGAAGATAAGCATCTTTGTCAGGGAGTGCTGCACCATCTGGTGTAAAAATGCACTGCAGTTCTACAATGGGACTTACTAGCCTGGGAACCTAAGCCATGCCTTGCAACATTGTTACAGGGGGGAAAGTGCTTTTCAAACCAGAGTTGTAAGTGAATTTGTAGTATGCAGTCAGCCCATGAATTTGATTGCCTATAAATCTGAGCTTCCCTGGGTAAGTACTGACTGAGCAGGATGAATTTTTGAGAGAGTATTGCTCTGTCTCTACCCTCCCCGCCTTCTTTCCCTCTCCCTTACTTTCCCCCTTCCCTTTCCTCCCTCCCTTCCTTAGCCTCTCATCCCTCCCTATTCCTCTGACCCACCCCTAACATTTACACTTCATGATATATTTAGGGAAGGAAAAACAGCCAAACACTTAAGTGTTTTATTATTTAAGTAAATAATAAAATCAACTTCCTCCCTCCTTCCCTCCCTTCCTTCTTCCCTCCCTCCTTTCCTCCCTCCCTCCCACATTGCTTCTTTCTTTGTGACAGTTTTTGTACCTGTGTGGTGGAAATATTTTACTATACGGTCTTAGTGCCCCTTTGCAAGTTTCAAATGTTAGTGTTCTTTGCATTACTAAAAATATCTAGGCCAGTCTCTGGCACAGAGGTATTTAACATACTGGTTTTCACTCCCCTCACAGTGTTGATGCTTAAGTAAAACCAGTTAACTGTTATTTCCTTTCTAGTGCATATTTAGTTTTAAGTAGGTTTTTTTTGTCTTGTTCTTTGGGTTTTTTTTTTTTTTTTTCTGGTTCTTTGCAAATACTGCTGCTTTATAGTTATGATTAGCTGGAAAATTCCTAGAGGAGTTTAAATTTGACTTTTTGGTAAGCTTGCATTTATCATCTCTGGTATTTCCTTGAGTATTTCCTTTTCCTATCAGTGTAAAGAAATAACTATTCTGTAGCTCTACAGAATTTCCAAAATAGTTACTGAAGTTAGCTTAGTATTTTTAAAATTGTTACTTCTCCCAGAATGCAGTTGCTTTAACTCTTTCCTTATGAACCAGTTTTAAAACCCATGGCTGTATATATATTGTGTGTTGCATATATCCATGTATGGATATGAGTGTATTTTGAAGTTAGTGGATGTTTTACCTATTAGGCTTTGTAGAAATAGTTCTCAAAAGTTACCAGCCTGCAGGTTATTTTATTATGGTAACTCCACAATATATTATGGAGTAAAGGTCAAAATGTTTGTACCAGGTAATTTTTACTATTTACATGTGGAGTACCCCAAGTACTATATCATGTTCTGAGAAAACAAATTTAATCATTGAGGTGTTGAAAAAATATTGTGGGATCACAGAAGATGTGGTTAGGTTTCACAGCTTATTAAATATTTAGCTGATTTCAGCAAATGAGCATATCCACCAGATTTTATCTATATTGACTTAAATTGTTGGAATTCCTGGGATAAATAGTAGTAAAATACTCTTCTAAATATTTGTCTGTTATATACTTGAGTATGTTAGAATGGTGTAATTAGAAACGGTGCAGTTTTCATGAATGTATTTGTTAATGCAGTGCTTAATGTCTTAGGATGCTTTTTATTAACTACCTAGAAACAAAGGTCTGCAGTATTATTACTAGTAAGCCTGCACCTTCTAAATAGAACCTTTCTGTTTTTTTTATACATAAATTTATTTATTTATTTATGGCTGTGTTGGGTCTTCATTGCTGTGTGCAGGCTTTCTCTAGTTGTGGTGAGCGGTGGTGAGCGGGGGCTACTCTTCGTTGTGGTGCGTGGGCTTCTCATTGTGGTGCTTGTTGCAGAGCACGGGCTGTAGGCGCACGGGCTTCAGTAGCTGTAGCATGCAGGCTCAGTAGTTGTGGCTCGCGGGCTCTAGAGTGCAGGCTCAGTAGTAGTGGCGCACGGGATTAGTTGCTCTGCGGCATATGGGATCTTCCCGGACCAGGGCTCGAACCCGTGTCCCCTGCATTGGCAGGTGGATTCTTAACCACTGCGCCACCAGGGAAGCCCAGAACCTTTCTTCTTAAAGGCTAATATTATTGAACTCATGTTATCAGGCAACATTCAACACTATCCATGTTATAATTTCAACAATATAATGTGATTCACAATGATATTTTCATATCTTGCTTAAATCATTTAGGGGTTTTAGCAGTTATCTTTTTAGTTACATGTCCATTGAAAGTATGAAATAGAACCGTATTGTTCTTGGAAATTTTTTTTCATATATAAATCTCATTCTCCTTCCATTTTAGTCGTGAGATGGAGAATAAAGAAACTCTCAAGGGGTTGCACAAGATGGACGATCGCCCAGAAGAACGAATGATCAGGGAGAAACTGAAGGCAACCTGTATGCCAGCCTGGAAGCACGAATGGCTGGAAAGGAGAAACAGGAGAGGCCCTGTGGTGAGTGACTGTGGGTTACCTGCTAATAAGGAAGAAAGCATAGGAGGAAATGAAAAATTAAGCATAAATAGATCCTCTTGTAAGCTTTTTTTTCCTTCTTCATTTTAAATGCAGTGGTTTTATTTGCCTTGATATTTTCTAGACAATTGAACAAAACATAGCTAAAACTATTCTCATTAAGCAACTTAATAAACTGTTCTAAGAACGAATCCCTTTGGTTGAGTGGGAGAGGTAATGCTTAAAGCAACACTGCCCTCTAATGTTAGTATCTAAAATCCTTTAATTAGAGATTTCCATTGTACTTAAAAAAGAAAAGCAGTTTTTCCAATTTTATTTTGATGTTTTATCTCTAAGGTAGGATCTAAGGATCTTAATTCCAAATCTTCTAAAATCGTGTATGACAACATTTTAAAATGTATTCTCAACATTTAGTTGATAAAGCCTAAATGACTAAAATCTGTGTGGGTAAAAAATAGTCTTCATTTATGGCTTAAAGTAATAATAAAGAGAAGCTGATATATTGTCTGTTGTATTTGTATAATACTGCATAATAAAAAACTCACTGAGCTCATGCCTTAGTCTGATGTTCAAATTTACTTATTTTTTTAATTTTTTAACTAATAAAAATATTGGCATTTTAATTTAGGTGGTAAAACCAATCCCTATTAAAGGAGATGGATCTGAAATTAATACCTTGGCAGCTGAGTCTCAAGGAGAGGGCCAGGCAAGCGCTGCTTCCTCAGCTCCCAAAGGCCGACGCAGTCCTTCCCCTGGCAGCTCCCCATCAGGCCGCACAGTGAAATCTGAATCTCCAGGAGTAAGGAGAAAAAAAGTTTCCCCGGTGCCTGTAAGTTAATGATTTAGCAAATATGTTAAGTCTCTACAATCTTTAAACTTATTTATAACACAGAAAAGATTGGCTAGCCGTCTATTAGAGCAACAATTCCCAAAGTATGGCCCACAGACCCTTGCTTGGGGGAACCTGCCCTGAGATGCTTCCTGTGGATCCATTAGGTCAAAACTAATTTTGTAATAAAACTGAGATGTTATTTGCCTCTTTTACTGCATTGACATTTACAGTGGTGGGTAAAACTGCTGGTGAATTTGCCTGAATTAAAGCTATGACTGTAGAAACTGTATTCTTCACTTGGGTATTTGGCAAACATTTTCCTTAAGAAGAATTAAGTAAGACTCACTTCAAGGAAAACAACTGATATGTTTCTTCACTAGTGGTAAAATTTGAAATTTCAAGCAAAAATTAAGAGTTTTGGAAAACTCATATCCACCACTGTAAGCTTGAAAGCTTCCCAATACTTAGACTTTTCTATAGGCCAGTGATATTATCAAATGTGATTTTTTTGGTATATTGCACAATGAAATGTATGAACTTTTAGAAGATCTGCATAACTTAGTGAACCAGAATTTTCCATATGACCAGTGAATGATGAAACAAAATCATTCTTTAGTAAATGATCCATTCCAAGTATATAAAATAGACCATCTAGATTTAATGTAACAGTAGGAAAAATTTGTTTATGTGGTTTCAGATTCCACATTACAGCCTCCTTTAAGGAAACCACTCCTTTGATGTAGTATCAAAGAAGAATATTCATCATTATTTGAAAAGGATTTTCCAAATACGTATCTGTGTGAGGCCAGATTTTCTTCATGTACTTTAACCAAAACACCGTTATCACAGCAGATTGAATGCAGAAGCATAGATGAGAATGTAGGTGTCTTCTGTATTGAGCCAGACATCAAAGAGACTTATAAAAAGATAGGTGCTAACACCCCTCTGAGAGAGACAGACAGACTTCCACTGGCAGAAAGCAAGTTAAACATTCTAACCTTGAAGAACAAATGAGTGAATGGCAAAATGACTGAGATATAGTGACCACAATGGGAGATTTGGTTTTCCTCACATCCGAGGTTGTTAAAGCATATAAATACTTCAAAAAGTAAATTTTAAGTAAAAATTTTTACAGTAAAGCCCAAAATTCTCAATAGTATTTATTGGCTTTATGTGGACACACCTTTAAATTAGCTGCTCAAAACAGGATCTTATTAGCTCAAGAATCTACAAATTGGGCAGGGCTCAGCAGGAACGGCTTATGTCTGCTCCCCATGGCACCTGCAGAAGCTGGAATATCCAAGACTGCTTCTTCACTCACATATCTGGTGCTTCATTCACCTCGAACAGTTGGGGGCTCTTGGCACCTCTTTCTTACAGTATGGAAATTGGGTTGCAACAAGTGTTTCAAGCCAGGAGAGCACAAGGAACAGATTCTCTCTCACAGCCCTCAGAAGGAACCAACTCTGCCAGCACCTTGATCTTGGACTTCAAGCCTCTGGAACTATGAGACAATAAATTTCTAAGTCCAAAAAAAAAAATTATGATTCAAGAGGGCAAATCTCAGCGTGGAAGCTCTTATCAAGCCACCACTTGCATCATGTTTACTAATGCCTTATTACCCAAAGCCGGTTACATGCCCAAATCCAGAATCCACGTGGTAGAGGACTACAGAAGGGTGTAAATACTGGGAGGTGTCGTTCATGGGGGCCATTCAAAGTAAAAGTCTACCACAAGTAAATACAGAATTGTGTCTCCCCTCCCCCTACACCTATTTTGGGATATGTGCTAGACAAAGTTACTTCCTCATTCTTTATAACAGCTACCTAACATTTCATTATCTGGATAAATCATGGCTTATTTGGTGAACTACATCCTAATGGACATTTATATTCCTTCTTAACTTCCATTACTAAAAACAATGGTGCAAAAATATTTTTTATGCATACATCATTTTGCACATCTTTGAGCATATCCATAGTCTGAATACTTAGCAAGTCCAATAGCAGATGCATGTGTACTTGTTTTTGGTTTTGTTTTACTTTTTAGTAATTGCCTATTAAAAAATAATGGTTTTATTAAGATATAATTCATATAATGTACAATTCACCTGTTTAAATTGTACTGTTCATTGAGTTTTGGTATATTCACATAGTTGTAGCCATCACTACAATAAATTTTAAAACACTTTCACCACCCCAACAAGAAACCCCAGGCTAATTAGCAGTCTCTCCCCAGCCCTAGGCAACCACTAATCTACTTTCTGACTATATATAATTTGCCTATTCTGGACATTTTATATAAATGGAATCATATAATATGTATGGTCTTTTGTGACTGGTTTTTTGCACTTCGCATCATGTTTTCAAGGTTCATCCATGGTATAACTCCATTTTTAATTGTAGAATAATATTCTGTTGTATGGATATACATATTTTGTTTATTCACTTCTCAGTTGATGGGCATTTTGTTTCCACTTCTGGCTATTATGAATAATGCTACTGTGAACATTTCTGTACACAGTTTTGTGTGGACATATCTTTTCATTTTTCTTGGGTATATACCTAGGAGTGGGATTGCTAGATCATATGTTTCACAAAGCAGCTACACCATTTTACATTCCCTCCAGCACTGTATGAGGCTTCCAATTGCTTCGTTTTCTCGCCAGCTTTTATTACCTTTTAACTATTTAGTTAGGCATCAAAAAGAACTAGAATTTCCACTGGGCACTGATGGAAAGACCAAGTTCTAGGGGAATCAGTGAAGTGGAGTGAGAGCGACATATATCACCCTCACCACAGGAGAGTTTTTATCAGCCTCCAGTGAGATGTCTTAATCTGGGAAGAGTCACTTGCCACTAGTTCTCTACAGAGTGTACCATGGGGGGAATTCCATGGAGCTGTTTGTAAATTACCAGTCACAAAAGAGCATTTAGTAATCCCTTAAGTGGAAACCAGGAAATTGGATGCTTAATTTTTATCACTAGAAACAAATCATTTTACCTGCTTATAAGGCGAATTTTCTGTGCTTTTTATTTTGATTTACATAATACTTTTCAAAGAAGTCAAATACTCACATAGTAATTCGTAAAATTACCACATGGTTGTCTCTCTAGGCCAAAGATTTATTATTAGTTACAGGGATGACAGATTTTAGAAGTTTACTCATAACGAGTATATCAGACAAATACATTTGCAAAATACATTTTGTCCCATCATATTATATATTAGGCATTTTTTCAGAATATGAAAATGGTGTCGGCTATGACCTTTTTTAGGTAACTTTTTTCTAATGGAGAAGTGAGCAATTTACCTAATTTTTATTTTTTTAAAGCATTTCTTAATTTTTTAAAAAATTTATTTATTGTATTTTATTTTTGGCTGCATTGGGTCTTTGTTGGTGTGTGTGGGTTTTCTCTAGTTGCGGCCAGCAGGGGTTACTCTTCTTTGCGGTGCGCAGGCCTCTCATTGCGGTGGCTTCTCTTGTTGCGGAGCACAGGCTCTAGGCGCGTTGGCTTCAGTAGTTGTGGCACGTGGGCTCAGTAGTTGTGGCTCGCAAGCTCTAGAGCTCAGGCTCAGTAGTTGTGGTGCACGGGCTTAGTTGCTCTGCGGCATGTGGGATCTTCCCGGACCAGGGCTCGAACCCGTGTCCCCTGCATTGGCAGGTGGATTCTTAACCACTGTGCCACCAGGGGAGTCCCCTAATTTTTAAATGTTGTGAAGTTTCAGAGCGGGAGAATCACACCACCTCGAAGAGCCCCTTCACCAGATGGCTTCTCACCATACAGCCCTGAGGAAACAAACCGCCGTGTAAACAAAGTGATGCGGGCCAGGCTGTACTTACTGCAGCAAATAGGGCCCAACTCCTTCCTGATTGGAGGAGACAGCCCAGACAATAAATACCGGGTGTTTATTGGGCCTCAGGTAGGAATTGTCACCATTTTACTTTTTATTAGGATGTGGTACTAACTCTATGCACTGTAACATTCTTAAATTTAGATCAGTTGTGTAATTCTCTTTAGTAAACTAAAGAGAATTCAAATTATATTTTGGGAACTAGTAAACACTTTTACTTAATGTGTTTATGAAGGGTTTTACTATGATTTAATATACTTCAGAATACAAATTTGGTCTTTTTAAGAAACCAAAAATAAGAGATTAATTCATGGAGATAGCTGTAGGCTTTTCTTGCGTATCCTTATATATCTTATTATATAAGGATAATGAAGAAAATTATAGAAAGTTTAGTATAATAAACTTGGAAATATTTAAAAGTGATCAACTTAGGAGTTCTAATAGAACACAGATTTATTAAACTATAGGTTTGTGTTTTTTTTAAACTTCTTTAGAACTGCAGCTGTGGGCGTGGAACATTTTGTATTCATCTACTATTTGTTATGCTCCGAGTGTTTCAGCTAGAACCTTCAGACCCAATGTTATGGAGGAAAACTTTAAAGAATTTTGAGGTAATTTTTTAATAAATCCTTTATAGTAAAATTGTCAACAGATTTTTATGATATTCCTGACATTTTTCCATGAGCTTTAAATTTAAATAGACAGTGGTCATTTTAAAGGTGTGAAGGTATGTAAGGATTACTTGATGTTTGTAAATAGTTCTCTTATAGTCTATTGACTAATTAGTTTTTTCTTCTAGACTAAAAAAAAGTAAACACTGACCTGCTGTAAAAATACTATCCTTAGTAAGCTATATGTATTCTTACTTTTGAAGCCCTTAAATTGGCTTTGTGAAAAACTTAGAAAATAAAAGGCAAATAATTCAATCTCTAGAACTCTTCATATGTATATTATGGCACAAATGTCATTGTTACTGTCTTTTTTCAATGTTAGGTTGAGAGTTTGTTCCAGAAATATCACAGTAGGCGTAGCTCAAGGATCAAAGCTCCATCTCGTAACACCATCCAGAAGTTTGTTTCACGCATGTCAAATTCTCATACATTGTCATCATCTAGCACTTCTACATCTAGTTCAGAAAACAGGTTAGTACTTTTTAAGGAATTAAAAGCATTAATCCAGTGTTACTTTTTAATTTTAGGGGTAATTTTTATATATATACTTGTTAAGTTGCTCTAAAATGATATAATTATTGAATCTTGGCTTTCAAGGTAAAATCAAGGGTAAAAAATAGTAAAGGTCATCTAAGTATATATATTTGGATATTTTGTCCTGAAAACTACAGTGTTGAAAACGGCACCTTAAATATCAGAATATAATAAATGTCCATTTCACAAGAAAAATCAGGTGGCAGGTATAAAATAAGTAGCTACTGTTTATCAATCATTACTTTGTGCCAAGCACCTTATATGTTGGTCTCATTAGGTAGGTTTTATCACTTTTGCAGATAATGAGCCTGAGGCATTATATAAAGAATATATCTATAATTTTTTGATATAAATAAATTATGTACAAGGCAAAGTGGTTATCCAGAATCACTTTCAAATATAGGATGTTTAAATTTCATGACATCACTACTTCTCTCATAGATACTCTCAGGGAATCCTCATTACAGCCTATTTTACATGTGAGAACATAAGCAGGCTCTTCTGAACAAAGAGACTAATAAGCTGTAATTAAGAGATACAGTAGCTGTTAATCATAGTTGTTAATTAAAATCTGCAGTGCTTCTCAAACTTTCCCATTGCTTAGTTGCTGATAAGAATAAACTCATGAAGGATCTGAGATGTAGCCCAATATGACAGGTGTGAAAAAATTAAGAGTATTATCATAAAAAGTCATGTCAGTTTTCTTTCTTTTCCAAGATTTCTTTATTGCTTTAATGAAAAAATGAGGTTCTTAAAAATTACTCCAGAAAGGAGTGCTGCTTCTCTTAGGAGGGCACCCCCTGTGTGTTCCCAGGAACCTCAGTCTGAGAAGCACTGGTGTAAGTGCTTTTAAGTCTCATTCTCATCCCATCACTCTTTTAAGTATTGTAACTACTTCAAAATTCATGAGGAATAGAAAGTGATGATATCAGGACAAGGGCATGATGAAGTAAAGAATTGAGAGAGAAGTTTTTTCATCTATGGAAAAAGTAAATGTTTGAATTTTATTATTTTATATTAAATGAATTGATTTTAGAATGAGAGTTTTATGAGTTTTTTTGGACATTAGAGATTTTCCAGTTTACATGGTTCAGTGATAAATAAAGCCAGAAGAGGTCATTTGAACAAAGGCAGAACTGGAACCTGAGTATCCTGATTTCTAGTTCAGGGCTCTTTCTCTTACCTGTTATCTCTTCTAAATAAATGAAAAAATTAGCTTTACTTCTCAAGCTTCCTTACCCAAACTTCTAGAGCCCTTCTCCTTTTGATTGATATTTCTGTAGCTTTTTATTTTGGAAAAAAAAAATAACTGCTTAAAACCAGGTGGCCGAAGTTAAAATAGAAAGTCTCTCTCTCTAAGATGAAAAAAAGTACCCTTTCAATATGGGCTGGCCATAATTGGGGGGTTTTATTGATTCATTTGAATTTTTTGTATCCAAGGGGGAAAACCAAAGAAGTTATAATCTTCCTAAGATTATACTGTGTAGGTAAGTAGGTTAATGTTTCATGTAATCACAAATTTTTATGTCTAAAATAAATATTTTAAGGCTAAAATTAATAAAAAAAATTATCTGGAGATCTTATTGCAGTATATTAATTTTAAATGGTATATAAGAAACAATGAAAAACAGAATTGGGACAGATTGAATATGCATATAAAAAATAATTAACAAAACCTTACCAACAAAATAAAAGCTGCAAACAGAAACCTAGGGTCCAGGACATAAATGGGCAAAGGACATGAAGAGAATTTCCACAAAAGAACAATTTCAGGGTGCTGACAAACATGAAAACTGTTCAGACAACCTAATAACTAAGGAAATGCTCATTTAAAAAAATATATATATATCAGATTTATTTACAGAATTAGTAGATCCTTTGTAATGCGACAGTTCAGTTCTTATAAGATGCTTTACTGTATGTAGTGGTATAGCCTTTCTGGAAAAAAATAAATGTGACTTTTTTAAATGTTTATAGTCATTGATCCAGTAAATGTATTTTTTTTTAAGAAAAAAATTTTAATTTGAGAAATGTACAAGACTTACATATATGGCTGTTTCTCACAGTACTATGGTGAAAAATTGGGAACAACTTAAATATCCAGCAAATGAATGGTTAAAATATACCCATATTATGAATATTTCATGCAGCCATTAGAATTATGCTTTTGAAGAACACTGAGTGGCATGAAATAAAATCCAGATTATAATACTGTCGTGCATGAACCCATTTTTTATATATAAAAGGTATTATAGGTACATAAATATTGAAATGAATAAAAAAATTAATGGTTATTAATGGGTGGTATTATGACAGGTGACATTTTTATACTTTAAATACTTTTTGGGCTTTGAGGGTCATTGGGTCTCTGTCACAACTATTCAGCTCTGCCCTTGTAGCTGAAGTAGCTGTAGACAATATGTGAATGAATTGGCGTGGCTGTGTTCCAATAAATCTTTACTTACAGAAGCTTGACTAATTTGATCCCCCTTTAGTTCGCTAATCCCTGCTCTCTACTCAAGTGATTTTACTTCTGAAGAAACTGCTAGAAAGAAAATCTGAAATGTCAAAAAAAGAGGGCACAAAGAGGTTTCTAACGGTTTCTTAAAATGTGGAAACAACTCAAATGTCCAGCAATAAGTGGGTGCTTAAGAAGTTAGGATCTGTCTAATCAATGAAAAATTATGCCACCACTTGAAGTGTTTAATAAGTAGAATTTTTACGATAAATCTCTTAAGAACGTGAAATTGTACATGTATATAGATAAATGATCTGAATAATGTTTACAAAATATGTACTTGGAAAAAAGGCAGAAAATACCCCAGAATGGAATATTTTTAAGTCAGAAAAGCATTTAAGAAATAAGTTGCACTTACAATTTGACTAAATTGTGGAACTTTATTTTTCCTGTATTTAAGTCTTTTGAATAAGCTAATTTTGGTGTAATTATTTGAAAAATTATTTGATCTTGGGTCATCTTTGCCATTAGTATTTTTATTTTAGATTGTTGTGTAAATCATTTCTGCAGTGTTTCGTTAATTTTTGTCATTAATACATGCATATTTTAATAGCTTTTCCCGCCTCCTCATAGCTCCATAATTATGAAAAGAGATAGAGAGACAGGATAGATAAATGGGAGGGAGAGAGACTAGTAAGTGTGCTTCAGCTCAGGAATCACACATCATGACATTGATGACATATTTCTTCAGCTTTCAGGGAAGTTTTTTGGGGAACTGTTATTCCCTGTCAGTCACTCAGACCTGTTTTTCAGGAATTATAGCTTAAGATAGTAGAAGTGTAATATTGAGCCCAGGGGAAAGCCTGAGCTTAGTAGAAGCACGAATTTGTAGGGATAAGTAGGTTATGGGATATTCTCCTCAAGTTAAAGCCAAATGATAGATTTGCCACGAACTGTTCTGTGATCTTGGGCAGCTTACTTATAATACCCCAGAATCTTGTCTTTATGTTGTAATGGAAATATTGTTATTTTATTTTTTTTCTTTTTCTAACATCTTTATTGGGGTATAATTGCTTTACAATGGTGTGTTAGTTTCTGCTTTATAACAAAGTGAATCAGTTATATGTATACATATGTTCCCATATCTCTTCCCTCTTGCGTCTCCCTCCCTCCCACCCTCCCTATCCCACCCCTCCAGGCGGTCACAAAGCACCAAGAGCTGATCTCCCTGTGCTATGCAGCTGCTTCCCAGTAGCTATCTACCTTACGTTTGGTAGTGTATATATGTCCATGCCTCTCTCTCGCTTTGTCACAGCTCACCCTTCCCCCTCCCCATATCCTCAAGTCCGTTCTCTAGTAGGTCTGTGTCTTTATTCCTGTCTTACCCCTACGTTCTTCATGACATTTTTTTTCTTAAATTCCATATATATGTGTTAGCATACGGTATTTGTCTTTCTCTTTCTGACTTACTTCACTCTGTATGACAGACTCTAGGTCTATCCACCTCATTACAAACAGCTCAATTTCGTTTCTTTTTATGGCTGAGTAATATTCCATTGTGTATATGTACCACATCTTCTTTATCCATTCATCTGATGATGGGCACTTAGGTTGTTTCCATCTCCGGGCTATTGTAAATAGAGCTGCAATGAACATTTTGGTACATGACTCTTTTTGAATTATGGTTTTCTCAGGGTATATGCCCAGTAGTGGGATTGCTGGGTCATATGGTAGTTCTATTTGTAGTTTTTTAAGGAACCTCCATACTGTTCTCCATAGCGGTTGTACCAATTCACATTCCCACCAGCAGTGCAAGAGTGTTCCCTTTTCTCCACACCCTCTCCAGCATTTATTGTTTGTAGATTTTTTGATGATGGCCATTCTGACTGGTGTGAGATGATATCTCATTGTAGTTTTGATTTGCATTTCTCTAATGATTAATGATGTTGAGCATTCTCTCATGTGTTTGTTGGCAGTCTGTATATCTTCTTTGGAGAAATGTCTGTTTAGGTCTTCTGACCATTTTTGGACTGGGTTGTTTGTTTTTTTGTTATTGAGCTGCATGACCTGCTTGTAAATTTTGGAAATTAATCCTGTGTCAGTTGCTTCATTTGCAAATATTTTCTCCCATTCCGAGGGTTGTCTTTTGGTCTTGTTTATGGTTTCCTTTGCTGTGCAAAACCTTTTAAGTTTCATTAGGTCCCATTTGTTTATTTTTGTTTTTATTTCCATTTCTCTAGGAGGTGGGTCAAAAAGGATCTTGCTGTGATTTATGTCATAGAGTGTTCTGCCTATGTTTTCCTCTAAGAGTTTGATAGTTTCTGGCCTTACGTTCAGGTCTTTAATCCATTTTGAGCTTATTTTTGTGTATGGTGTTAGGGAGTGATCTAATCTCATACTTTTACATGTACCTGTCCAGTTTTCCCAGCACCACTTATTGAAGAGGCTGTCCTTTCTCCACTGTACATTCCTGCTTCCTTTACCAAAGATAAGGTGACCATATGTGCGTGGGTTTATCTCTGGGCTTTCTATCCTGTTACACTGATCTTTCTGTTTTTGTGCCAGTACCATACTGTCTTGATTACTGTAGCTTTGTAGTATAGTCTGAAGTCAGGGAGCCTGAGTCCTCCAGCTCCGTTTTTCGTTCTCAAGATTGCTTTGGCTATTTGGGGTCTTTTGTGTTTCCATACAAATTGCGAAATTTTTTGTTCTAGTTCTGTGAAAAATGCCAGTGGTAGTTTGAAAGGGATTGCATTGAGTCTGTAGATTGCTTTGGGTAGTGGAGTCATTTTCACAATGTTGATTCTTCCAATCCAAGAACATGGTATATCTCTCCATCTATTTGTATCATGTTTAATTTCTTTCATCAGTGTCTTATAATTTTCTGCATACAGGTCTTTTGTCTCCTTAGGTAGGTTTATTCCTAGATATTTTATTCTTTTTGTTGCAATGGTAAATGGGAGTGTTTTCTTGATTTCACTTTCAGATTTTTCATCATTAGTGTATAGGAATGCCAGAGATTTCTGTGCATTAATTTTGTATCCTGCAACTTTACCAAATTCATTGATTAGCTCTAGTGGTTTTCTGGTAGCATCTTTAGGATTCTCTATGTATAGTATGATGTCATCTGCAAACAGTGACAGCTTTACTTCTTCTTTTCCGATTTGGATTCCTTTTATTTCCTTTTCTTCTCTGATTGCTGTGGCTAATACTTCCAAAACTATGTTGAATAAGAGTGGTGAGAGTGGGCAACCTTGTCTTGTTCCTGATCTCAGTGGAAATGCTTTCAGTGTTTCACCATTGAGGATGATGTTGGCTGTGGGTTTGTCATATATGGCCTTTATTATGTTGAGGAAAGTTCCCGCTATGCCTACTTTCAGCAGGGTTTTTATCATAAATCGGTGTTGAATTTTGTCAAAAGCTTTCTCTGCATCTATTGAGATGATCATATGGTCTTTTGTCTCCTTCAGTTTGTTAATATGGTTTATCACATTGATTGATTTGTGTGTATTGAAAAATCCTTTCATTCCTGGAATAAACCCCACTTGATCATGGTGTATGATCCTTTTAATGTGCTGTTGGATTCTGTTTGCTAGTATTTTGTTGAGGATTTTTGCATCTATGTTCATCAGTGATATTGGCCTGCAGTTTTCTTTCTGTGACATCCTTGTTTGGTTTTGGTATCAAGGTGATGGTGGCCTCGTAGAATGAGTTTGGGAGTGTTCCTCCCTCTGCTATATTTTGGAAGAGTTTGAGAAGGATAGGTGTTAGCTCTTCTCTAAATGTTTGATAGAATTCTCCTGTGTAGCCATCTGGTCCTGGGCTTTTGTTTGTTGGAAAATTTCAATTTCAGTGCTTGTGATTGGTCTGTTCATATTTTCTATTTCTTCCTGATTCAGTCTTGGCAGGTTGTGCGTTTCTAAGAATTTGTCCATTTCTTCCAGGTTGTCCATTATATTGGCATAGAGTTGCTTGTAGTAATGTCTCATGATCTTTTGTATTTCTGCAGTGTCAGTTGTTACTTCTTTTTCATTGATTTGAGTCTTCTCCCTTTATTTCTTGATGAGTCTGGCTAATGGTTTATCTATTTTGTTTATCTTCTCAAAGAACCAGTTTTTAGTTTTATTGGTCTTTGCTATCGTTTCCTTCATTTCTTTTTCATTTATTTCTGATCTGATTTTTATGATTTCTTTCCTTCTGCTAACTTTGGGTTTTTTTTGTTCTTCTTTCTCTAATTGCTTTAGGTGCAAGTTTAGGTTGTTTATTCGAGATGTTTCCTGTTTCTTAAGATAGGATTGTATTGCTATAAACTTCCCTCTTCAAACTGCTTTTGCTGCATCCCATAGGTTTAGGGTCGTCGTGTCTCCATTGTCATTTGTTTCTAGGTATTTTTTGATTTCCTCTTTGATTTCTTCAGTGATCACTTCGATATTAAGTAGTGTATTATTTAGCCTCCATGTGTTTGTGTTTTTTACAGATCTTTTCCTGTAATTGATATCTAGTCTCATGGCGTTGTGGTCAGAAAAGATACTTGATACAATTTCAATTTTCTTAAATTTACCAAGGCTTGATTTGTGACCCAAGATATGATCTATCCTGGAGAATGTTCCATGAGCACTTGAGAAAATGTTGTTTTTGGATGGAGCATCCTATAAATATCAATTATGTCCATCTTGTTTAATGTATCATTTAAAGCTTGTGTTTCCTTATTTATTTTCATTTTGGATGATCTGTCCATGGGTGAAAGTGGGGTGTTAAAGTCCCCTACTATGAATGTGTTACTGTCGATTTCCCCTTTTATGGCTGTTAGTATTTGCCTTATGTATTGAGGTGCTCCAATGTTGGGTGCATAAATATTTACAACTGTTATATCTTCTTCTTGGATCGATCCCTTGATCATTATGTAGTGTCCTTCTTTGTCTCTTCTAATAGTCTTTATTTTAGTCTATTTTGTCTGATATGAGAATTGCTACTCCAGCTTTCTTTTCGTTTCCATTTGCATGGAATATCTTTTTCCATCCCCTTACTTTCAGTCTGTATGTGTCTCTAGGTCTGAAGTGGGTCTCTTGTAGACAGCATATATATGGAAATATTGTTATTGATTTTAAAAGCTGTTCATCACATCATGATGGTTCAAACAAAAATCTGTAAAATAGAAACAAACCTCCTCCCACTCCAGTCTGGGCTGCACACAAAATGACTACTGTTAACAGTTTTTAATACATCTTTTAAAATTATATAAAGCAAGGAATATAAAACTCTTCTCTGCATTCTGGGTATGCAGACACACACACACCCCAATACTTCTCTCATCTTTCCTATTGTTAAGCAATATAGTCATGACATATATTTTGATCTGCAACTTTTTAAATTAAAAAAAATTTTTACTTTATATATCAAGAACATTTTCCTCAATACAAAAAATATACACTACTTCAGCTATATAAGATTGTATGGATGTGACACAATATATTTTGCCATTGCCATAATTAATGGACATTTAGTACACCTAATTTTTTGTTGGCCTATTAAATGCAATAAATTTTATATTTTTTTGTTTACTTAAAATATTTCTGAAGGATAGAATTCTAGAAAATAGGTTTTTTTAGGTCATGGATATATACATTTAGTACTTTAACAAATACTAGCAAATTCCTTTCTAAAAATTTCAGGGTTTCTTTTACTCCCACCGTTAGTGTATATGAGAGCCTGTTTTCCTGTGCCGTTATCAACCTACTTAATTTTTGTCAATCAGATTATCCCATTCCCCCCACAAAGACAAATAAAATAAGATAGAGCTTTATTAATTTAACATGTATTTTGTACTTCTCTTTTCACATTTATTGGCTATTGGTCTTTTTTATTTCAACTGCCTTTTTATCTTCTTTGCTTGTTTCACTGTTGAGTTAATATTTTTCTTACTGATTTTATATTCACTTTGTATATAATAGGAATAGTCAAATATATACAGTATAATTCAGATACACATAATAAAGTTACAATTTTGCCATAAATGGAACCATTCTATACAAGTTTGAATTCTGTCAGGTTATCTGCTTTTTTTCACCATATGGTATATTATGGATATTTTTCTTTGTCATCATTATGGATCTCTGATCATTTTCAAAGGCTTCATAGTGTCTGGCTGTACCATTTTTTTAACCTTCTTTTGATGTTCCTTTGGTTGATTTTTTTCCTTATGCTGAATAGTTCTGCAGTGAACATTCTCACACATATATCTTTATTATGTCTCTTTATTTCCTAGAAGTCTAGTTGAAAGGTTGTGTGCATTAAAAATGTGACATACTTGTTTCTAGGAAAGTTGGACTATACATGCACCAAAATTGTCTGAGATGGGTCTTCATACTTAAGGACGTGGAATAGATGAGTTCTACAGTCCTTCTAATACTTGAAATCTTGAAACTGTTGGCATGTAGTATGTTTGTACATAGTCAAATCTTATAGCAGTTTGTTTATTCAAAAGGTACAATAACAGAATTTGTGGGATACATCTCTCTCTAAGGTTGTAGTTCATATATTGAATTATATTCATAGCAAGGAAAGGTTAAACCATATCCACAACCTATAAATACGTGGTGGTATGAGTCTGATTCAAAATTACTGTATATTAATAAGAGAAATATTTCTCAAATAGTTCATATACAAGGCGCTCCTAAACAAGAATTTCTAATTAATTTTTTCATAGTCTAAAGAAGCCACAATTGTTTTTAGCATATGGTATTAATTCTGTTCTTTTGTGGTTAATGCTTTTGTTTCCCCTTCTTTATAGTATAAAAGATGAAGAGGAACAGATGTGTCCTATTTGCTTGTTGGGCATGCTTGATGAAGAAAGTCTTACAGTGTGTGAAGATGGCTGCAGGAACAAGCTGCACCACCATTGCATGTCAATTTGTATGTGGCTCTTTTTCTCTCTGTGCTTACTCAACATGGTTACTCTATCAGCTAACTATATTATTTAGGATTTTAACGTGGCCTTCAGCGAGACTGGTGAGAGAAGAAAAGAAGTATACCTAGGCCCTGTAAGAAGTTTTCAACAAGTAGGAGTTTAGGATCTCTTAGGGATGAGCAAAGAAATGTTATAAAGTGTGACGCGTGGTAATGGAAGGCGTGCACAGAATTAGAAACAGTTCTGATCTGGAAGGTGCACATGGAGGGAAGGAGGTGGAAGAAGGTCTGGGCAGGCCTTCCAGAGAAGGTAACGCCAAAGCAGGTTTTGGAATAACATTACCAGGTTATCAGGTGGGCAGAATGTTTTGAAAAACAGTAAACAAAGTACATGTTATATATAGCATGTTTAATAAAATAGCACTTGCAACAATTACAAGCATCAGAATAATTTAACCTTCCGTGTTTGCCTGCGTTTAGGTAAACATATAACGTTTTGAGGTTCCTTCCATATAAATCCTATACTAGCCATTATGAACAATTAATACATAAATACTTAATGGTAAACATTTATACTTTTCTAAGTTTTTTTCCATAATTTTTCAGGGGCAGAAGAATGTAGAAGAAACAGAGAACCTTTAATATGTCCCCTTTGTAGGTCTAAGTGGAGATCCCATGATTTCTACAGGTAACAATTATGACTTAATGATTTGGGTATGTTTAATAAAGAATAAAAATGCTCTCAAAGTGTTATTTAAATCTGTTAATTATTTTTAGCAAGCTTTGTTAATTTTTCATTTAGCCACGAGTTGTCAAGCCCTGTGGATTCCCCTTCTTCCCTGCGAGCTGCACAGCAGCAAACCACACAGCAGCACCCCTTGGCTGGATCACAACGAAGGAATCAAGAGAGCAATTTTAATCTTACTCATTATGGAACTCAGCAGATCCCTCCTGCTTATAAAGATTTAGCTGAGCCATGGATTCAGGTAAGTAGTTCTGGTTCTTCATTTCTCAAAGAAACATTTATAGACTAATTAATGTAGTTGTCTCCCCAGTTGTTTATAATTTAAGAAAGTACTTTTGCTTGCCTCCATCATGACTCGTATTCCATTGAAAATTTTAATTTTACCTTTGATGTTAATACTATGCCACTTATTATAAAGCTTAAACTTCAAAATTTCTTTGTAATCTCACCTCCCATCTCTAGAAACATCTTTCTAAACTAACAGACATAAAAGATTATTCAAGGATAGACACTAGAACCATTTAATGCTAAGTTGCTCCAGTGTTTAATCCTGCCAAGAATTTGTCATTTTCTTATTTGTTGCCATTTAAACTCAGTTTCTCCTATTCATATTCTCATGGCATATGTTAGGTACTCAATAATTGCTGAGTGGATGAGTAAGAAAAGAATGTGGTATTTACCTTGTATTAGTAATTTTTATTTGTAAGGACAGTTTCCATTCCTTTACTTTCTCTTCTGCTTAAATACTTTTTCATCCTTAGTAAATCGGAATTTCGGTTGGTTGGTTGGATTCTAATGATTTTCTTTGTTGTTATCTGCTTAGTCCATATGTAGAATCCAAAAGCAGACAACATCTCCAGATTATAGTGAAGTAAAAATGTTTTTGATAATCTGGTAAATTCTGTTAAATTCGTTAACAGACACAATAACTCATTAAGCTTATACATCAGAAGGATTTATCTCCTTTTTCTTTTTGTGACCATTATAGTCCTGCAGCTTTTGAATTCTCTTTTCTTAGCATGTTAACAGCCTAATAGGAATCTAATAAAATTTACAAGCTTAATAAATATATTATTTATTTTATCTAGTTCATTAATGGTATTTAACATAGGCCCTTACCTGCCCCTTCATGAGTCCTCAAGAAAACTCTCAATTTGATACTGAGCTATTGGATGCCATTTTTTCAAGGCAGTGGTTCAGGTTTGTTTTGCTTAAGCTTTAGGTTGGCCTAGGCTATATATTCCTAGTTTTTTAAATTAGGAATATCATATAAGACATCATTAAGACTTAATGGTATGCTGTTTAACAGTGCCAGGCATACAACAAATTCACTATACTCTAATTGATTTATTCTCCTTTACTGTCACTTTAAAACAGAACACATAAAAAAGTCATGATTTATTTTCCCCAAAAATGTGTTTATTCATCCCTAATATTTAGAACTTTTTCAGATGATACATTATCTTAGATATTAAGTTTACTTTTAGCTAACTGGTCCATAATGTCAAGACCATGCACCCTTTCTTTTCTTTAGGGATTCTCTGGCTTTGCAGATGTGATAATGATGACCATAATCACATGCACTTTAAGTATTTCATTATCCTTTGCTGATTTGAACACAGTGTTTTTCTTTAGTCTTGATTTTTCCACTCCATTCATTATATTTTTTCTAGTTAACCAAATAAGAGCCTTTGACTTACTACTATCATTGGTAGGAGAAATACTCTTATCTCTTGAACACCTGCCCCAGTGCCTTTCTTGATTTGGCTTTTTTTAATCTTCAGTTTTTTTTCTGTAAACTACCTTAACACAAATACAAATTTGAGGTTCTTCACAGATATGTTTATTTTGTTTTGTGGTAAGCGCCGGAGTACAGAAATGCATATATATCCATCTAATTACTTAATGGTGTTCACTCTTAGTTTTACTTGAGCTAATAAATGTTAAGGAGTTTTGCTAATTACCAGTTAAACTTGAGTATGTCCTTACGGACACATTTGAAAATTGTATAGTATGGTGAAGACTTGAGAAATGTCCAATTTTCCTTTAGTAACCAAAAATCATACTTAATTCAAAACACTTCAGTTTTTCTTCACATTGAATTCATTTTGTTTGTCTGATTATAGGTATTCGGAATGGAACTCGTTGGCTGCTTATTTTCTAGAAACTGGAATGTAAGAGAGATGGCTCTCAGACGTCTTTCCCATGATGTTAGTGGGGCTCTGCTGTTGGCAAATGGGGAGAGCACTGGAAATTCCGGGAGCAACGGCGGGAACAGCCCAAGTGCTGGAGCTGCCAGCGGGTCTTCCCAGACCAGTGTCTCAGGAGATGTGGTGGAGGCATGCTGCAACGTTTTGTCAATGGTCTGTGCTGACCCTGTCTACAAAGTGTACGTTGCTGCTTTAGTAAGTAGCTTTATTCTACAACCATAGCGTTATGGGTTTCTTGGGGTTTTTGTTTTTTTTTTGACAGTTTGCAGATATCATTTTTAAGATTCAGTAAAACTACTTTACCTAATTTAATTTTGGAAAATCCAAAATTTTTTTTTATTCCATAATCCCAGGAGATTGCAGTCTTCCATTTAATCTCTTCACTTGGATTTTACTCGTTTTAACCTGGTCAAGATTTCTTATATGCTGTTTACTTTTCTCTACTCTATAAAGTAGCAATAGTAGGACTTCCCTCATGGCACAGTGGTTAAGAATCACCTACCAATGCAGGGGACACGGGTTCGATCCCTGGGCCGGGAAGATCCCACATGCCGCAGAACAGCTAAGCCCTCGAGCCACAACTGCTGAGCCTACGTGCCACAACTACTGAGCCTGAGTGTCTAGAGCCTGTGCCCTGCAAGAAGAGAAGCCACTGCAATGAAGCCCCTGCTCGCCACAACTAGAGAAAGCCCACGCACAGCAATGAAGACCCAACGCAGCCAAAAAAAAGCAATAGCTTGCTATTCATACCTTCACGTTTGCCTTACATTATACATGACCAAATTAAAGATTCTTTATGGGATAGCAAAGTAACCAGAGTTACTTTGATTTTTTTAAATTTGATATTAGACATTTATTTTTTATTAATTTGATATTAGACATTAAGAAGAACTGATTTGGGGGACTTCCCTGATGGTCCAGTGGTAAAGAATCCGCCTTGCAGTGCAGGGGACGCAGGTTTGATCCCTGGTCAGGGAACTAAGATTCCACGTGCTGTGGGACAACTAAGCCTGCGTGCCACAACTACTGAGCTCACAGGCCTCAACAAGAGAGCCCATGTGTTGCAAACTACAGCTGACACACCCTGGAGCCCGTGAACCACAGCTAGAGAGAGAAAACCCACATGCCACAACTAGAGAGAAACCCGAGCACTGCAACGAAAGATCCCACGTGCCTCAACGAAAGATCCCGCGTGCCGCAACTAAGACCTGACACAGCCAAAAATAAAATAAATAAATATAAAAAAAAGAACTGATTTTTAATGAACGTTGTATGGAAATTCAGAAACCTTTTCACAAAAGAGGATTCCATGACATAGATTACTGAGTTGTTTTTCTAGTTTAACCTGTGAGAAGTTGTCTTTCATGAGTGAGATAGAATGACAAGGAGGCTGTTCTGTTTGTAATTTTGTATGCTAAAATTTGACTTTCTCCATTACGAGTATATATACCTTTAGAACAGGGTTTCTCAACCTCAGCACTTACTGACATTGACACATAATTATCTGTTGGGGGCAGGGGTGCTGTCTCATGCATTATAGGATGTTTAGTAGCATCCTTGGACTATACCCACTAGATACCAATGGCCACCCTATCCTCCCCTTAGTCATGACAACCAACAATGTCTCCAGGTATTGCTGAGTGTCCCCTGAGGGCCAAAACTGCCCCCAGTTCAGGACCACTGCTTTATTTATTTATTTATTTATTTTTACAGCAGGTTCTTATTAGTCATCAATTTTATAATTTTATCCACATCAGTGTATACATGTCCATCCCAATCTCCCAATTCATCCCACCACCACCACCACCCCGCTCCTTTCCACCCTTGGTGTCTATATATTTCTTCTCTACATCTGTGTCTCAATTTCTGCCCTGCAAACCGGTGCATCTGTACCATTTTTCTAGATTCCACATATATACGATAATATATGGTATTTGTTTTTCTCTTTCTGACTTCACTCTGTATGACAGTTTCTAGATTCATCCACATCTCTACAAATGACCCAATTTTGTTCCTTTTTATGGCTGAGTAATATTGCATTGTGTATATGTACCACATCTTCTTTATCCATTCGTCTGTCAACGCGCATTTAGGTTGCGTCCATGACCTGGCTATTGTAAACAGTGCTGCAGTGAACATTGGGGTGCATGTGTCTTTTTGAATTAATGGTTTTATCTGGGTATATGCCCAATAGTGGGATTGCTGGGTCACATGGTAATTCTGTTTTTGTTCTTTAAGGAACCTCCATACTGTTCTCCATAGTGGCTGTATCAGTTGACATTCCCACCAACAGTGCAAGAGGGTTCCCTTTTCTACACACCCTCTCCAGCATTTATTGTTTGTAGATTTTGATGATGGCCATTCTAACTGGTGTGAGTTTTGATTTGCATTTCTCTAATAATTAGTGATGTTGAGCAGCTTTTCATGTGCTTCTTGGCCATCTGTATGTCTTCTTTGGAGAAATGTCTATTTAGGTCTTCTGCCCACTTGTTGATTGGGTTGTTTGTTTTTATAATATTGAGCTGCATGAGCTGTTTATATATTTTGGAGATTAATCCTTTGTCCATTGATTCATTTGCAAATATTTTCTCTCATTCTGAGGGTTGTCTTTTCGTCTTGTTTGTAGTTTCTTTTGCTTTGCAAAAGCTTTTAAGTTTCAGTAGGTCCCATTTGTTTATTTTTTTTTAATTTCCATTACTCTAGGAGGCGGATCAAAAAAGATCTTGCTGTGACTTATGTCAAAGAGTGTTCTTCCTACGTTTTCCGCTAAGAGTTTTATAGTGTCCAGTCTTACATTTAGGTGTCTAATCCATTTTGAGTTTATTTTTGTGTATGGTGTTAAGGAGTGTTCTAATTTCATTCTTTTACATGTAGCTGTCCAGTTTACCCAGCACCACTTATTGAAGAGACTGTCTTTTCTCCATTGTATGTCCTTGCCTCCTTTCTCATAGATTAGTTGACCATAGGTGCGTGGGTTTATCTCTGGGCTTTCTATCCTGTTCCATTGATCTGTATCTCTGTTTTTCTGCCAGTACCATACTGTCTTGATTACTGTAGCTTTGTAGTATAGTCTGAAGGCAGGGAGTCTGATTCCTCCAGCTCCTTTTTTTTCCCTCAAGACTGCTTTGGCTATTCGGGATCTTTTGTGTCTCCATACAAATTTTACGATTTTTTGTTCTAGTTCTGTAAAAAATGCCATTGGTAATTTGATAGGGATTGTATTGAATCTGTAGATTGCTTTGGGTAGTACAGTCATTTTCACCATATTGATTCTTCCAGTCCAAGAACATGGTATATCTCTCCATCTGTTTGTATCATCTTTAATTTCTTTCAACAGTGTCTTACAGTTTTCTGCATACAGGTCCTTTGTCTCCCTAGGTAGGTTTATTCCTAGGTATTTTATTCTTTTTGTTGCAGTGGTAGATGGGAGTGTTTCCTTAATTTCTCTTCCAGATTTTTCCTCATTAGTGTAAGATTTCTGAGCATTAATTTTGTATCCTGCAACTTTACCACATTCATTGATTAGCTCTAGTAGTTTTCTGGTGGCATCTTTAGGATTCTCTATGTATAGTATCATGTCATCTGCAAACAGTGACAGTTTTACTTCTTCTTTTCCGATTTGTATTCCTTTTATTTCTTTTTCTTCTCTGATTGCCACAACTATGACTTCCAAAACTATGTTGAATAATAGTGGTGAGAGTGGACATCGTTGTCTTGTTCCTGATCTTAGAGGAAATGCTTTCAGGTTTTCACCATTGAGAATGATGTTTGCTGTGGGTTTGTCGTATATGCCCTTTATTATATTGAGGTAGGTTCCCTCTATGCCCACTTTCTGGAGAATTTTTTATTATAAATTGGTGTTGAATTTTGTCGAAAGCTTTTTCTGCATCTATTGAGATGATCATATGGTTTTTATTCTTCAGTTTGTTAATGGTGTATCACATGATTGATTTTCATATATTGAAGAATCTTTGCATCCCTGGGATAAATCCCACTTGATCATGGTGTATGATCCTTTTAATGTGTTGTTGGATTCTGTTTGCTAGTATTTTGTTGAGGATTTTTGCATCTATATTCATCAGTGATATTGGTCTATAATTTTCTTTTTTTCTAGTGTCTTTGTCTGGTTTTGGTATCAGGGTGATGGTGGCCTCATAGAATGAGTTTGGGAGTGTTCCTTCTTCTGCAGTTTTTTGGAAGAGTTTGAGAAGGATGGGTGTTAGCTCTTCTCTAAATGTTTGGTAGAATTCACCTGTGAAGCCATCTGGTCCTGGACTTTTGTTTGTTGGAAGATTTTTAATCACAGTTTCAATTTCATTACTTGTGATTGGTCTGTTCATATTTTCTATTTCTTCCTGGTTCAGTCTTGGAAGGTTATACCTTTCTAAGAATTTGTCCATTTCTTCCAGGTTGTCCATTTTATTGGCATAGAGTTGCTTGTAGTTGTCTCTTAGGATGCTTTGTATTTCTGCAGTGTCTGTTGTAACTTCTCCTTTTTCATTTCTAATTTTGTTGATTTGAGTCCTCTCCCTCTTTTTCTTAATGAGTCTGGCTAATGGTTTATCAATTTTGTTTATCTTCCCAAAGAACCAGCTTTTAGTTTTATTGATCTTTGCTGCTGTTTTCTTTGTTTCTATTTCATTTATTTCTTCTCTAATCTTTATGATTTCTTTCCTTCTGCTAACTTTGGGTTTTGTTTGTTCTTTCTCTAGTTTCTTTAGGTGTAAGGTTAGATTGTTTATTTGAGATTTTTCTTGTTTCTTGAGGTAGGCTGGTATTGCTATAAACTTCCCTCTTAGAACAGCTTTCGCTGCATCCCATAGGTTTTGGATTGTCATGTTTTCATTGTCATTTGTCTCTAGGTATTTTTTGATTTCCTCTTTGATTTCTTCAGTGATCTCTTCGTTATTTAGTAACGTATTATTTAGCCTCCACGTGTTTGTGTTTTTTACGTTTTTCTTCCCTGTAAGTGATTTCTAATCTCATAGTGTTGTGTTCAGAAAATATGCTTGATATGAGTTCAGTTTTCTTAAATTTACTGAGGCTGATTTGTGATCTATCCTGGAGAATGTTCTGTGTGCACTTGAGAAGAAAGTGTAATCTGCTGTTTTGGGATGGAATGTCCTATAAATATCAATTAAATCTATCTGGTCTATTGTGTCATTTAAAGCTTGTGTTTCCTTAGTAATTTTCTGTTTGGATGATCTTTCCTTTGTTGTAAGTGAGGTGTTAAAGTCCCCTACTATTACTGTGTTACTGTTGATTTGCTCTTTTATAGCGGTTAGCAGTTGCCTTATGTATTGAGGTACTCCTATGTTGGGAGCATATATATTTATAATTGTTACATCTTCTTCTTGGATTGATCCCTTGATCATTATGTAGTGTCCTTCCTTGTCTCTTGTAACATTCTTTATTTTAAAGTCTATTTTATCTCATACAAGTATTGCTACTTCAGCTTCTTTTGATTTCCATTTGCATGGAATATCTTTTTCCATCCCCTTACTTTCAATCTGTATGTGTCCCTAGGTCTGAAGTGGGTCTCTTGTAGACAGCATATATATGGGTCTTGTTTTTTGTATCCATTCAGCAAGCCTGTGTCTTTTGGTTGGAGCATTTAATTCATTCACGTTTAAGGTAATTATTGATATGTATGTTCCTATGACCATTTTCTTAATTGTTTTGGGCTTGTTTTTGTAGGTCCTTTTCTTCTCTTGTGTCTCCCACTTACAGAAGTTCCTTTAGCATTTGTTGTAAAGCTGGTTTGGTGGTGCTGAATTCTCTTAGCTTTTGCTTGTCTGTAAAGCTTTTGATTTCTCCATCGAATATTGCCAGGTAGAGTAATCTTGGTTGTAGGTTCTTCCCTTTCATCACTTTAAATATATCATACCACTCCCTTCTGGCTTATAGAGTTTCTGCTGAGAAGTCAGCTGTTAATTTTATGGGAGTTCCCTTGTATGTTATTTGTCGTTTTTCCCTTGCTGCTTTCGGTAATTTTTCTTTGTCTTTAATTTTTGCCAATTTGATTACTGTGTGTCTCGGTGTGTTTCTCCTTGGGTTTATCCTGTATGGGACTCTCTGCGCTTCCTGGACTTGGGTGGCTATTTCCTTTCCCATATTAGGGAAGTTTTCGACTATAATCTCTTCAGATATTTTCTTGGGTCCTTTCTCTCTCTCTTCTCCTTCTGGGACCCCTATAATGCGAATGTTGTTACGTTTAATATTGTCCCAGAGGTCTCTTAGGCTGTCTTCATTTCTTTTCATTCTTTTTTCTTTATACTGTTCTGAAGCAGTGAATTCCACCATTCTGTCTTCCAGATCACTTATCCGTTCTTCTGCCTCATTTATCATGCTACTGATTCCTTCTCGTGTATTTTTCATTTCAGTTATTGTATTGTTCATCTCTGTTTGTTCTTTAATTCTTCTAGGTCTTTGTTAAACATTTCTTGCATCTTCTCGATCTTTGCCTCCATTCTTTTGCTGAGGTTCTGGATCATCTTCACTGTCATTATTCTGAATTCTTTTTCTGGAAGGCTGCCTATCTCCACTTCATTTAGTTGTTTTTCTGGGGTTTTATCTTGTTCCTTCATCTGGTACATAGCCCTCTCTGCCTTTTCATCTTGTCTATCTTTCTGTGAATGTGGTTTTTGTTCCACAGGCTGCAGGATTATAGTTCTTCTTAGGACCACTGCTTTAGAATAATTCTTATCTGGTCTGTTTTTATTTTTATTTTGGGGGTAGGAGTTTATTAATTTATTTTTGCTGTGTTGGGTCTTTGTTTCTGTGCGAGGGCTTTCTCTAGTTTTGGCAAGCGGGGGCCATTCTTCATCGCGGTGCATGGGCCTCTCCCTATCGCGGCCTCTCTTGTTTTGGAACACAGGCTCAGTAGTTGTGGCTCATGGGCCTAGTTGCTCCACGGCATGTGGGATCCTCCCAGACCAGGGCTCAAACCCGTGTCCCCTGCATTAGCAGGCAGATTCTCAACCACTGCGCCACCAGGGAAGCCCTCTGGTCTGGTTTTTTTTTTTAATTCCACTTCATTTTTAAAATTTATTTATTTATTTTATTTATTTGTTTTTGGCTGCGTTGGATCTTCATTGCTACACACACACACTCTCTCTAGTTGCAGTGTGCGGGCTTCTCGTTGCAGAGCATGGGCTTTAGGCGTGCAGGCTTCAGTAGTTGCAGCACGCAGGCTCAGTAGTTGTGGTTCGCGGGCTCTATAGCATAGTCAGTAATTGTGGCACACAGGATTAGTTGCTCCACGGCATGTGGGATCTTCCCAGACCAGGAATCAAACCTGTGTCCCCTGCATTGGCAGGAGGATTCTTAACCACTGTGCCACCAGGGAAGTCCCTGGTCTGTTTTTAAAACTCATTTCATTTCTCTGCTTCCACTCTTAATCTTTTTCTAATCCATCCTATAACAACTATGCCTAGCAAATCTTCTTTTTGAAAGGTAGTATAGTATAGTGTTTATGAACATTAGTTTGGAGTCAAAATTGAGTGACCTCATAATTTATCATCCCAACTGGGATACTTGGATAATCTGCTAAACTGGGCCTAGCCTAGGCAATCTGGATATATGGTCAAAATCAGAGAGACTTTGATTCGAATTCTGGTTCTCCAGTTTGCTAGCAGTGTTAACTTTTTAGGACTCTTAAACTTCATCTTTTTCACCTATAAAAGAATGAAAATATGTACCTCTTAGGTTTGAAATGAGATTGTGTAGATACCTCTAACTGTAATGTCTAGTACATTGTGAGAACATGGAATATAATAGTCATCATTATTCCTTAAATGCCACTTTATTCCCCAGCTCAGAAACCTATAGAGGTTTCTGTTTCTTCAACAGCATTTCCTAAGGCATATTCTGTGGAAGTTTGGCTGGATTATGAAAAGTTCCTTCCCTTTCTTCCCTGAAGAAAGAGTTCTGTGTTCAGTTAAAATTGGTGAATACTAAATTACATGAGGTTAAATGGGTCTGTTCACTGAAAGGCTTCTAGGAACCTTCATAAGTTAACATACATTGGAAATCTAATCATGGCATAAGATGCATTATTTCCCAAATTTATCTTAACCGTGGTCTTTTTTTTTTATATAGCATCTTGAGGGACCAAAAGACCAGCATACTGTAGAATAAAGACCAGCATAATGTAGAATAAAGACCAGTGTTCTTGGCTCAACTTTTTACCTCTTTCTTCTTACTATTTTCCAACACAAACCTTCAGACATATTTGACTGTTCAGTATAATGCCTTACTATCTGGTTGTTTATGCCTTACTATCTGGTTGTTTATTATCACTTCACATGGTTTCCCAATGTGTTCATGAGCTCCTAGAGTGCAGGGACTCTGAATGATACTGTATTCTGATTCCTCTACAGTTATTTAGTGTGCCAGGCACAGTGAGGGCAGACATGGTTCCTGCCCTTAGAGCTCTCCCTTCCCTTTCTCCCCTCCCTCTTGCCCTTCTTTGTTTTCCCTTCCCTTCCCTCCCCATATATAATTTTTTGCTGAACAATTTGAAAGTTATGTGCAGGCATCATGACATTTCACTTCAAATACTTTAGCATGTATCTCTTAAGAACAAATAACATTCTTCTGTATAATCACCATGCAATCAGCAAACTCTGAAAATTTAGCATTAATTACAATATTATTATGGACTATAAAGTCCATATTCAGATATCCCCAAACTGTCCCAACAGTGTCCTTTTCAGCTAAACTACAGACTTTATTCATATTTCACCCATTTTTCCATTAATGTCTTTTTTCTCTTTTAGGATCCAATCCAGAATCTCACATTGCACTTAGTTATCATGCCCCCCTAATTTTCCCATCTGTGACAATCCCTCAGTCTTTACTTGTCTTTTGTAGACCTTGACACTTTTGAAGTCTATTGGCCAGTTATTTTGAAGAATGTTCCTCAATTTGGGTTTATCTGGTATTTTCTCATGATTACATTATGCATTTTTCACAAGAACACCAGAGGTGATGTGCCCTTCTCAGTGCATTGTTATCAGGGGGTATATCATGTCAGTGTGTCTTATTATTGGTGATGCCATCCTTCATCACTTGCTTAAGGTGCTGTCTACTGGGTACTGTAAAATTACTATTAATAAATGTCTTGGGGGAGATACTTTGAGACTATGCAAATATCCTGTTTCTATTCACAGATTTTAGCATTTGTCAGTGGATCTTGCCTACAGCAATGACTACTGTGGTGTTCTAACGGTGATCTTCTATTTCCCATATTCCTCCTTCATTAGTTAATTGGAATTTGTCTATAACAAAGAGCTGTCTCTTCTCTCCTATTTATGTATTTATTCAGTTTTTTTATTTCTATCACCATAGACTCATGGGTATTTATTTTATTCTATGGGTTATAATTCAGTACTATCATCATTTACTTTGTGCCCAAGTTATTCCATCTTTAGCCATTGGGAGCTCTTTCAAGTTGGCTCCTTTCCTCATTTTCTTTTTAAAATAACTTTTTATTCTGAAATTAATTCAGACTTAAAAATTACAGAAATAGTCGAGAGTTCCTTTCTACCTTATCTATCCAATTTTTTATTTGTATCAGTATCAACTCATGGATTCTTATTTTATTTATGGGTTATAATCTGTTCCTATCATTATTTTATTTCTCAAATTGTCTCAGATTAGGCCATTGTCCCTGATGCTTTTTAAATGTAGTTAAACTGACCTTCAGTTTTTTTCCCCCAGAAAACGTTGAGAGCCATGCTAGTATATACTCCTTGCCACAGTTTGGCAGAAAGAATCAAACTGCAGAGACTTCTCCGGCCAGTTGTAGACACCATCCTAGTCAAGTGTGCAGACGTCAATAGGTAAGGCCCTATAAATGAACTGCTTCAAACCGCCTTGTCCTGAAAGCCTAGCACAGAGCCTCAAACCTAGTAAGTATTTGATACATACTTACTAAATGAGGCTTTGAATACTGTTTTATAATGTGAGATTTGAAATTAACATGTAACATTTAAAGCTCTTAAGGACTAGGAAGAACTAATGGCAAGTAAAAACCAGGCTAACAAACTGCATGGACCTCCACATTACTGTATGGTGATTGATTCTCTTTTATTTTAAAGTAATATTCTTAAAACTGAAGTCCAGTTGATAAGAACAGCAGGTGATATATGAGATATTATCTCATTTTAGAGAATGAGTTACACAGGATAGGAACCAATAAAATCATTATACATGCTTTGCATTATCAGGACCAAAAAAACAAAAACCCCATTCCATTATTTTCTTTGTGATGGAATTTTACTCTGTGATAGTTTTGTCAAATAACAACAACAACAATTCCATATATCCCTGCAATATCCTTAAAAATCAGCAAGGAACAAGAACAGCCCTAACTGGAGGTAGAGAAATGAGGGTATGGTGATAGGGAAAATGAGCACAAGCCATGCTTTTATTAGACCGCTGGTTCTCTCTATATATTTTTTCCCTTTCCATAAAGTGGGAGGAAAAGACCACTTTTCATATAATGAGCATAGCCACAGTAAACACTTTTTTGGCAGTTCTCATCTCTTCGTGTCCCAGCAGATCTCAGGTGGTAAGAAGCACTGACTCTCCCTTGGTTTGCCTCTGCCATTACCTCCTTTTGGAGCTCTTCTAGTCCAATTTTGTCTTCCTCCCTAAGTCACATGATGTAGTCTGTAGAGGATCTCAGAAATTAAGCACTTAACTTTGACTTGTTTCTCATCTCATAAAGTCTGTCTTTTGTCTCCATTGTTTCTCTACACAAGCCTACAGATTGTAAGTATTAGAGGTTTTCTTGTTGCTTAGAGAGAATACTATAAATATCTGAAAAAAATTAACAAGTAATTTGAAAAATGCATAGGAAAATCATTTCATTTCTTAATATTATAATAGGGTTTTTTCCCCTAAGAATTTCAATGCTTTTATGGCATTTATTTTGTTGTCCGCTTTCTGAAATTCTAAAGTTAGGTTGTTTACTTGGTCACTTGAATGACTGAACATCATAAGAAATATGGTAAAGAGATTTTATGATATTTAGAAGTCATTCTGGCTATATAAAGAGAATATAAAGGTTTTGGATGGGAAGACTTTGTTTTTAATTCAAGAGAACTTAATGAAAATTCAGAAATCAAAATGTCTTAAGTCTTTTCTTTCTTATTTTAACAAGATATGATAATGAAAATAAGCCTTTTATCTGGTTTCATATTTAATACTTGCTGTTTATAAGAGCCAGTAGTGAAGATTCTGTGCTTAACACAGAAGATAAGGTAAAATTTATGGAATTAGACCTAATAATAAATATTATTACTTATAGTGACATCATTAATGCAGTTTTAGTGGTTGAGAAGCAAACACTCCTAAAAACATTTTTCCCCACCTTTTCACAAGGCATTACATTACTACTCTCCTTTTAATATGTATTTTATCCAAGATTAAAGTCTGATGTTGCTTCCTTTCATTTTTAGTCGCACAAGTCAGCTGTCTATATCAACGCTATTGGAATTGTGCAAAGGCCAAGCAGGAGAGTTGGCCGTTGGCAGAGAAATACTTAAAGCTGGTAATAACTTTTTACTTAAAATTAATATAGCATGTTTTATCATTTTCCTTAGACGGTCTAATCTCATAATCTCTAATAGGGCAGTTACAGGATTTTGAAATAATTTTGTAAATTGACTCAGCTAACATTAGAAATAGGAATTAATCTAAAAGGGAGATTCTTGAAATTAATATAATTCAAGTATTTTTGTTAACCTTAAACCATTTGATCAAGTTTTGTTTTAGATTTTAATATCACTGTTTTTCATTTATTTTTACTTTACCTTCTGTAGGATCCATTGGTATTGGTGGTGTTGATTATGTCTTAAATTGTATTCTTGGAAACCAAACTGAATCAAACAACTGGCAAGAACTCCTGGGCCGCCTTTGTCTCATAGATAGACTGCTGTTGGAATTTCCTGCTGAATTTTACCCTCATACTGTCAGTACTGATGTTTCACAAGCTGAGCCTGTTGAAGTCAGGTAATTTTTCTTCTGAAAATACATTTCTTTCCTCCTTTTACCTACCCCATCCCACCGCCCCCCCGCCACACCCATCCAAGAAGGACACATTTTAGATGAATGAAAGACTCAAATTACAGCACACATGTAGGTTACTGATACCTTAATATTTGATTGGCGAACACCTGAAGTCTAGGCTATTTAATTAAAAATTTTTAGATCCTTTATACTGATTTTTTTTAATGTAAAAGCTGTGAATTAGTACCATTTTGTTTGTATATATTTTGCAGTAATTTTAATTTGTTTCATAATTGAATGTGTTTTTTCTTTCAGGTATAAGAAGCTGCTGTCCCTCTTAACCTTTGCTTTGCAGTCCATTGATAATTCCCACTCAATGGTTGGTAAACTCTCCAGAAGGATATATTTGAGTTCTGCAAGAATGGTTACTGCAGTACCCCATGTATTTTCAAAACTGTTAGAAATGCTGAATGTTTCCAGTTCTACTCATTTTACCAGGATGCGTCGTCGTTTGATGGCTATTGCAGATGAGGTGGAAATTGCTGAGGCCATCCAGCTGGGCATAGAAGACACTTTGGATGGTCGACATGACAGCTTTTTGAAGGCGTCAGTCCCCAACAGCTGTCCAGAAGCCACAGAGAACAGTTCCTTTGAGCGCACAGACCATTTAGAGAAAACTGGAAAAGGATTGTGTGCTACAAAATTGAGTGCCAGTTCAGAGGACATTTCTGACCGACTGGCCAGCATTTCAGTAGGACTTCCTAGTTCAACAACAATGGAGCAGCCAAAGCCAATGGTTCAAACAAAAGGCAGACCCCACAGTCAGTGTTTGAACTCCTCTCCTTTATCTCATCATTCCCAACTAATGTTCCCAGCCTTGTCAAGCCCTTCTACATCTGCCCCATCTGTACCACCTGGCACCGTAACAGATGTCTCTAAGCACAGACCTCAGGGGTTTGTTCCCTGCAAAATACCTTCTGCATCTCCTCAAACACAGCGCAAGTTTTCTCTACAGTTCCAGAGAAACTGTTCTGAAAACAAAGACTCAGATAAACTTTCCCCAATCTTTACTCAGTCAAGACCCCTGCCCTCCAGTAATATACACAGGCCAAAGCCATCTCGACCTACCCCAAGTAATACAAGTAAACAGGGAGATGCCTCAAAAAATAGCATGACACTTGATTTGAACGGTAGTTCCAAACGTGATGACGGCTTTGGCAGCAGCAGCAATAGCAGTAATGCTGTTATACCTAGTGACGAGACAGTGTTCACCCCAGTAGAGGAGAAGTGCAGATTAGATGTCAATACAGAGCTCAACTCCAGTATTGAGGACCTTCTTGAAGCATCTATGCCTTCAAGTGACACAACAGTAACTTTTAAGTCAGAAGTTGCTGTGCTGTCTCCTGAAAAGGATGAAAATGATGATACCTACAAAGATGATATGAATCATAATCAGAAGTGCAAAGAAAAAATGGAAGCTGAAGAAGAAGAAGCTTTAGCGATTGCCATGGCAATGTCAGCATCTCAGGATGCCCTCCCCCTAGTTCCTCAACTACAGGTTGAAAATGGAGAAGACATCATCATCATTCAACAAGATGTAAGTATAGTCTTTAAGAGGTTAGAGAGTTTCCTCGGGCCGTGCTAAAATAAAACTAATTCAGAAATACAGCTTTTAACGTGAGTTAACTGTTAGAAGCAGAGTTTTCACATAGAATTAATTATACAACAATTTTTGTATCATTATTTGAACAGAAATACTCACTGCCTATTTCAGAGGCGCTTCTGGTTGATTCTACAGTGGTGATCACTTATGTGTTTGACATTGGTCACCAACACTGTCCACTCAGAGGTCAAGTTTATAGGTGATTTGGGGAAGCCAGACTGAACAAGAGTAATATTTTGCCAGGCTGATTTCACAAACTCTTACTCTTTTAACTTAACAGTAAAAGGATTGCTCTCATTTAATATGCAGACACCAGAGACTCTACCAGGACATACCAAAGCAAAACAACCTTATAGAGAAGACACTGAATGGCTGAAAGGTCAGCAGATAGGCCTTGGAGCATTTTCTTCTTGTTATCAGGCTCAAGATGTGGGAACTGGAACTTTAATGGCTGTTAAACAGGTAAATATCTAGTGAGCATATAAATGATTACAATTATAAAAGTGAGCAAATAAAGGATATATCCCCATATGTATATATTTTAGTTTTTAAAGTTTTCAGAAACCTAAATTTCTTTTTTTTAAATATTTATTCTATTAATTTTTTTGCTGCATTGGTTCTTAGTTGCGGCACGCGGGATCTTCATTGCGGCACGTGGGCCTCTTTCTAGTTGTGGCTTGCAGGTTTTCTGTCTCTAGTTGTGGCACACAGCCTCTCTCGTTGAGGCATGCGGGCTCAGTAGTTGTGGCGTGAGGGCTTAGTTCCCCGACCACGGATCAAACCCACATCCCCTGCATTGGAAGGCAGATTCCTTACGACTGGACCACCAGGGAAGTCCTGAGAAACCTAAATTTTAAAGTAGATGTTGCCACAGCACCAAAGGTATCATGAGTTCTATTTGAAAGTTGAAGCATGATTATTGTCATGGTTCATCAAGATGAAACATCAGGATGGGCCCTATAAAGGTTGTAGTTTTTGTTTGCACTTTTTTATATTTATTAGAGGTATGGTTTTATACTCCCTTCAGCAAAGTTACTGGTGCAATGTCATCTTGGGATTTCTGTGGTTTACTTTTTATAATGAGCATGCTTATCAAGATATGACAATAGTTGGGAACTCCCTTGTGGTCCAGTGGTTAGGACTTGGCGCTCTCACTGCTGGGGCCCGGGTTCAGTCCCTGGTCGGGGAACTAAGATCCCACAAGCCTCATGGCGAGGCCATAGTAAAGTTTTCATGTTTAAATCATGTTGGTTCTTATGATTGGGCTTTTCTCATTTTTTTAGTCTGCCTTCAGACAGTTTGGAAAGATTGGTTATGTCTCAGTCTTCTTTCATCTCCTGATATTTTACTGCTGCTTGTTAGATTCTTATTATTTAAAAGAGTTTGATTTGGTTTTTTTATAAAGTATCTACATTGCATCCATGAGCATAAATGCCTTCTACTGTTGATATATAAGTTAATTTGGGTTTGTCCATTTTAGATTAGTAATTAGTGAAAATTATAAATAGAAACTCATCAGAATTCAAAACTCTGTAAATATGTTTACTGAAATAGGTGACGTATGTCAGAAATACATCTTCTGAGCAAGAAGAAGTAGTAGAAGCATTAAGGGAGGAGATAAGAATGATGAGCCATCTGAATCATCCAAACATCATTAGGATGTTGGGAGCCACATGTGAGAAGAGCAATTATAATCTCTTCATTGAATGGATGGCAGGTATGTTCATGTTTTAAATTACAAATAGTGATACATAGATTTAACTTTTGCTTGATATTAAATTTAGGAAAAACCGTTTAATGAACACTTATTTTTATTAAATAGTTTAGATTCCTAAAAGTAAATTGCCTCAACATAGTAGTATGAACTGTAAATAGCTTGTCTTTCATTTAAATATAAATAAAATATTCATTACCTCTAACTTTTAAACTTTTTCAGTGTGTCTTTTAAAATGATTGTGTACCATTGTTTTATAGGAATAAATTTTTTAAACCTGCCATGGTAAGATCCATATTTGTCCAGTTGGCCATCATTAATAGGACAGATTTAGGAAATATTTTAACATAACAATATAAAAATAAAATTAGTTAAGATATAGCTTTAAAAACTAACAGGTAAACTAGCACTGAAGCGTAAGTTGAACCTTGTCATCTACTTGAACAAATAGAGACTGAGTTTTATTTTGTATTATACCGTATATACAGTAAAATAAGTGACTTGGGACGTAATGAATACACAAGCACTTGGTTTCTTATTTTTTTGTGTTTGAAGAGTGTATTTCTATTTACAAATCAGTTCTTTAGTACATTCTCTGATGTTGGTTGTTACCTGGGTTGATGGTTGTATATAGGTTGACTATTATAAACAATTTTAGATGAGGCTTATTGAGTTTGTGACTTGTCCTAGGTCAGAGCTGGTAAACGGTAGGATATGAAGCCTAACTCTGGGTCTTCTGGCTCCTCCCATTCTTTTTACCTTCTGTTAAATAACATGTTACCACTGTTTACTTACATCATTAAGAAAGAGATTTTGTATATCTTGGTCAAAAGACAGAGAGGTGAATTGTACATAAGAGGAATAGTTCCATCCAAAATTGTTAACTTTTAAAGCTTTCTGAAATCTTGACCTTCCAGAAAACCAGTTCATGAGGGTTCCATGAAAATGTCTCCTAACTGATAGGTTTTAAGATTACTGGAATGTGTTAGTTTTTAAACCAGTTTCACTTCTGAAGCAGATGATAAATTTAATATTTCAAATGTGAATGTGAGTTCATGCACTGCAAGCTTATGCAACCAAAGTGTAATAAGCAATTTTAATTTTGGCTTAAGTTTATGACAAATTATTATTATTACATGTTTAGGGGGATCTGTGGCTCATTTGCTCAGTAAATATGGAGCCTTCAAGGAATCAGTAGTTATTAACTATACTGAACAATTACTTCGTGGCCTTTCATATCTCCATGAAAACCAGATCATTCACAGAGATGTCAAAGGTAGGAATTCTTTTAATTATTATCTTATTATCAATAAGCAGAAAACAAATGTAATTTTAAAACTTAGACCTTTGTTGATAGTTTCTAACTTGAAATCAACTATGGGATTGTTTCTCCTGAGTAACTCAGATCACTAGAATTATCAGAAGTGAAAGGAACTTTTCAGGGTAATATATTCTGCCTTCTTTAGGCTGAGACTTTTTCCACAGTCTTACTGCTAATTGATGGCAAACCAAGTACCGAATCCAAGTCTCTGATTCCCCTGTCTTGGTCTCATGATGTACTTACTGCCTCCCCAAAGGTTCCTGTTCCTGGCTTTATTTAAAATAACTGGGATACTGTAAGACTCCTTTTAAGAAAAATCCTCTCTAATCTTTTGCAGTTTGGTTTATTAAAGAGCAACTTCGGGGAATTCCCTGGTAGTCTAGGTTAGGACTCCGTGCTTTCACTGCCGGGGTGCAGGTTCGATCCCTGGTCAGGGAACTAAGATCCTGCAAGCTGCGTGGCCAAAAAAAGAGAGCAACTTTGGTTTTCTGACATGAATGCCTTTAGGATTTGATATAACACATTCAAGTAATTTTATAACATTAATTTTTTATTAAGCTATAATTATGAAATTACAGTATAAAGTCTGAATTGGTCTAGGTCAGTATGTTCCAACAGAGCTTTGTCTCAAAGTGTAAACTACACTAAAATTGGAACTTTGAGTAAAGATTTTGCTAAGAATCATTATATTAAAGGTTTAACACTTACTATTTAAAAGTTTTACGAAATCTCTGCTTTTGTTCCTTATGCCTTGATGCTTTGTCTGATTTTCCCTATGAGGCTTTGGATTTTTTTTACACTGCAGAGACCTATGTGCCTTTACTAATGAAGTGAATTGAGAGGAAGAGTAGATTTCTCTGACACACAGTCTGCTTTCTTTCTTTTGTCATTATCCTATTTTATTAGTAGTATTTTACTGAGTTTTTAATCTGTTCTTTTGTTTTTAATATATAAGGTCATTTGCTGTTTTTGTTGACAGGTGCCAATTTGCTAATTGACAGCACAGGTCAGAGACTGAGAATTGCTGATTTTGGAGCTGCAGCCAGGTTGGCATCAAAAGGAACTGGTGCAGGAGAGTTTCAGGGACAATTATTGGGGACAATTGCATTTATGGCACCTGAGGTGAGAAGCAGCTTTGAGTGTGATGAAAAAAAATATTTTGGAGTTCTGTGTGACAGCATTACACCAAATAATTTTGCAGTGTTATCCACTATGTGATTACTAATTAGAAGTCCACGGCCCTAAAACTAAGGTCTTAATGATATCCTTGATTTCAGACCCTTAATCCCTGCCTTTCCATAGCCTTTAAGCAAATCTATTAAAACCTATTTCTAACAAAGGATTATTCGGTAATTTATAGTAGTTGTTTTCTAGTAAACCCAAGGTGCATAATTGCTATTCTGAACTCGGCCTCTTCTGTTATGTTCAGAATTCTTCACGTTCATATGTAGTGATAATTGGTTGTCCTCTTATGTAGTTTACTACGTGTACTGAGGCGGCTTTGAAATTCTATGATATGCCTCTCCTTCAGAACCTCACAATTCTCCAAAATATTTTTGTCCCACATAGGAGATTGAGCGTGTTAATGAAATAAATGAGACATCAGGTAGTCTGTGGAATTGTTCTTTGTACATTGTTTTGCTCTGAAGTAAAAAAACCAGAATCCATAACTACAGAATGGCTTTCTCTTTTTCTAATGAGTCATATTTCCAAATTAACTCTGCTTTATTTTAGGTCCTAAGAGGTCAGCAGTATGGTAGGAGCTGTGATGTATGGAGTGTTGGCTGTGCTATTATAGAAATGGCTTGTGCTAAACCACCTTGGAATGCAGAAAAACACTCCAATCATCTTGCTTTGATATTTAAGGTAATCATGAGATAAAAATTACTTCTTTCTGCTAAAATTGGCAGAAGGCAAATTTTCATGGGTTCTCCTTCCCTATCAATCTAACGTGAAGGCATATCTTCTTTGAAATAAATGTATGTGTATATATCTCTAGGAATTGATATGATGTGGTGAATGTTGGCAGCATGAACAGTCAAGTTCTCATTATTCACGGTAGTCATGCTCTATCAAGTCACTGAGAACACTGAATTAGCAAATACTGAATCATTGCTCTTGGGTGAAATATGTACATATATATATATATATATATATATATATATATATACACACACACACACCAAACTTTTAAATTAAAATACTTGAAGCTCTTTATGTATTGTACTGTCACAAATTTTTTAATCTGTTATTTCCTGTATTTAAAAAATTCACACCTAAGTCAGAGGCCAAGGCTGTTCTACCTTTCTGACAACTTCCAAATCCATTCTCTCCACTTCCACCAGAGAATAATGTAATGTTTGAGATTTAGCGTTTGAGTTGCACATGTGCTCATTTAAAAGCTTGGGCTTTGTAGTTATACAGACCTGGGCCCAAACCCTGGTTCCATCCTTTAACAGCCATGTGACTAGGAGAATTACTTATTCTGTCTACTGTCTGTTTTCTTGTTTATAAAATGGGTGTAATAATAGCACCTCCTTGATGAATTATTTACATTACATCATATTATGAGGATAAACAGAATTACCTCTGGGCCTGAGAGTAAAGCACTTAAAACACACACTCTGTGCAGAGTGGGTAGTATTAGTCCTCCGAGCTGATCCCCAGCGCCTCTCCCCTGCCATAATCTCCTCCAGGTCTCCCCATGCTTATATAACTTCCTCAGTCACCTGAAAATAAAAAATCAGTGCAGTTGTGTTTCTGATATACTATATTGACTGGCCAGGTTTAGTCTTACTTACTCTGAATAGCTCTCTGTGCTGAAAAAAACAGAAAATGTGCAATGAAGGAAAGAGGACAAACCATTTTGGAGAGTGAGTATGAGGAAAGCAGAATTGATTTGAGTGACTATTTCACCTGCCTCATCATTGTGATGCACTTCGCCTGGTTCATTTGAGACAATAAAGAGAACTGTAGCTCCATCTGATCAGCATGTATTGGTCAAATTCATGAGTTTTTCCATAGACAACTTGTTAGCAAAAAGTCCACCCACTTTTAATTCTTCTATGTATAGGATGCATATATAGAGGTTATGAAATACATGCACGTGTACTTCTGTATCAGAAGCTCCAGTTGTGGAGAACTTTAACCCTAGTGTTTTCTCTTACAGATTGCCAGTGCAACTACTGCTCCATCAATCCCTTCACATTTGTCTCCTGGTTTACGAGATGTGGCTCTTCGCTGTTTAGAACTTCAACCTCAGGACAGACCTCCATCAAGAGAGCTACTGAAGCATCCAGTCTTCCGTACTACATGGTAGCCAGTTATACAAATAAACTGTAATGGAGACAGGATGCTCAACAAGAGAAAAAACTTTTGTGGGGAACCACATTGATAATCTGCTGGCCTTCATGCCACTGAACAGCTATGAACAAGATCAGTGGGGAACCCTTACCTAAGTATGTGATTGACAAATCATGATTTGTACCTAAGCTTAGTATGCAAAAGTCCACAATTTGTGCAGAAACTGTAAACTGTGCCTTTCAAAGAACTGGCCCTAGGTAAACAGGAAAGCAATGAAGTTTGCATGATTAATTAACAGAAGCATAATTTTTTGGAGCACTTTTTCAGCAATATTAGCAGCTGAGGGGCTCAGGATCTGTTTTAATGTTTCAGTTATTCTTCCATTTCATATTGTGATCACAAGCAGGGGGTTCTGCAGTTCGTTTTTTTGTTTTTTGTTTTTTTTTTTGGTCACTGGCTATAAAAATCAGTATCTGCCTCTTTTAGGTCAGAATATGCTATAAGTAGCAGTAAATAAATATATTTTTAAAAGTTGATAACTTCTTTATGACCCACAATTGACCTTTATCTTTTTAAATGCCTGGGCAATTGTGGTTCATTGTGCATTTTACTGTTGGCCCATTCATTTCGTTTTTGGAAATTATGGTTCTATATTTTCATTTCACCTTCATTTATGTTTAATATTCAGGGAAAGGTGATCTTTTCAAACCAGAAAAAAAAAAAAAAGGAACTAGATGTGAACCAGAGTTTATTAAATATCTTGCTATTGCAAGAGTTTTTTAAAATATAGATGCAATTTTGTTTGTTTTTAAAATTGGAATATGATAAAATACTACCTTCATTGAGTCAGTCACTGCTCTTCTTATGCAGGTTAAATATAAATTAAGTGAAAATCAACTGTTCTCTGTGATGCAGCTCACAACCAAGATCAAGATGACCTTGAAATGTATTTGAATTTTTTTAATATATCGGTTTCTTTTGTAGGAAACTTCACACCATTTAAGTCTTACTCTGTATGTAATTATCCATCATGCATCATCACCACTGATAACAACGTTAACTGCTGTTTTCCTTCTACCATGCATTATCTCTTTACAGTAGGCCTGGCTGATAGATAGATAAAGAAAAATTAACTTACTCAACTACGAACGAGTGTTTCTAAACAATAAATTTGCTTTGAGCTTGGAAAATGTGTTCAGAAAGATAAGTGAAACAATTTCATTTACACACTAATTCCTTGGATTTTGCACAGTTATCTAATGGTTTTTGTCTAAACTGAATTCAGATGCATGGAATCCTGAAGGAAAATGGCAGCTCTTTTACCCTTTTTTCTGTGAGTCTTTTAAATTAAGTACTGATTAAGTATTTAATACAGCTTTTTGAGATGTTAAGTTTTAACTCTTCAGAAGCCAGTTGAATTGTTGCAGAGTTAAATAAAATTGGTTATTCTCAAAGACTCAGGATAAGCTAAATAAGCTATATAGAGTACATTTTAAATGTACAACACAAATTGGAAGTAAAATAAGTTACAAGATAAGTTTACAGGGATATATTGCATATAATTTTTAAAAGGCAGTTTTTTTATATGAATGTGTTTCTTAGTGAAATTTTACATTCCTTTGGTTGGAAGATTGGCAATATTTGAAGAGTTAAACATAGTACAGAAATGTGAAGTTTGGTAGCTCTAAATGTGTTGTATTTTCTTTCTTTTTTTTTTTTTTTTGACTACTTAGAATTTTCACAGTTCTAATAAGATTGTTTCCAAGTCTCTCATGTGCAAGCTTTAAAGGATGCACTCTTGCCATTTTATGTACTGGAAGATCATTGGTCAGATTAATACTGTGTCTGACAGAGATGTAAACTGTATAAACTGAGGAACCTCAGCTAATCAGTATTACTTTGTAGATCACCATGCCCACCACATTTCAAACTCAGACTGCCTCTAGATGTCAGAAATCCATTGTTTGAGTTTGTTTGCAGTTCCCTCAGCTTGCTGGTAATTGTGGTGTTTTGTTTTTTGTTTTGTTTTCAATGCAAATGTGATGTAATATTCTTATTTTCTTTGGATCAAAGCTGGACTGAAAATTGTAATGTGTAATTATTTTTGTGTTCTTAATGTTATTTGGTACTCAAGTTGTAAATAACGTCTACTGCTGTTTATTCCAGTTTCTACTACCTCAGGTGTCCTATAGATTTTTCTTCTACCAAAGTTCACTTTCACAATGAAATTATATTTGCTGTATGACTATGATTCCTAAGACTTCCAGGGCTTAAGGGCTAACTTCTATTAGCACCTTACTGTGTAAGCAAATGTTACAAAAAAATCTCTGGGTTAAGATAATTTGGCTTAAATGTATCCTTTGTTATTTTAAATATATCAAGATATTTTAATTAAAATTTTTACCCCATTGAACCACTTTTATAGTATTTGTACCTATTTTGGTGTTTTGTCTTTATAGTAAATAAAAGTTTTTGAACAAAGGTTGTTATTTTTATTTATTTTGAAATAATTTCATACTGACAAAAAAGTCCTAAGAACACCACAAAGTGCTCCCATATATACCATTCACCCAAAAGCCCCATTCAGATTTTGCCAGCAGCCCAGTTATATCCTTTATAGCAAAAGGATCCAAACCAAGATCAGCTTTGCTCTTGGCTATGTTTCTTGAGTCCCATTCAATCCAGAACCATTCCTTATGCCTTCCTTGACCCTGACGACCTTAATTTACTGTTTTATAGAAGTCCCTCAATTTGCATTTGGTGATTCCTCATGATTCAATTCAGAGTATGCACTTGTGACAGGAATATCTCAGAGATGATGGTGCAGGCAGTGTTCTTTTCACTGTCTCCGGAGGTATATCCGGAGGTATATCCGGAGGTATACAAGGTCAGTTTGTCCCATTGCTGGCGATACAAACTGTGATCATCTGAGAAGGCTTTGCCACTGTAAAGTTACTCTTTCCCTTTATAATTAATATCTACCTTTATATTAAATATTTTGTGGAGGTGACACTTTGAGGCTACATAAATAGCTTGTTATTCATCCAACTTCAGCTCTCTGCTCTTAACTTTCTTGCCTGAATTATTACTCTGATGGTTGCCAGACACTGGTTTTCTGGTTCCTGCACTCCTTCTGTATTCTGTTAATGGGCATTTTTCTATAAGGAAGACCTTTCTCTTCTTTGTTATTCATATATATCAAAATGGGTTTGTGGATTCCTATTCAGTGAGATAAAATCCATTACTGTCATCACATATTTCCTCAAATTGTCACATTTAGCCATTGGGAGCCTCTCAGAGCTAGCTTCTCTACGGACTGACAAGCCACCATTATTCTTTGAACACTTCTATACTTCAGACCCATCTCGTGAGTTTGGTTCATCCCTGGGATCAGCCATTTTTCCAAAGAGCCCTGACTGGTATTTAAAAACTGGGTGCTAGATACACTCATTACTCCTGGGTATCACTGCTCCCAGGCCCTCTTGGTAGACAAAGCTAGAATATATGTTTTTTTGCATACGTATGCAAAATACATATACATATACCTACCCATACACACACATAAACCATGAGTTCACACCAACCTTTCCATTTCAATATACCACCATCCAGGTTCATTCAAGCTTTCCCTCTTTCCATATTTGTAACTCCTTTTCTGGACAGTAAGAAACCTGGCTCCCATTTGCCTCAATACGTTGACTGACTTGCTCAAGCTCTCCACCCACCCATGTAACCCATCTCCTGATCCCCGTTAGGCTGCCACCTCAGTCGGCTGCCTTCTCTGCATGGGCCCCAACCCCTGCTGGACTGCCCTTGTTCCAGCTTACCTAAAGCCAGACATACACGTATGTATACTTTATTTTTTAGGGCAGTTTTAGGTTCACAACAAAATGCAGCAGAAGATTCAGGGATTTCCCCCGTAACTCCTGGCCTCACATACTGCACAGCCTACCCCACTATCAACACTGAAGGGGGCTTTTTGACAAAATAAAGGAAAGCTTTATTTAAAATTGTTCTTAAAAAAATTAATGGAAAATTATACCTTTTTTAAAAAAATCTTATGTGGTTTGACATGTTATATACTTGCACATAAATACTACTACTGTTCCCAGACAGCACAGATTAAACTTAATTGATCCTGTTCATACAACTCTTTTTATATCAGACATAAAAAAAGCATAAAAACCATCCTCTTATGTTAAACTGTTGGGAATAGGAATAAAGATTTATTCAACAGCTACTATTTGTCAGGCATACTTTACAACACAGTGATTATACTCCATTTCGCAAATGAAATAAGGCAATTTCAATCATTCTGCAATTCAGGCTGTACCAGGGAACTCACTTGGCCTACCCAAGAGTTTTAGTCTTAGATTGTACCTTGTGGTTGTGTGTTACTGTTTTCTACTTTCATCCTTCGTATTTCTGCTCAGTAGTTGTTTCTCACATGATCACCCTGCAAGATAGGTAATGTCACTGAAAACTGTGAGTTCAGAAGCTATCTTGTGTCTCTACATTTGTTTTAAACTTTCTGTATAACGTGATTTAAAATGAACACCTTTTAAATAGGCTCTGGATATTTTCCCTAAAGGGCACACACCAGTCATTTCAGGAAAATATTAACTTTGAGAAAAGCTTTCTGTTTCAGAGGAATTAATAAATTAATTCTGTTCCTTGATTTTACTTCAATGATATTAACAGTTTTACAAAATGACCAAATCTGCAGGTTAGATGGAATCTAGAAAAATGCTGGGGTATCATGCCCACATGGAAATGCCAATGAATGCATTTGTGAACTGATACAGTAATTCACTTGTTATACAACAAAATGCATGAAATACTGCAGTCACTGGAGAACACAGTGACAAATGTATGCAAACTGCCATATTTCCGTGTCATGACAATTTTTAGGTTTGTCATTTTAAAAATTTCTGCTATAAGCAAAAATCACATGTTGAATTGAGACGTAAGGTAGGAAAGGATGGGTCTTTTAAAGTAGGTGATGATGATGGACTTCGTGACCACAGAGCCTGAGACATCACCTGGGTCAAGTCTGGCTCTGCCACTTGCTAGCCGTGTAACCCCACAACAGCTTTGTAAGAAGTAAGAGAACCTATGTAAATGGCTAAGAACAGTACCAGGCACAGTGGATGCACAATATGTATTTTATGAATGAATGAGTGACCCAAAAGTCACAGACTCAAATGCCTATGGACCTAGAAGTGTCCTTAGCAGAGCTTTTGGCTGACCTGAGAGTTCATGCCAAATTCATGTCCAAGCGGGGTCCGTGTTACCATGTTGGAATGAAAAAAAAAAAGCCCAGTGTTTCCAAAGCCTCTGAATTTTCAAAAGAAGCTGGAGAGATCTGGATTTTACATGCAATTTCTTGATGTTTACATATTGGAAACTAATTTTAAATTTTATAAGGAACAGTAGGCTAAACAAAACTCATATGCTTGATCTGGCCTGTGGCTAGCTGCTTTTTGACCTCTGATCTGGATCCAGGCTTATAAAACAAAAAATGAAGCAGAAAATCAGAGTGAAATCTCAGCTTTAGGAAACTGGATCCAGGACTTTTGTCTTCTGAGACATATGAGATAAGGGGGAAATGGAGATGCTGATTATAGATGCTAGAGAACTAACCTATGAAGAGAAAATTAATGTCTAGTTTTATGCACTAATGTGAAATGCTTACCGCTAAAGCCTAATTATCATGTAGCAAACTATGTATATAGCATTCAAATATGCAGGACTTCCCGGTGGTCCACTGGTAAAGAATCCGCCTTACAATGCAGGGGACATGGGTTTGACCCCTGGTCTGGGAACTAACATCCCACATGCCGCGGGGCAACTAAGCCCGTGGACCACAACTACTGAGCCCACACGCCTCAACTAGAGAGCCTGCATCCCGCAAACTACAGAACCCACATGCTCTGGAAACTGCACGCCACAGCTAGAAAAGAGAAAACCCACACACAACTAGAGAGAAGCCCGCGTGCCACAAGGAAGAGCCCGCACGCTACAACAAAAGATCCAGCATGCCTCAATGAAGATCCCGCATGCTGCAACTAAGACCCAACGCAGCCAAAAACAAATATGCCATCACAGTGGTATAGCTAGTCTGTGAGTTTCATTTTACAGTAGGTACTCTGCATGATCTGTGACTAAAGAACTTCATCCACAACTGAAGCCAGTCTCATCACTTGCGATCAACCTGGTATTACTGTGGCCCATGCCCCATGGCCCTCAGTTCAGAACTTTGCCAAACCTGTAGAGATAAAACTAGGCTAAGCCGATGACATAAGAGGCAAAGTCTTCATGCCCCAAAGTTCCTTTCCCACAACGCTGAAATTCGTATTGGAGTTTATTTTTGAGATAACTAAGTGCTATTTTCCCTTAAAGTCAATTTGCTTAATGAGATCTCACAACATCTACGTAGACATACTCAGAGGATGAGGGTTGTAACTAGGATGAAAGGGAAAAAGAAAAGGAGGAGGAATAATGAGGTATGGGGAAATATTGAAAAATCTTTGGCAGGGAGTAGCACAACTATATTTGCATTTTATAAAGATCACTCCAGCAGTATCTTGAAGAAGGAATCAAAGGGGCGGTACCAGAGGCAGAAAGAAAGTCCGAAGACAACTGCATTATCTAGATAAGAAAGTGTGAGGGGAGGGCTTCCCTGGTGGCGCAGCGGTTGAGAGTCCGCCTGCTGATGCAGGCGACACGGGTTTGTGCCCCGGTCCGGGAAGATCCCACATGCCGCGGAGCGGCTGGGCCCGTGAGCCATGGCCACTGAGCCTGCGCATCCGGAGCCTGTGCTCTGCAACGGGAGAGGCCACAACAGTGAGAGGCCCGCGTACCGGAAAAAAAAAAAAAAAAAAAGGAAGTGTGAGGGGAGAGTGATGTCAGCATCAGGGCAGAATACAATGACCCTAACAACACTGAATCATGAAGAAAGAGAAAATCTGAACAGACCAATAACAAGTAAGGAAACTGAATCAGTAAACAAAAACCTCTCAACAAAGAAAAGCCCAGGGGGGCTCCCCTCGTCGCACAGTGATTGAGAATCTGCCTGCTAATGCAGGGGACACGGGTTCGAGCCCTGGTCTGGGAGGATCCCAAATGCTGTGGAGCAACTAGGCCCGTGAGCCACGACTACTGAGCCTGCGCGTCTGGAGCCCGTGCTCCACAAGAGAGGCCGCGACAGTCAGAGGCCCGCGCACTGCCATGAAGAGTGGCCCCTGCTTGCCACAACTAAAGAAAGCCCTCGCACAGAAACGAAGACCCAACACAGCAAAAATAAATAAATAAATTACTAAACTCCTACCCCCAACATCTTCTTAAAAAAAAAAAGAAAGAAAAAGAAAAGCCCAAGACCAGATGGTTTTGCTGGTGAGTTCCATCAAACATTTAAAGAATTAACGCCAATCCTTTTCAAACTCTTCAAAAAAACTGAAGAGGAGGGAACACTCCCAAGCTCATTTTATGAGCCCAGCGTTACCCTGATATCAAAGACAGATACGGACACTACAAAAAAGAAAACTACAGGCCACAGGTGGTCCAGGATGGCGGTGTAGGAAGATCCTGAACTCACGTCCTCCCACAGGTACACCAAAGCTACAACTACATATGGAATATTTCCCTCTGGAAAAGACCTGAAAACTAGCTGACCAGCTCCTTCACGACAAATGATAAAAGGGCCACACTGAGGCAGAGGCAGAGAAGTGATCTCACTAAAACCCCACCCTCAGTGCAGCGACCCACAGTCAGGAGGGATGTCAAAAATGCAGAGCTTCTCCCTGAGGAGTGAGGGGTTTGTGCCCCACATCGGGTGCCCCGGCCCTTGGGACCTGCAGTGGAGAGATGAGCCCCCAAAAGGTCTGGCTTGGGAAACCAACAGGGCTCACGTCCAGGGGACCCAAAGGGCTGTACAGAACTGAGACATTTCTCTTAAAGGGCTCACGTGCAGACTCACTTGCCCTGGGGACCAGTGTAAAAGCAGCAGTTTGAAAAGTGCGGGTTCTCCACCATGGCTGTATCAATTTACATTCCCACCAACAGTACGAGAGGGTTCCCTTTTCTCCACACCCTCTCCAGCATTTGTTGTTTGTAGACTTTTTGATGATGGCCATTCTGACTGGTGTGAGGTGATACCTCACTGTAGTTTTGATTTGCATTTCTCTAATAATTAGTGATACTGAGCATCTTTACACGTGCCTGTTGGCCATCTGTATGTCTTCTTTGGAGAAATGCCTATTTAGGTCTTCTGCCCATTTTTTTGATTGGGTTTTTTTTTTTTTTGATATTAAGCTGTATGAGTTGTTTATATATTTTAGAAATTAATCCCTTTTTGGTCTCTTCATTTGCAAATATTTTCTCCCATTTTGTAGGTTGTCTTTCTGTTTTGTGTATGGTTTCCTTTGCTATGCAAAAGCTTTTAAGTTTAATTAGGTCCCACTTATTTTTGCTTTTGTTTCCATTAATCTAGGAGACAGATCCAAAAAAAAATATTGCTGCAATTTATGTCAAAGCGTGTTCTGCCTATGTTTTCCTCTAGGAGCTTTATAGTATCTGGTCTTACATTTAGGTCTTTAATCCATTTTGAGTTAATTTTTGTATATGGTGTTAGTGAATGTTCTAATTTCATTCTTTTACATGTAGCTGTCCAGTTTTCCCAGCACAAATTATTGAAGAGACTGTCTTTTCTTCATTGTATATTCTTGCCTCTTTTGTCATAGATTAATTGACCGTAAGTGCGTGGTTTATTTCTGGGCTCTCTATCCTGTTCCACTGATCTATGTGTCTGTTTTTGTGCCAATACCATACTGTTTTTTTTTTTTAACGTCTTTATTAGAGTATAATTGCTTTACAATGCTGTGTTAGTTTCTGCTGTATAACAAAGTGAATCAGCTATACATATACATACATCCCCATATCTCCTCCCTCTTGTGTCTCCCTCCCACCCTCCCTATCCCACCCCTCTTGGTGGTCACAAAGCACCAAGCTGATCTCCCTGTGTACCATACTGTTTTGATTACTATAGCTTTGTAGTAATTTATAGTATAGTCTGAAGTCAGGGAGTGTGGTTCCTCCAGCTCCATTCTTCTTTCTCAAGATTGTTTTGGCTATTGGGGGTCTTTTGTGTTTCCATACAAATTTTAAAATTATTTGTTCTAGTTCTGTGAAAAATGCCATTAGTATTTTGATAGGGATTGCACTGAATCTGTAGATTGCTTTGGGTAGTATAGTCATTTTCACAATGTTGAATCTTCCAGTCCAAGAACATGCTATATCTTTCCATCTGTTTGTGTCATCTTCAATTTCTTTCATCAGTGTCTTTCTTTTATTTTGGCTGCACCAGGTCTTAGTTGCAGCATGTGGGATTCTTGTTGCAGCATGTGGACTCTTTAGTTGTGGCATGTAGGCTCTTAGTTACGGCATGCACGTGGGATCTAGTTCCCTGACCAGGGATCGAACCCAGGCCCCCTGCATTGGGAGCACAGAGTCTTAACCACTGGACCACCAGGGAAGTCCCTCATCAGTGTCTTATAGTTTTCCAAGTATGACTCTTGTATATCTGTAGGTAGGTTTATTTCTAGGTATTTTATTCTTTTTGATGCAGTGGTAAATGGGATTGTTTCTTTAATTTCTCTCTCTCATATTTTGTTGTTAGTGTGTAGAAACTAACAGATTTCTGTATATTAATTTCCTTCAACTTTACCAATTTCATTGATATGAGTTCTAGTAGTTTCCTGGTAGCGTCTTTAGGATTTTCTATGTATAGTATCATGTCATCTGCAAACAGTGACAGTTTTACTTCTTCTTCTCCAATTTGAGTTCCTTTTATTTCTTTTTATTCTCTGATTGCTGTGGCTAGTACAAAAGTGGCGAGAGTGGACATTCTTGTCTTGTTCTGATCTTAGAGGAAATGCTTTCAGATTTTCAGCATTGACTACGATGTTAGCTCCTGGTGTGTCATATATGGCCTTTATCATGTCGAGGTATGTTCCCTGTATGCCCACTTTCTGGAGAGTTTTTATCATAAATGGATGTTGAATTTTATCCAAAGCTTTTTCTGCATCTATGATCATCTCCATATGAGATGATCATATGGCTTTTATTCTTCAATTTGTTAATGTGGTGTATCACATTGACTGATCTATGGATACTGAAAAATCCTTGCATTCCTGGGATAAATCCCACTTGATCATGGTGTATGATCCTTTTAATATATTGTTGAATTTGGTTTGCTAGTGATATTGTGAGGATATTTGCATCTATGTTCATCAGTAATATTGGCCTGTAATTTTCTTTTTTGTGGTATCTTTGTCTGGCTTTGGTATCAGGGAGATGGTGTCCTCATAGAATGAGTTCAAAAGTGTTCCTTCCTCTGCAATTTTTTAGAATAGTGTTAGAAGGATAGGTGTTAACTCTTCTCTAAACTTTTGGTAGAATTCACTTGTGAAGCCATTTGGTCTTTTGTTTATTGGGAGTTTTTAAATTACTGATTCAATTTCAGTATTCATAAAAGTTTTAGGTCATGAAAAACAAATAAAAGCAGAGGTAGATTAAATTAGACTAGATTAACTTTGACCCAGTTTAAAAAACAAATAATAAAAGAACAGTTATAAAAGGTATTTTTGAAATTAGAGAAATTTAAATATGGGCTATATTCATGATATTGAATTACTGTTCACTTTTAAAGATACAATGGCAATGTGATTATGTAGAAAATGTCATTCTTATATATGTGTGTGTGGAGAGAGAGAGAAAGAGAGGGAGGAATTGTTACAAAATGTTAACAACTGGTGAACCTACATAAAAGATATATGGCTGTTCACTGCACTTTTCTGTAGGTTAGAAATTTTCAAAATAAAAAATTGGGAAAATATTTATGTTTGTATATTCTTTGGTTTGTTGTCGTTTATTTTTTTGTATTTTACCTTGATTTCCTTTTTTTTTTCTTTTTTTTTTCCTGCAGCCGGGCTCCTGTATTTCAGTGGCAATTCAGCCTACACTAATTGACCACCAGTGAAAGAATTATTTACGGAATTACACAACATCCAGAAGAGGGCAGCAGAGTAAAAGTTTTCTTTAATTAAAGGACGATCTTAACAGTGTACTGACTTTGCCAAATATCTGAAAATCAGAGTTTACATCACCTCTTTCTCAAGAATAAGCAGTTAGCTCAGTGTTCCTCTTAGAAAACTGAAAAAACTAAGGCAATTCACCGATAACTCCATGTTCCAATCAAAAACTTAGACTCAGTTTAAGAATAAGAACAGGACATTCTTATTCTCCTATCCCCTTCAGACAAGAGTAACAGTTACAACCAAGGAGAGGCTCTAAAAAGACACTTGATGCCTTTTTCCCGGTTTCCTGTTCTCAAGACCACCTTGCTCTTGAATTGCCACCCACCCACCCATCCATTCACCCATCCATCTTGCCAACCACTGTTCGTCTTGAGCTTCCCAAACTATTCCTACATGCTAGTGCTCTGCTTAAGAACCTTCAATGACTACCTACCGCTTACCTCAAGATTTCCTAATGGTCTGATCTTACTCTGCCTAAAAATTTTATTTCCTACTATTCCTAATGCAAATTTTTGCTCTACTCATATTGTTACACTCTTGTTCTCTGAACCCACAGTATTCATTCCCACCTCTGCAGTTTTGCTCATGCCAATGGTTCTCAAACGTTTTGCTCTCATACTCTGGTCTGAGAAGCAGCTGAGAGCCAATGGCATAGAATCTTCCAGTTGATATATTCAAAACTGCCATAACGAACTGTGTACTAATACCCAGCTCTCTGGGGCATCATTCCTAAATATTTGTGTGTTTATTATAATCATTTTCCACTAGATGGCAGTAAAGTGGCTGGAGGCAGAGGTGAATTTTGCTAATTCAGACTAGCAGAGACAATTTTTTTCTTCTCCTTTTTAGGCAGTATGTTATTTTCTTTTACTTTCACTTCTTTTTTTCAGGGGAGAGCATGAACACAGTCCCCCACTACCACAAATTATGCAGTCGAGTTTTCCACATTTGGGGAAATCGCAGGAGTCAACATATCCGGAGTACAATGGATAAGCCTTGCCCTGGGAAAACCACCTTTGAGATCATGGTATCTCCCCTGCCAGGTAAGTATTTCATGTAGTATTTTATAAATTTATTTATTTATTTATTTTTGTCTGCATTGGGTCTTCGTTGCTGTGCGCGGGCTTTCTCTAGTTGCGGCGAGTGGGGGCTACTCTTGTTGCAGTGCACGGGCTTCTCATTGTGGTGGCTTCTCTTGTTGCGGAGCACGGGCTCTAGGCGCGCAGGCTCATAGTTGTGGCTCGCGGGCTCTAGATCGCAAGCTCAGTAGTTGTGGCACACGGACTTAGTTGTTCCGCAGCACGTGGGATCTTCCCGGACCAGGGCTCGAACCCGTGTCCCCTGAATTTGGCAGGCAGATTCTTAACCGCTGCACCACCAGGGAAGTCCCTCATGCAGTATTTTAGACCCTAAAGCACAAAATAACTTTGAAATACGTTGCGTCTAATTTTATCAATAGGCAATATACTACTGTAATTCATAGAATTGACATTAACTTCAATATCCAAAGTTAATGAAATGCCTTGTCACAAACTTTCCTTCTCAAAATTTTGCATCACAGTATGTGGCTCTAACACTCAATTCTCAAACATTTTTGTCTTCAGACCCCATTATACCTTTAAAAATTACGAGAATCCCCAAGGAGCTTTTGTTTATGTGGGTTATATCTATTGATATTTACTGTATCATATTAAAACTGATAAATTTTAAAATATTTACTTATTAACTCATTAAAAATAACAATTTAAAAATCTATTACATGTTAATATAGGTAACTTAACTTTATGAAAAACAGCTAACCCCCTCAAATAGTGAAAAGAATGGCATTTTAATATTTTTGCAAATCTATTTTATTTCTGGCTTAATAAGAGACAGCCAGATTCTCATATCTGCTTCTGCATTCAATCTGTCTTACCACATATCATGTAACCCCTAGAAAATGCCACTGTACCCTTGTGAGAGAATGGAAATAAAGGCAAATAACCTTTTAGTACTGTTATGAAAATAGCTTTGACCTTGCCAATCTCTAAAAAGATTGTAGGGACCCCTGGCGTCCTTAGGCTACACTTTGAGAACTGCTGGTTTATGCTATCCCTTCCTTTCCACCTCTCTTCTACCTATTTCTCTTTGAGGCACTCCTTACTCCAGTAACTCATGTTCAAATTCTATAATAATATTTAAGTTTTTCTAAATTATATGTTTTTCCAACTACACCATAATCTTTTGAAGCTGTACCTAGGCACACAGTTATCAATGAATAAATATTTGCCAGTTATGTTACCCACATTAGATGATGTACCTATTCAAATAGCCTCCAGAATACCCACTAACTTTAAACATCCACTCTCTTACAGCAGAGAACTGTGAAATCATGATTCATGCAAAGTAAGCCTGTCCTCCAGTTTATAGTTTGAAAAACAGTTCTTTCTTGAACAAAGTCAAAGCTCTTAGTTATTTACTGATCTTGCCCATAAAGAATATTAAGCGGATAAATACTGCCAAGAATTCATAAAATGTTTGAATATCTGCTAGTTTGTCAACATAAACTCAGTCTTTTCATCACTTTCCACAGAGAAAAAACCTTAACGCCCTCCTCTAAGGGTGGGAAGAGGACCCTTCCTTGCTTGCCCAGGAGCAGATAAACATTGGTGGGTTCACTCAAAGTAGTTGAGCAGTTCCCTCCTGCATTTCCCTACAAGGCTGGCTTTCCAATTCTGGGCTATTTTAAATCTTACCTTCTCATCTCAAACCTCCAATATTCCCCTCTAACTATTCTCAGTTGAAGATCTTGCCTCATAGGTCAGTGAGAAACTAGAAGCCATCAGATTTAGCCCTCAACTTTCTCCAACCAAATCCCCTAGTATCCATTGAGTGCACATTCTCCGCCTTTCCCCTTACTACAGTTGAAGATGTATCCCTGCTCCTGTCAGAGGACAACCTCTCCACTTATGCTCTGAATCCACTCCCACCTTTTCAAGAACTTTATTCTGGAAATTACTCATACATCTATATAAATTTCTTTCTTTCTGTTGGATCATTCTCACCAGCACACAAATATGCTATAGGATCTTTCATCTTACAAAATTTCCTTTCACCTTTGGCCCTATTTCTCTGCCTCTCTTTCAGTAAAACTTACTAAAAGAGTTGTGTACATTTGTTTCTCCTTCCTCACCTCACATTTTCTCCCCAACACACTCAAACTTTTCACCAAAACTGCTTTTAATCAAGTCATCATGGGCCTGCATCTTGTAAAACTCATGGTCACTGATCCATCTACATTTTTGCCATCTCCTTTTTCTTCATGTCCTCTGGCTGAAGACTCTGAATTTTATCTCCAGCTATGGCTTCATTTCAAAGCTCCAGATATGGATATTCAACTAGTTACTTGTCATTTCTCACAGGTATTTTAAAACTTCACCCTCCCACATCCAATCCATCATCAAGTCTGGCCAGCTCCTCCAAAATATAATCCTAATCCCCCCACTCTCTCCATCTCCACAGCTACCACTCTAGCCCAAGCTATCATTATCTGTCACCTAAACTACTGTACTAGCCTCCTAATTAACCTTCCTTGTGTGGTAACTGCCCATCTAATTGTCCATAAAATACTCAAAGTGATCTTTTAACAACAAGAATCAAATCATGTTACTTCTCTGCTCATAACCCTCCAGTGACTTCCCACGCACACTAAGAATGCTAAATCCTCACCCAAACCTGCAAGGCCCTCCATGATTTGGCCACTTCCCTGACATCACCTTTCCCCTCTCCTTTACTACCATGTTCCAGCCACGTGGCCCTCTTTTCCTTCCCCACCTCAGTGCCTTTGCATTTCCCATCCAGAGACTCTCCCCATAGATCTTCCCAAGTTTGGTGCCTTCTTGTCATTTAGGTCTCAGTCATACATGGCACCACCCTATCTAATGTTGCTACCCCTATTCCCACCCCAAGTGACCCTTAAGAGGGTGAAGTCCCAGGAGGAAACAGATGACACACACAGAATTATCCATTCCACTCCCTTCTCAGTACCCTACCTCATTTTCTTCAGGGCACTAATCGCTATCTGATATTACTTATGTGTTTAATATCTGTCTCCTACACTAGAGCCTGGGATGCAGTAGGTGTTCAATAAATTATTTGTTGAAATCTCATTTTGAACTCTGGAAGTTACAATCCATTTAGGGACACTATTTGTGGATTTTAAGGATATTAATAATAAAGTTTATCTATCCTACATGGCATTTTTGTGATTAATAGCATAAATGGCCTTTAAATGAAAAAATACAGCACACATATCTTTAGTTGGGTAGAGTATTTCAAGAGACTGGAAACAACAGGAAGTAGGGGTAAAGAATCAGCAAAGAAGGCAATTTTGGACAGCAGCACATCTCTATGCCTACCAATGCTAACCTTTTGCTTGTTGTATATTATATATTAGAAAATTGTCTTCCTGTCTGTTGTTTCTCATTTATTTGTATTTAAAATTTTATGTAAATCATTAAAGGCAAAACAACTACAAAATATACACTCTTTTCAACTGCATTTGGTATGTTCATCAAGAGAGAGCATACCCTGGGACATAAAACAAGTCAATAAATTTAAAAGAACTGAAAACATACTTGTTCTCTGACCACAACAGAATTAAGAACCAATTACAAGATATCTAGGAAAACCCAAAATATTTGGAAATTAAAAACACTTCTAGGGACTTCCCTGGTGGTGCAGTGGTTAAGAATCCGCCTGCCAACAGGAATAAAGATGGAGACATAGAGAATGGACTTGAGGATACGGGGAGGGGGAAGGGTAACCTGGGACAAAGTGAGAGAGTGGCATGGACATATATACACTACCAAATGTAAAATAGATAGCTAGGGGGAAGCAGCCGCATAGCACAGGGAGATCAGTTCCGTGCTTTGTGTCCACCTAGAGGGGTGGGACAGGGAGGGTGGGAGGGAGACGCAAGAGGGAGGAGATATGGGGATGTATGTATATGTATAGCTGATTCACTTTGTTATACAGCAGAAACTAACATACCATTGTAAAGCAATTATACTCCAATAAAGATGTTAAAAAAAAAAAAAGAATCCGCCTGCCAATGCAGGGGACATGGGTTCAAGCCCTGGTTCAGGAAGATCCCACATGCTGCAGAGCAACTAAGCCTGTGCACCACAACTCCTGAGCCTGTGCTCTAGAGCCGAGCCACAACTACTGAGGCTGTGTGCCACAGCTATTGAAGGCTGTGCACCTAGAACCCATGCTCCGCAACAAGAGAAGTCACCACAATGAGAAGCCTATGCACCACTACGAAGAGTAGCCCCCACTCACCACATCTAGAGAAAGCCTGAGCACAGCAATGAAGACCCAACGTAGCCAAAAATAAATAAATAAATAATAAAATATAGTTATTAAAAAAATAATAAATAATATAAAAAACACTTCTAAATAATTCATAGATCAAAAAATAAATCACAAGGAAATTTAAAAAATATTTTATACTGAATGCTAATGAAAATACAATATATCAAAATTCCCAGGATTCAGCAAACATAATGCTTGGAAGGAAATTTTTAACTTTAGATACATATATTAGAAAAGAAGAGAATTACAGTAAATATTAAACTCGATTAATATCAGTGATGTTAAGGTTCCACTTTAAGAAGCTAGAAAAAGGGCAAAATAAACCCAAAGTAAGTAGGACATATAAAATAATAACAAAGAGAAATGGCCAAAATAGAAAATAGACAAACAACAGAGAAAATTAATAAAGTCAAAAGCTGTTTCTTTGAAAAGATCCACAAACTTCCAGTTACAATGATAAAAGAAAAAAGAAAACATATCACCAAAATCAGGAATGAATTATCACTACAGATCATATAGACATTAAAAGGACAGTAAGATTATATTTATGAACAATTTTATGCTACTAAATTTGACAACTTAGATGAAATGAACAAAATTCCATGACTAAACTTGAAACAAGATGAAACAAATTCTGAATAACCCTACATCTTTAAAAGAAATTGAATTCATTATCAAAGAAAACTAGAAACCCACAGTTTCACCAGAGAATTCTATCAATATTTAATAAAGGAATAACACCAACCTTATATTAAAAAAATTTTTTTTTAGAAAGTAGAAGAGAAGGAAACCCTTCTTAACTCATTTTAGGATGTCAGCATAAGCCTAATACCAAAACTTGAAATAAAACTACAAACAAGCCATGAAACCAAAAATTTTAAAATACTTCAAAATAAACATGGGATGACAACAAAAGCATATAAAAACCGATAGGGTATGACCAAAGTATTACTCACAATTGAGTAGGGTTATCTCAGGAATCCAAGGATGGTGCAACATTTGATAGTGTGTCATTATAATTCACTCTATTAACAGGAAAACAGAGAAAAGTCATGTGATCATCTCAATAAATAGCAAAGAAAAGCATTTGATATTCATCATTCATTTAAAACTTAAGGCAAAAATTCTTGACAAATCAAAAATAGAAGAGAACTTTTTAAACTCTATAAATTATACCTACCAGAAAATTACAGTAAATATTAAACTCAAAGGTGAAACCTCAGAAATAGAAGAATGAAGTATATTCATACAAAATAATAAGGGGAGATTCCAAAATATATCTTTAATAAATAAAAGTTGACTATACAAAACACACTCACACACAATTCTATGATTTTCTACAGGAACATACACAGATAGGTACATACATAGAAATAAGATTGGCAGAAAACACATCAGCCTGATAACCTCTGAGGACAGTGGTAAGGACCAGGATTGTTGGAAGCACAGGTTACAGGGTGTGGTTATAGGAGACTTTTTAGCCTTATCTACCATGTTTCTATTTGTTAAAAGGAGAATGCTGTTTTCACGAATTACTTAGATAACCAACAGGTAATTTTAACACCATAAATTTAAACTCAACATAGTATTGGAAGTCCAAATCAGAGCAATTAGGCAAGAAAAAGAAATAAAAGACACCCAAATTAGAAAGGAAGAAGTAAAACTGTCACTATTTGCAGATGACATGATATTATATATAGGAAACCCTAAAGACTCCACTAAAAAACTGTTAAACTACTAAACAAATTCAGTAAACTTGTGGGGTACAATTTCAACATGGAAAAATCTGTTGCATTTCTATACACTAATAAAGAACTAGCAGGAAGAAAAATTAAGAAAACAACCCCATTTACAACTGCATCAAAAAGAATAAAATACCTAGGAATAAATATAACCAAGGAGGTGAAAGACCTGTCCAGTGAAAACTGTAAGACATTAATGAAATAAACTGAAGATAACATAGGAAAGATATTAAATTATCATTGATTAGAAAAATTAATATTGTTAAAATGTCCATATGACCCAAAGTAATCTACAGATTCAATGCAATCCCTATCAAAATCCCAATGTCATTTTTCACAGAAATAAAACAAACAAGTCTAAAATTTGTATGGAACCACAAAAGATTCCAAATAGCCAAAAAGTATTGAGAAAGAAGAGCATAGCAGGAAGCAAAATACTCCCTGATATCAAACTATATTACAAAGCTATAGTAATCAAAACAGAATGGTATTGTCATAAAAACAGACACACAGATCAATAAAACAGAATAGAGAGCCCAGAAATAAACCCATCATATAAATAAATTTACAACAATTAATTTACAAGAAAGGAAAGAAGAATATACAATGGAGAAAGGACAGTCTCTTCAATAAATGTTGCTGGGATAACTGGACAGCCAACATGCAAAAGAATGACACTGGACTACTATCTTACACAATACACAAAAAATAACTCAAAATAGGTTAAACACTTGAATGTAAGACCTGAAACCATAAAACTCCTCAAAGAAAATATAGGCAGTAAGCTCCTTAACATCATTCTTGCCAGTGATTTTTTGGATCTGACACCAAAAGCAAACGCAACAAAAGCAAAAATAAATAAGTGGGACTACATCAAACTAAAAAGCTTCTGTACAGCGAAGGAAACTATCAACAAAATAAAAAGGTAAGCTGCTGAATGGAAGAAAAGGGGTTAACGTCCAAAACATATAAAGAACTCATACTTATCAACAGCAGAAAAACAACCTGATTTTTAAAATGGCCTCAAGATCTGAACAGATAATTTTCCAAAGAAGATACCTAAATAGCCAACAGGTACATGCAAAGATGCTCAACATCACTAATCACCAGGGAAATGCAAATTAAAACCACAATAGATATCACCTCACACCTGTCAGAATGGCTATTATCAAAAAGACAACAAAAAACAAGTGTTGGTGAGGATGTAGAGAAAAGGGAACCCTTGTACACCATTTGTGGGACTGTAAATTCGTGCAGTCACTATGGAAAACAGTATGAAGGTTCCTCAAAAAATTAAAAATAGAACTACCATATGATCCAGCAATTCTACTTCTGGTTATGTATCTGAAGGAAACCAAATCACTGTCTTGAAAAGATTATCTGCACTCTCACGTTCATTGCAGCATTATTTACAATAGCCAAGACATGGAAACAACCTAAGTGCCCATCAATAAATGAATGGATAAAGAAGATGCAGTATATATATATATATACAATGAATACTACTCAGCCATAAAAAAACACGTTATCTTGCTATTTGCAACAACATGGATGGACCCTGAGGGCATTATTAAGTGAAATAAGACAAAGACAGACAAATAGCGTATAATCTCACTTATATGTGGAATCAAAAAAAACCAAAACAAGTTCATAGAAACAGAGAACAGACTGGTGCCTGCCAGGAGTTGGGGGGGTGGAGGAAATGCATGAAGGGGGTCAAAAGGTACAAACTTCCTTTTATAAAATAGTAAGTCATGGGGATGTAATGTACAGCATGGTAACTATAGTTAACAAAATTGTATTGTGCATTTGAAAGTCACTAAGAGAGTACATCTTAAAAGTCCTCATGACAAGAAAATTTTCTATATATGGTGACAGATGTTAACTAGATTATTGTGATCATTTTGCAATATATACAAATATCACATCATTATGTTGCACACTTGAAACTAATATTATATGTCAATTATACCTCAAAAACGTAAAGAAATAAGTAAATAAGTAAGGTCTGGGCAAAACGGTCCTTTGTACCAGAGGTACATTGTAGATGATTAAACTATATGGTAAAAATTTTAAAAGCACTGTAAATATATACAAAAACTACTTTTTTGTTTTTAAAGATAAGTATATTACTATAGGTAAGAAGTCAACTAGTTCCTTTTAGTTCCTTTTAAGTTTGGAGACCTTAAAGTTACTCTTTGAATGCCATTTGTTACACATCCTGGAACTGAATTGCTCCCATTTAGCAAATCAGGTAAATCTGGAGGATGTCAATTTACCAAACACAACACCTGACAGCACAGCCTCTAGAGTTTGCCAACTATCCTATATAGTAGAGTGAAATAGAAACTTTGACAGGTATTTTTTTCTTTTTATTCCTTTTTTGGAATACAACAAATCAGTCCTAAGGCTACTTGAATTTGCCTGAATTTTCACTAGATCTGACTAGTTCAATTTAGATTTTTAGGTTAGGATTTACCCTCACTTTCAGGCAAAGAACAGGAAAGCTGACTTTCCAGACTGAGGAAGCGGCATCAACATTTATTTTTTAATAAACACCTGCTGATTTGAAGATGGTTGAGTTATTCTAGTATACCCCTCCTGCAACTAAGCGTGGTCTAATTAATCCTCTCCTAAATGTGCGCGCGTGTGTGTGAAAATACACGAGCGAATGGAGAAAGGAAAAGGGAATAAGGAGCCCTCCTACAGCTCTACGCACCTCTGTTTCAGCGAGCTGGGGTCAATAAAGCAGAGGCACGGAGACACGGCGACAGGAGGCCAGGAGGTACCGGCACCGCCGAGCGCGGCACTGAGTGTTGAGACCGCGAAGGGGAGGGACGGCGCGGCATCTGCTCCTCCTCGGGTCGGGGCGGGCCCGAGAAAACCCGCCTCCCCAGTGCCGTCCTCTTCACGGAACCACAGGACAGCCATGCCGGGCCGCCTGCTGCGCGGCCTCTGGCAGCGATGGCGTCGTTACAAGTACCGCTTCGTACCCTGGATCGCGCTGAACCTAAGCCACAACCCGAGGTGAGAGGGCTGGGCGGCTCGACCAGGGCCGTTTTCCTCTAACCCACCGACGCCATCTAGACCGCTGGGACTTGGGTTAGAGGGCCGAGGTGGGCGGAGCTTCCGGAGGGCGACGCCTCAAGCAGGCGGAGCCTAAGACGACCCAGGCACCTGAGTGGGCGGGGCCCGAGGTGCGCAGCGCCCGAGGTGGGCGAGGCGGAGGCTGATGGAGTCCGATGGAGTCCGAGTTGGGCTGGGGGCCTGAAGAGGGCGCGGGGCTTTTAGGTGGGCGGGGCCTAAGGCCTATTTCCCGTCGTCCCTGGCGCGGCGAGGTACGCTAGGACCCGATCGCCCGCGGGCTTTGGCTGGAGTTCTCGCTTTTGCTTCTGCAGGGGCTGGGGTGCCTGGGTTTGGGGGAAAAATAGGAACTTTTGAAAAAGAAAAGAACTTGTACAACATGAGGGTGCGTGGACTTCTCTCCGCCAAGGCAGTTAGAAGCTTGAAGTTCCTTAGAAAAGCCAAACCGTGGTTTATTTTCACAGCTCCGTAGTTGGTATGGAGAAAACAGCGCAGCTCGGCTGTGAGGATAACAGCTTGGAGTAGCTGATGTATAAAAACGAGCAAAAAACCAATAAAAGCATGTCGGAATATTGGATTTAGAATACGGATTCAGCGCTTGAAGAAGGGGATCTAGCTGAGTGGGTGGCCGTAGGATCATTGTTATTGCCGGCTTTAGTAAGTGGCCTGCTTGTGGTCTGGAAGAAGTCAACGTAATGCTCACTTAAATAGGCAAACGAGCTCCATTGAAGGCTGGTTAGTAACCAAAGAGCTTTCCCAGAGTTTCATACTACGGAAACGTGAATTCAGCTGCATCATTACTAGAATTGTGAGGCGGAAATTGGTTCAAGTAAAACAAGAAGTAAAAATAATAATTAAAAACTATTTACGGAAATAAAAAGTGATCATTAAAGAAGTAATTACTGTGGTGGTGTGATGAATTGGGAGATTGGGATTGACATATATACACTAGTATGTATAAAATAGATAATAACCTGCTGTATAAAAAAATACATAAAATTAAATTAAAAATAAAAAAGTAATTACTCCTGGGAGAGAATGTGACAAAATATATAATGTTAACTTAGATTTGTCTTTGAAACTACACGCGTGTGAAAAGAGCCATTGCAATATGAGGATTCTCATTATGTAATAACATTCACATAATGGCTTTGGGTGTAGTGGGAAACGAGCCCTGTTTCCGCTTCTGGCTCTCCCATTTACCCGCTTTCGGACCATGGGCAAGTTCCCTAACATCTTCAAGCTTGAGTTTCCTTGTCTGCAAAAATGGGGTAATGAATGTAAGGACCCAACAGAATTTGGTATGTAATGGGCCTTTCATAAGCATTAGCTGTTGTTGACTTGTGTAGGTATTGTTGGGATTCAGGTAACTAGAACTAAACCTAAAAAACTCTTTTCTGAACTTCGTAGTTTTATGCCCTTCAAACACATGAGAATAATCTTCATACAGGCCAGTAACCCAGAAGACATCAAGACAGTCTGGCTTTTATCAGTTGAGGGTAGTGAATAGAAACTTTTCCCATTTTCAGGACCCTCCGATATGTTCCAGAGGAATCCAAAGACAAAGTTATCTCAGATGAAGAGGTCCTAGGAACATTACTGAAAGTTTTCCAGGCTCTATTCGTAAATGATTTCAATAAACAATCAGATATCTTGACTGTGTTTCCAGAACCTGTTAAAGCAAAATATCAAGACCTACTGTCAGTTCAGCATCCAGGGGTGAAACAGCTTGAATACAGACATCAACAGCAAAATACCTTTACACCAGAAGAAATTCTTTATAAGACATTGGGTTTCAGTGTCACCCGAGCACCTAGCACATTGATTTCGGCTGGAAAAGGTGTCTTCGTTAACAAAGGATTGGTACCAAAAGGCGCGGTTGTATCTATGTATCCTGGTAATGACATAATTAGTACTTGGCCAAGAGTTTCTTATAAAAAAATATAAGTTCAACAAAATGCTTATCCCTGTAATCCTTGGAGTAAAGTGTTGTATTGGAAACTCTGATTTCCACAGATTTTTCTTTTTTCCACAGATTTTTAAAACCTGATTTGGAAATTAACTGTTTGTAAATTATCTCATGTATTAGAAAGTATCCTGGAGTATTTGTTGGGATAAATGCATTTTTCTTTTAAGGAAATTTTTCTAATCAATGTTTAAATTTAGGAGATTATAGTATGGCCTACTTTGATAAGACTGATTACTTAGAAATCACTAGAGAATAAGTCAGTTTGGCTTAGCTAACTAATAATTAAAGGTAAAAAATGATATGGGTTAAAACATGAAAGATAAAATTTAAACCTATAAATCACTGAATAAAGATCTTCCTGCCATTTCTAAACTTGAAAAGTAAAGAAGCTTCTTTTCAAAAGATCACTGACTAGCATGCTAAGTAGAATGTTACTTGTTAAACATATTATTTGGTGTAGTGGAAAGTATGCGTGAATGTTTGTCAGATAGACCTATGTTTTTAAAAAGTCATTCTACTATTTTTTAATTCTGTGTCCCTAAGCAAGTGAGTCTCAGTTTCCTCCTACACAACTATCCTAACTCCATAGAGACTAAATAGGACAAGCCAGCAACAAACAAATTAATAGTAAAATAAATAGATTAACATGCCTGGAACATAGGAAGCACCCTGTAAGTATTAATTTCTCCTTTCCTTCATTGCCAATAAAAGGAAAAACAACCTGAATGTCAGACTCATCTATTCCTGTATATATCTACATTATTTAACTATTAATAAAAATACTTTTCTTAAAAGGCTCTTTAATAGATGACAAATCACACTCTACTTTAAAAAATAAAAACAAAAACACAGCTTTGTAAAACTGAACCTAAAATGGGGTGTTCACATTTTTTTAACCAAAATAGTCATATTTTATTTGGCTGTGTGGACAAGTTGGTTCTGTGCTCCTTCTGCTATTGGCCACTCTTTAATGAGGGAAGGTAGCCAAAGAGAATCTGATGGTCTAGACTGGAGGTGAAACTTTAGAAAAAGACAGAGAAATTAAAACAAATTCTTCCATGTTATGTTTATGTTCCAGAGAAAGGTCCTTATCATGATGTTTATAGGTTGCTGTAATAATGTCTTTGTCTTGTATACTAGGTACAGTATATCAAAAGTATGAGCCAATCTTTTTCCAGTCCATTGGAAATCCGTTTATTTTTAGATGCCTGGATGGGGTACTCATTGATGGAAATGACAAAGGAATATCAAAAGTCGTGTACAGGTAAGTTGGTGCCATGTTCAAATTTAATTATAGGAGGTAGAACCACACCACAATGACTCTGACCACTAGCGTTTGTACTTTAAAGAAAAATCATTTAGGCAGCTGCCCTATTGATTAGACAAAAGTTTTTTAAGAAAAATTTCACTGTTCAATTCTAGGGTTAACTTTCAATTTTAAGATACAGAGGAACAATGTCTTAGCTAATGCTTTCACCTGTTTCAGATCTTGCAACGGGAGGGATCAACTTGGCCCTTTAAAAATGAGTGATAGTACATGGCTAACGTCAGAAATTCATAATCCACTGGCTGTAGGACAGTACGTCAACAATTGTTCAAATGGTAAGTTGGTACCTTGGGGCTGTGAGATATAAATACAGCAGTGGTAATGCTCCTCCTTTGCCATGTGACTGAGTGCCAGAGGCAGTTGAGTTAACATTTCAGCTATTCTAAGCCCTTGAGTAAACTCTAACTTTATAATAGCTGATATCAAAGAGAGAATTCGGGGAGATAATGATATACATTAACTGGAATTCTTTAACTTACTATTTTTATTCTGATTTTTCAGTAAATATAGGCAATTGATAACTGCCCTTTTGATCATTATTATTTTAATATTTTTTAATACTTAGAGATTATTTTGTCAGTGCCTCAACAGAGCCTTATAGATTACTCACTAGACACTAGACTGGTATCCTCTTTCTGTTGCTAAGTTTGTGAGTTACCTACCTTCTCTAGGACTTAACTTTCCTACAAGTTTGATCATCTGGCTACATTTAACATAGACTTTGGTGTTAGGGAGACATGAATTTGAAGCCTGATTCTTCTACTTAACCTTTACCCTTTCTGAACCTGTTTCCTGATCTTCAAAAAGTAAATGAAACATCCAAACATATGTATATAGATATATAATCTAGCAGTGCCTGGAACATAATAGTGATTATTAATTTGAACATTTTCTGAAAATTTAGAAAACCATACATCAAGTGCCATAATTCAGTACATAATTCATGACCTTATAAAATGTCTCTGTTTCTAAAAAATTCTGTACTTGTTCCTAGACAGAGCAGCTAATGTCTGTTATCAGGAATTTGATGTGCCTGCAGTTTTCCCTATAGAACTGAAGCAGTATCTTCCAAACATTGCGTACAGCTATGACAAACAAAGGTTAGTCTTCTGGAAGAGCTTTTCCTGTCTTCTGTCTTATGCTGTACCTAAAATATATATATATTTTCTATGAAAAAACTATATAGAGATTGGGGTAAGTTTTTTAGTGAAAAATTATAACAGATTTTTATGTGCATTACACTTTAGTGTGTTAATGTAGGTTATCTGAAATTTAAAATTTTCCATTAACTTAGCTTATTCTGATTATTACCCACTTTTATTCTGTGTAGTATTTTATAAGTTATCAACCTTAAAGTTTGTTTCAGGTGACTGTTGTTTTTCCTACGTACAAAATCTTCAAATAAATTTTACTTTAAGGATCCTGTTCTCCATTTTACATGGAAGCACCCAGTTGAAGAAAGGGACCAAATTAGACTATTACTTCTTTTGCCTACTTCACTATTAGGTTCAGAAACTTAGTCAAAAAAAGGGAAATATTCAGAAGATATGAATTTTTAAATCTGCTTTTGTTTTTACCATAATTTAATTTTTTATACAATTGTTAAAGGTTACTTTCCATGTACAGTTATTACAAAATATTGACTATATTCCCCATGTTGTACAGTACACCCTTGTGGCCTTACACCCAGCATTTTGTACCTCTCATTCCCCCGCCCCTATGTTGACCCTAGTAACCACTAGTTTGTTCTCTATATCTCTGTCTGCTTCTTTTTTGTTATATTCACTGGTTTGTTGTATTTTTTAGATTCCACATATAAGTGATAAGAATATATGTATTTTTTTAAATAATGTTATTTATTTTGGGCAGCATTGGGTCTTCATTGTTGCGCATGGGCTTTCTCTAGTTGCAGCGAGCAGGGGCTACTCTTCGTTGCAGTGCACGGGCTTCTCATTGCGGTGGCTTCTCGTTACAGAGCACGGGCTCTAGGCGTGCGGGCTTCAGTAGTTGCAGCACATGGGCTCAGTGGTTGTGGCATGCGGGCCCTGGAGCACACAGGCTTCAGTAGTGTTGGCACGCAGGGTCAGCAGTTGTAGCTCGCGGGCTCTAGAGCACAGGCTCAGTAGTTGTGGTGCACGGGCTTAGTTGCTCCGTAGCATGCGGGATCTTCCTGGACCAGGGGTTGAACCCGTGTCCCCTGCATTGGCAGGAAGATTCTTAATCACTGCGCCACCAGGGAAGTCCCTGTATTTTTATTGTAACATTTCTTCTCTGATCGATCATTAAGTGGAAAGTACCGAGAATACTCAAGTAACAATTTTTAAATATAAGTAATTCTGTAGAGCTAAGAGTTCTTTATTAACAATGCTATAGGAAGATATTGTCTTTATATCATTTCACTGAGCTGCCAATTGCTAGCAAACTTTATTTTGTACAGGTCCTATTAAATTGTCTTTTGAAGATGAATGATATTTAAAACTTAGACTATTCCCTGTACTTAAACCTTGGTAACTTTCATGTCTATGTGTGTGTATTTAACAATGAGGTTTTTTTAGCCTTATACTCTGGGGCATAATATTATTACTATTCAACAAGTACAAGAAAAGTTAAATGAGTAGGAACATTGAAGGTGTGCATTATGTCTTGTGTCCATAAAAAGTATTTTTTTAATTCCCATAAATTATAAAGTAATGTTTCCAGCTTTGCAGAATACAAAGATACAAATTAATTTTTTTAAGTGTTGATTATAATAAGTTATAATAAATGTCATTTTAAAATGCTTTTTGTGATACCAGTTTTGAGGGCTTGAACATAGAAACAACATTTTCAAAAGAAGTAGTCAGTTGTATAAACAATTGACTTGTGGTCTTTTTAAATAATACAAAATAAACATACTCTAAAATGCCTTCATCAGTGATAAGAACTATTTCCTCATGGAAATGAGATACATAAAGTAAGATGATAGTAAGGAATCTGAATAAAATTCTCTAAAATCCATATTGGTTGTATTAAAACATGAGCTTGTATCTGTTAATACTTCTAATTTTGTCTATGTTTCTTTTTGTTTTCAGTCCACTTCGATGTGTCATTCTTGTCGCACTCAGGGACATCAAACAAGGAGAAGAGCTTTTTTCAAACTACTATACAATTGTCAGCTAACTGTATGAAATTAGGTTTTCTATTCAGCTATTGAGTTAATTCTAAATGTTTTTGTTGTTTCTCTGAGTTCCACCTGCAGAGCAAATATTTTGAAACCTAATTGGAGTGGGAACTTTTTAGTTTTTATTGATATTTGTGTTTCAGTTCCATCATGAAAGCTATTTGCTTCATTACAATTTCAAATTTGTAATGCAATTCCAGTGTTAATTGGTTTTCACCTAAGTACACAGTAGTTTACTAAATTAAAACCCACTGTCTGAACTTACAGTTTCAACTTTTCTTTTGTATATTTTGATTATCTCTGTGGTGGTTTATCAAATTTTAGCCAAGTCATCAGCAATTCTTGTACTATTGATGTGTACTAACTTCCATAAAGACTTAATTTTTCCAGAATATTCTAAAACCAAAAATATTTGTTGTGTTGTCATGAGTTAATTGGGGTGTGTTTGTGTGTGTGTGATTTAAAGATTGTTTTAGGGACTTCCCTGGTGACACAGTGGTTAAGAATCTGCCTGCCAGTGCAGGGGACATGGGTTCGAGCCCTGGTCTGGGAAGATCCCACGTGCCGTGGAACAACTAAGCCCGTGAGCCACAACTACTGAGCCTGTGCTCTAGAGCCCACGTGCCACAACTACTGAGCCCACGTGCCACAACTACTGAAGCCCGTGCACCTAGAGCCCATGCTCCACAACAAGAGAAGCCACCACAATGAGAAGCCCGTGCACTGCAATGAAGACTAGCCCCGGCTCGCTGCAACTAGAGAAAGCCCATATGCAGCAACAAAGACCCAACACAGCCAAAAATAAATAAATTTATTTTTTAAAAAAATTTAACAGAAACAAAAAAAAGATTGTTTTAGCTGGTTAAGGGGAAAATGGGGGGTCATCATACTATTTACTGTATGTGAACATTTACACACACACACACACACACACAGTTTAAGAGTGTAAGATTGTTTTGGCATGGAATTATAGTTAAAAGATGGTGGTGGGAGGAACACCTTTCCCCTATTCCACACTTCTCATATTTGGACAGCTTCCATAAGTAATTCTCCTGCCTCTTTCTCCACCCACTGGCGAAAGAGTGATTTTCTGAGATTATCTTTAGGGAAGAACTAGGCACCCATGGCCCAAACCCCTCTAGTTCCTTTTCTGTGGACTCTCCCAGCTGAGTCTGTTCTGGGCTGCTCTCTGCCCTGTACAGGGAGTAGCCTGTAGTCAGTCAGCCCAGCCAGTGAAGGAGTGAGTTTAGTTCAGAGGTAGAGTATTAGTGAGCTGACCTGGCCTCAGCTCTGAAGCCACATTCTCCAGTTTTATTAGTAAGAGTTACTTTGATCTCCATCAACCTGACTCCTGCATCCAACCCTCAGTTCCAAACTTGGATAGGGAGGAGGGTGTTATTTTTTGGGCCCCTCAAATCCTAACATGGCACCTATACAACCAGATTCTGACCATCTCCACTGCTACACCAACAGCTTTTCTCAGTTTATTGCAATTTCAGTGGCCTCCTAACTGCCTTCCCTGTTTCCATTCCTGCCCCTTTTACAGAATAGAACACCAAGAGGGATTCTTTCAAACACAAATCAGATCCTAACCCGCCTCTGCTCAGAACTCTTTGATTACTCCTGCTTTGGAGTAAATGCCAGTCTTTCATTACCTCTGATCTCACGTCCTGCTCACTCCACCCAGCCACACCTGCCTCCTTGCCACTCCTAGAGCCTGCCGGGCACACTCCCACCTCAGGGCTTTTGCACTAGTTCTCTCTGCCTCCAAAAACCTCCCCCCAGATAGCCATACAGCTCATTCCCTGTCACCTTGCCTAACCAACCTATGGAAATTTACAATCCCCAACCGCCAACCCCTAAAATCCCCATCCATTTCTTCTCTGTAGTATTTATCATGTATGTCCATGTAAATCCATGGAAGCATCTCTTTTTCTCAGGCTCATTTGTTTTTTATTTGTGCCGCCAAGATTCTGAGATGCCGGGGGACTCATATCGTTAAAAAAGCCAAGCCACTTGATCAAGAAGATCCTATTGGGCTTCCCTGGTGGCGCAGTGGTTGAGAGTCTGCCTGCCGATGCAGGGGACACGGGTTCGTGCCCCGGTACGGGAAGATCCCACATGCCGCGGAGCGGCTGGGCTCGTGAGCCATGGCCACTGAGCCTGCGCGTCCGGAGCCTGTGCCCCGCAACGGGAGAGGCCACAACAGTGAGAGGCCCGCGTACAGCAAATAAATAAATAAATAATAAGATCCTATTACTCAGAACTTTATGTAAAATACAGAAACTTAACTCCTGTGGCCGTATTAGGTATTTAGGAGTGAAGTATTGCAATGTAAAAGACTTTTTAAAAATAAGTCAGAGGACTTCCCTGGTGGCGTAGTGGTTGGGAGTCTCCCTGCCGATGCAGGGGATATGGGTTCGAGCCCTGGTCCGGGGTGATCCCACATGCCGCGGAGCGGCTGGGCCCGTGCGCCACAGCTGCTGAGCCTGCGCTCTAGAGCCCGTGCTCCGCAGCTGAGGCCGCCGCAGTGAGAAGCCCACGCACTGCAACAAGGACCCAACGCAGCCAAAAATAAATAAAAATAAAATAAATTTATAAATAAATAAGTCAGAAAAAAACGCATATTATATAGAAAGAGAACAAATATGGTAAAAAGTTAATTGTTTAATCTGGATTGTTCTTCATACTGTTATTTTAACTTTTGTCTTAAAAGTTTTATTATTTTAAGTTGGGAGAAACGTCACCATCAGCTTAAGAGTCATCAAACATTTAGTGAATGCCTACTATGTGAAGGGTCCTGGAAGATTCAAAGAATAAAACATAGTTCCTGCTGATAAAATGCTTACAATGGTACTATAAAGCGTACCCAGTACCATGACTTGGTCTGGACTGGAGAGGTGAAGATATTTTTAAAAAATAAAACATTGGTTTTTTTTTAAAGAACCACTTTTTCCTTACTAGAATATTTTTTAAGGTTTATAAATGACATATCATTTCTGACATGCTTATGAAATGCTTTTATTAATTCTACACCAGGAAACAACTTTGTGGCAGTATTGGCTTTTTGTGTAAAAACAATCTCATCAAAATCGAGGTACACTATAGAGCATGTGTCTCTCTAAAGTGAATATGCCAGCTATAGTATATTAAACCTTGAAAAATGTGAGCATTTCTGGTCTAGGACTATGACTTCACTGCCCTGTGCACTGTTTTGTCAGAGAACCCAGATAGCCACAGAGAAGAGAATAAAGATCAGAGATCACTTACCTGGGTGGGAAACTGTAAACAGTGCTATATCTCAGGGACTAATTTAAGTTAAAAATGAAAGTGTGGGGCTTCCCTGGTGGCGCAGTGGTTGAGAGTCCGCCTGCCGATGCAGGGGACACGGGTTCGTGCCTCGGTCCGGGAAGATCCCACGTGCCGCGGAGCGGCTGGGCCCGTGAGCCATGGCCACTGAGCCTGCGCGTCCGGAGTCTGTGCTCTGCAACGGGAGAGGCCACAACAGTGAGAGGCCCGCGTACCGCAAAAAAAAAAAAAAAAAAAAAAAAAAAGAAAGTGTGTATAATGAAATACCCAATTTACAGATGACATGAAATCTTTAAGTCAGAGAAGCAGCTGGCTCAAAAAGTATACCATTGATGGAAATCATGGCCAAAATGGGTAAGGTCTACAAGTGACTAGATTATTCTGCTCCCACAAGGCTCTCCTCCCTCCCCTAAAAGACTAAAGCGCTATGCTCTTATATGGCGTTTGGCTGACCTCTTGGCTGTATTCAAAACACTGGTCCTTGTACCTCCTTTGAAGGCACTTCTGTGTATGTGTCCACCAGATAGCCCTGCACATTAAGGAAGAAATGTGGTTTTAGATAAGCAACTGAAGCAGAGACGTCAAGGTTTTTATCCTCCTCTTGTCCTTGTACAAAATCTGGACATTATGTGCAATCTGATCACTGCATATTAAGAATGGAACTACAGAGAGAAAGCTCTGGTCAGAGCAAGTGAAATATGGGGACAGACTTGTGAAATTAGGCTAAGGTGAGATATTTAGCTTGAAAAGATGAAGACTTAGGGAAGATATTTCTAGAGTCTACTAAACTATGAATATTATGATAAGGAAGACTAGTTTACTATAAATATATTGTCAAATAATAACATCTGATCAAATTTCAGATTTCATGTCTTCCTAAATGACAACAGTTACTGAGAAACTTGTTTGAAACATAACAGACATTCAATAAATACTTCCTGAATGAAACTAAAAGTACGTACAATCCCCACTTTGGGATAACGAGAATTTTATTATAGATGGAAATTTATTTTAGAGGAGTTAAAGAAAACTTATTTTATCTACCAATTTTATTACTTACCTATCAAATATCTTATTTACTACATCTAAAACCAACTTAACAGTGGTTAAATATCTACCCATGTGTTATAGCTTAAGAATTATTAAATAAAAATCTATTTGTGGCAAATACTCACACGAACCAAGAAAAAAAAAGATTTCCAGATTTTTATTTCTGGAACTGTACACCAGGTATTAAAGTACAACAAATACAAAATAATGCTCAAAAAAATCAGTGTTTATGTACAAATATTAAAATCAATGCAACAATAGCAACTTCCTCTTGAACATCTGATACTAAAACTTGTTCTGATTGTCACTAATCAATCTCATACTCACAGCGTACTTATTTCAAACTGGGACAACTGGAATCACTGGTCATCTAAGAGGAGTTTTAATATCTACCATATTTAACAATAAAACTAATAGTTTCCTCCTTTTAGTGAAAAAATTAAGAACTTTTTAAAAAACATAGTAATGTCAATATTTTTATAAATTATTTCGATTTCCATTTGTAGACAATGTGCTTTGAAACTCTGGGCAAACAATCTCCTTGGTGGTCAGGTTTATTTGTTGGTTTACATTCAAAGTTGAAGTATTCACTAGAGACTTTGGTTAAATTAAACAGTATCACTATGCTCTATTCGATCTGACGTTCTCAAATATTATGACCCTCAATTGTAAAAATTAAAAAGGAAACAATTGCACAATTCTTTGACCTAATTGTACACACTTTAGTATTGTTTAAACAGTATTCTACATCCTTCAAGTAAATTCAGCAGTTGACCATGACAAGAGGAAAACTAAACACTGAAAAAGCTAGCATGAAAAAGTGGAGTACAACTAACAAAAGTAAAGTATTGCTATAATCACAGCACCAGTTTCACTTCTAAATGAATCCGCTGTCCTCTTCAAACCCCCTGTACATAAAAGACACATCAGCCAACACTGCAACTGCTCACCATGGATTTTTGGTTTGTTCATACAAAAATAATATGGCAAAGGAAAAAGAAAAAAGAATTTATCACAGTTTGTTATAAGAATTGTGCTTAACACTTGATAATAAAGGCATTATTGTTTCTTCTTATGACTGCAAATCAGTTATTTTCATGCTCTCAAACGCAATTCTTCTAATAAACAGTAACAAATTCTCTGTTAAGATGCTTAAACGGAAAGGAAAAAACCCAGTAAATCCAGATTTAAAAGGAAATTCAATAAATAGCTATTTTACATGAATAAAGTCATAGTGGTACAATTTATGAATGTCACATCAAGCATGCACAAAAATGGTATTATACATGGAGGAAGCAGTCAGAAAATATTGAATTAGATCTAAAAAGAGATGAAGACTTTACATATATATACAAAAATCTTGCAAATTATTGCCTCATTTTAACAAGGAATTAAAAGTAAACGTTACCAGCCAGTTAGCGCTCTCTAAGAGGCTAAAATCAGATTGGCGTTTAAAAATCCATTAAACTAGCTGGAAATTATTTTTCTCTCATATCATTTCTGGATTTTGGTCAAAAATCTTTATTTAAATAACTAAAGTGTCCATTCAACTTGCTGATAATCAAAACTTCAGATAAGAAACACTGTTTCCATCTTATATCAAGATCCCAGCAATGCATAGATAAACTGAATATATTACTGCATCAGCTACTGAGAATGGGCATGTTCATTTAAGTGCAACTGGTATTAGCATTCAGTCATCTTTGTGTAAATTATTTTATACAGACCAGCCACTGTAAACCCAGGGTAAAAATTAAAGTTATAACAATGGAAGATTATGGCCAGTATCTTACTAAATTATAGGTGTATTCATTTTTAACAAAAGAAATTAGGTTCAAAGTTTAGCACAACACCACAGCAATAAGAAGCTGACAACTTGGAAAACAATATCTGAAAGCAACATAGAACCCAGGCTACCCATTATTTACTGTGTGCATACAGGAATGCTAGACCTTAGATGTATAAATTAGAGACTGACTTTAAGTTATTAATTTAACTACTTTTCGTCCACTGTGCTAAACTAACTTTTATAGTAAATGTGCTAATGCGTAAACACTTCAAAGCAATCTTCATTAAAATGCTGCAAAGAAAAGAATACACATCATCCAAAACTAAGGATGTCATTGCAGTTCACAGTTTGTATAATAAATACCCTCCCTTTCCATCACTACTAAGGTAACTACATTCTATCTATTCATCAGCACAACCTTGAAGCGACTTATACTTACAAATATCAGCAATGTAGCCAAACATTTAAGTTTCTGCAAAGCAAGACAACTAGTAGAAACTGAAAAATTTAATTGACAGTGCAAAAAAAAAAAAAAAGTAAAATTCTGTGTTTTAACTGAACTATAAAAGCAAAGCTTATCACATCCTAATACTGCATTACATATTGTTTGAATTCACCTTATAACTTAAAGATGCATGTCTATACAGCAAAAATGGCCTAAGTTTAAGACAATGGCTTCTCATTCACAATGTTTGGAATAAAAATAAAACTGAGTTTGAGATGCAACTGAACGTCAATCACTTTTTAAAACTTAAAGTGGTAACGTACCATTCTATTTCAGATAGGAACTCACATTTTTCTTGCCAGTAACTGTTCAAGCTAAACAGAAAAGTTTAAATATACTTCAAGGTTCTACTGCATTTTATGTCTAAAATCTAGAAATCCCTCCTAAATATTAACACTTTGAACTGCACCACTATAAAAAAACTTAAGAGGTGTCCCAAAATGTAAACCAATGAGTGGCAACATCCTAGGCTTTGTAGACTGTGCCCTGCAAGTCAACTGCCTCAGGATAAACTAAATTATCAATGACTGGTATGATTTTTATGATTACAATCTTGATAATGGTGGACAAAACCCCATCTAAATACCACACCTTCAAATGCCAAACTTTTAGCCAATAACTGAAGTTACACAGAAATCTTCCGGCAGTAAAATGACCAATTCTGTGTAAGGTAGCCCTGGTCTAGAATTCTGAAACAGGATCCAAGCAAGCGTCTTCATAATTTGCACGCAGTTCCTCGTGCTGGCTTCCATAAAGATGGACTTGCTGTTTTGTAAACTGAAGTGCTCTAGTTGAACAACATGAGAGAAGTTTCCATTTTTAAAAAAATCCTTGCATGTTTGTGCAGTTTAAAGAAACCTACCCCTGCTTTTATTTAATTAAGAAAATAAAACCAAAAAATGCTACATTGAGCAGGGATCAGGATCGGTACCTGTAAACATTGTTATTCCACTGCATCCATTACGGCAAAAGGAATTTACATGAATAGAAGCCACTCCATTCAGTTCAGAACATCTGTGCTGGTTTTGAGCTGGTGGCCTCTGTCTACAGGTTTTAAAATTGGGAGTGAGGGCAGTGGGGAACAGAAAATAGAAAAAGAAGGGAGTGGGGAAGAGGTACTGGGGATGAGGAAGAGATAAGCAGAGCTTAAAGCTGCACCACAGAGTTCAATCTTAGTCCCCAACTCTGCTGATCATAGTTCATTTCCACATTTATGGATTGAAAATGAAAATACTCTTGATAAATCAAGATATAGTTCTATACATACTGACATCACTGATGTCATAGTGAAAAAAGTTCAAACTTCCAGTGAAAGACTAAGCAAACCTGATACTTTCCTGGTGCTGGTACTGCACACCCACTGTTTCTGGGCCCCTCGCTCACGTCACTCAGAGTGAAGGGCGGCATGCTGATGCAGAGCGTGGGCACTGATGAAACCATTGGTCTCGCTGGCAGACAGACTGCCAAAGTCAGCCACAGACACGGCCATTTTGGCACTGGTGATATGATGTGTGTGATTTTCAAAGTCCACACCCAAATTACTTGCAGAAACCTCATTCATAAAGGATTCGGGAACAGCAATGCCCATTTTCAATCTCTTTGCTGGTCTTTCCGTCTCTTCACTGCACATGTTCATGGGGTTTAGCTCTGAGTGATAAAATCCAGTCTCAAATAAGTTAAAACAATCACTTTCCCCATTGCTGGGCAGGGTGAGTAACTCCTCTGTTCCAACAGGCACATGATTGACTTGTCCACGGGGCGTGCTGCCCAGTGGAGGAAAGCTATCATCCAAACAACTCACATCCGCTGGATCGCAGACGGTCGCTACACCGCTGGTCAAAGCTAAAAAAGAGACGGAAAATGGTTTAAGTAAGCAGTCTGACGTCATGCCACAAAGAGGATATAAGTTTGCCCCAAGCTATGGTAAAAAATGCAAAAAGATGCTCATGTTACCTGTCAAGTCACTGGCAGTGAAAGAGCTGAGAATGTTCAGCTGTTGATCAGGAACAGGCTCAGGTCGGTTAGATGTTAAGGCTGAAGAATTTACTGTCCCACCCAGAGCTTCTGTTTCATCTACCAAACGATCCATATAGTCCCTAAAAAACACACCCCAATAATTTTATGACTGCATATCACAGTTAAAAACAAAAATCCCAGAAGTCAATCCCACAGTACTTACGTAACTCCAGGGTGATGGTTATATCGTTTCTTTCCAAATCTTGTCTGTTGAGCAAAGTAATCATAACGTTCAGATTTCTTCCACATATAGTAGAATGCTACACATTCAGCAACTGTTCTAGTTCTCACCTAACAAAAAAAGTTGCATTTTAAAAAATCAACATATTCTATGCATTTTTTAATACCTATTTTTTTTTACAACCCATAGGTCTTATTTTCTATCTTCCCAATTATGAAATTCTGAACTTTTTATTAGTGAACTGCCGTTACATTTACACTATTTAACAATGAGGCTGACTTCAAAAGCCCAAGGCTTTTTCTTTAAATCAGAATGTAATAATAATAATAAATGCATATCCAGAAATTATCTTTTTTTACACCTTTACCGAAAATCTTAAAACACTGACATCCTTTACTTTTCTTCACTGAACTTTCACTGTGATTCTGACTGTAGCAGGGGTCCTTCTTAACCCTGAGGGATCCATGAATGAGCTTCGTTGGGATCTATTAATTCCCCAAATTTCATGCAGGTATACTTTTCTGGGGAGAAGGGTGCAGCTTCATCAGATTATCAAAGGGTTCCAGGGCCCAAAAGAGATTAAGAACCATCTGCAAAGGGATCAGTACTCTACCGCATCTGGAATTTAAGATGATTGCCAGATAAAGGCAGAATTTTTTCCTTTAACATGCACTTGGCTCTTAGCGCCAACAGAGTTTGGTAAGAACAACAACAACAATAAAATTTGAGCCTCGTTCAACTTGGCTCCACATGCAGACTAGGGCTCTTCTAACTATATATAGGTAAAGGTATGAGTTCAGATGTACAGACAAAATTCTGTATCTTTATCCAATAAACACTTTCTCCCTGCTTAATCAGTACCCAATAAGGACGTTTCAGAATCTCTATCCTGATTAGTGAGCATGTTGTGATATAAGATCATAATATAGGAACAAGCTTTTTAAACCAAGAAGTAAGGTATACCTTTCAATAAATACATTAGCCGTAAGTCTTCAAAAAGAATATAGGCTTCTTGGGAACAGAGACCTTTCCTGTCTTATTCACTGATGTATCTCTAGAGCTTAAAATAATATCTGGTAAATGATAAAGCTTATTTGTGAAATAAATGAATATATTTCATAAATTATTGCTAAACTGAGATTTTATTTTGACTTAAAAGGGCAACTGCTTCACCTTTCAATAAATTAAACACTTAATCTCATCTGTGAGAAAACAATAGGTTTTCATACATACAAAAAAGCACTGAAGTATTCAACATCATACTGGAAGATCTAGCTAAATGCAATAAGAAATAAAAGATATACAGATTGAGAAGAAAGAAATAAAACTGTCTGTTCACAGATGACATGATTGTCTATATAGAAAATCCTAAAGAAGCAACAAAAAACCCTCCTGGAACTAATAAATGATTATAGCAAGGTTGCAGGACACAAGGTTAATATGCAAAAGTCAATTGCTTTCCTATATACCAGCAATGAGCAATTGAGATTTGAAATTAAAAACACAATACCATCTACATTAGCGCCCCCAAAATGAAATACTTAGGTATATACCTAATAAAATACATGTAAGATCTATATGAGAAAATCTACAAAATTCTGATTAAAGAAATCAAAGAAGATTTAAATAAATTGAGAGATATTCCATGTTCACAGATAGGAAGACTGATTATTGTTAAGGTGTCAGTTCTTCCCAACTTGATTTATAGATTCAGTGAAATCCCAATTAAAATTCTAGCAAGTTATTTTGTAAATACTGACAAATTAATTCTAACGTTTATATGCAAAGGCAAAAGACCCAGAATAGCCAACACAATATTGAAGGAGAAGAACAAAGTCGGAGGATAGATACTACCCAACTTCAAGACTTACTATTAAGCTATCGTAATCAAGATAGTGTGGTACTGGTGAAAAAATAAACAAATACGTTAATGGAACACGATAGAGAGCCCAGAAACAGATTCACACAAATATAGTCAACTAATCTTTGACAAAGGAGCAAAGGCAATTCAATGAAGGAAGGATCATCTTTTCAACAAACAGCGCTAGAACAAGTGGACATCTATATCCACCTTTCACAAAAACTCAAAATGGATTATAAAACCTAAAAGTACACTACAAAACTATAAAAGCTCCTAGAAGATAACACAAGAAAAAAACCTAGATGACATTGGGGATAGTGATGACTTTTTAGGAACAACAATACAAACACAATCTATGAAAGAAAAATTGATAAGTTGGACTAATTAAAATTAAAAACGTCTACTCTGCAAAAGACACTGTTAAGAGAATGAAAAGACAGGGCAAAGACTGGGAGAAAATATTCAAAACTCACACATATTTTTTTGGACTGTTATCCAAAATATATAAAGAACTCTTGCAATTCAACAATAAGAAAACAAACCACCCAATTAAAAAATGTGCTAAAGACCCTAACAGACACCTCACCAAAGAAGATATATATATGGCGAATAAGCATATGAAAAAATGACCCACGTATGTCGTCAGGGAAATGCAAATTAAAACAAGATACCACTACACATTTTAGAATAGCCAAAATCCAAAATAATGACACCACCAGATACTGGCAAGGATGTGCAACAATAGGAACTCTCTCATTCATTGCTGGTAGGAATGCAAAATGGCACAAACACTTTGGAAGACAGTCTGGCGGTTTCTTACAAAACTATCCATACTTGCTTAAAGAAAAAGAAAAAGAAAAAAAAAAAAACATTGTAAAGCAATTATACTCCAATAAAGATGTTTAAAAAAACCAAAAAAACAACAACAAAAAAATATCCATACTCTTACCATATCATCCAACAATCACACTTACTGGTATTTACCCGAAGGAGTTGAAAACTTATGTCCAAAAAAACCCCTGCACACTGATGCTTACAGCTGCTTTACTCGTGACTGCCAAAACTTGAAAGCAACCAAGATGTCCTCCAAATGGTGAATGGATAAACAAACTGGTACATCCATACAATGGAATATTATTCAGTGATAAAAAGAAATGAGCCACACTAAGACTCCATGCTCCCAATGCAGGGGTCCCAGGTTCGGTCCCTGGTCAGGGAACTAAATCCTACCTGCTGCAACTAGAAGTTCACATGCTGCAACTAAAGATATTGTGTGCCGCAACTAAGACCAATATAGCCAAATAAATAAATAATTTTTTTTAAAAAAAAAGAGAGAGAGAGAAATGAGCCACAAAAAAACATGGAGGAACCTTAAATGCATATTACTAAGTCAAGAAGCCAATCTCCAAAGGCTACATACTGTATGATTCCAATTATATGACAAGGGATTTTTTGATCAGTGAAACTATTCTGTATGATACTACAATAGTGGATAGGTGTCGTTATAACAACAGAGTGAACCTACTGTAAACTGTGAACACTAGGGGATAAAAACGTGGCAAAGTAGATTTACCAGTTGTAACAAATGCACCACTCTGGTCGGGGGGCTGGTGGGGGGAAGCCCTGTGTGGGTGGGAGCAGGAAGTACATGGGAACTCTCCATACTTTATCCTCAATTCTGCTGTGAACCTAAAACTGCTCTAAAAATAAAGTCTATTATTTAAAAGTGTCTGTATAGTCTAACAGTTTGGGATAATTAAATCTCATTAAAATATGCTTTGCTTATTCTTTCTTTTTGTCCTAAGGAACATACGATTCTAAAATATTTAGGTGGATAGGTCAATATTCTATGCCTACTGCTTTTTTAAAATTTTAAGTTTATTTATTATATTTATTTGTTTTTGGCTGTGTTGGGTCTTCGTTGCTGCACGCAGGCTTTCTCTAGTTGCGGTGAGTGGGGGCTACTCTTCCTTGCGGTGCAGAGACTTCTCACTGCGGTGGCTTCTCTTGTTGTGCAGCATGGGCTCTAGGTGCGCAGGCTTCAGCAGTTGTGGCACATGGGCTCAGCAGTTGTGGCACGCGGGCTCCAGAGCGCAGGCTCAGTAGTTGTGGCACACAGGCTTAGTTGCTCCGCAGCATGTGGGACCTTCCCAGACCAGGGCTCGAACCCGTGTCCCCTGCGTTGGCAGGCGGATTCTTAACCACTGCACCACCAGGGAAGCCCCACCTATTGCTTTTTAAACTAGATTTTATATTTCAGAGCAGTTTTGGGTTTACAGAAAAATTGATCAGAAAGTAACAGAAATGTTAATAGCAGGGGAGCATTAACAAGTTATAGCTTTTATTCCCTACCCAAGAGGCTCATAAATTAGTTGCTTATATTCATTGTAATTACTAAGCAATTTCTCTATACTAATTTGCCTAACTTACCTTATTCTTCTGTATAAGATGAAAATCTTTTCCAAAAAGCATGAGTGCATGTTCAAAGCTCCGGCATTCTTCTTCTGTCCATGCAGTCATTCCTTCTAAAGAAATTTTAAAACAAAATAAATTGGCCTCAAAACTCTTATATATATAAATGACTGATTTACTTTCAGTAGGTTTTCCTAATAAAAAGGCTATAAACTTCTGCACACACACACACACACACACACACACACACACACAGAGACAAGTTCTTTATGTGGAGATTTTAGTTAGTAATCTTAACTAAAAAAATCTAGAATACCAAAATATAAACAACTGGGTTTTTTTCCTCTGCATGATGAGACAAGAATTTTATATTTTCTTCTATAATTCAAGCACATTGTTTTTCTGATTTCTTTAAGCAATGAGCATTTTTTTTAATTAGGGGGAAAAAAAGGTTATTTTCTTTATAGAAAAAAAAGCCTTCCTTTGGTCTTATGTCAAAACCATAAGCTCTTTAATTAGAGACCATAAATAATGAACACATATTTATTTAGGGTCAGTTTGCAAAGTGCTATACTGTAGGAATATAAAGGGAATAAAAAACAGCCCATGCTCTCAAAAGACTAAATCCCATTCAACTTCCTGGCAGATGTCAATGTTGATGAATCAAATCTACTTGGGGCAGAGGAGACTTGAAGTGCCTCACAATGGGAACCAGGTCCCCAAAGCCATTAAGAGTAGCCCACCACAAAGGTGAAAACTTTGTTCAGAGTTTTGAGAGCTTAAAGTAATTTTTTCAAAGAAGCAGCTTTTACACGGAAACATTTCAATAGACTATCTCACCTACAAGTTTAAATGCATTGTTTCCAGCTTCTATATTTTTCCAAGTCATTTATATAATATTAGTAAGCATTATTTCACTCTATATATACTTAATGAAAGCTATGGTGCATGCAATTGATTTATATAATGACAAAAATACTGAAATTAAACTTAACCATTTTCCTTGACACACACAAACCAAAACCTAAGCACTGCAAAAATGTTATTACATGATTACTAAACATACACTTCTTGCAATAAATTGAATGGAATATATTATACATGTTTCTTTTTTTAAATCTTTAATCTCCTTTTCATTTCCTGTCTGGTTTAAGAAAAAGAAAAAGCAACTTTTTTCCCCCAATGAAATCATAAAATCATTCTTATTAATTACTTTGGATATATTGTCATCTCTGGGGTCTGCTTTGTTCTGGAGGTGACAGGGGGGTAACTAATTTGTATTTGAACAATCTCTGGTACGTCTAAAAATAGAGGGCAAGAAAAGGAAAAAATTATTTGCTATGAAGATGAAAATAGATCTTATACAAAAGTGTTATAGGATTGCTCCGTCCTTTATACTTTGCTTATTCTGATCCCCAAATGACCATCCCCATCATTTCCCTCTCTTTATCCCAAGTGTTTCTTACCTTGAGAGGCCTTTCCGTTGCAGCAGTACCTTTCAATTGCTTCCTTTATATTATGGTTACACTTGAGAAGTTCATATAATGCCTTAGGGCAAGGGAAAAAAAAACTATTCAATAAAACTTACCAAAAGTTCATACTTAAAAAAAAAACAACTCAAAAACAAACAAACAAACAAAAACAGGTGTATTGTAAGAGTCCTGACAAATACTAGCTGAAGTGCTCTCTAATTTCAGGACATTTGAAGCGTATGTTTGCCCAGACATTTAATCTACGTAACTATCCTGTAGATTGACTCTGGTATCCGAAGAGTTTGTTCATTCTCATTCTACCTCTCAGAAGTCATCTACCAGTATCATTCCTCACTTTTTTTTTTTTCATTGCCAGGCCTTCTGAGCTGGGAGAATATCCCTATTTTAGATGATTATTTCTAGTCAGGAAAAGTCAAGAATTATGGTCTTCTCTCTTGATAGCACCTTCTGCCTGCCTTTTAGAGTTTTAATAAAAGAGAATAGCAGCAGGTTTAGAATAGAAGGATGGATATTTTAGTGACTGGAGTTTATAGTTATTTCCATCTACTATGGAAGATACCATTTTTAAAAAATTAGAATTTCTTCCCATTAAACCTGTTTGGAATTATGAATATACTAAATAGCAGCAGACAGAACTCAACTGAAAGTTAAATAATAATCCACCTTCCCAAGTACGTTTCAAGAAAGGCAAGGATATTTGTAAACCTATTAATACATCAATAGGTTAATAATCAATACATTAATAATCAATCATTAAAAACAGCTGCTAAAAAAGCTTCAGATAAATCAGTACCCATTTCTATTTTTAAAAAGACAAAACCTGTAACGGTTATAAGTAGATGGATACTACCTTACTATAAGAAAGACAGCCTGTATCAAACCAAGGCTGGTATTATTCTTTTTTTAAAATTTTTGGCCACACCCCGTGGCATGTAGGATCTCAGTTCCCTCACCAGGGATTGAACCCGTGCCCCCTGCATTGGCAGGCGGAGTCTTAACCGCTGGACTGCCAAGGAAGTCCCAAGGCTGGTACTATTCTTAATGTAAAAACCTTACATGTATTACCTTTCATCAAAAGCAGGCCTCAAACCACTGTAACTACCAAAAGTCTCTGAGAGTTATAGCTAATGCGGTAAAACATGTTCTAGGAATAAGAGATATAATAATGGTAAGGAAGGAACAAACGTATAATTCAGTAATGACTTTAAAACTAGAAAACCTGAGAGAAACAACTGAAAAATCATTATACTAAATTAAATAGTTTCAGTAGCTTGAAAAAAAATTTTTTTAATTTATATTTCTCTAAATCAACAATATACAAATACAAATATAATAGTGATCCCATTTACAACAGTGCTAAATACTGTATTTAAAAATAAGCATGTGATACTTAAACAAGCAAAAACATTTGAGTGATTAAAAAAAAAGTCAAATACAGAGAGAATCAGAACATGTTCTTGAAGTAGGTTTTATGTTTTAAAGGTACTAATTCTTCCAAAATTAATTTACAGTTTTAATGGAATATCAATAGGAAAAGCCAATGGGATTTCTTTTTGACAGCTGACAAAACTACTTTGAAGTTCAGCTAGTTTGACTTCTCTGTGTTATTCGGAAATTCAAGTTTGAGTCCACCTATCTCTGGGCACTCATTAGCTGGGATTAGCTAGGCTGGAGATAGAGTGTAAAGGTATATGAGAAGGGCAAACAACGTCAGAGAGAAAAAACCCTAATAGGCAATACTTCCACCCTTAACCCACACACCATCAGGAGGGTACTCCATCTACAAGCACACAGTATTTAACGAATGCTCCTAAAGCAAATTTATACACTGTTTTTTTTGTTTGTTTGTTTTTGTGGTACGCGGGCCTCCCTCTGTTGTGGCCCTCCCGCTGTGGAGCACAGTCTCCGGACGCACGGGCTCAGCGGCCAAGGCTCACGGGCACAGCCGCTCCGCGGCATGTGGGATCTTCCCGGACCGGGGCACGAACCCGTGTCCCCTGCATCGGCAGGCGGACTCTCAACCACTGCGCCACCAGGGAAGCCCTATACACTCTTAATAGACATGAACTTTAATCACATCCTGAATAAAGTTCAAGAATAATCCAAAAAATAACTTTAACATAAAATCTAAAAGTCCGACCACAGAGAATGTTTAAATAAACAATGGAACATACAGACATCAAGAATGAAGTATTAAAGAAATCTCAATGGCAAAGAAAATAAGACTAAGTGATTAAAAGGATATAACATGGTAGGTAAAGTAAAATATATGTGTGTGTATACAGAAAAAAAGGCCAGAAGACATGAAACAATAGAACGGTTATCATTAGGTCTTGGGATTTTTTTTAAACCAGTATTTTCCAAGTTTTAAAAATCAGAAAGAGATAGCCAGTTCACATGTAAGAAATATTTGAATCAAATATAAGAAAATCAAGAAGATACTATATTAGTTAGCTGCTGTTTCAACAAAAGTTGATGTATACCTGTTCATTGTCCCTTGTGTGCGTTCCTGCAGAAATCCTATCCATTATTTTTTCGTTTCCAGTTCTTAATGAGGTCTCAACAAGGTACTCCTTAACTTTGCTCTCCAAAACCACACCAGGACGCCAAAGTAATTGGTCTTCATTTTCATACACTGATAAAGAAAATCCCATCAACACATTAAAAGTAGCGAACACACTTTAAGATGTATACAAAACTGTTTTTCCTCTTCCTATACAAGTAACTAACTTTGAGGACACCAGTAATTTGATTGTCTGGCAAGCTGAGTCATTAGTAAAGGTTTAAAACAATTTTTTTTTTTAACTTTATTAAGGTCCAAGTATTCCAGTCACTAGAGCAAGTAGCTTTTTTGGTGATTGGATTTACTAACAAGTTAGAAAGCTTTCTATGCCTAGTAGTCTAATATAAAACCTGGTAGTGGTGTCTTACATTCTTCTAATGAGGGAGTAAAAATAACCTGTGTAAATTCTTTAATAAACTTATTACAATTTTCTCTTAAACTCCCTAAATGGCTCTATGAAAATGTCTACAGGTTAAAAATTGCAAACAAATTAAAACAAACAAAAATAAATAACAATCAAAATATCTGCCAATACTGAAATACCTAGGAAAGATATAGTTTTCCTTTACTGATTTCTTCCCAAAAGGTAAATTTTTATTTTAAAAAGCAAAAAAATAAAATAAAATAAAAAGGAAGCAGACTAATTAAAAATGGAAAACAGTGATAAACAGTAAGATAAGCAAACTTTCCACCTCTTAGAGAAGCTGATATTTAGTAAGCGAAATGACACTAAAACAAACTGTACTTTATTAACGCAAACACTGTTGCCATACTGAAGGTTTCTACTTCACACAATAAAGTCATACAGATAGCCCAAGTATTTATCCCATTGCTTCCATCCTTCAATTGTAAAATAACTACTAAATATAGCGAATAAAAGTAATTTACTGAGAGCTCACTATGCAGCAGAGACGGTGGTAAGTGCTTTACATTCACAGCTGTATAAGGCAGGCATTTCTATTCCCAATGAGCAGGAAAGTTAAAAATAAAGTGTGCCTGTGAAGCAGTAAGACTGACTTTTGAGGTAAGTTTCTGGAACCAGTTTCATAAAGAAACTTTGGTCAAAACTGAAATAGGTAATATAGTTTGAGTTTATTCCCTCAAAAGATAGAGAAGGTATGCGTTCCTTTCTGAAGGTGTAGAACTGAGAGAATATTACCTCCGCTATGTTTCATCTAAGGACCAGCAGCTGCTGAGCATGTACTTTTGCCCATGGCCAAATCTACGTGTTTCCCAAGTATGGCTAGGAAGGTGTACCTGGACTTTTACTTCCCACCACCTCACCCCTCCATACTTTCAGAACCAGCTATAGTTGGAATCGACCAAAAATGTGACTTAAGTAGGGGTATGTAACAAAAGCAACAGAATCTTTACGTTCTACCACCTTATCTTTCAGGGCTGGGGCAAGAGAATTTCTTCTAGTTTCTTTTTTCCTTAAGTGTTTCTTCCCAAGAGGATTATATTCCTAACGTTCTCATTATCTCAGGTGATAGTATGCTACCAACTTCCACTTCAGTGGGATGTAGGCCAAAGAGCTGTACTTTAAGAGCAGCTCCACTATTTTAACAGGTGCTTAGCATACTGAGTAAGAAGCACCGTAAGGGGCCAGGGTTGGGGGGAAGGGGGCGGTAGTTCTCTGAGTCTCATGGTTAATTAATCTCATGATACATTACTCCTAAGTCAGGCCTAATTCTTCCCTGACTCCAAATCTATCTTTATACTCACAGGATGAGCATACAATCAGATATTTAAATAAACATATCAAGCGGTAATTTGGCTTACCAAATATTATCAAAATTAAAAGGCTTCCTTACCTTTCTCATTACCAGCATACTCTCCAAGATAAGGTGGAATCTCTGCTTGATATTGTAAACCAATCATTATTTCCTACAGGAAAATTTAGAAGTAAAGACAACTTATTACAAAAATAAAGACTGAAAAAAAAATGTTCCAATTCATTAATCAGTTACTACAAATCTAAAGTTATCTCACAAAATTATCGTAAATTATTTCAGAAGTGTTTTTAAAAGCTACTTTAATCCAAATGGTCTACTAAATTATGATGGTAACTTAACATACCTTCCTCAAATCTTCAGGTGAGTTACCACTGTCTGTTTCAACATCTTCAACCTCTGATTCTTTATCTCCATCACACGTAGTATTTGCTTAAAAGAAGAAAGTTAAATTTTAAAAAAGGGTTTTGTTGCCTATTTTTGCAGCACTTGAAAGAGTGCCTGATATTTTATGTTTTACTTATGATAAAAATTTGTTGAATAAATGAGATCAGCACAAATATACTAAACCTCTTGTACTAGTCTCACATTTTGAAACTAGTCAAAACAAGACACTGAAAACACGAAGAAAGTGCATAATATCCTTATAATTTTCTGGTGTACGGTCATATAGTTTGGAGAGGCAAGAGGAAAACCACTACGGTCCCCTTAAAAAAAGAAGGTAAAGCACTAGATTACACTGATTACATTAATCCAGAGTGAGACATACACAACGAGCTGCACATTGAGTCCATAAAAATTATCTTTTTGCACACATATGTTTATGTGTATTGGAACTTGTTATCTGAACAGTTCTTCTACCATAAAAATACCTGAGAAATAAGCAAGATTGCATATAAGAAATTATTTCAGTTCAAAGACCTTTTAAATATTACTGATATACATTAAGGGATAACACCAAGAACTAAAAGAAAAGGATTAAATAAATCACTAAAAATAAAAAATACTTTTGGAGCAACTGATGGTAGTTTTCAAACTGACAGTAGTTTATCAGGAGAGTAAGAGCCTTTTAACAGAAATCCAAAAAATGTCTATAAAATTTCATGGCTGAACTAAGATTGGTTGCCCTAGCAACAGATGAGTCTTGGGAAAGAAAACAGCCCTGCAAAACCAAGCAAATGCTTTCGTTTTTAAAGAGCATATTAGTTTACATCTCCCCCAATAAAAAAAGGTTATAATCTTGTTCAGATTATAATCGTATTTTATTTCAATTAAGTAAAACACTCAGATATTCTGACATGACTACTGAATGTAACAAAATGTACTCAAGCTGCAGTATCAGTGCTACTACTGATCAGTAATGATTGGATTTCTTACATCGTAAAGGCCTAGGGAAGAAATCGGAAGTTTCATGGGAAGTCACAGATGGTGTCAGATCATCTGCAGAAGACTGAGTTTCCTCATCATCACCTGACAATAGGTCTTTTGCTATTTCCTCCTATAAGAATAGGAATGCAATGCTAGGGTTAGAAATGATTACATCCCATCAATTTTGAAAAAAAAAAGTCTTTATAACATTATTCATAAACATTATGGTATTATAATACAATTAAGAACTAACTGAAGTCTCAGTTTTGAGAAAAGTAAATTTGAAATTCTCCTATAATTTACTTCACGTACATAATTAGTTAATAACATTTACTAATTATATATAATATTAATGCTATACTATTATACATTTATGATATAGCAAACAATTTGCTTAATTTGTGGGTATGTAAAGAACTTATCTGAAGCGGTAGACTAATTTTTAGTGAATTTACAACAAAAATAATCTTACTTCTAAGTGGTTAAAAATTAAACTCACTTTCTGCCAACTTAAATAACTAAAAGAAAACAAAAAAGTCTCCAAACTCCACTCTTCCGATAATTTTTTAGAAGTCCAACTAATGCACCACTCCGACCAGTGATATAATTTTAAAAGAAACAGTTCAGAATTAATTTTTATGTAAGTATATAGTCATCCTTGTGCCTGGTACATAGTAGGCACTCAATATTTGCTGAATGACTATGGTCATTAAGGTTTTTGGTACATTAATATCACATTTAATTGAAAAGTGGGAACAACGTAACTCACAGGAAGATGTGGAGTCCTCTCCCTGCCTGAGACCTGAAAGATGAGGAAAGTTTCCCAGGGATCTGTTAGCAGAGACCATGACTGAATTCTCCTTGGCAGGGACTAGGCCTCCCCTACAACCAGCCTATGTTAAAGACGTATCACTGAGGCCTTGGCTGCTATGGTCTCTGTCACTCCCAGAGCCCAAGAAAACAGAACTTCTCTCCAACCACTCCATGCCTAAGCCAGATTGGTTTGAAAACTTCTGGGGGATTCATTAATCAATGCATTCAAGTGTCCACAGGATCAAAAGAAGTTAGGGCAAAATCTAAGTTTAGATACAGTATGTCTACACAGGAAAGATAAAAAGTTATGGAAGAATACTCAAATATGCAAAGTATTATGAAGCTATTACTACTTTTAAAGTAGTGAGATCAAAGCCAAACAATATTCAAATCAGTCACCAAAATGATAAGAGCAATGCATCCATAAGAAGTTTACAATTCAGAATTACGAAATGCTTTAAATTAAACTAATAAAAACAGTCAATGGTAACAGATCTGGAATTTTTTTCTACATGCTTGTACTTACTTTGTCTAGTGTCATATCTGGTAGTTCATCTGCAAGTTCACTTGGGGAGCTATTTGCACTGGAATTTGCAACTGCTGGAATTGTAGGTTCATAGCCATAGAATGCCAATAAATCTTCTAGAGGCATGTTTCCTTCCTATTCAAGCCAGAACACAAACATGAACTCAGCAGATGCCACAATGCTGAACCTCAGATAAACCTTGATGCCATTAATGTTCATAAAGCACATTATCAAAACAGCAGGACCAAATCAAAACCAAGTTTTAGTTTTGCTTTTTGTAACTGTATCCAGAACACAGGATCAAACACCTAGAGCTATAATTAATATATGAACAAAAGTCTAACAATTAACATCTTAATTTTCATTTTCCAGCATCATTTTACTTTTTAAAAACTTCCTCAAATATTTGCCTTCATGCAGACATTTTTTTCGCTTTTATATTACTATAACGATTCGCCTTGAAAACATTTCCGATTAATCAATCAATAACTTCACATAATTTTTAGCTTGTTTCCTTGCAATTAACAGTTGACCACTTGGTTTATTCTTCATGTTATTTAGAAGATACCTAATGAGAAAACCTTTGCTGAACATTTACTAACACTATTATGTTTATATATTAATGTTCAAGACACAGTTATCCTTTGATATTCCTACTACTGTATCTATATTCTGTACCAGTTGTTTTTTTCCCACAACTATCTGATGAAGTTTGCATTACCACCATCTTACAGATGAGAAAATTGAGGCTTAGTTCTGGGTTCAAATCCCAGGCCCCCAAGTTCTCTTACTGGCAGTGCTGCTTTGATAAAATTACAGACTCTGGCTGCAGGGCTACCTGTGTTATGAATACTTATGCCATGCCACATAGTGGCACCCAGTCATTGTTTTTTCCCTCCACTAATCTGAAAATAAGTGCTATATTTCCTTTTTTAAAGTAGTTTAATTCAACCACTAAAATGCATAGAACTGTTTATAATTATCATTTAAATGACTTCAAAACCATATATTCATGAACTAGTTAATTTCTTAAATATTTTAAAGACGCTTATGTCCATCTATTAAGAGATTCACTTTTAAAACTAGCTTACGGTTTAATTTTCCCTTTAAAAAAAAAATCTAAGTCATGAAGCACACAGCATGAAAGCAGAGTATGCAACACATGCCTACAGTTGATCACAAAGTGAGCTGAGGAGAGCCAGTGATGTCTCCCAGAGAGCCAGCTGGCTGCCCACCAGGGCCCACAAGGGACACAGGTTCTGGGGGTCCCTAAGAATTGGCCTTCACCTTTGCAGTATAGAACTTACATTTTTCACTATGCCTGAATGAAACAGATTCATGTTATGAGATGAGAATAAGGTACATGACAGAATGCTAATTTGTGAATCTGCAGTAGCAGACATGCACCTTTCCAATGACCATGCCACTCATGAAAACTTTTCAGCTTGGAAGTGGAATCAGTAAAAAGCTGCTTTGGGAGCATGGACAAATTCAGCACAAATTAAGTTGGATGGTCAGGATGGACAGAAAGTCACCCATGCCACGGGAAAACCTCATGAAGTATTCTTCTCGCAAATGAAAGAACCCCTCGAAGGTGCCAGAACCACATTGAGAGTTTCTCCAGTCCTGCTCCTTGCAGAGTCCATGCAGCCCATTCCCTCTGGTTCACACTAGTTGTAAGAGGAGACTGGTTACAGCCTTTGCCAACCACCTGTTAGCAATATTTCTCCAAAACTTTACAGTTTCAGATTCCCTCCATGAACTGGGGAGATGGCAACTTTCACTCATCACGCACTGACAGTCCACCTTCCCATCAACACAGCATTTACTGAGCTCTAGGTACCATGTGAAGGACTACTGGCTATGGGTAAAGAAATACAATTTCCAAAAAAAAAAAAGAAATCCCTGCTCTCAAGAAATTCAATCTTGGTGGAAGGAACTGATAAGTTAACAATTGTAAAACACAGTGACAGCTGCTTTAATCAGTTCTGGAATTGGTGCTGTGAAATGGTAGGTACAGAGAAGGGAAGACCTACACTCCAGGAATAATAGTATATGGTAGGGAAGTATCACACAGAGGACAAAGACTGAGCTAAGTCCTGAAAGACGAAGAGGCTTTTAACAGATAGGGTTGTGTGCTAGGGACTTGTGGTTCATCGTCAGAAACACTGACTGAGCAGTGACTGTGCCAGGAGCCCACTGTGCCAGGTGCTGGTATGAAACACAGGTCTTGCCCTTCTACAACTTACAGACTAGGGGGATACCAACAATACTCAAATATGGAACTGCCAATTAAGATGAGTGCAAAAGAAATCAATAGGGTCCTGAGATACAGAATTATGTGGAGGGCCTACTGTCATAGGGTTACAGAGTCAGACAGTGAATGACTTCAGCTGAGGCCCAAAGTCTGAGAAGTGACCAATCCTGTGAGGAGCATTCCAGGCAAAGGAAACAACACACTTGAGGCCTGAATATGGTTTTCCACTAAGCCAATGGCCAGAGCACAGAGAGTAGAATGAAGAATGGCTCAAGAGGAGATTAGAAAGACAAGCAGAGGCAGATCACAAAAGGCCTCATGGGAAAGAAACTTGGACTTCATACTCCCAGGGCAACGGGAAGCCATTGGAGAATTATAAAACTGGAGTGACATGACTTTATTTCTTCTTAAATCCTGGGCAGCTGTATGAAGAAAAGTTTGGGGAGATGAAGAGGGAAGAGAAAAGCAGGGAGACCACTTAGGAGTTGCATGCTGGGTTAGGGTAGTGATACAGACATGGAGAGAAGTGAATAGATGAGATGTATTCTGAGGTGTAATCAAATGGGCTACTGGAGTAAAAGGGAGAAAGAAGGACAACTCCCCAGATTTCTATCTGAGCAACTGCCTATCGTGGTAACTTTTACTGAGGTAGAAAAGACTAAAGGAAGGAAAGGTTTATGAAGGAAAAAAACTAAGCTCTGCAGAGGGACTTCCCTGGTGGTGCAGCGATTAAGAATCTGCCTGCCAATGCAGGGGACACGGGTTCAAGCACTGGTCCAGAAAGATCCCACATGCCGCGGAGCAACTAAGTCTGTGCGCCACAACTACTGAGCCTGCGCTCTAGAGCCCGCGAGCTACAACTACTGAAGCCCGCGCGCCTAGAGACCGTGCTCCGCAACAAGAGAAGCCACTGCAATGAGAAGCCCGCGCACCGCAACGAAGAATAGGCCCCGCTCACCGCAACTAGAGAAAGCCCGTGTGCAGCAAAAAAGATCCAACTCAGCCAAACATTAAAAAAAATAATAAAAAAAACCGAAATGTTTGAGAGGAGAAGAATACGGTGAATTTCATAATTTAAAAGAAAAGAGTTTTGCAGAGGACACAAAGTTAAGTTTGAGAGGACTATGAAACATCCAAGTGGAAAAGTCAAGTTGGCTAAGAGCCTGGAGCTCAGAGGATCAGGCTGGGCTAAAGATATAAATCTGGCATTCATTAGCATCTAGATGATATTTAAAGCCACAGGAGTAGATGAGCTCACTCAGGGAGAGAGTAAAGAGAAGGCGATCTATGCTTTATTAGAAGAATTTTCAGATATATTACCCTATAGGCAATGGGACACGTCTGGAAAATTTTAGATATGATTTGCATTTTGAAAAAGACATCCTAGGGGGAGTAGAAGAATAAGAGCCTGAACTAAGAAGGGAATTAAAGAATCTATTTCTTGACTTACGTGATAGAGGGAATGTAGGTAACACAGGAGTCTAAGTGGATTGCCCATTTCTGGCCTGAGAAGGTTAAATAGCTACAGCATCATTATAAGACCAAAACAAAAGACAAATAAACTTAAGGGTAGAGGGTGGGACAGTAGATGATTTAAGGTGAAAGTCGAAGCACTGGGCTTGAATGAGTTATCCAGAAGAGGAATACAGAGTGAGAAGACAAAAGCTAGAACCCTGGGGAATACCATCAATTAAAATGAGGGTAAAGAAAGAAAAGTCCATAAATACTACAGAGGGAAACACCAGAGGGTAGAAGTAGAACTAGGGGAAAATGCAGGATTATGTAAGTTAAGAAAGAAGCAAGGGTGGAGAAACCACGGATGGTCACTTGGGTCAAATATCAAAGAGAGATCAAGCAAGATAAAGCAGACATGAATTCTTTGTATCTGTCAATCAAGAATTATTGGTGACCTTACAACCTGTTGGGAGAAGCAAAGCTGAGGACTGAATGGGAGGGCAGAAAGTACACACACTATAAAAAGAGAATGTTGAAGGGCAACACAGGGTCAAAACAGAATTTCCAAATGTGGGAAATATATGAGTAGGAGGCCATACTGAAATAAAAAAAATAAGTAGAAGAATAAACTGAGGGCTAAAGGGGTGGAATCTAGGGACTAGCCTGGGATGTGGAAGATGCTTTTGGGACTGGAGAGAAGGAAGGAAGAATTAGCATAAAAGTTAAGTTTGCATGTGTGGGGCAAACAGGAGGTTCTGGGTAGTCATTCACGAAAATCCTACTTTCTCTACAAACACACAAGGATGATCATCTGTTGAGGGAGAAGGTGACCTTCTTTGTGGAAACCTCCTTAATACAGTCAAAGGATGACACTGTAATGACCCCTAGAAGGGGCTGGTGCTAAAACACAGAAATGATCTGTACTAAAACTTTAAAGCAAAACTGGAGAAGATTAATCCAGTCTCTGAAGCACTTTACAAATGAGCTTTCTGTTAGAGTCTATTAATAAAGCACTTAGTCCTTTGAAGCATAGAAGAAATGTTTTCAAAATTGAATTAGCAAATCTCAAAGTCTCTGAGGATCTGTGGTGGCTAGATCAGCTTAGAAGTTTGATCTAGCACCTTATCCCAGGGATGAGGATTTTTCTCTTCTACAATATTTCTCAGGCATTTTGTTGAACCTATTTAAATTTCAAGGGACACATCTGAGTCCAGTCACACTTATAAATGAACTGTTTTGTAAGTCAAAGGATTTGTAACAGGAAGAGCACAATATTTAGAGGCAGAGGGCTCACTAATTGCTAACTACTACTGTGGGCAAATCACCTAACCTCTCTCACCTCTATTTCCTCATCTGTAAATAGAAAAACACATTATTTCATTAATCCTATGATGCATAACCTCACGTATCAGAAATCAGGATGCACCTCATCACCACTGTACAAATTTCTCATAGTAATGTCCCTCCCTGCTCCCATCTATGCTACTTCTAAATCTACGGTACATCTTACAATCAACAAGGCCTCTGAGCCAAGGAAATAATGCTAATACATGTCTGACACACCTGATGGTGTTGCTGAATGGGTCAAATGACATTGTCTAAGTGAGGTACAAATTAATTTTCACATAACACCAGTCTGGTATCTTATAATACTGGATGCAAAACCGCATACATATAACTTTTTAAAATGCTTTTTCATTTCACAATGCATATCAGAGGAGAAATCTATATATTAATAAAGGCAGAAATGTAAATTACTTTTTTAAAACTTATAGGTCTAAATCTAGGATTATTAAATTAAAACCTCTCAGGAAACAGTAATGTGAATAGATTAAAATGTAGAACGATATAACATAAACCTTATTTTAGTATGGTTAATAACTAAAATCTTGTCACATAATCTATTCTCTATACTTACCAAAGTGCTACTGTAAGAAAACTGATTTTGTACCGCTCTTATTTTCCATAACATATAATGCACTAAAAATTTGTAAGCACCAAAATAAAGGCCATATGTATACACTACCAAATTTATTTACTATGAGCATAACAACTTGTAGTTTTTTAAAACATTAACACCAAGGCTCTAAGACTGTTACCATGTACCAACACCTAAATCACTGTTCCAATAATATAAGATTAATACATTATTTTAAATTGTATAGAAATAATTTCAAACTTCTTCTAAAAATAAAATGATCCTTACTCTTTATATTTGTGTCTCTATCTACTGTTTCTTTTCTTTGTTTTCATGTTTCATTAAACATCAATAAAGAACAGAGACCACATCTACACAGTTATGCTTTACTGCAGATAAGAATCACAGTTCAGATGAAGTGAGCAGTCAGTCACTCTTAGAAACAGCTCCTCTTGTCCCTTGCTCAATGAGAGAAGGATTAGCCTTCTGAGCAAGGACACAGCTCTTAGGTCTTCACTAGAATTTGTTTAAAAATCACCTGGATTTTTCTGTCTCAATTTCCAAGAATGCGACAAAATGCCAAGAAGCAAAACTGCCTAAGTACAGAGAAGTTGAAACATTTAAAGGCCTGTAATTTTTCAGAATCTACAAATTCAGTGACAGGTATCATTACAAAGATTTAATTACTGGAGTTTACTAAACAAAATGAAAATCACAGGAATAGAAACTAGGTATTTCTGTGAACAGCTAAGTGAGTAACTCTTTGCTGTTGATTATTTCTCTATATCTTCCCTAATTTTCTTTTAAAACTCACCACACAGATTAAAGCAGCTATTACTATAATCTCTGGAAGAATAAAACCTACAAATCTGGAAAACAAAAATTTACCAGCCCATAAAAATCTCTACCAGATTACCCATACTCAAGTAGTAACTACATTAACACATTAAATTTTAAATTCTTACTAGTTTACTGACAAAACATCTATTTGTGTGGTTAAAGCACAGTCTAGCACATTTATATTACCTTCTTATGTCATGCTGTAAACAGACTGCTGTCTCCCTATCTTTAACAGCAAACACATAATTAAGGAAGGTGCATTATGAGACCACCTGGGACTTTTGACCAAGCCCACAGCAGTGTCCTGACATAAAAAACTACAGGAGAGAAGTATTCTAAGAAGCCTTCCATGAACTTCCACATGAGGCTAAACACATTGTACTAGACATAAATCCTTTCTCCCATAGCTCTCACTGCTTACTGCTTTCATAGTTCTTAGCAGAGGACATCAAAAAAATCTTTGCTCTCATTTGTCACCCCACACTAGACCATAAGCTCCCAGAGATCAGAAACATTGTCAAATTGCTCATTTTTGCCATCCCAGGACCCACCACAGTCCTTGGCTTAGTGATAATGCTAGCTGGATTATAATTCTCAATTTTTCTAGGCTACCTACTCATAAGAGGTAGAAACGAATTCCCTGAATAAAGTCAAGGCAGAGCTTGAGACTCTTGGGTATCTTTTCTCATCAACAGGCAACAACTTATCATCACCCCTGAAAGAAGTGATAGGTAAGACTTTTCTTCTTGATTATTTCGTAACAATTTTATCTCTATATTCCCAAATCTGTTTGGCTTTTATAGGAGATATATGTATTTTTTTTAATGATTAAATCTAACCGCAACCATGTTGGATTAATCTGCCAAAGGAATAAACATGTTTAGAATATTTCATGTCTACAGGAGCAAGCCTGGGGTCTAGGCCCTGAAGACTCTGCTTCTGTTTCCCTGTGTGTTAAGATGAAAGAAGAAATGCAATAATAGCACAGCCCTGCCTCACAAAGATAGCAGAAGAGATTACCTAAGAATGTGCTTTGTCTTCTTCAAGAAAAAGAAGTATGAAAACTCAGTATTATTCCTGAAAACTTTTGTTATTCTGGGCTGATTAGAAATTTGCAAATAAGGTTAATTTACAGATAAGTATAATCTTTTCAAGGAACCCCTCTCTCTGTAGTTCCTGGTATAAATATATGTTTAAAATCCAGTTCATTTGAATTTATACTGATTTGGGGTTTTAAAAGTTATAAACTACATTTACCTTCCCGACTTTCTAAAAGATGACTGGGTGGGAAGGAAACAGGATATTACTAATTCACATTTAAAAACAGAGTAAAACTTTTTCTCTCTCAATTTCCTTATAGTAATCTATCAGATTTTAAGTTTCTTGAAGGAGAACTTCTCCCTGTATCTACTGCAGTGCTTAGTTAAACTCAAGTTTGCCCCTCAGTAAAATAGTGTGATATAATGTAAAGAGGCTGGACTAGGATTCAGAACTAAGTTTCCTACAGTTCTCTATATCTCAATATTCTCATCTGTAAATGTACCTAGTTCATTGTCCTGGTATAAACTTAAAAACAGGTTAACAAACATAAAATAATTTTTAAAAGTTATACGAAAATGTACTTATTAGGCTATCCTTCAAAATAACAAGAAAATCAGTAACTTTCTGTACAAGTTAGGTCAAAAGGAAATACGCTGATACTATTTTTTTAATTGAAGTATAGTTGACTTACAATGTTGTGTTAGTTTCAGGTGTACAGCCAAGTGATTCAGCTGTTTATATATATGCGTGTGTGTATATATCTTCTTATAAATATGTGTGTGTATATATATATATTCTTCTTCAGATTCTTTTCCATTATACACTATTACAAGAGACAGTTCCCTGTGCTATACAGTAGATTCTTTGATACTATTTTTATTTCAGGTAGGTTATAAATAATTTATAATAGAATGTCAAAATCTTTACTATAAGTTTGTATTAAAATACTAAAGTAAAATCCTTTACCTTTTCTAAGTCTTCAATTTCAGAACTGAAGTTTTTACCCTCATCCATCATTTCCTCTTCTTCAAGAGTTCTTTCATCATCATAGTCATGGACCAACATCTCAGCAGTGGGGTCAAAATCATGATCCTCAGACGACAAAGACCCAACTGGAAGGAAACAAACTGAATCACTTTACAGGTTCACAAGGCTATTTACAAAAGAAAATAACTTGTGTTCTACTGCCAGTTCCTTAATACACTTGTCTAAAAGCAGTAGAAAAATGTGAGAAGGATTATGAAAGGAAGACTTCACAAGAGTCTTACATAGTGAGGCTAAAAACTTCAGTAGAAGGGAATATTAACTTTACTCAAATTCTAACCCTCAAATAAAGGTTCAAATCACAACAGAAATGTGGTTTTTAGAACAAATACAAATTTCTGTGAAGCAGCTATACAGCAATTCAGTCTTCAAAAGCACTACCTCACTTTTCACGTCTATAACAGTATTTCAAGCTCCCCAGCATTAAACCATAAAAGCATGCTTTTCTTTGGACTACTAATAAAGTTCTTAAGGTTATGTGAAGGGAATACAGAAAATCATATCTAAGAGCCTTGGAAGATGTATCCCATTGCAAGTTGTTTTAGTCAATTCCAACTTGTTTATAAGATGGTAATGCTTGGGAATTCCCTGGTGGTCCAGTGGTTAGGACTCTGCACTTCCACCACAGGGGGGATGGGTTCGATCCCTGGTTGGTAACTAAGATCCTGCAAGCCACGTGGTGTGGCCAAAAAAAAAAAAAAAAAAAGATGGTAATGCTTTTTAATGGCAAATCTGAAGTCAACAGGATACCCTGAAAACCAAGTGGAGAAATGAATACTATCCATAATCCCGAAAATGAAGTCAAATTTATGAAAAACAGGATTTTCTCCCTTTGTTTTACTCTACTATGTAATTTAATTAGATCACTCTCAGAGCAGGCAAGGAAAGAAGTATTAGAATCTTGGAGTGGAGAAAGGGAGAAGTGGAAGGAAGCATATTCAACACAAAAAGGTTGATGTGTTTTTAGTCAAGCTATTTAATATTTTAAACATTTAAGGACATTAAGATCATTACCAAAACACTGAACTAGACCAAAGATTTTTCACTATGGAAAAAAACACAGACAATTCAATGTTTTTCATTCTGAGTTCAGAGAACTCTAATCATTAGCCCTAAAAATAGTAAAATTCCTATGGGACTCTATTCTTTAGGAGGTTTACATTATAATGTTATTTTTTGAATGCTGAAAGATATTAACCTGCTCATTTTAAAAGCCTGTTGAAGTATAGGTAGTTTAAGTTAATTTTAGAGAAAGATGAATATTTGTTAAATAGCTGAAAAGCAGAACATCAACCATTACAAATCTTCTTTGAGGAAAACTTTTGGGGTATGCCAAAGTGTAAGGTATGAAGTAGATGGTAACTTTTCTACCTCCTTGAAAGCAGAGCTCTACCCTCTTTCTAATCCACGTATCACTTGGCACACTTTAAGGCTTCCCCTGAAAGAGGAAAGTATTCATTCAATAACAGCCAGAAACAGAAGGGACTGAGGGTCTACTCTTGGCTTTGTCCCTGGCTTTCTGGGACCTGAGGCAAGTCATTTAAACCGTCGGGGCCTGGGTCCAGTTTTTCATTTATAAAATTCATAGGGTTGGTTTAATGACCTCTAGTCTCTTCTGGTTCTAAAATGTTCTTAAAAATTGGCTAATTGATTATAAACAAGTTATAAGTTTGTTTAAACACCAAAACCACACTTTTTGCTTTTTATTTAGATTGCAACTTCTTAAAAGCAGACAGTGATACAAAATGGAAAAATTCCATTATCATCCAGATGTTTGGCATCATGTACATAAATATTCTTTCCCTGAAATCAGCTATAACAAAGAAATGTTTGTCTCAAAATTAGAGAAACTTAAAACAATTTTTAAATGTAAAGACATAGCTATTTTCAAAATAGCCACAAATTTCTTCTACTTGGTGTTAATTATTTTATAATACCTTAAATAATAATCAAGTGAGACATTAAAGGTTGACTAAAGACACGAAGTAATACGCAAGAAAATGGACTCTAAGGCAACATGTGGTAACAGAAGACTTGGGAGCCCATCCAGACTCTGCTATTAACTAGGTAACTCTCGGTAGAGTTATTTAGAAGTCTCCTCAAGTGTAAAATAAGGGAGTTGAACTAGTTCAGAGGCACTTTTCCTGGAGACTATGAGAGGGAAAAGAGGCAGCCAAAAGGGGGCTGGAAAGAGAATAAGAAACTGAAACAAAGCTGTCCTTAACATTTCAGCACATGAGGAAAGGTCTCTGCCATAGATGGGTTTCAGGGGTTCCACAAACCCCAAGTTATATGCAATTATCCATTATGTGCAGAGTTCTGGAGACAGAGTCCCTTGCTTTCATCAGATCCTGACAGGGGTTTCTAACACCAAAATGGTTAAGAAACACTGTCCTAGATGATCTAATGTTGTCTCACCTCAAAAATTCTGTATTACCACTTTTCTTTGCCAAACTCAGAAAGTATGTGTTTCTTTTAATTAGGACAGCTTTACGTAACTCTCAATTTTGCATTTAATACAATCCACAGACACTTCTCAATTATGAAAAATGTATGAGACAAAACAAGGGGAGATGGAGAGTCAGGATTAATGATCAATATAAGCACCCCCAAAGTTCTGACAAATTAAAGAGACAATTTCTCAAAAAAATTAAAATCTAAATTAAACTGCTAAAGTTAGTGGAAAGTTTGGGAAAGATTTGGGATTAACCGTTTCAGGCTTGGAGAAAAAAACACGATATGCGAGAATTAAAGATCTATTACTTAAAAAGAACGTTTGTCAATTAGCAGCTCTGTAACAAAAGTATTTTTTTCAACATGCCAGATAAAAGTGAGAAAAGAGTGTAACTGTTCCTTCCTCCAACAGCTTAATTACCAAAATGAACACTGAAACCTCTTAAAAACAAATGATGAAAAACTCGCAAGACAAATTTCTGTTGGAAAAATTGAGCAATAGATCTTTGGGTCCCCATCACCCTTTGGGACCCACTGAAAAGTAAGAAAAGGGGACAAACCTGGGCTCGAACTTCCAAAAGAAGCCTAGGAGAGAAAAGAAAACGTGCGGTTAGATCGCGCAGCCAGGGAAAGAGGCAGCGCCGGCAACAGGGCGCAGAGGAGGCGGAGCCCAGCGCTCCTCCGCAGCTGCCAAAAGTGCAAGACGTAGCTTCGCTCCAATCGCTCCCGGCCCCTTTCGGGCCCCTCTTGGCTGCCTCGCCTTCCTCCCCGAGTCCGTAGTGTACAAACTCGCACACCGGGGACGAAGCCCGGTGTCTAACTGGCAACTCCAAGACTCCGCTTGGAGCTCAGCAAGTTACAAAGTAGAGAAGCACAACCCAGAGCAGTCGGCTCACAGCATCGGTCCCCCATACCCCGGCATCTCAGGAGTCCCCAAAATCCCACCTGGCTCTCCACGGCCCCAAACAACAACTCGCAACCTAACACCCTTTCCTGGAAGGGACTCACCCTGCGCATCCAGTCCACCTCCTGGGGCCCGGTAGCCCCAATTCCTGGGCTGTCCTCTGCCCCCGAGCGTTGCCAGCTCGCAACCGGACACTCGCCCCCAAACCAAAGCTCAAGCCCCCCCATACTCTCTCCGGCGTCCGGAGACGCGGATCCGCAGTCCCAGAGATGCTGGTTCCTTCCAGGGTGTTCAGTCGCTCCCCGGGCCCGCCAGCGAGCCCCTCGCCCTAGCGTGCTCCAGCCGAGGGGCTTCTGCTGCGCCACCCCCTCCCCCCAAGCTCACTAGTCCCGGGGGACACAGCCAGGGCAGCTCCGCTCGCCCTGCCTCCCCCCTTAAGCTCGGAGGAAAGTGGGGCTACCGAGAGTCCGTGGAGAGAGCGTCGAGGGTCTTGGTCCTCCCCGTTTACCCACAGGAGCTCCCGCACCTCCCGGGCTGCGGGGCGGGGAGTCCCGCTCGGCTCTCGCGAAGCCCAGCGGCCGCGCATCCCGCTCGCCTCCGCGCCCGGAGCAAAGTGGAGCGTGAGGTTCCTCCGCACCGCAGCCTGGACCCAATGGGCCGGGGGCACAGAACACTCCTCCAGCAGGGCAGTGGCGCAGCCCGCTCCCCGCTTTGCAATCCGGCCGCGGAGGGGGGGGATCGGCCGGTTTCCACCCACCCCGGCCCCAGGAGGCGGCGCGGAGGCTCCGGCGGCCCGCGTCAGCTGCCCGGGGGCACGGCACGGCGGCGTCCGCGGGCCGGGGTTCGCTGCCGCCGGCCGCCGCCTCCCGTCCGGCCCCGTCGCCCGGCCGGGTCGGGGCAGGAGCCGCCGCGGCCTAGTCCCGGAGGGAGACAGCTCCCGCGCCCGCTCCCGCCCCCCGGCCGGCCCCGCCACCGCCCGTCGCCGCCCCGCGGCCCCGCGCCGCCACGCCGCCCCCCGTAGGGCCGCGGGAAGGGCCCCGGATCCCCCAAGCCGGCTCGGGGACCGCGGGAGGCCGCCGGGCACCCGCTCCAGCCCGGCCGCTCCTGCCCGGTTTCCCTGCTCACCTCCGCCATATTGGTACCTTTAGGGCGAACGAGCAGCGCCGAGCCCAGTCCCCGGATGGGGAGCCTGAGCCAATAGCAGCCGCCGCCGCCGCCGCCGCCGCCGCCGCCGCCGCGGTCCGCCCGGCACCCGCCCGGCGGCGGAGGCGGCTCGGCCCCTTATAGGGCAGGGCGGCCCGCGACACCCCCGGCCCGCTTGCAAGCCCACCCCATCCGGCGCCCCTCGCCGCGCCCCGCGCCCGCTGCGGGCGCCTCGACCCGCACCCGCGCTCACCCGCCCTTCGCCTCTCGGCTGGAGTAAAGTTCCTGCCGAATTGGAGGCAGACGGGGGACGGATGGAAACATCGGCGCAGGACAGACCCATGTCCACCCAGTCGAGGCCCAAGAACCGGCCGGGGCGGCTGCGGACCGACCGACAGACGCTCCGGTCCGGGAGGGCGTTGGGGAGAGGGGCAAGAGACTTGGAGGGACAACTCGACAGACTTCTCTAAGTAAGAAGAGAGGAGGTGGTGGATGGCCGAGAGGAAGCCCCGAGAAATGGAAGAAGTGGCTGATGGACTGCAGTGTCAGTCCAGAATGAGAGGACAGCGACCAGGCATTTTGCGGTTTCCCCTAAGAGACCTGCAGGAATGGGGGATGCAGATCAGCGTACACTGGCCCATGGAGTAGACGGTGGAAGTGGTCATTTGCCAAACAGGCTTTGGAAGATAGTGACAGTACGGAAGAAAAGGCAAAAGATCAACAGGGCAAAGAAGTGATAGTGAATAGAGTTGCACGATTCAAAGAAGATGCTTGTAAAATACAAACTCTGCACGTTCGGGAAAAAAAGTTAGAACAGTACTAGAGGTTATTAATTGCCAAATAGGGTGGTAAGGGAATAGGGTTGATCCCAAATAGGGATGACCCAGAGGTACACACTTGATAGACCTGTGGAAGAGCAGGAATACTCAAGGGCCTGAAACTGACCCACCTCCCACCTCCCTCCCAAAAGGTCAAACATTTGCTTAGGGTCAAATGGGAAAGTAGACCTGTGGGCAAGTGGATGGGTTGAGGATGGAGGACAAGGTTTAAGAGGTGTACCTTCTTCTAGGCACGTCTTATGGCCGTTTGGTCTTCATTGGGAGACCTAAGTCTAACTCCTGGCAGTTCAATTTTCACACTGAACAACTCTGAGCAAAGTACACAAAAATATTCACCAACAACTCGTTGGTAGCCCACAGAGGTAAATCCTGCAAGAAGTTCGAGTCCGTATTCCTAGTTTCCTTGGCACACAGGTGTCTTGAGGCAGGAGGCCAGAAATAATATGTATAGAAAACAAAGTAAAAAGAAAAAGTGGAAAAGAGAAGTCGACTGTAAGGTCCTGGATAAGTGAGATGCAAACACAATTAGAAAAGTATAGCAGGGCCCTATACAAACTTGGAGAAGAGTGTAATATCAGACACCAGAGCTCTTCTATCAACTATTGCTAAAACACGTAATATTAAATAATAGAATTGAGGTTATTTGCCGTAATCTCACAAATTGAGAGACTTTTTAGAAGCTTAAACTTTCCATTCTTTTAGTCCAAACATGAAAGGTCTGGATTTTAATCTGGGGTTGCCTTCGATTCTCCCCTCCAATGGTGGAGACTGGATTATGGATAGGAGGGGAGATGATTACTTTCAACCTTTTTAAGCAAGGCATCTCAAAATTAAAGTTATTCCACTGGTGAACGTTATTTATTTATGGAAATTTTAGGAGAAAAGTCACCTCAACCATTTCAAAACATCATAAAGACATGGAAAATTACACTTTCCCTGCTGTGAAAAATATCTTTCGACATTTTGTCGAGTCAAATAACTCAAAAACAGCTGAACTTTGAAACCAGAGGGCTTGGCACACATTGTATGTACTGTCCTCAATGAGGCGTTTAGAGTTTTCAAAGTAAAAAATGGCTTGAAATTAAGTGATTAACTTTAGAAAAGTGGTAGTGAACACATCCCATGGACAGAGCCATTAAACAATGCCCTGAGCTGGACCACAGGCCACGCCACCACAGAATGGGGTTGGGATCGAGTCATGAAGAAAGTGTCTCCAGCAGCCTGTCTTGTCATACTTAACACTAAGGAGAAACGTTTCCTTCATAGCAAAACGTGGCTAATCCAAACTATAAATGTGGCCTTAGGTTCCATTTTGCCCTATCTAAGAAATATACAGACTCCTGCACTTGCGTAAACTTAGTAGAGAGTCTGCAGATTCTCTTTTTATTAAACTATAAAGATTTTGCACAGGCACTTGTAATTTTGGCTGCTTATATGCTCTCCATCCTAGTACGTAATTCATGTAGTCTATGTCCAGGCTATTAAATAAGGATTCATAGAAAGATAAGTGAAGCTAAATTAATTTGCAGATTAAGGAAATAGAGCCACTTTCCAATCCTAATCCCCAGAGAAAAAGTATAGCACCCAGTCTTATATAACACATTCCTTTTATGATAAAGTGTGTAAAGTCTACTGTTTGTACATGGATCTTTCATTCTTTTTGATGACAAGGCTTCTAGCAGTTGGTACAGATAAAAAGTCCCCTTGTTCTAGGGAGTTGAAATAAAAAATTACTTTTTACTGTTGTTATTATTATATACAACAGGTGGCATTATATAGAAAGTAAGTCCTATGCTGGACTCTGGGCACAATGGGATCACCGTAAAAGTCCTTGTCAAAGCTTACTGTGTAACTGAGTAATTTTTATACGTGGTGGATGGGAATCAGAGCAAGGAAAACTCAAAACTGAAACCACAGTAACACCTAAGGAGAACCAAAATGTAATAACATCCTCCAGCCATCTTTAGAAATGAAATAAATCAAGAAAAGATTATAAATGTATGGTTTAAGATGTCTTACAATATATACAATAAAATAAGAAAATGTACGTATAAAAAATGAGGGCCAGTGAAACTAATTAGCCTAGGAGATTAACACCAGAGAAGAAGTTAGAACAAGAATATGCAGGTAATGAGGTGTGATACACAACATGAGAGTTAAACCATAAATTTGGCTTAGAGCTTTCTGGAGCTAAAGCAAAAAATAAAAAATAAATACAATCGTTGCTTGATTCTCACTGTCCTTGAGAAGAACTGTACAAATTCTTCCATGGAAACAAAGCTTTTCAGAACCTTTAAAAAAATGTCTTGCCTGAGCTACATAATAATGTAGTACTGTAGAGGGCAATATCCTCTACCAGATCCTCAAAGGGCACGGGCAGGGTTTGCAACACTGTTTCTTTTAGTGACCATCCATGAAAGTTGAGGGCATCCTATAAATGTATGACCTACTGAAAGCAGTTTTAACAGGGCCACGGTAATGCAATACAAATATTTAGCTTTCTACAGATTCCATCTAACCCAAATAGACTATCCAAAGTTAATGTCTCAATCTCAAGTGCCTGTGCTAGTCAGGCAGGCACAACGAACAAGTGAAGCTGGCCATTGTGAAGACTAAAGTAGGGGCAATAGCAAACCAGCAGACAGTAACCCTACCGGAATGGAGCAGCCACTAACTCAGTCTCAGCAGACTGGCTCTAGCCTTGTGAGAATGTGGGCCCAGTGCTTCCAGGCATTCTCAATTTCCAAGAACATCTGGAAAGCCGGATTTTTATGTGACATCTCCTGGTTTTCAAAATTTATCAACTAATTTAAAAAAAAAAGTTCAACACAATGTAGGTTAAATAAACCATGTTAAATAAATCACGTGAACTGTGAGCTTCCAGTTTGCAGACTCTTAGAATCTCTTAACCTTACCTCTCAACATGGCTTCAGGTAAGACTGTAATACCAACATTTCAGCTCGCTATCACATCAAACTTCTTGCATTTTTCTAAACATATCCATTTTTCCTGGGTGAAACTCAAATATTTCTTGACGGAATGGATGATTACTCCGTGAGAAAGCTAATTCACTGTAGTAAGCTTTGCCTAAACAAAGATTGTTAACAGAAGGGAGATGGTCTATGTAGTTATTAAAAAAAAAAAAAGGGTTTCCCTGGTAGCGCAGTGGTTGAGAGTCCGCCTGCCGACGCAGGGGACACGGGTTCGTGCCCCGGTCCGGGAAGATCCCGCATGCCGCGGAACAGCTGGGCCCGTGAGCCATGGCTGCTGAGCCTGCGCGTCCGGAGCCTGTGCTCCGCAACGGGAGGGGCCACAACAGTGAGAGGCCCGCGTACCGCAAAAAAAAAAAAAGAAAAGAAAAAATAATTCTTATTTCTCTAAGATTGACCAAAACAGGTTGAACAAAACAACCATAAGTACTGACAATTGCTTTGTAGTTGTATGTTGTACTGTATTAGAATGGAAGCTAGAGAAAGTTCTGAAAAAGCTGAACTCAACAACGTCAGAATTTTAGCAAAAACTAACTGGGGAAACCAGCTTGGAGAACTGGCTTTGAGATGGAACACACAGGGCAAGGATATAGTGACTTCTCTTGATGGAGGAACATTGCCACTTCCCAAGGCAAGTATTAGCAGAACTAATTTAACGGCTGCATAACTTATCTTGAAGAAAGAATGCACACGGGGCTTCCCTGGTGGTGCAGTGGTTGAGAGTCCACCTGCCAATGCAGGGGTCACGGATTCGAGCCCTGGTCCGGAAGGATCCCACATGCTGCGGAGCGACTGGGCCCGTGCGCCACAGCTACTGAGCCTGTGCTCTGGAGCCCATGAGCCACAACTACTGAAGCCCCCGCACCTAGAGCCCGTGCTCCGCAACGGGAGAAGCCACTGCAACGAGAAGCCCGCGCACCGCAGCGAAGAGTAGTCCCCGCTCGCCGCAGCTGGAGAAAGCCCGCGCACAGCAACGAAGACCCAACGCAGCCAAAACTAAATAAATAAAATAAAATTTTTTTTAAAAAAGAGAGAAAGAAAAAAAGAATGCACAACTCAAGGAGTGCCAGTGACTTTGCTCTCCATTTCCCTCAATCAATATACTCTGGGTTTACCTTGAAATGGGAGACTCTAACCTTCTGTACTCTTGGTTGGCTTCTCACAGTGTGAGCACCTTGCTGCCCTGAGTATAATTCTGGTGTTTAAAGCTACTTTTTTTTTTTTTTGGTACAGTATGACCTATAAATACAAGCCATAGTATTTAGGCTTAAAGTATAGACACTTTCCTAAGCCTTTTTTTTTTCAGTTCAATTTCTTCTAAAATTATTATCATGAAATGTTTCAGGAATATCAAAATATATGCTATTTAAATAGTTTTTCCTCCTTTTTCATTTAGTTGCACAACCAAATGTAAATACAGTGTGATTCCACATTACATGCATTTATTGAGTACCTATATATTTTTTTTTTGGCCGCACCGTATGGCATGTGGGATCCTAGTTCCCCGACCAGGGATCGAACTCGTGCCCCCTGCAGGAGAAGTGCAGAGTCTTAACCACTGGACCGCCAGGGAAGTCCCTTGAGTACCTATTAAGTACATATTTTTTCGTATAGTCTTCTTCATCATCACCTTGGAGGTAGCTGTTATTGTCTCCAGCTTATAGATAAGGAAACTAAGGCTCAGAGAAATTCAAACTTATCCAGCTTTTAAATGACAGAGCTGAATTTGGGCCCAAGGCTGCTTGAATTTAAAGCCTGAGCTCTTTTCTTCATATTAAGATGTTAATGAGTGAACCAAGAACCATTAGAAAACAAAAAGATAGCATTTAAGTGAAATCTTGATAATTTTATAAACGAGACTAAGCAATCTCTCTTGGGAAAAAACAAGTGCTAAACTAAGGGACCAACTTTTAGAATAACCTATGAAACTGGATAAAAGAAAAATGTGTATCAGATCAACTTATTGTAACAATACAGTAAGGAAAATAATCTGAGGTATACAGTACTTAAAAGATGGTAAGCGGAGGGCGCAGAGACCATGTCCGTCTCAGTCCATTTTTTTGCAAACATCTGGCCTAGCACACTGCTTGGCACACAGTGCATGTACACTCAGTAAATATATTTGAATGAATGAATCAGGATCTAGTTCAATGGTAGCCACTTCCTTAGAGAGAAATGACCTAAGGTATACAATAATGAGGATAATAGGCAATGAGTCCTAATGCATCATTAGGAACAGTATTACAAAGGCAACAGTCATTCACTTATTAATCCATTTACAAACCATTTCCATCCCTGGCCTTTGGTTAGATTGGGACTGCCCATGTGGTACATGTACCAGAAAGCCCAGCCACAGACACCAGCCCTCTGTCTTCACTGTGCAGTCAGGCAGCCCTACTGCTCACTTGTTCTGACCTGTTGTGGTCCTTTCTCCTTCCTCCACCTCAGATACCCAACTCTCCTCGATGTCATACCACAGAGTAACGTCCCACAGGGATCCCTTACCTGTGTGACTCACTGGGACATGCTTCTTTGGCTTTTACTCTCAGCATCTCCCTAAGACCTCTACTCACCCATAACTGAAAGTTTTTCCTGGCCCATACTGGCCACATCAGCTCTACCTGGCCTTCCATCAGGGAGAAGAAGGGACATATGATCTCACTGTGCTGGGATCTATAAGGAGATTCATCGTAAGTCTACACTGCAAAACAGCTCTCCTCATTCACTAACTTGTATTTCAACTTTTGAAATATTTATGCCCCGACATTTATATTTACACACAAATGAATTCACCACACCACTGGGTGGATTTCTCTCCAAAATTACCAAGTCAAAGTTGTACAAGAACAAGCTTATACTTTGGGAGAACTTCTCTCAATAGAAAGAAGGAATTTTAGGAACTGATTTCTGTATCAGAAACATCTTATGTGCTGTGTTAGTTTGCTAGGGCCACCATAACATAGTACCCCAGGCTCGGTGGCTTAAATAACAGAAATTTATTTTCCCACAGTTCTGGAGCTAGAAGTCAAAGACCAAGGTGTCGGCAGGTTTGGCTTCTCCTGAGGCCTCCCTCCTTGGTTTGCAGATGGCTGCCGTCTCACTGTATACTCACATGGCCTTTCCTTTGTGCACACGTATCCCTGGTGTCTCTTTGTGTGTCCAAATTTCCAATTATAAGGACATCAGTCAGATTGGATTAGGCCCACCCTAATAGCCTCATTTTAACTTAGTTATGTTTTGAGAGGCCCTATCTCCAAATATAGTCATAGCCTGCAGTACTGGGAGATCAGGACTTCAACATATTAATTCGGGGGAGGGGGGAAATGATTCAATCCATAACACGCGCCCCCTCAGATTCTTTCCACCCAATCTGCCCTCTCACACTTGCAGCCTCCACTGTGGATGACCGATTCCATGCACACAGCTCCTGCTGGTATCTGGCTTCTTCTGCCATTTCTGCACTCAGACAATAAAGAGCTGCAAAGCATGGAATCTGGCTTCCTGAGTGACTGTTAGGGGGATTGGATGGTGTAAGCCAAAAACGTGGAGGTTTGAATTCCATAGGAGGCAAGCTTAGATGAATGGGGATGTGGGAGACTGCAGGGCGCCAGGTAATTAAATTCCCTTTCCTCCCGCCCTTGGGTGGATGACTCTGGGGCACAGTTTCTCCACCCAGCCTGTCCTGAGATGTCCAGTGGTTGAGCAGATGTACTTGCTGAGTGACCTGCTGGGTCTCCCGTGGCTTTGTCAAGAAGCAATGACCAGCATGGTTATGTATCACCTTGCACTGCTTCCCATCCTTCCCTGTTTAACTTCCCTCTTTCTTCACTCTTGCTACCATGGCTTTGCACTTCCCCAAATCACCATCTCTTAATCCTTGTCTCAGGCTCTATTTTCTAGGGAACCCAGGAGAGAACACTGGCATACGTGCCAGCTGGAAAATGAGACTGAAAAAGCAAAAACAAAAACAAAAAAACAACCCTGTTAATTAAAGACAAACATTGACAAGGAAACTTGGGGCTGATGGAGAGCTGAATACCGTGTAATCAATAACATGCTCCTGCATGATATACATCATGTTCAGAGGACTCACCACTCTTTACGAAATAGGAGATTATAAAGTGTATCAGTTGGTTCCAACTGGGAACCATTCTAAGATTTAAAACAAAGGAAATTAATCCATGAATTGGTTACATAGGCCATAGGTTTGGCTGAGATGCCGAACAGAGGACTGTGAAGCAATCCATAGATTTGCAAAAGCAGAAAGTGTTACACCTTCTAAGCTGGAAAGACAAAAGGAAGAATCAATGTTACCGCAGCCCAGAGGCCAGTCACTGGGGGAAGCTGGCACTACTGTATGCTTGACTAGCTACAGCTGGAGATACAGCTGTGCTGGAGATGCAACTAGGCATAGAGAGAAAAGGACAAATGCCCTGGTTTTTCTCTTCCCCCTCCAATTTCCTGCCAGTGCCTGCCATTACCTGAACTGGGAAGAAGCCAGCGGACCCAGGAGCTCGGAAAATGCAGCCTGCAGGAATTGGCACCTGTCATATGGAGCAGTTCAAGGGAAGGATATAGAGTGAAATTAACAGCACAGGGTAAGGACTGGCCCAGAAAACAAGACAGGTTAACTTGGAGAAGTTGTTAGAAGGTCAATAACTTGGAGAAGTTGTTAGAAGGTCAATAACTTTACAGGTCAAGGTACTGTACCTTAGGGGAAAAATATATATGTAACACAGCTATAGCATAGTGCACATTGGAATAAAACAGCCCTGAGTTCAAATGTTATTCGCACATGCGACCTTGGAAAAAGTCATTTAATTTATCTGAATCTCAGTTTCCTCTTGTTAATCTGTGTTGTAACCCTCTTAGAAACGATGTGTAATGCTTTAGCATTGTCCCACTGAGGGGTGAGGAAGTTGGAATTTTATCCACTAATTCCCGTCCCCATTGAAGGTCACTCCTGGCATTCACTCCTGGGCACTTTTGGCCTGCCCTTCCTTCAGGAGGGCCAGGCCCACTGTCTCAGGCAGAGAACAACCTTAGGCAGAGAGATGCGGGAGCCAGGTGTGAACAGGTACTGTCCAAAGACAACTCCAGGGTAGACTGAGGAATATGGATCAAACATTGGCAGTATCTGTTGCTGATATATAACTGAAAAAGATCTGGGAATCATAATGGACCACAGTCCAGCCTTAAATCAGCACAGTTGTGCTTTCATGTTTCCCTAGACCAGTGCTTTTCAAACTTTTCTGACCAATATCCACAGTTAGAAATATAATTTTACATTGTGACCCAGTACACGTGTGTTCATATACTTATATATAACTTAAACAAAAGTTTCATTAAACGATATTTATTCTAAGTAGCATGGGCTCTGATATCTTTTTATTTCATTAGACTTTTTTAAAGAAAGGTTGCAAGTCACAAAATTGATTTCATGACCCTCTAAAACCCTCAGTGTATTTTCTTAGCTACTCTAAGTGTGGGCTGCTGCCGTGACAAGTTAAGGAACTGGAGCCAGAATGTAAGTAAACTTTGTCACTAAGCACTAAAGTCATTAAGCACTAAATTCAGCTGACATTTTTTCATAGCAAGATATTCTCAGTGAAGGAAGCAGTATGTGTTGATTCATATATTGGCTCAAGCTCCTTCTCTAGTCAGAGACCAACAGCTCATGGATCCATACTTTGAGTAGTACTACCCTAGACCACATTTAAAAAATGGCTTGTTTTAAGGGTAAAGAAAGAATTTTTCTAACATATGCCCTTCTCTCTTGTTAAAAGATCCCTAGTCCTCCAAAATCTTCCTCAGTTTTTTCTTGGGGTCTCTAAGGGTCATCTCTGTTGATGTCATCAAACCACATTTACAGATGGTCCCCACCCTCTCCTTAGTGCCGAAGGCTAGAAGCGAGGGTGAAGACGACTGCCCACCCCCTCTGCTCACCCCTGCAAGAAGGACCACGTGGTCCATGCTCCTGGTTCCCTGTTCCTGCTACCACCCAGCCTATGGGGAAATGAGACTCGAGTTCCACTTCTGTGGACCAGAAAAGGAGGAAAACGGGGTCCCACACTGCAACTGTGGGCCCCTTCTCCAGGCTGCAGGTGAGTTCTGTGAAGCTGCTACCTTCCAGGACAGCAATCCTCAAACTGGAGGATGCTAGGGCAGTGGGCCTCAACCAGCAGCGGTTCTGCTGCACCCCCCCCACCCCCGCCCAGCCCCTGGAACATTTAACAATATCTGGAGATGTTTTTGGTAGTCAAGCTGGGGCGAGGGGGTTGCCACTGGCATTTTAGTAAGCAGAGGTCAAGGATGTCGGTAAATATCCTACAATCCACAGGATAGTCCCCACAACAAATAATTAAATAACCCAAAACACCAGTAGTGCTGAGACTGAGAAACCCCACCCCCAGGGTACATGCAGGCTTCCCAGGGGTGAGCAGGCAGATTGTTCTAAGCTGATTGGTTACTTATCTTCAATTCCATTTGTAATCTTTCCTAAATTTGGTCTTCCACAGTCTGCCAATTCTCCTTTTCCACCTCCCTTTTTTTTTTTTGCGGTACGCGGGCCTCTCACTGTTGTGGCCTCTCCCGTTGCGGAGCACAGGCTCCGGACGCGCAGGCTCAGCGGCCATGGCTCACGGGCCCAGCAACTCCGCGGCACGTGGGATCTTCCCGGACCGGGGCACGAACCCGCATCCCCTGCATCGGCAGGCGGACTCTCAACCACTGCACCACCAGGGAAGACCCCCATCTCCCTTTTACAATGACCCTTTCCCCAAATCCCAAATAAACATTCCCAGGTATAAAAACTTCCAAGACACCCCGTAAGGGACAATTTGAGTCTACAGCTCCCTCCTGTGAGAAGGAACTGTGAGGCAGTTCCCTGGGTGCAAAGCAAAAGAGCTTCATAAAAACACTAAAGCAGCAGCATCTTGTTTCACGCAGGTGACAAACTCCTGCAAGCCTCTGAACCTTATGCAGCCATCTATATGTCTTAGAATTATAATCCAAAAGTAAGATAAGGTGATCACAGGGAGACATATGAACACATTTATATTAATCAATAAATGATGTCATATTTTTTTTCTGACTGAAAATTCAATCTGGTTAATGGGTCTGACAATGAGGACTGGCTTCGCCATTTCAATTATACAGCAGACATTTCCATAAACTAAATTGGCTAACTCTGCAGGCCAAGGTACAATATATGATGTGCCAGAAATGACATCTTTTCAATTATTCAGATTTATAATAGAAATATTTACATGTTAACTTAAAGATGTGAAAGGAGGGTGACACTGTTGGTGTGAATGTAAGCTGGTGCAGCCACTGTGGAAAAAAGTATGGAGGTTCCTCAAAAAACTAAAAATAGAATTAACACATGATCCAGCAATCCCATTCCTGGGCATATATCCGGACAAAACTATAATTCAAAAAGATGCATGCACCCCTATGTTCATAGCAGCACTATTCACAACAGCCAAGACATGGAAACACCTAAATGTCCATTGACAGATGAATGGATAAAGAAGATGTGGTACTAAGATCAGGAACAAGGCAAGGTTGCCCACTCTCACCACTATTATTCAACATAGTTTTGGAAGTTTTAGCCACAGCAATCAGAGAAGAAAAAGAAATAAAAGGAATACAAATTGGAAAAGAAGAAGTAAAGCTGTCACTGTTTGCAGATGACATGATACTATACATAGAGAATCCCAAAGATGCTACCAGAAAACTACTAGAGCTAATCAATGAATCTGGTAAAGTAGCAGGATACAAAATTAATGCACAGAAATCTCTTGCATTCCTATACACTAATGATGAAAAATGTGAAATTGAAATTAAGAAAACACTCCCATTTACCATTGCAACAAAAAGAACAAAATATCTAGGAATAAACCTACCTAAGGAGACAAAAGACCTGTATGCAGAAAATTATAAGACACTGATGAAAGAAATTAAAGATGATACAAATAGATGGAGAGATATACCATGTTTTTGGATTGGAAGAATCAACATTATGAAAATGACTCTACTACCCAAAGCAACCTACAGATTCAATGCAATCCCTATCAAACTACCACTGGCATTTTTCACAGGACTAGAACAAAAAAATCTCACAATTTGTATGGAAACACAAAAGACCCCGAATAGCCAAAGCGATCTTGAGAAAGAAAAATGGAGCTGGAGGAATCAGGCTCCCTGACTTCAGACTATACTACAAAGCTACAGTAATCAAGACAGTATGGTACTGGCACAAAAACAGAAATATAGATCAATGGAACAGGATAGAAAGCCCAGAGATAAACCCACACACATATGGTCACTTTACCTTTGATAAAAGAGGCAAGAATATACAGTGGAGAAAAGACAGCCTCTTCAATAAGTGGTGCTGGGAAAACTGGACAGGTACATGTAAAAGTATGAGATTAGATCACTCCCTAACACCATACACAAAAATAAACTCAAAATGGATTAATGACCTAAATGTAAGGCCAGACACCATCAAACTCTTAGAGGAAAACATAGGCAGAACACTCTATGACATAAATCACAGCAAGATCCTTTTGACCCACCTCCTAGAGAAATGGAAATAAAAACAAAATAAGCAAATGGGATCTAGTGAAACTTAAAAGCTTTTGCACAGCAAAGGACACCATAAACAAGACAAAAAGACAACCCTCAGAATGGGAGAAAATATTTGCAAATGAAGCAACTGACAAAGGATTAATCTCCAAAATTTACAA